>NW_006921611.1:8610763-8655952 GCF_000298275.1 Orycteropus afer afer
AACAAATTTGAAAATCTGGAAGAAATGGACAGATTTCTAGACACACACCACTTACCTAAACTAACACAGAGTGATGTGGAAAAGTTGAACAGATGCATAACAAAAGAAAAATTTGAACAGATCATCAAAAAATTAGCAACAAAAAAAAGTCCTGGCCCAGACAGTTTCACCAGAGAATTCTACGAAACATTCAGAGAAGAACTGATACCAATCTTACTCAAACTATTTCAAAACATAGGAAAGGATAGAGTCCTCCCTAACTCATTTTATGAAGAAAGCATAACCTTGATACCAAAACCAGGCAAAGATATCACTCAAAAGAAAAACTACAGACCAATATCCCCTGTGAATATAGATGCAAATGTCTTCAAAAAATCCTAGCCAATAGACTCTAACAATATATCAAGAAAATCATTCATTATGACCAAGTGGGGTTCATATTAGGTATGCAAGGATGGTTCAACATTAGAAAAACAATCAATGTCATTCATGACATAAATAAAACAAAGGGGAAGAACCACATGATCATATCAATTGATGCAGAAAAGGCATTTGATAAAATCCAACACACATTTGTGATAAAAAATCTCAGCGAAATAGGAATAGAAGGGACATTCTTCTATATAATAAAAGGCATCTATGCAAAACCAACAGCCAACATTATTCTTAGTGGAGGGAGACTGAAACCATTCTCCTTTTGAACAGGAACCAGACAAGGATGTCCTCTATCCCCACTTCTATTCAACAATATACTGGAAGCCCTAGCCAGGGTAATAAGGCAAGAAAGGGAAATAAAAGGCATCCAACTTGGTAAGGAGAAAGTCAAACTATCCCTGTTTGCTGGTGATATGATCCTATACCTAGAAAACTCAAGAGACTCAGTAAAAAAATCTTCTGGAACTAATTGAGAGATTTAGCATTGTGGCAGGATACAAGATCAACATCCAAAAATCAGTTGGATTTCTCTACACCATCAAAGGGATTGCTGAAAAAGAAATAAGGAAATCAGTGCCATTTAAAATCACTACTAAAAATATAAAATACTTGGGAATAAATCTTACCAGGTACACAAAAGACCTGTACAAAGAAAACTATAAAAATCTACTCCAAGAAACCATAAGAGATCTACATAAATGGAAGAAAAATCCCATGCTTGTGGATAGGAAGATTGAACATTGTGAAAATGTCCCTTCTACCCAAAGCAATCTATACATTCAAGGCAATCCCAATTGAGATTCCATCAATATTTTTTAAGGATATGGGAAAACCAGTCTCTAATTTTACATAGAAAGAAAAGGGACCTTGGATGAGCAGAGCACTATTAAAGAAGAAGAAAAAAGTAGGAGGTCTCACACTGCCGGATCTCAAAACTTACTATTCAGCCACAGTAGTCAAAATTGCCTGGTATTGGTACAATGACAGACATGTAGACCAATGGAATAGAATTGAGAACCCAGAAATAGATCCATTGACCTATGGTCAGCTGATCTTTGACAAAGGGCTGCAATCTATTAAATGGGGAAGAGAATGTTTGTTTAATAAATGGTGCTGACAAAACTGGATATCCATTTGCAGAAAAATGAAACAAGATCTGTACCTCACACCATACACAAAAACTAACTCCAGATGGATCAAAGACTTAAATGTGAAACCTAAAGCTATAAAGTTCCTCAAGGGAAAAGTATGTACAAATTTAGAGACCTTGATATATGGCATAAACAGACTATCAAGCATAACTCAAAATGCACAAACAACAGAAGAGAAATCAGATGATTGGGACCTTCTAAAAATCAAATTTTTATTTGCTTCCAAGGACTTCTCCAAAAGAGTCAAAAGAGAACCTACAGATTGGGAAAGAATATTCAGCAATGACACATCTGACAAGGGACTTATATCTAGAATTTATACAAAACTCCAACACCTCAATAATTAAAAAAAGACAATAATCCAATTAAAAATGGGCAGAAGACATGAATAGACACTTCACTAAGGAGGATATCCAGGGGGCCAACACACATATGAAGAAATGCTAATGATCATTAGCCATTAAAGAGATGCAAATCAAAACAACAATGAAATAACATCTTGCCCCAGCACTAGCAGCAAAGTTCAACAAGACAGAAAATAACAAATGCTGGCATGGGTGTGGAGAGATTGGGACTCTCATACACATTGATGAGACTATAAAATGGTACAACCACTGTGGAAAGCAGTATGGCGATTCCTTAAAAAGTTGGAAATAGAAATACCATTTGATCTAGCCATTCCATTACTAGATATATATATCCTAGAGAAGTGATAGCCATGACAAAAACAGAAATATGCACACCCATTGCAGCACTACTTAAAATAGCAAAAATTTGGAACCAACCTAGGTGTCCATCAGCTGAGGAATGGATAAACAAACTGTGGTACATACACACAATGGAACACTCTGCAACCCTAAAGAATAATGTGGAATCTATAAAACACTGCATAACATGGATGAACTTGGAGGACATTATACTGAGTGAAATAAGTCAATCACAGAAGGGCAAATATTGTATTAGTCCTTTATTGTAAAAATCAAGGAATGGTTTATCTATGGAAGGAAATTTTCTTTGTTGGTTACCAGGGGTGGGAGGATAGGGTAAAGAATACTGTTAGATAGGTAGACAGATATTGATTTGGGTGAAGAGAAGGGCAATGTACCAAATGTGAGTGATCAACATGGGGGCATTGAGGAAGAGGAAGATGTAGAGAGGTATATGGGAGGTGCAGAGAACAAAGACGAATGCTTTTGCACATACAGTACTGTGTTGTCAGTGAAGGCAAACACGGGTATATGGGTGGATCGATGGGTGGACAGGCTGAACTATTAGTTATGTCTATGCAGCAGGGAGTGTACCTAAGACCATGTGCAGGGTTGGCTGACAATGGTTCTACAAGTGTATTTGTATGTTTTGTAAGAATTCCCAGGGGTATAGTAGAGCTGACAAGGGACAAGTTTGTAGTCACTTCTTGGTCACAGCCAGCTACCCAGAGGGACCGAGTAATTGAACCTGTGGGCTCAGAACCATAGTCACAGGGGCCATCAAGTCCAATTGGCATAACATACTACATAAAACATTGTTCCACCTCCTACTTTGGCAAGTAGTGACTAGAATCTTAAAAGCTTGCAAGCAGCCATCTAGATGCAATGATGGGTCACTCCTCATCCAGAGCAAAGAAGAATGAAAAAAACCAAAATTCATGGAAACAATTAGTCCTTGCAACTGGTACAACATCCAATCCGCAGCCTATATGACTATGAGACCAGGAGAACTAGATGGTGCCCGGCTACCACTTTCAACCACTCGGAGGGGGATCTAGGTAGAGGATCCTGGATAGAGAGGGAGAACAACGTGAAACAAAACTCAAAATCATTTGGAAAAAAAAGGGGGGGGGGGCGCAAGTTTGCTGGTCTGATAGAGCCTGGTGGAACCACTGAGACTATGGTCCCTAGCTGCCCTTCAGGTCTGGAATTGAACCCACATCTGTGGCTTCCACCCAAACAAAAGACAGACATATGAGTTGAACATGTACTGAGGTAGATATACTCCTTGGAGAGAACAATTGGGAGAAAGAAGGCTGTTTATGCACAGGAACACAGTTCAGGGGGCAGGAGTACATGGAGGGATGGACACAGGGAAGAGGTAATTATTGGGGGGAAATGGGAGGGAGCTGTTGCATTGGGGTAAATTGTAGTCAATGTCATGAGACAACGTGTGTGTGAACTGCTGTATGAAAAGTGAATTTGCTCTGTAAACTTTCACCCAAATCAGAAAAAACAAAAAAAAAAATCTGACAAGTATCATCTTCAAATATAAAAAAATAATGATTTGTCCAAGTTTTTTTATATTTTCCAGTAATTCCTAATTATGTACAAGGCAATTGTCTTAATCAAGGTTCTCTAGAGAAGCAGAATCTATAAGAGATACATAGATAGATAGACAAATAGATAATTTTAAGATATTAGCTCATTGGATTAAGGGGCTGACAAGTCTAAAATCTGTCAGTTATTCAATAGGTTAGACAGTCCATCAGTCTTATGGTCCATAATATATAGGTAGGGAAGAGTTCAGGAACTCTGAAAAAATGTCTTAACTATAGTCTGCAGGTAGAATTTTCCCTAGGGAAAACTCCCTTTTCACTCTTAAGACCTTCAAATAATGTATTGAGGCCCACTGAAATTATGGAAATTCACCTACTGTATTCAAGACCAAATGATTTAATCACATGTACCTACTTCATAACAGCATCTGGTTTAAAATTTTAAAAATGTGTGCAGCAGAGTTATAGCCTTTCACTGTATTTATTCAGTCTGTATGCTGAGCAAACAATCTAAAAACCTGTATATGTAAAGAACCAGTATCAGGATTGGAGGAAGACTCATTAACAACCTGTGATATGCAGATGGTATAACTTTGCTTGCCAAAAATGATGATGGCTTGAAGCATTTTCTGATGAAGATCAAATACTACAGCTTTCAGTATGGATTAACACTGAACATGAAGAAAATGAAAATCTGCACAACTGGGGCCATAAAAAATGTCATTATAAATAAAGAAGAAATTGAACTTGTCAATAATTTCATTCTACTTAGATAAACAAACAACATTTATGGAAGCAGCAATTAAGAAATCAGATGATATACTGCATTGGGCAAATCTGTGCTAAAAGACCTCTATAAAATCTTAAAAAGCAAATATGTCACTTTGATGACTAGCGTGAACTATGGTCTTTTCTATCAACTAATACGCATGCAAAAGCTGGACAATTAAAGAAGATCAAAGAAGAACTGACACATTCAAATTGTAGTCTTGGCAAAGAATATTGAATATACTATGAACTGTCAGAAGAAAAAACAAGTCTTGGAGGAAGTACAGTCAGAATGTCCCTTAAAAGTGAGGTTGTAGAGACTTTGTCTCACTTACTTTGAACATGTCATCAACACATACCAACTGCTAGATAAGGACATTGTGGTAGTTAAGGTTGTGTGTCAACTTGGCTGGGGCTGGTTTTGAGTGGCTGGGCAGTTGGCTGTAGTTATTCCCCATGATGAAATTGGTAATCACCTCCCTAGTGGAATCTACTGAAGCAGCTGAGTAGCTGCCTTTGGGATGTTGTCTGCTTCTGGTATATAAGAAGTAGCTTTAAGAAAGATGTCTGGAGAGCTTTTTGGCATGCTTGGACCCTGCATGTAGCTGAGTCTTCATTCATCAGCTATGTTTCCTGCCAATCTTGAGACTATCTCTGATCTTGAACTAGTAGCCTGCCATGTTGTTTGGTAATCTTGGGACTGTGCCATTTTATTTGTCAACCTTGGGTTTGTCAACCTCAGCAGCCAGCAGCTGCCTGAGTGAAAAGACTCCTCCAGCTCCAGCAGGTTGGAAACAAGAGACAGAACTGAAACCCAAAGTTGAGGGGCCTTCACCCAGTCTCTAGAGCTTGGCACTTTACTCAGATTTCTAGCCTCCAAAACTGTAAGAGAATAAATTCCTGTTTGTTCAAGTCATACATTTTTGGTACGTCTGTTAGAGTGGCAGTAGGTGACCAAAACAGACATCATGCTAGGTTAATTAGAGGATCAACAACAAAAAAAGAACTTCAATGAGGTGGATTGACACAGTGGCTACAACAGTAGGCTCACACATAGTAACAATTGTGAGGATGGTTCAGGACTGGATAACATTTTGTTCTATTAAACATAACATCAGTGACTCAGAGCTGACTCCATAGCACCTAACAACAACAAGAAGAAACCAATAAGAAACTAATTTTTAACCAATTAGTACCATAGCCTAGTCAAGTTGACCCATAAAATTAACCATCACAACACTACACATAAAATTAACCATCACAACACTAAATACAAACAATTTATCTCATTCATGAATATAACTCTTTGTAAATTTTTATATTAAAGAGAACTAAGCATATTGCTCAACACATAATTTATATAGAGAAAGAAACCACTATGCTTGGCATTAGAAGTCTGTCTTTGAGGAGTCCCTAGGTGGCACAAATATTTAAGTGTTTGACTGCTAGCAGAAGTGTTCATGGTTCAAATTCTGAAGATAGGCCTGATGATCTGCTTCCAAAAGGTCACAGACTTGAAAACCTTGTGGAGCACAGTGCTCCTCTGCACACCTGGGATGCCATGAGTTGGAATCAACTGGATAGAACTAACGACAATAGCAACTTGTCACTGAGGGTGAAGAGAAACAGTGAGGCATTCAAAAATTCAATATTGAAGCTGACAAATAATATGACCAACTTTCCCCACCTTTCAATTGGTTGAATTGGCCTTGAACATGTTTATAATTATAGAAATCACACAATGTTAATTCCCAACCTTCTTTACTTCAAAAACTCAATGATTTTCAGTATCTTATTTATAGGAGTGGCTGGTGGGTTTGAACTGCCAGCCTTCTTGTTAGCAGTCAAATGCCATAGGCACTACACCACCAGAGTTCCTTTTATTTATAGTTATTGTTTTTCTGTATGGCAACTTTCCACTACTACTCTCTCTCCTGTCTATTTATCCCTTCATGGTAACTGCTAAGGCTCATAACAATGACACAAAGAATGCAGAACCATAAATAGTTCGATTTCTGTTTCTCATGTGACAGTTTGGCCAGTCCAAACTTTCAAGGCAGTTTTACTCCATGATAACAGAGTGGGAATTGGATCTCTCTCCCACAGTGCTGGGTGTCCGTGAGGGATTACTCTATGTCCGTCTTCTGTTGTTTCTGTAAGGATTGTGGATATTTTGTATCACTGGTATCTGTGTGAGATTAGCCTCTGCTGAATCTATCCTTGGTCTAGGGTATAATCATGTTCATTGACCCCCCATCTGATCTTCTCAGATGTTTATGTGTTTATCTGTAGCCTGGTGTTTGGTGTTAGTGGTAATGCAGTATTGTGGATATATTGGTATTAGCCTCTGTTGTTTATACCTTATTCTATCTCATTTTGGGCAAATGCAATCATTAAAAAAAAAAAAAAAAAAAATCGAGTGCATTGGGCTCATGGTGACCTCTCTGGGTAAGTAAGGATAATTTGGTCTGCCTCATTTTAGTAATTGTATAGAATATATATATAAATAAATATATTTAGAATTATACCACTATTCAGTAGGTCCAAGTTTTAGATTTTACCAGAGTGTATTTTTACAACCTCTGATACATTCATCCTTATAATATAATGGGGTAACAGAAGATTTGGGTGAGAGGTGTGGTAGATGAATTATATTTTGGATGTATGTAATTTGAAATATCTGCTGTAACATCAGAGGAGGGAATTGTACATTCTTCCTAGTACAGTGGTGTCCGGTTTTCTTTTCTTCATTTTTCTTGTTGCCCTTCCCATCTCTACAGTTTAAGCTTAGAATAAATGATTAGAAAATATACTTATGTTGCAATTTAAAACTTCCCTTTTCTGGATAGACTATAATCTAGTTCTGTAGGAATAATATTTTAAAACAGTTGAAAAAAAGGGTTTTTAAATTGTTATCAGGGTCAAGTTTACTTTTCTGACTTTTCCTTATATGGAAAGATAATTATTAAGCCATCAGTGGCATGATTTAAGTTGGAAGGTTATAGTAGTAACAGTTTATATTTTTATCCACCAGCCACTCCTGGGAAGGAAGACAGGTCAATCTACTTTGGTAAGATCAAACAAGTACTGCCATGGAGTGCAACCCAACTCAAAGCTACCCATCCTTGGGTTTCTCAGGCAGTATCACTACAGAAATAGATTGCCCAACCTTCCTTCCAAGGAGTGGCTGGTGGGTTTGAACCACCAGCCTTCTGGTTAGCAGTCAAATGCCTTATGCACTATGCCACCAACTGCCTCAGAAACCCAAGGAGGGGTCACTATGAGTCGGATTGGAGTCCACAGCAGTGAGTTGCTTTTTTTTTTTTTTTTTAATAGTAAAGGAAACACTGACATGAATAAATAGGATATAGGCTATTACCAAGAACCTCACCAGAAATCAGCCTGACAAAGAAAGGCAAATCATGCTTATTTGCCCCATGTCACTATTGAAATGTTTTTAAAAATTTAAACCTCGCAAAAATAAACAAGTTTTGTACTATGTGTATGCTTGTGTCTAGAGTTTTTTCCCCCTGGCTGTGGAAACCACCGAGCCACTCTACATCCCTAATGTCAAGCCAAGCAGGGCTGAAAGGAACAATAGGCCTCAACTCTCCAGAGCCCACGGCTGCAAGCCGTGGTCAAGGCAGTCGCGAGCCTCAGAGCTGACCCAACGGCCTTCATCCTTGGCCGCGCTCTCTGTGGTCTGGCCGAGTCATGTTCTTCCTCCTTGTACTTCTCGCTGAGGTTGGAGGGATACACGCCAGCCTGGGTAGGTTACAGGATCCTTCTCCTTCCTTGTTTTGCCTCAGAGAAGGGCTGGGCTCTTCCGGAGGAACAATTTCATATAGCTGTGTAATCCCCACGCCTCCTTTCCTGAACTGCTGCAGGAGCCTTCATTTATACTCCGGTCCAACATAAGACCAACCTGTGAGTTTAAGATGTTAGCGGATGAATCCATTCTCAGCTTCAGAGACCGGGGTTCATTGGCTGCAGAGATATGAACAAGCTCTCCATGTGTCATCCCATTCTACAGCCAGAGGATTTAGATGGGCCTGTACTCAACTCAATTCACTCCTCAGTTCCTGAGGAAAACAGGTTCCGATGTTGTTTTGAAAACAAACAAAAAAACAAAAAGGAATGGTGCTGTAGAAATGTAATATCACTTTTTCTTTAATCTTAGCTATTTTCACTGTGTCATTGGAAAGCTAATTTAATTAAAGCTGTGTTCTAAAAAGGAAAGCTATTCACATATAAATGAATTTATTTATAGTTTTGATAAGAGCAGTATCCTAGTCATGAGATGAAGGTTATTAACCCATGCTTGACAAAGATGGATTTTGATACAAAGCAAACAAAACAATTTTCTTACTGCAGATTCTGAAAAAATATTCTTGCATGTCACAGTTCCACAGAAGATAAGGTCAAATAAAAGTGAAGATGCAGAGAAGCAGGTAATTGACCGAGAATTTTTATAAATAGTTTAAAATGTTATGGTTGATTCCTTGCCAAAGATCTCTCTTTCTATGTATTGTTATAGCATGGAATTTGTTCCCTTGCAGAGCAAATTATTTTGATCCTTTCTACTTCTCTATTTTTCCCCCTTTTCATTTCCATGTCCTCTTGCGTATTTATTCACAATTTTTAAGAAATAATAAACACATTTAGGCAATCATACTTATAGAAAAAACAATATGATATAAAAGTGACAATGTTCCCGATCAAATATAAATATTTGTTAGAGTTCACTAAATGACAGAGAAATTAGTCTGGAGTAAAATTTGTTGTTGTTGTTATGTGCCGTCGAGGAGTAAAATTTAGACCTGCAATATTTGACTCAAAGTATCATACTTAGTAGAAGTAATTGATCAATTTAAGAAATGAAAACCAGAAAAGGAAATAAAAAATATCACAGTGGTCTGATTATATAGGAAAGGATTACAGCAAAATAAATATAACTGGAAAAAGAAGTTAAAAAAAAGTTCCTACTCACTGTACAGAAAAGTCATTAGGTGTTTGAATACTTTCCTCAACTGATATGATTTTAAAGTTGGTATAGTTGAAATATTTTACATTATACCAAAACTCACAATATAAGGATTAAGAGTTTTATGTGGTAAAAATAGTGGGGAAGTATTTTTCTGGCTAAAGGAAAATTTTTTAAAATGATAGCAATGTAAAACAAAAATCCATTAACTTTATATTGACACACAATAGTGAAATCTAACATGAATATGTTCTACTACTGAACAATTAAAATAAAATATATGTGAGATTATATTTGGAAATCACAGTAAATGATTTTCTTTATAGAGGTCATAAAGTAGTTTCATACACTAATCTCGTTTCGTTCTTTCATCAACCTTCTAAGTTTCTCTGATGGCATAGTGCCTAAGGCATTTGATTGCTAACCAGAAGGTTGGTGGTTTAAACTCACCAGCCACTCCATGGAAGAAAGTCTGGGCAATCTACTTCTCTAAAGATTTACTGCTTAGGAAATTCAAAGGGTTGCTTCAAGTCCGTGTCGACTCAATGGCAGTGAGTTTTTTTTTTTTTTCCTCCCAAGAAAAAAGCTTAAAATTTAAGATATCAAAACTACAAGTGCCAGAACACAGTCTATTCTTTAATTTATAACTTAAATTACACTGCAGTCTTTTGTTGGAAAATTGTTTACAAAAACAATATTTTACTATTTTCTTTTCTGATTTACCATTATACCTTCTCCTTACATAATCACTCTAACCTTCTAATAGCTTACTGCCTGTAGCAAAGCACATAGCAAATTTGTTACAAAAGATGAACTATTTTGTCTACCTTATATACTTCAGTATTTGTCTGCATTTGTGGTATTGATACTGAATCCTTACAACTATCATTAAAGCCATTTTTTTTTTTTCTGTGATAGGGTACTCTTAATGTTCTACTTTTAATTCATAAGCTAGAACTCCTTTTATACCTCTGTCTTTCTTTATCTTCTCCCTTATCACTAAAGATATATTTTTTTTAGACCTATACAGAATTTCTTTCTAAGTAGGCTTATCAGTAGTCATGTCAATCATGATGATAATATATTCCAGGAAAGCAATGGCCTGAACATAAGGACAATACAAGAATTATGTAGGAGCTTTCAAGCACTAACTTTGTAAGTATATCTGTGGAAGCCTTAGTGCCATTGTTGGTCTAATACTGGGAAGCAACTCCATACTGGGGACAGCTGACATCAGCTGAAGTGGATTTAAGTTCTCTTCGTGAAAAAACACCATTGTGATCATAGCCATTCTAGTGAAGTGGTATCTCATTGTGGTTTTTATTTGCAAGTCTGTGGTGGCTAATGACTTTGTTCAACTTTTCATGTGGTTGCTGGTCATTTGTGTGTTCTCTTTGGTAAAATGTCTATTCAAGTCCTTTGCCCATTTTGAAATTGGATTTTATTTGTCTTTTTGTTGTTAAGTTGTTAAAGTTTTCTATGTATGTTGAATATTAGACCCTTATCAGATAAATGATTCCTCAAAATTTTATCCCAATCTATAGGTCATCTCTTCACTTTGTTGAAAAGTCCTCTGATGAACAAAAGTAATTTGTATGAGTACCATTTTTTACTGTTCATGTCTTTGGTGTCATATCTGATAATCCATTTTTTAAAACTATCTACCATAGCCATACTCCTATTCTTTCTTCTAAAAATTTTATTGTTTTAGTTCTCAGAGTTAACTCCATGATCGATTTTAATTAGTTTTGTATATGGTGGAGCATAGTTCTTGCTACATTCTTATGCATGTGGAAATCCAGTTTTCCCAGCACCATTTATGAAAGAGACTGTTTTTTTCTGTGTTAATATCCTTGTCAAAAATCAGTTCACCATAGATTTATTTCTGGGCTCTCAATTTTATACCATTGCTTTATTTAAACCAGGCTGTTTTTATTGCTGTGGCTTTATAGTATACTTTGAATTCAGGAAGTGTGTAAGTCCTACTTTAAACTTGGTCTCTTACTTTTTAACTTAAAAAATTGAAGTCGTCAATGATTTCATTCTACTTGGATCAATAACCAATCAATAATCAACACTCATGGAAGCAGCAATTAAGGAATCAAATAACATATTGCATTAGATAAATCTGCTGCAAAAATACTTCTTTGATATTTTAAGTAGCAAAGATATCACTTTGATGAATAAAATGGACCTGATCCAAGCCATGATATTTTCAATCTCCTCATATGCATGTGAAATCTGGACAATTAAAAAGAAAATCAGAAGAAGAACTGATGCATTATAATTTTGACACTGGTCACAGATATTGAATAGGGATTGCCACAAGAATAAGAATAGATAAATCAGTCTTGGAAGAAATTCAGGTTAAATGCTACTTAGGAGCAGGGTGGTGAGACTTCAGCTCGCTTTATAGACACATCATCAGGAAAAATCAACTGCTAGAAAAAGACATATTTTGTAAATGAGAAGGTCAAAAAAATAGAAGCTCTTAAGAAGATGGATTAACACAATAACCACAAAAATGGACTCAAACATATCAATGATCATGAAGATAGCACAGGCCTGAGCAATGTTTTCTTCCGTGTCACATAAGGTTACTATGAGTCAAAACTGACTATATGGCAACTAATAACAACAACAATTATTGTCTTGCAAACACAGTGGCTGCAACAATGGGCTCAAACACAGCAAAGATTGTGAAGATTGCACAGGACCAGCCAGTGTTTCATTCTGTTTTACAAAGGGTTGCTAGGAGTCAGAGTTAACTTGATGGCACTTAACAACATAGGTCTATCTGGGTTTGTTTAATGTTCTTTGGTTTTTACTTCTGTTTACCTCAAGATTCAATCATCTCCATTGTTTCTGCTCTAGTTCACTTCCTTTTTTTTCTGCTTCCTCACATGTAATGTTATATACCCCTTTGCATTTTCCAGCTCATTGATTGTTTTCTTCAGTGCTAATATTTCTTTTTGTTACTTTATTAAGTTTTCTGTTTCTATTGAGATGCTTATTTTGTCTTATGATCTCCATTAGTTTGGTATTTGTGTGAACTTGTAATCTTTGATCATATTTAATTTTGTTGTTTGAAAGTCTTCTTTTTAAAATTATATGTGCTTTTATGGGAATAATTACTACTTCTTCATGTTGTTCCTTCACTTGTGCCATTTTTCCTTGTTTTCTTGTATGCCTTACAATCTTTTGTTGAAGCTGGGGCATTTGAATAACTTGCTGAGGTAATTCTGAGTTAGCCATTCTTTTCTTCCCATTTTTTTTTTCAGGCTTTTCTTTTTCTTCCTCATTCATTAATTTATTTTCTTTTTCTCCCTCTCAGTTCCCCTACTGGAGATGATAGCCTTATGATTCTTCTAGCACTTAGAGCTTTTTCATATTTCCTGTATAAATTATTAGTCTCCACAAATCTGGGGCAAGAGTTGATCTCCTTTGTCTGATCTAATGCCAGCCAGATATTCTGATGTACTTGTACATTTCCCTTTTCTTTCATTGATATGAGTCTCCATTCTGATTTCAAAGCCCTAAATAGATCATAATACTTTTCATATAGTATATACATTTTGCTTTGGAAATTTATCTCTAGCCCTCATTCTCTTTTTTATCTGAATGTTTCAAGTCTATCAAAGCAGAATGAGAGTTCCTTCTTTTGCTTTACAGCTATGCAATTTAATGGGTCTCTTTTGTTTATGTGGTTTGGAATCAATATGTACTATCCCCTTTTCTTCCCTCCAATTTGCCTGGAGTGGGAATGAGATCAAAGTGATCTTTTCTATTTTAGTCCTAAGATTTCTCAATTTTGCTGTCTGCTTTCTTACTGACATGAGAACTCCAATTCAGTGGGTCCAATTCAGTAAAGCTAAGACTACTGCTGCTCTCCTGCTTTAGCAAGCTCGGCTTACTAATTGCACTTTGTGGTTGCCTGTATATCTCTTTTTGGGGCCGTCTCCCATTCAGATGATGCCATCTCCTCTGAACTGTGGGTTGGACAGGGTGCTTTCCCACTGGGGGTGGGGATTGTCTGACATAGCATTTCATTAGCAAATTCTAAACCTTATTTGCCATTCTCTCCCCCTCTTAAGAAGCTCAGCCCACTAATTTCATTTTATTGTTCTTTGTCCACCTTTCTTCAGAGGCTGCCTCTCATTCAGGAGATATCCACTTCCTCACAGTGAGGTTTGGGGCAGTGAGTGTCCCAGGTGCCAGAGAATAGAAAAAATAGACCTTCCTACCTTCCAGAGTTCCTCGTCTTCTTCATATCACTGTTTGTTACTTTTAGTTTTGGGCTGGATTCAGAGTTCTACATGTATGTTTCCATCTTCTTGTTATTGCTATTTTACTGGCTTGTTTCTTTCTTTTTTTTTTTTTTTTTTTAAATTTTTCCTATTATTGTCACAGGGAAGTTGAGGTGTGTCTCTGGTGATGTTACCATCTTGGGGAGCAGCACCTACTTTGTATAATTTTAATTGTTTTTAATTTCTTACAGTTTGTTTTCTACCCCAGGGTATGGTGTTATTGTTGTTATGTGCCGTCAAGTCAGACTTGACTCAGAACAACCTCTCCTTGGGTTTCCGAGGTAGTATTACTACGGAAGTAGATTGCCCAAACTTTCTTCTGAAGGAGTGGCTAGTGGGTTTGAACCACCAGCCTTCTGGTTAGCAGTCAGGTGCCTTAGGCACTATGCTACCAGAACTCCTTAGGGTATGGTGTATTAGGAGATATTTCCTGAAGTCATTTGAAAAGAATGTGTATTTTTATAAATCGTGGCGTATTCTACGTATGCCAAATAGATCCTATTGGCTGATTGTGCTATTAATAAGTCCAACAGGTTGAATATTTTATGAGTTGTACCTTTTCAGTCATATCTGAAATTTTATCACCAATTTCAAGTTCATACAAATTTTCTATTTTGTTCCAGTGGTTTTATACTTTTACCTTTTCATTTACATATAGGGGTACATTTTAAATTGTGTACGATGTGAAGCCTGTGCTGAGTATTTTGGTTTTGGGTTTTTTGTTTTTGCATATATAATCAGTATTTCTAGCACCATTTTTGAAAAAAACTATCTTTCTCCATTGAATATTCTTTGTATCCTTTTTCAAAAATCAGTTGATTATATTTATGTAGGTCTGCATCTAAGCTCTTTTTTCTGTCCCATTAATCAGTGTGTCTGTTTTTTGACAACACTGTCTTTTTTGTGGTAACTTTAGAGAAAATCTTAAAAATATATAACATGTTCCTCCAAATCTGTTCTTCTTTCTCAGAACTGTGATGATTAATCAAGTCCTTCAATATTCTTTTGTATTTTGTTTTGTTTTTCATGATTTTATGTGAACACCATCTGTCTGTCAGTTTGTCATATTGTGATGACTTGCATATTGCTGTGATGCTGGGAGCTATGCCACTGGTATTTCAAATATCAGCAGAGTCACCCATGTTGGATGGTTTCATCAGAGTTTTCAAACTAAGATTAGGAAGAAAGGCCTGGTCTACTTCTGGGAAAAAAAAAAATAGCCACTGAAAACATTGTCTGATATAGTGCTGGAAGATGAACCCCTCAGATTGGAAGTCATTTAGAATATAATTGGGGAAGAACTGTCACCTCAAAATGTTGTTGTTGTTGTTATGTGCCGTCGAGTTGTACCCAACTTATAGTGACCCCTCCTTGGGTTTCTGAGGCAATATCACTACAGAAGTAGATTGTCCCATCTTCCTTCCAAGGAGTGGCTGGTGGGTTTGAACTGGCAGCCTTCTGGTTAGCAGTCAAGTGCCTTAGGCACTACGCTACCAGAGTTCCCTCACCTCAAAATAGAGTTCACTTTAACGATGTGGATGATATAAAGTATTTGGGACCTTCATTTGTTGATGTTGCACAACTCAAAATGAGAAGAGCTACAAACATCCATTAATAATTGTAATATGGAATATATAAGTATTGTTGTGTTGTTGTTATGGGCCGTTGAGTCAGACCCGACTCATAGCGACCCCTCCTTGGGTTTCCGAGGCAGTATCACTACGGAGGTAGATTGCCCCATCTTCCTTCTGAGGAGTGGCTGGTGGGTTTGAACCACCAGCCTTCTGGTTAGCAGTCAAGTGCCTTAGGCACTATACTACCAGAGCTCCTAATCTAGGAAAATTCAAAGTTGTCAAAAATGAAATTAGTGAGCTGAAATGGATGGGTATTGGCCATTTTGACTCAGACAATTGTATGGTCGACTATGCCAGCGATGACTAATTAAAGACAAATGTCATGGAATCCCTCATAACAAAGACTGTTTCAAGATCCAGCTTGAAGTACAATAATGTCAATTATTATCCTTTTATCCTAATAGCCATATGCCTACAAGGTAGACCAGTTAATACCAATATTATTAAAATTACTCACCAATGACTAAAACCATGATGAAGAAATTAAAGATTTTTACCAACTTCTGCCATCTGAAATTGCCTAAATTTGCAACTAAGAGGCACTGATAATTACAACTGATGGGAATCCAAAAGTTGGAAACAAAGAAGCATTCGTACTTGGAAAACATGGGCTTACTGATATAAGTTACTTTGGAGAGCCCATGATTGAATTTTGCAAGAATGACTTATTCTTTGAAAATAACTTTTTTCAACAACAGACATGGACCTCACCAGATGGAATACACAGAAATGAAATTGGCTACTTCTATGGAAAGAAATGATGACAAAGTCTATATCATCAACCAGAAGAAGGCCAGGGGCCAACTGTACAGCAGACCATCAATTACTCCTTTGCCAGTTGAAGTTGAAGCTGAAGAAAATCCAAACAAGCCCACGAGAGTGAAAAGAGGAACTTGAGTATATCACATCTGAATTTAGAGATAATCTGAGTAATAATTTTGATACATTAAATACCAATGAATGAAGACCAGATGGGTAGTGAGATGACATCTAAGACATCATACATGAAGAACACAAAAGGTCATTAAAAAGACCAGAAAGAAGGGAAAACCAAAAAAGATGCTAGAAGAGACTCTGAACTTGCTCTAGGATGGAGAGTGGCTGAAGCAAATGGAAAAAATGATGGAATGAAAGGTCTGAACAGAATATTTTGGAAGGCAATTTTAGAAGATCAAGTAAATTATTATAATGAATTGTGCAAAGACCTAGAGTTAGAAAATCAAGGCGGAATTACACTTTCAGCATTTTTCAAGCTGAAAGAACTGTAAGAAAATTCTTAGCTTCAAGTTATGATAATTAAGGATTCTATGGGTGAAATATTGAGTGATACAAGAAGCATCAATAAAAGATGCAAGGAATACACAGAGTCATTGTACCAAAAAGAATCAGTGGGCATTCAGCCATTTCAGGAGGTAGCACATGATCAACAACCAATATTATTGAAGGAAGAAGTCCAACCTTCACTGAAGGAATTGTCAAATACAAGGCTCCAAGAATTGAAGGAATGCCCATTGAGGTGTGTTAACAGACATATGCAACACTGGAAGTACTCATTTGTTTATGCCATGAAATTTGGAAGACAGCTTCCTAGTCAATTGACTGGAAATGATCTATATTTGTGCTCATTCCAAGGAAAAGTGATCCAACAGAATGCAGAAATTATCAAACAATATCATTAATATCACACACAAGTAAAATGTTGCTGAAAATAATTTTTTTTAAAAAATGATAGCAGCAGTATTTTGACAGGTAACTTTCAGAAATTCAAGCTAGATTCAGAAGAGGATGTAGAATAGGTGACATCATTGCTGATGTCAGATGGATCTTGGTTGAAAACAAAGAATACCAGAAAGATGTTTATCTGTGTTTTACTGACTATGCAAAAGTATTCGAGTGTGTGGATCATAACAAATTATGGATACCATTGTGAAGAATGGGACTTCCAGAACATTAAACTATGTGCATGAGGAACTTGTACATAGACCAGGAGGCTGTCATTCAGAGAGAACAAGGGGGTACTGCATGGTTTAAGTCAAGAATGTTGTGTGTCAGATTTCTGTCCTTTCACAATACTTATTCAGTCTGTATGCTGAGTAAATAATCCAAAAACTGGACCATATTATAAAGAACATGGTGTCAAGATTGGGAAAAGACTTATTAACAATCTGTGATATGCAATTGACACCCTCTTGCTTGCTGAAAGTGAAGAAGACTTGAAGCACTCATTTATGAAGATCACAGAGTAAAGCCTTCAGTATTAAATACACTTCAACATAAGGGAAACAAAAATCCTCACAACTGGACCAATAAGCAATATCATAATAAGCAGACAAAAGTTTGAAGTTGTCAAAGATTTCATTTTACTTGGATCTGTAATCAATGCTCATGGAAGCAACAGTCAGGAAATCAAATGCCATATGGCATTGGGCAAATCTGCTGCAAAATACCTCTTGAAGTGAAGATCAAAATACCTCTTAAACAGTTGAAGAGTGTTTGAAGGCTAAGATGCACCTGACCCAAGCCCTGGTCTTTTCAAAATCTTATATACATGTGAAAGCTGAATAGTGAATTATTATTTAAATTTAGTGTTGGCCAAAAGTATGGAAAGTACCATAGAATACCAGAGTAACAGACAAATTTGTCTTGGACGAAGTATAGCCAAAACACTCCTTAGAAGGGAGGATGGAAAGACTTCACCTCTTGTACCTTGGTCATGTTGTCAGGAAGGACTAATACCTGGAGAAGGATCAGCACAGTAAAGGAAGACCCTCAACAAGATGTACTAACACAGTGGCTGTGTTAATGGGCCTAAACATGGCAATGGTTGTGAGGATGGCACAGAACCAGGCAATGTTTCTGTTGTACTTGAGGTCACTATGTGTCAAAACAGACTCAATGGCATTTGACATCAACATATGATCAATAGTAAGCATGTATAATGAGAAAGTCTTCATTTCTAGGACTTAAATTCTTTCTCATTGATGTTGAAAGCTCTGGAATGGCTCTGTATTTATTCTTGCAGATCTCCCATTTTTTGAAACATTTTGAATTTCCTTCTTGAAAATTTTCTGAGCTTTGATCTTCAATCTAATTCACTAATTAATGCTTCATAGATAAGAATAATGTACTTAAAAAAAGCTACATTTTTATTTTTGCTATCTATAATGGTTCATTTCCATAATTATTTGTTCTTTTCACTAAGAATTGACTGCTATTCTTTACATGTTATCATGGGTTCTCTGAGAGCTCTAATCCTCATCAGATGTTTTATCCTGGGAGCTTTGTTTTTTGCTTTTTCACAGAATTGAAAATATGCTTGTTGTGAGGTTTAAATATCTTTCAAAAAAAGTAATGTGCTTAAGAAAATTCTGGGTGTGATGGATAAGGTTCTGTGTCAACTTGGGAGGGCTGTGATTCTCAGTGGTTTGGCAGTTATAATGTAATCATCTCCCATGATGACATGTGACATAATGTAATCACTTCCATGATGAGATATGCTGTGAGCAGCAATTTAGTTGAAAGGGAGTTTCCTTGGGGGTGTCAGTTATTTCAAATATAAATAGAAGTTCTGGCAAAGTTCTCTGGCTTTTTTCTCAATCTGGATTCTGCATCTGGTTCATCGTTTTCTGACCTCTGGTTCCTTGGACTTGAACTAGTGGCCAGCCATATTGCCTGCTGATCTTGGAATTATTTTGTCTGTGCACACTATGAGCCAGCCAAATGACATCTTACCTACAGATTTGGGGCAGCCATGGGACTACATGGGTTAGAGGAAGCATCTAGCCTGATGTCTGAACCATGGACTTGGGACTTACCAGTCTCTACAATTGTGTGAGCCATTTCCTTGAGATAAATCCCTATCTATCTATCTATTTATCTATCATCATCTACCTACCTACATATATATGTTCCACTGGTTTTGCTTCTCTATAAAGCCAGCCTAAGGCATTGAGCATATGCTAAGTACTAATTAAGTGTTACATATTTTTAGAAATTATACTCTATGACACCTAATTCCACCACTTGTCTGGTTTGTCAGTCAGTTTGTCATACTTTGGTGGCTTGCATGTTGCTGTGAGGCTGGAGGCTATGCCACCGGTATATCAAATACCAACAGGGTCACCCATGGTTTCAGCGGAGTTTCCGGGCTAACACAGACTCAGAAGAAGGAAGGGGCCATCCACTTCTCAAGGAATTGGCCAGTGAAGATCTTATGAATAGCAGTGAAACATTGTCTGATATATTACTGGAAAACTTTATGAATAGCCTGAAACGTTGTCTGATATAGTACCAGAAGCCCATCTGGTCAGAATGCACTCAAAATATGACTGGAGAAGAGCTACCTTCTCAGAGTGGAGCTGAACTTAATGATGTGGATGGAAAAAGCTTTTGGTACCTTCACTTGCTGATGTGGCAAAACTCAAAATGGGAAGACACAACTCCAAACATCCATTAATAATTGGAACATGAAATTTATGAAATATGAATCCAGGAAAAATGGAAGTTGTCAAGAATAAAATAAAGATTGATATCCTAAGCATTAGTGAGCTGAAATGGACTGTTTTTGGCCATTTTGAATCAGACAACCATATGATCTACTATGCCAGGAATGACAATTTGAAGAGGAATGGTGTGGAATTCATCATCACAAAGGATGTTTCAGGATTTGTCCTGAAGCACAATGTTGTCATTAATAAGATAACATCCATAAGCCTACAAGGAAGACCAGTTAATACTACTGTTGTTGTTATATGCCGTCGAGTCGGCCCCGACTCATAGCAACCCCTCCTTGGGTTTGCGAGGCAGTATCACTACAGAAGTAGGATTGCCCAACCTTCTTTCTAAGGAGTGGCTGGTGGGTTTGAACCGCCAGCCTTCTGGTTAGCAGTCAAGTGCCTTAGGCACTATGCTACCAGAGCTCCTACTACTATTATTCAAATTTATGCACCACCAAAGCTGAAGATGAAGAAATTGAAGATTTTTAGCAACTTCTGCAGTCTGAAGTTGACCAAACATGCAATCAAGATGTGTTGATTATCACTGGTGATTGGAATGCAGAAGTGGAAGTAGATTGCGCAAGGAGTGGCTGGTGGGTTTGAACTGCCCGCCTTCTGATTAGAAGTCAAATGGCTTAGGCACTACGCCACCAGAACTTCTTCATCCATTTCAGGAGGTGGCATACGATCAAGAACCAATGGTATTGAAAGAAGAAGTTGAAGCTCCACTGAAGGAATTGGCAAAGAACAAGGCTCCAGGGATTGACAGAACACCCATTGAGATGTTATAACAAATGGATGCCACACTGAAGGCATTTACTTGTCTATGCCAAGAGATTTGGAAGACAGCTACCCAGCCATATTTGTACCCAATCCAAAGAAAGGTGATCCCACATAATGTGGTAATTATCAAACAATATCATTGATACCACATGCAAGTAACATCTTGCTGAAGATAATTAGAAACTGGTTGCAGCAGTATATTGACAGAAAACTTCCAGAAATGCAAACTGTATCCAGAAGGGGAGGTGACATGAGAGATATCATAGCTGATGTCAGATGGATCTTGCCTAAAGGCAAAGAATACCAGAAAGATATTTACTTGTGTTTTGTTGACTGTGCAAAGGCATTCAAATATGTAGATCATAACAAATTATGGATAACATTGAGAAGAATGGGAATTCCAGAACATTTTATTGTGCTCATCAGAAACTTGTACATAGACCAGGAGACTGTCGTTCAAACAAAACAAGGGAATACCACGTGGTTTAAAATCAGGAAAGGGGTATTCATCATTGTATCCTTTCTCCATACTTATTCAATCTGTATGCTGAACAAATAATCCAAGAAGCTGGACTTTATGAGGAAGAACGTGGCATCAAGATTGGAGGAAGACTCATTAACAACCTGTGACATGCAGATGGCACAACTTTGCCTGCTGCAAGTGAGGATGACTTGATGCACTTACTGATAAAGATTGAAGAGTACAGTCTGCTGTATGGATTACATCTCAACATAAAGAAAACAAAAATCCTCACAACTGGACTAGTAAGCAGCATCACAATAAATGGAGAAAAGATTGAAGTTGTTAAAGATTTCATATTACTGGGTTCCACAGTCAACACCAATGGAAGTAGCAATTAAGACATCAAACAACTATTGCACTGGGAAGATCTGCTGCAAAAGACCTCTTTAAAGTGCTAAAGAGCAAAGATGTCTCCTTGAAGACTAAGGTGCACCTAACCCAAGCTGTGGTATTTTCAATTGCCTCATATGCACATGAGAGCTGGACAATGAACAAGGAAGACCGAAGACTTGATGCTTTTGAGTTGTGCTGTTGGCAAAGAATACTGAAAGTACCATGGACTGCCAGAAAAATGAACAAATATGTCCCGAAAGAAGTGCAGGAAGAATGTTCTTTGGAAGTGAGAATGGCCAGACTTCGTCTCACTTACTTTGGTCATGTCAGAAGGGACTGTTCCCTGGAGAAGGATATCATGCTTTGTAAAGTGCCAGGTTAGTAAAGAAAAGGAAGGCCCTCAACGAGACATATTGACACAGTGTGTACAATGATGGGCTTAGGTATAGCAAGTATTGTGAGGCTGGCACAAGACTGAGTAGTGTGTTGTTCTGTTGTACATAGGATTGCTATGAGTTGGAGCTGACTCGACGTCACCTAACAACAACTAACATGACACCTAATCATTGATCCTTGGGTATAATATCCTCTCTTAATTCTCTAGGTATATTAAATATACTTATAAGTTTTATACTCATTTTATTTATACATTTATTTTAAGCTTAATGCTCTGTTTTACTTTCTCACATATTGTTCTGTCAGGAATAATTTTATTTATGTAATGTCATTTGTTTAATTCATTACCTACATATATATGTTCCACTGGTTTTGCTTCTCTATAAAGCCAGCCTAGGGCATTGAGCATATTTAATTAATTATATTTTCTTCATTTTGTAGACTACTGAGAAATTCAATGTATTTTTTTGTGTGTGCTTGCTATTATAGTTGATATTCTCTCAGACCTTATGATTCCTCTCTTTTTCATTCACTTTAGGATAATGCATGAGATCTGTGTTAGTATCTTATAATATTGTCAACAAGTATGCCAAGAACAAGGTTTACATAAACTCTGAGTCATTAGGCAGCTAGTCTACTTGTACTTTCTGTTTTTTTTTTTTTTCCCAGTCATAGCAGCATTGCCTTGTTTCTCTCTCCCACACTCTCAGACCCTATTTCTCCTTAAAAACAAGAGATTGCTCTTAAAATTGTCTTAAATTGAAATAAAATTGTGGATTTGTTACTCAACTTGTATTGCAATAATCACTTCCTGTTACTAAATGTCTTTAAGAATTATTTTTCTCAATGCTTGATATATTAACCTACTGTCACCTAATCAATACCAACTTATAGTGACGCTTTAGGACAAAGTTGAACTGCTCTGTAGGATTTTCAAAGCTATAAATCTTTATGAATGCAGATGGCCATATCTTTCTCCCATCGAGCGGCTGGTGGGTTTGAACCACCAACCTATTGGTTAGCAGCCTAATTCTTTAACCAGTATGCCACCAGTATTATATCTGTTGTAGCATTTCTCTCTGGCTTCTTGTCTATTTTCAATCTTCTAAGTTCTTTTTCCTCATTAGTTTTATATATGTGCAAAGTGGCTCCTATTATGCATGGGACTTTCTGTATATGTTTCTGTAAATTTGTTCTTGTTTTATTTTAAAACTAAAAAAGGGGGGAAAAAAAAAAGAAACCACTGTTGAGTTGATTCTAACTCAAAGTGACCCTAGAGGATAGAGTAGAACTGCCTGATAGGATTTTCAGGCTTGTAAATCTTTATGGAAGCAGGCTGCTTCATCTTTCTCCTGCAGAGCATCTGGTATGTTTGAGCCGCTGACCTTTTGGTTGCTTTTGGTTACTAGCTGAATACTTTAACTGTTAGGCAGAAACATGGCTGGCCAGGTGGGTGAATGATTGAGCCGGAGGGCATTATAAGAACTGGTCAAGCAAGGAGGCATCTGACCAGAGCCCATACCAAACCCCAGCACATAGCCCTTGCTTACGAAAGACCCCAGCACCTGACTCTTACGAAAGCCCCCAACCATTTCCTGCCCACCATGTTAATGAAGTGCTTCAACTCTGCTTCCTACCCCCATGCTAATAGGGTACTTTAACCTTATTGGTCCCTGTAACACATACTCTGCTCTCACTCTGGTCCTCCAAGAACCAGGAAGAAAATCACTATAAAAAACCCTTTCTTTCACCTGGGCAATGCGACTTCTCTGGCCCCTCTCAGGGACCCGTGAACCTCGCCCGGGCCCCTCTCGGGGACCCGTAAACCTCTCCCGGGAGCACAGAATAAAAACTTCTCTTTAACCCCACTTTTGCGTGTCCTCCTCTCCTTACTGAGACCTTCCATTAACCACATTTCCTCCAGAACTCCTAGTATTTTACATTGTGCAGTGTGAAATGTTTGGGTACCACCATGTCTCATTTATCTAAACTGTAAGATGTATGTTTTCTAACAGAGGCCTGTGATACATAGTTTTAAGCATGCTAAAACTATATTTTTTTCAAAATGTTGTCTTTGTTTTATTCTTTAAAACACTACCCTTATATATTAAATTCATTGTACTGGTCCTGATAAATGGGAGCTCTGGTGCTTAAGGCACTTGACTGCTAACCAGAAGACTGGCAGTTCAACCCACCACTCCTCGGTAGGAAGTTTGGGTAATCTACTTCCATAGAGATACCGCCTCGGAAACCCAAGGGAGGGGTTGCTGTGAGTTGAATAGACTCAATGGCAGTGAGCTTGGTTTTGGTTTTGGTTTTAACAGTAATTATAAATTCTTATTACTTAGGACATCAAATACTGATGAATATGTTCATGCTTTTCTTTAATGGACTGAGTGCCTGTTTTCTTCAAAACTGGGTAAAATATAATTTTACTTATGTGTTTCTGATTTACCAAATCATCTTTACTGATTTCCTTTATTTTAGGTGACTTATATTATTAAAATGGATGGAAAGCCCTATACTCTACATCTCAAAAAACAGTAAGTTACAAGTTTTAAAAATTTTGTAATGATTCAAATTCAGAAATGCATATGATGTAGACAGATTTTATCAATCGATTTTTAAGATTCATACAGTTTTAAATGTGAGATCCATGAAACATTTGCATTTTAATTATTGTAGTTTGTTATTTTGAAATTAAAAAAAATTAGCTACATATTTTAAACTTCCTAATGGCCATAAGCCATTAATTGTGAGTACCGCAAGCTGTGTATTTGCTATGTATGATATGAAATCAAATATAGTTATACATCAAGTTGTGATTAGTGGGAAATTTAACAGGTGGTATAATTTTTATGGATGTATGCATAGTGCCTAAGGCACTTGACTGCTAACCATATGGCTAGTGGTTCAAACCCACCAGCCACTCCTCAGAAGGAAGGTTGGGCAATCCACTTCTGTAGTGATTCTGCCCCAGAAACACAAGGAAGGGTGGCTATGAGTTAGGTCTGACTCGACAGCACATAACAAAAACAACAACAACATTAATGACATTGTATTTATTTTACAAACAACTTTATTGGGTATGTTTTACATATAGAAGTCATCCATTTCAAATATACAATAATTTTAATAATTTTATACAGTATTACAACCATCAGTCCTAGAATATGTTCATTCCTCAAATAAGTTCTCTTATGCCAATTTACACTTATTCCCTGTTCCCACCCACAGCCCCAGATAACAATCTACTTCTATCTTAAAATTTTCATTTTCTCAACATTTCATATAAATATAATCAAACTGCCTTTTTTCTGTCTCCATCTTTGATAATATATATTTTTAGCCTGCTATCTTTTGTCTATTTACATCTTTATAGTTTAACAAGGCTAGAGAAAGTTATTCTCACTTAATTCATTACAATTCTCACTTAATTCATAACAATTGAACTCACCTTTCTCCCTCACCAACTAGGCTAAAAGAAATGTGTTTTGATAAGAGCTTTATGTTTCTGGATGAGAGAGTTATTAGTCTAGTCTTCATTTCTCTTAACCAGTTAGTATTTTCTGGCACAGCTGATCATTCTCCCTGCTTTAAAATAATTTCTTCATTTGGCTTCCAAGATACCATGTACTCTTGGTTTAATTCTTACAATTGTGATTGCTCCTTCTCAGTTTTCCTTACTGAGGCCTTCTCATCTCGCCAATCTTTGAAACTTAGAGACTCTAAGGTGCTGTCCTTGAATCTCGTCTGTTTTTTCTAGCTGCACTCATCACTTAGATATTCATTTTGTGGCATAAAATATTATCTATGTGTTGACTACACCAACATGTGTATCTCTATCCATTTCCTATGAACTCTACATTCATTTTTCTGATTACTTACTTACTAGAATTCTCATACTTACCATGTCCAAAATTAACTTCTGATCATCTCCCCAGTGCTAATTCCATTCTCTCAGTTTCTCAAAACAAATACCTTGAAGTTAACTATGGCATCTTTTGTTTTACCTCCTACCAAATGGGTTATTAAATTGTATGTATTCTATTTTCATAACATGGCAGGATAGAATCTCCACCACTACTAGTATTCAAGTTGAAGCTACCATCATTTTTTGTCTGTATGATTGCAGTACATCCTAACTGGTCTCCTTGTTTTTTTTCTAATTTGCCCCAACAGACTATTCTCAACACAGCATTAAATCTGCTGCTATTAAAATATGGTCCAAACCTGTCATTAATTTGTTCAAAACTCTCCAATGACTCTGTGACCCCATCTTATTAAAACCAAAATCCAGTTACTGTTGAATTTACTCTGACTCATGGTAATCCTATGTGTGTCAGAGTAGAACTATGCTCCATAGGGTTTTCAGTGTTAATTTTTAGAAGTAGATTGCTGGCTTTTTTTTCTGAGGAACTTCTGGTTATACTTGAACTGCCAATCTTTCCGTTAGCAGTAGAGTATGTTAAACATTTGCACTACCTACAAACCATCTCTTACTTCTTTTTCTCTTATTCACTTCACAGTACCCTTAGTTGTTCTTTGTATACACAAAGCACATTTTTACCTCAGGGTCATTGCTTTCTCCTACTTTTGCCTGGAATACCTTTTCATACAAATTAATGTAGCTTTTTATTTTATTTTTATTTTTTTGAGTCTTTAATCATCAATTCAATGACCTTTTTTCAATAAATCCTACCTAAATTTGCAAACAAGCCCCAGCAACCCCACCTTATTTATTATTCATCCATCATGTTAGTAGGGTATGTCCCGGAGTATTGTGAATACCAGGAGTTTTATCTGTTTTATTCACTGTTCTATCCCAGCTCCTAGAAGAGGATATGTTACATAGTAAAACCAAAAAATCAAACTCATTGCCATTGAGTCAGATCCGATTCATGGAGACCCTTCCTTGGGTTTCTGAGGTGGTATCACTACAGAAGTAGATTGCCTAATCTTCTTTCTGAGGAGTGGCTAATGGGGTTGAACCACCAGGCTTCTGGCTAGCGGTCAAATGCCTTAGGCATTTATAAATATTTGTTGAATGAAGACATATACAGCCATGCAGATATAAATATGTGATCATAGAGAAGTCATAGAGACTATTTCAATGATAAGAAAACTCGACCCCTTAAGACACTGTTTCTAGGAATTTTAACTCTTATGCCACAGTAAAATAATAATTCTAATTACAGCATGTTACCATATAAATCCTATACATCCATACTCATTTTTGTCACTTTTAATATTTACATTACATTAATTTCATAACTCAGACATTTTTTTATTTTTGTTATTCTTAGCTCATTCTTATCCCAGAACTTTTTGGTTTATACATATAATGAAACTGGTTCTTTGCATTCTGAGTCTTCGTATTTAAAGGTAAGACTCTTTTCTTATTACCATGTGCTTTTCTACTAAAAGGACATCAATAACATTGAGATATATTTGTTTCCTGTTGCCTCTTGAATACAAATATCTTATGCCATATAACAGCCACTATTTCAGGTTAATTGTTGTACATAGAAATGACATATGACAGAGATGGAAATCCAGAAACAAGAAGATACTTGTAGTCACCCAGGTGATACAGAGTAATAAAAGTTCTCAAAGCCCTTTCTTTCCCCCGAAAATTTGTGTTAATAATTCTGCATGATTCACACTCTTACTATTGTCAATGCTTTTAATGTTTTGAGTCTCCTGCAATGTTTGACAATACATTTTTCTTCAGAAAGAATTTATGTATTTTTCTTCTTTCTATACTGCTTTTTAGATGCATTGCCATTACCAAGGATATATTGAAGATTTTCCAAATTCCGTTGTGACACTCAGCATCTGTTCTGGACTCAGGTCATATCATCTTATGGGGTATATATAGATGAAAAACTTAAAATGTACTTTAAACTAAAACTTTGTGGCTAGAACAAACTTAGACCTCTAGGAAGGTTTAAGGAAAATCAAGTCTGAAAATTTCATTATGATGGGCTTACTTCTATTTATATTAATATGAATGTCTGAACCTAAGTGATCTGTCATATGAAGTCAGTCTGGGTAGTCTTGGCTGGAAAGATTTCCAATAACTTTGCAGAAAGGCATAATTTCAAGAAGAGAAACTAAAAAATCTCCTTAAAAATTATTGTTGCATCATCGATTGTTGTTGTTGTGTGCTGTGGAGTCAGACTGATTCATAGCGACCCCTCCTTGGGTTTCCGAGGCAGCATCACTACGGAAGTAGATTGCCCCATCTTCCTTCTGAGGAGTCGCTGGTGGGTTTGAACCACCAGTCTTCTGGTTAGCAGTCAAGTGCCTTAGGCACTATGCTACCAGAGCATCATCATTAGTTATCTCAATTAGCTTTGGTAACTGACGTTGTTGTTGTTATGTGCCATCGAGTCAGCCCCGACTCATAGTGACCCCTCCTTGGGTTGCTGAGGCAGTATCACTACAGAAGTAGATTGCCCAACGTTCCTTCTGAGGAGTGGCTGGTGGGTTTGAGCTGCCAGCCTTCTGGTTAGCAGTCAAGTGCCTTATGCACTATGCTTCCAGTTATCTCAATTAGTTTTGGTAGCTGACGTGCTTTAAATATGATAAGCACCAGTAATGTACTCTCATATTAGGGACATTCAGTACAATATGTAGAAACAACCAATTAGAAGGTCTTCCAGAGGTAAAGGGCAGGGGTAAGTGTCATTGGAAGGTGATAAACAGGTAAGAGGAAAAAAATCCAGAGCTGAGAAAAATGACTCCCTGACTTTTTCTTTTTCACTTGGTTGCCCGATTTCCAGAATTTACACAAATCAAGCAGAAAATTGGCTCTCTTTGAATATTATTTGCATGGATATCAGCCTCTTCGGATATCTACTCTACATATCTGCTTCCCCTTACTCTAAGCTTTGTAAGAAAAGGAACTTTATTCTCAAAATTCTAAATGGATTTTTTTTTAAAAAAAGTACCTAGCAATTACTAGGCCTCAAAAAATACATTCTGAATGAATGAGATTACTATCAAGAAATTATAAAACACATTTCATTATATTTAGTTTTTGAAGATATGAACAAATCTAAGGCAAATATGGTCACCCAGTAGCAGAACTGCAAAGAACAAATAGGAAAAGAAAGTGGATTTAAAACCTTTTGTTTACTATGGTTCCTCCTTTCTCACTCTTAAGAGTATAGCTTTAATGGAGTCATTTGGAAGATTTTTATAATTGTTGCCTTCTGAATATACAGGGGATTCCTTCAGTTTGAAAATAGTACCATTGGGATTGAGCCAGTGGAATCTTCAGCAGGATTTGAGCACATAATATATCAAGTGAAAAATGACATTCCAGATGTACCAATGTTGGCAGAAAATGCAAGCAGGTCTTGGCAGAAGGACCAGCCCAATAAAATTGATATGAGTTCACAAGTAACTATGGTAATTCTGATTTTATTACGTACTAAGAAATTACTTCTGTTACTTCTGTAGAATTTTATTAATCATGAAAATAATGTATTTGAAGAGCAATTCTATAGGAATATTAAATTTGATGTCTGGTTTCTATATCTAAAAAACACCTGAATTTCTTCTAAACTATCTGGAAAATTATCTAATGATGTATATTCAAACTTACTGTCTTATAATATATTTATAACATTTCTTGCTTTCTATTTTTATTGAAGTAAAATACAGATTATTGAATAAATTTTGTAAATAGAGGAAGGACAAAATCATTGCTATTACCACTGCCTTGGTAAAATTATTTTTAATATTATGAGGAATAGCTTTATCTATCTTCAAATCCACTTAATTTTTTCTCCTCCCTGCTGACATCTGTTAAGCTTCTCTAATGAATTTTCATTTCAATTATTTTACTCTTCAGCTCCATATTTTCTTTTTTTTAATCTTTTTATAATTTCTATAGCTTTACTGATATTCTCTATTTGTTGACATATACTTTTAATACTTTACTTCTTTATTTACTTTAGATCTTTGAACATACTCAAAATACTATAAAAAGTCTTTTTAATGTAGACTTTCTTTAACTCTAGACTTTCTCAAAGAAATTGTCTATAGTTTGCATTTTTTTTCCTGTGTATGGAACATACACTCTTAGTGTCTTTTTTTTCTTTCTTTTTTTCTTTTTTGCATGTCTCATAATTTTTATTGGAATCAGTACATTTTAAATTATATGTTGTGGTAATTCTGAAAATAATATTCCCCCCACAGGTTTATTATTGCTGTGATTTGTTATAGTTGTTTTTTATTTTATTGATTTTCTGAATTGATTCTGTAAAGTCTGTGTTCTTTTTGTGTGTGTTGCCAGTGAATATTTCATTCTATTAGTAGTGACCTAGTAATTTGAGAGAGATTTATCTAAATAGTTGGAACCAATACATCTCCAGTCTTTGCATAGAATCTCTGTGTGCATGTTGAATCACATATTCAGCACTAAACCAAGCAGTTAACAACTGGATTTCACTTTATTTCCTACTTGCAAAGAGCTTCAATACCAGTCAGAGGAGAGAGGTTAGGGCCCATCTAGGTCTTTTCTGAGCATGTGCACAGCCCTGGGCATGCACATGGTCTTGTAGATTGCCAGAAATATTTCATAGCTTTTTAAACCCCCTATGAACAACTTAGTCCTCAGCTTTTTCTTTTAAGCTTTTGCATTAGTCTGTTGCTTGCCCCATCTGTTATCCACTGCCTCAGAGAGTTACAAAGGTGCAAAAAAAAAAAAAAAAATCCTGTAATTGTTTTTAATAAATGCTTTTGGGGAAAAAGACTTTTCACATTGGGAGCTCCAAGGTCAAATTCAGACAGCTTCAGAAGTGTGTTTTCTAGAGAATCTTGGTATAGGTCAATTCATGACAGTTCCCTGGGGATGAGGCTTTGAGGAAGTTCCAGCCCCATTTTGCTTTTCTTAGTAGTTGCCAGACTACTAGTTTTCACCGCAGATGTGAGCTATGAATTTTTAATTAATGGAGGAACGGACTATGGCAAGTAAAAATGACACAAAGATCACTGTCCTTACAAAGATTCAGCCATTTATTCTTGCATAGACTTTGCATAGAATACTGCAAACCTCTAGTTAATTTCTAGAAGTTTGAAAAACTTAATTTGTCAGTTTTCTTTTTGCTTTTTTAGAAGAGACCATTTTCAAGGTTCCTTATTCTGACAGTTTTTCTGATACCATTTTATCCCATAATTTTTTGTATCCCATATGTAAAGTTTGTATACATATAGGAGCTCTGTTGGTGCAGTGGTTAAAGCATTTGGCTGCTAACCAAAGGCCAGTGGTTAGAACCCACCTGATGCTTCTTGGGACAAAAATGAGGCCATCTGCTTCTGTGAAGACTTACAGCCTTGGAAAAACTATGAGGCAGTTCTGCTCTGTTGTACAGGGTCACTATGAGTCAGAATTGAGTCTATGGCAGTGGATTTTGTTTTAGTTTATGTATATATAATATTTTAATACAATGTATAATTCCCCTTATTATTCCCTTGGATAATTTACAAGTATGTAATTGGTGATATTTAGATGTATTTTTGTTATTGACTTCAAATTTAATTTCATGTCCAGAGAATATATGCTTGACTTCATCATGTATATTTTCTCTTTATATTATGCACTTATTTGATACAGTGTTTTTACAAAAATCTGTTAGGTTAACTTGTTTGTATGACTTCAAAACTTACATGTTTTCTCTACAAGATATTTCTACTTCACTTGTCATATGATTTTTCTTATGTCGATATTTGAGCTATGCGCTGCATTTTTTAATTTTTAAATAAATTATTATTAATAATTATATTAAACAAGTATGAATTTAGTAGACTTTCATGATTTACTTTAAGATGCTGCATATGTTTCAAAGTTTGTGACAAAATTGTAATAATGAATGTTTCCCTGAAAGGCAAGCAGAGAGAACTCCCTTTTAGACACTTTTGAATTGCAAGGTAACAAACATCTACTTATTAAGGACAGCATCTAACAGTACTCAGTTATAAAATGAAGTGTGCTTGGACTTAAGTGGTTAGAGACAGCCAACTCCCTTCTGTGTTCCTGGCAGTAGTAGATATATTTGATGCTAAATTACATATCTGATTGTGCATGTTGTCAAATGTTTTTTCAGAGGGGCCTTGCAGTGTAGTAAATTACTTAGTGTGGCTTTTCTACCCATAAGTCTTTGTAAACTCCAAGGTGGGATTTTCTATGAGCAACTGAGGAGCTCCTGATTGCTGAAGTTGTCCACCTGGAGTATTTCTGTAGGGCGTGGCACAATACAATGTTCTGGGAGTTTCCCACTCTCTCTCACATGCTTTGAGTTCTGATTCTGTGATTGGCTAGTTTGACCACTCTTCTGGCCTCAAAAGGAGGCCTCTTAGAGGCAGAACTCACTCTGACTGCTGGTTGAGTAAGACGTGCTGCTGAAAGAGACACGGGCTCCTGAGACACGCGTTGCTGGGAAAGAGACGCAAGAGACACGCATTGCTGAGTGAGACACCGAGGGACCAGCACTGCTGGGAAAGAGACTGTGAGAGACTGTTGGCTGAGGGACGGTGGGCTGGGAGACAGACTGAGCATTCTTCCTGAACTTGAGTTGTAGCCTGGTGCTTCTCTAATAAACCCTGTAATCTGTGAGTTCTGTGTGGCCACTGCAGTGAATTATCGAACCCAGGAGAGAGGTTGTGGGTGCTTTGGGAGGAATGGTTGGTAAAAGGGCTGGAGGGAGGCAGCATGTCTGGCCTTGCAGTAATAGGCCTTGGGTTACTAATGTCTTCCTCTTGTAAGATTAGAGGAGAACAGAAAATGTGACCTCCTTGCCGTTTTAGCAGGCCTTTAACACATTAATTGTAGTTCCTTTAAATTCCCTTTTAGTCCCATCATCTATGTCATATCAGTCTGGTTCTCAGGATTGCTTTTCCTCTTCAGATGATTTTATCTTGCCTTTTTCTACATCCTATTATTTATGCTTTTTTGAAAGCTGGACATACTATGTAAGGCAGTAAATGCTGAATTAAATGTTTTTTGTGCTTGTAGATGATCACATTTTCCTCCTGTCAGATTCCTATTCTCACTGTACCAAAGGCATCACATTCCTCAAGTGTTTGTTGTTTGTGTTGTTAGATGCTGATGAATCATCTCCAACTCATAGAGATCCTATGCAAAGCAGAACAAAACACTGCCTGATCCTGTGCCAGCTCCACAATCCCTGCTATACCTGAGCCGATCTTTGTACCCATTGTGTCAATCTATCTTCCCCTCTTTTGTTAACCCTCCACTTCACCAAACATGATATCCTTCATGTTCTTACAAAATGACCAAAGTAGGTGAGATGAAGTCTGGCCATTCTCGCTACCAAGGAGCATTCCGCCTACTCTTTTCCAGGACAGATTTGTTAGTTGAACTAACAAATCTGGTAGTTATTTTAGCAGTCCATGGTACTTTCAGCATTCTTCGCCACCAGCACAACTCAAAAGCATCAACTCTTCTTTGGTCTTCCTAATTCATTGTCCAGCTCTCACATGCGTAAGAGGCAATTGAAAATACCATGGCTAGGGTTAGGCACACCTTAGTCTTCAAGGAGACAAATCGACTCTTCAACACTTGAAAAAGGTCTTTTGCAGTAGATTTGCCCAATGCAATACATCGTCTGATGTCTTGACTGCGATTTCTATTGGTGTTGATTGCAGAAGCAAGTAATATGAAGTTCCCGACAACTTCATGAATCTGTTTATTGGACCAGTTGTGAGGATATTTGTTTTCTTTATATTGTAATCCATACTGCAGACTGTAGTCTTTAATCTTCATCAGTAAGTGCTTCAAGTCATCCTCACTTTCAGCCAGGAAAGTTGTGTCATCTGTGTATCACAGGTAGTTAATGAGTCTTCCTCCAATCCTGTTACCATGTTCTTCTTCATATAACCCATCTTCTTGGATTATTTGCTAAGCATACATATTGGATAAGTATGGTGAAAGGATACAATGCTGACGCACTCCCTTTTTGATTTAAAAACATGCAATATCCCCTTGTTCTGTTTGAATGACAGCCTCCTGATTGATCTATGTACAGATTCCTCATGAGTACAGTCAAGTGTTTGGGAATCCCATTCTTCTCGATGTTATGCATAATTTGTTGTGATCCACACAATTGCATGTTTTTGCATAGTCAATAAAACTTAAGCAAAAATCTTTCTTGTATTCTTTGTTTTAGCCAAGATCCATCTGACATCAGCAATGATACCCCTTGTTGCACATCCTCTTCTGAATCCAGCTTGCATTTTGGGAAGTTCCCTGTCAGTATACTGCTGCAAGTTTTTTTTTTTTTTTTTATCTTCAGTAAGATTTACTTGCGTGAGATATTAATGATATTGTCCAATAATTTTCACATTCTGTGGGATACCCTTTTTTGGAATGGGTACAACTATGGATCTCTTCTAGTCAATTGGTCAGATTCTTCCAAATCTTTTGGCATAGCTGAGTGAGTGCCTCCAGCGGGGCATCCATTTGTTGAAACATCTCAATGGGTATTCTGTCAATTCCTGGAGTCTTATTCTTCACCAATTCCTTCAGTGCAGCTTCCACTTCTTCCTTCAATACCATTGGTCCTTGATGATACCCACTTCCTGAATTTGGTGGACATTGACCAGTTCTTTTTCGTACAGTGACTCTGTGTATTCCTTCTATGTTCTTTTGATGCCTCCTGCATCATTCAATATTTTGCCCATAGAATTTCTGAATATTGTAACTCAAAGCTTACATTTTTTCTTCAGTTCTTTTAGCTTGAGAAATGCTGAGTGTGTTCTTCCCTTTTGGTTTTCTAACTCCAGTTATTTGCACATTTCATTATAGTAATTGGCTTTGTTTGCTTGAGCTGCCCTTTGAAATCTTCTGTTTAGCTCTTTTATCTTGTCATTTTTTCCATTTGCTTTACCAACTCTCCCCTCAAGGACAAGTTTCTGAGTCTCTTTGGACATCCATTTTGGTCCTTTCTTCCTTTCTTGTCTTCTTAATGACTTCTTGCTTTCTTCATGTATGATGTTCTTGATGTCATCTCACAGTTCCTCTGGTTTTTAGTCATTGATGTTCAATGCACCAAATCTGTTCTTTAAATGGTCCCTAAATTCTGGAGGGATATTATCAAGGTCATATTTTGTCTCTTGTGGACTTGTTTTAATTGTCTTCAACTTCAACTTGAACATGTGCATGAGCAGTTGATGGTTCGTTCCACAATCAGCTCCTGGACTTGTTTTGGCCAAAAATACTGAACTTCTCCATTGCCTCTTCCCACAGATGTAGTCAGTCAGATTCCTGTGTATTCTATCTGGTGAAGTCCACATGTATAATTGTTGGTTATGTTGTTGAAGAAGATATTTGCAATGAATAAGTTTTTTGTCTTGCAAAATTCTATCATGCAATCTCCAGCTTTATTTCTATCACCAAGGCCATATTTTCCAACCACGGAAGCTCTTCTTTGTTTCCAATTTTTACATTCCGGTCACCAGTGATAATCAACACATCTTGATTGCACATTTCGTCAATTTCAGACTGCAGAAGTTGGTAGATATCTTCAATTTCCTCATCTTTGGCTTTGGTGGTTGGTGTGTGAATTTGAATAACAGTAGTATTAACTGGTTTTCCTTGTAGTATATGGATATTATCCTGTCACTGATAGAATGGTAGTTCAGGACAGATCTTGAAACATTCTTTGTGACAATGAATGCCACATCATTCCTCTTCATAGTACACCATGTAGTCGTCTGATTAAAAATGGCCCAGACTAGTCCATTTCAGCTCACTAATGCCTAGGATATTGATCTTTATGTGTTCTATTTCATTTTTGACAACTTCCAATTTTCCTAGATTCATAATTCACACATTCTGAGTTCCCATTATTAATAGATATTTGCATCTGTTTCTACTCATTTTTAGTCATGCCACATCTGCCAATGGAGGTCCCAAAAGCTTTACCCTATCCATATTGTTAAGATCGCCTCTACTCTGAGGAGTCAGCTCTTTCTCAGTCAAATATGAGCACCTTTCAACCTGATGGGCTTTTGTTCCAGCATTATATTGGACAATGCTTCAGGGCTATTCATAAAGATTTCCAGTAATATATCAGACAATGTTTCACTGCTATTCATAAGGTTTTCACTAGCCAATTGTTTGAGAAGTGGATGGCCTGTTCCTTCTTCAAAGTCTGTTAGCCCAGGACTCTGCTGAAACCTGTCCACCATGGGTAACTCTGCTGGTATTTTGCAACACAGTGGCATAGCCACCAACCTCATTGCAACATGTAAGCCACCACAGGATGACAAACTGACAGACAAGTTTGTCTCCCTTAATCGTTCCTAATCCCTCTGCACCAGCCTACCTCAGGCAATGGCTTTAAAATAGAGCCACCTTCAAGAGAAAAGCAGCCCCAAGCACCAGGCCCACCTACTTCAGGCCTCAGACTTAAAATACAGCCGCCACCAAGTGAAAAGCAGTCTCCAAGATCCGGACCAGCCTACCTTTGGCCCCTGCCCTAATAAAGAGCCACCCCCAAGTGAAAAGCAGCCCCCAGCCCCAGGCCACCTACCTGGTGTCCCGGCCTTAACATAGAGTCACCCCAAGTAAAAACCACCTCTAAGCTTATATATATATATATATATATATATATACATACACACACACACACACACACGCACGTATATATAGATAGATATATAGATCTATCTATCTATATATATGGAATGGGTAGAAATACAGACCTTTTGCCGTCAGTTGGCTGTCTTCTGAATTTCTTGACATAGATAAGTAAGTGCCTCCAGAACTGCATCTGTTTGTTGAAGTATATCAACAGGAATTCCATCAATTCCTATAGCCTTGTTTTTCACAGCTCAGCTTGAACTTCTTCCTTCAATACCTTCTTGATCATATCCCACCTCCTGAAATGGATGAATTGACCAATTCTTTTTTGTCCAGTGACTGTATATTCCTTCCATCTTTTTTTGATGTTTCCCACATCATCCAGTATTTTGCCCATAGAATCTTTGATTATTGCAACTCAAGGCTTGAATTTTTTCTTCATTTCTTTCAGCTGGAGAAATGCTGAGCACGTTCTTCCCCTTTGGTTTTTATAATAATTGAGCTTCTTTTTGAAATCTGTTCAGCTTTTTTATCTTGTCATTTCTTCCATTTGCTTTAGCTACTCTTCATTCAAGAGCAAATTTCAGACTCTCTTCAGACATCTATTTTGGTCTTCATTTCCTATCTTTTTAATGACCTTTTGATTTCTTCATGTATGATGTTCTTGATCTCATCCCCAGTCATCATATTGCACTGGATAATCTGCTGCAAAAGACCTCTTTAAAGTGCTAAGGAGCAAAGATGTCTCTTTGAAAACTGAGGTGCACCTAACCCAAGCCATGGTGTTTTCATTAGCGCCATATGCATGTGAAAACTGGATAATGAATAAGGAAGACCAAAGAAGAGTTGGTGCTTTTCGAGTTGTGGTGGTGGTGAAGAGTACTGAAAGTACTATAGACTGCCAGAATAACTAACAAATCTGTCCTGGAAGAAGTGCAGCCGGAATGCTCCTTAGGAACAAGAATGGCCAGACTTTGTCTCACCTACATTGGTCCTGTTTTCAGAAGGGACCATTCCTTGGAGTAATATATCATTCTTGGTAAAGTGGAAGACCAGCAAAAAGTGGAAGGCCCTCTACTAGATGGATTGACACAGTGTCTGCAACAGTGGGCTCAGGTATAGCAAGGATTGGAAGGATGTGCACTAACAGGCAGTGTTTCATTCTATTGTACATAGGGTCTCAATGAGTCAGACCCAACTCAATAGCATCTGACAACAACACAGCAACAATAGCTGGGTACCATCAAGTTCTGGTCTTAGAGCAAATGAGTCAACTCTTCATGGAGACAGTTACAAACGTATTCCAGTTTCTCCTCTCTTCAGTTTCTCAACCCTCATTTATTCTACAGCTTCTGATGTATACAGACCAATTATTGAAACTTGATTGATCAGTAGCAGCTTTTAAGACCTCTGACACTGCACAATGAACTAAAAGGTAGAATAGAAAATACAAAATATTTTGAAGGTAATGTTGAATGTAAAGAAAAAAATCAACATCACAAAGATGATATTCTCTTTGCTCTCAACATCAATTGCCACATGAATCACACACAGAAGAAATGCATATGGCAGATTGGATCTCATGAAAACAGTCAAAGAACATTATGAATGAGGCTAAATAATAGTAACTATACAATATATTAAGGAGCTCTTGTGGTGTAGTGCCTAATGCATTTGACTGTTAACCAGAAGGTTGGCAGTTCAAACCCGCCGGCCACTGTGTGGAAGGCAGACTGGGCAATCTAATTCCATAAAGATTTACCACCTCAGAAAGCCAAAGGAATATTTTTGAATTTTCCTCCAAATATGACTAGAATTATGAGTATTCTTCACCCAGTAGAAGTTGCTTTGAATTTAGCAGATGCCTCAGCATTTTTCCCATTTAAATGTAATATGATTTTCATTCTTTGAGAAGTGGATGGCCTCTTCCTTCTACCTAGTCTGTCTCATTCTGTGAGCTGCACTGAAAACTGTGCAGTATGCAACCCTGCTGGCTTTTGAAACACCAGTGGCACAGCCTCAAGCCTCACAACAATGCGCGAGCCACCACAGTACGACAAACTGACAGACAAGTTTGTCTCCCTTAGCTGCTGGAAACCTCTCTGCACTCCCCTTGCCTAATTTGTAGCTGGATCCTGCCACTTTTGTCATCCCTTTCCTGACTCTGGGGGTGGGTCATGTCTCCTTGCCCCTTAACTGGCTCTGTAAGAGGGAGTGCATCAGGGTTGTATCCTTTCACCAAACGTATTCAATCTATATGCTGAGCAAATAATCTGAGAAGCTGGACTATATGAAGAAGAACATAGCACCAGGATTGGAGGACTGAAATATGCTAATGACACAACTTTGCTTGCTGAAAGTGAGAATGACTAGAAGCACTTACTGATGAAGATTGGAAAAAACAGTTTGCAGTATGAATTACATCTCAATATAAAGAAAATAAAAATCCTCACAACTGGACCAATAAGAAACATCATGATAAATGGAGAAAAGATTGAAGTTGTCAAAGACTCCATATTGCTTGGTTCTATAGTTGACACCAATGGAAACAGCAGTAAGGATATCAGATGACATATGTTGTTGTTGTTGTTATGTGCCGTCAAGTTGGACCAATTCATAGCAACTTCTCCTTGGGTTTCTGAGTGGTATCACTACGGAAGTAGATTGCCCAACCTTCCTTCTGAGAAGTAGCTGGTGGGTTTGAACCACCAGCCTTCTGGTTAGCAGTCAGTTGGCTAAAAAGGATCTCTTTCAGGTGATGAGGAGTAAAGATGTCTCCTTGAGGACTAAGGTGCACCTGACACAAGCCATGATATTTTCATATGCATGTGAGAGCTGGACAATGAATAAGGAAGAGCAAAGAAGAGTGAATGTTTTTGAGTTGTGGTGTTGGCAATGACTGCTAAAAGTACCATGGACTGCTAAAAGAACTAACAAATCTGTCCTGGAGGAAGTGCAGCCAGAATCTTCCTTGGAAAAAAGAATGACCAGACTTCATCTTACATACTTTGGTAATGTTGTCAGAAGGGACCATTCACTGGAGAAGGGTGTCATGCTTGGTAACGTGGAGGGGCAACAAAAGAGGGGAAGGCCCTCAATGAGATGGATTGACACAGTGGCTGCAGCGATGGGCTCAAGTATAGCAAGGATCATGGAGCTGGCGCAGGACCAAGCAGCGTATTGTTCTGCTGTACATAGGGTCACTATGAGTTGGAGAGGACCCGACAGCACCTAACAACAACAACACCATGATTTTCATTAGTCAATTGAAGGTGTCAATAATTTCAAATTTATTAACCATATAGTGCAATCTTTGAGAAAAGTGAGGTAGCGTAATGAAAATTAAGATGATATAGGTAATATCTATTGTTCCGAAGATATAAAAATACAATACAGATAAGAAACTAATCAAAGCAGATGAATATATGCCAAGAACAATTATTTTTTTATGTTATTTTTAATCAGTGAAGTTTTTTTTTTTAATTTTTGTTTAATGAACTTAGATATTATGTTTATTTTAAGAAATATATCAATTTTGCAAGTAATTTTTGAGTAGAAATATTTTAGGTCCAATGAATTATATGATAAAAATTTACAGTCATTACATATCACTTTCAATAATTATATAATATCAATTCTTTTTAGTGCTCCCCTTACCAACTTCATATTATTCTAGCTAGAGCTAGATCACTGTCATTTTAAGACTACATTAAGTATTAGAAAATTGTGGAGAAAATTGTAGAGAAAAAAATGAAAGAGTGCTTCGGATACCTATTTATTTCAGCATTTTATGAGAGAAAATGAGAGTTAGGATAACTTCCTTTCCTAAAAAATTTCATATACTACATACGTGTACACACAGAGTTAGATAGATAGATAGACAGACACATAAATACGTACATAGATTATATAGAAATTGATGGCAGCAATTGATATACAATGCAGACATACTTTATTTCCCTACAAAAATGCAAAGAAATCCATTTAAACTTGTAAGGTGCTGTGGACTTGATTTTGACTCATAGTGACCCTACGTAAAACAGAACAAAACACTGTGAGGTCCTGCACCACTTTCACAATCGTTGCCTTGCTAAAGCCCATGTTTCAGCCACTATGTCAGCCATCTTGTTTAGGGTCTTCCCCTTTTTTCACTAACCCTCTACTTTATCCAGCATGATATCTTTCTCCAGGAACTGGTCCCTTCTGACATGATCAAAGTATGAGAGACAAAGTCTGGCCATTCTCACCTCTAAGGAGTATTCTGGCTGTACTTCCTTCAACACAGATTTGGTTCAATATTCTTCTCAAACATCACAATTCCTTAAATGCTTCAATTTTTCTGCAGTCTTCTTCATTCAATTAGAGTTCTTTGTCTTCAAAGTGACATCTTTACTCTTTAAAACCTTAAAGAGGTCTTTTGCAGCACATTTGCCCAATACAATACATCCTTTAATTTCTTGACTGCTGTTTTCATGGATGTTGATTATGGATCCAAGTAAAATGAAATCCATGACAACTTCAATCTTTTCTCCATTTATCATAATGTTTATTATTTGTGTAGTTCTGAGAATTTTTATTTTCTTTATATTGCATTGCAATCCATACTGAAGGCTGTAGTCTGAGCTTCATCAGTAAGTGCTTCAAGTCTTCTTCACTTTCAGCAACCAAGGTGGGGTCATCTGCATATTGCAGGTTGTTACTCAGTCTTCCTCCAATCCAATGCCATGTCTTTCTTCATATAGTCCAGTTTCTCAAATATTTGTTCAGCATACAGACTGAATAAGTATAGTGAAACAACTTGACCCTGACACACACTCTTCCTGATTTTAAACCTTGCAGTATCCTCTGTACTATTTGTCTATGTATTTGTCTCTGTACCTCTTGGACTATGTATAGGTTTCTCATGAGCACTATTAACTATTCTGGAATTGCCATTCTTCAAAATGTTATCCATAAGTTATGATCTACACAAATGAGTTTGCATACTTAATAAAACCCAAATAAACATCTTTTTTGTATTCTTTGCTTTCAGCAAAGACCCATCTGACATCAGCAATGATATCTCTCATTCCACGCCCTCTTCTGAATTCGCTTGAATTTCTGCTCGTTCCCTGTAGATGTACTACAGATGTACTGCATTTTTGAAAAATCTTCAGCAACATTTTACTTGCGTGTGTTAATAACATTGTTTGATAATTTCCACATTCTGTTGGGTTGATTACCTTTCTTTGGCATGGGCACAAATATGTATCCTTTCCAGTGACTTGTAAGGTAACTGCCTTCCAAATTTCTTGGCAAAAATGAATAACTGCATCTACCACTGCACCTGTTTGTTGAAACTTCTCAATGGGTATTCCTTCAGCTCCTGGAGCCTTGTTTTCCACAAATTCCTTCAGTCCAGCTTGGACTTCTTCCTTCAATACCATTGGTTCTTGATCATATGCTACCTTCTCAAATGCTTAACATTGACCAATTCTTATTTAAACCAGGACTCTACCATTTAACTCCACTTTTTCTTGCTGTTTATTTTAATCCAGAAAATTCTATAACCCACTCAACACTTGCACCCTCCAACCAAAAGCCAAACCAAACTTACTGTCATCGAGTCAATTCTGACTCCTGGCAACCACGTTACTTTTAAATTTGGTTACTAGTATCCTCGGAGCAAAGAAAAAATTTTAATATCTCTGAGATAAAAGCCTAGTTCTGAAGCTACTAAACTAGTTCCGATATTTTTAATTGTTTTTTTTTTAGCATTTTCCCTTAAACTGTTAGTAGTACAAATCACATTAATTATCTGAAATTATGTCCAAACTATGAACTCTCAAATGTTTCTGCGTTTGGCTTTTTTTTTTTCCCTGATAAATGAATGAAAGATTTCCAGTGTGCCACAGTTGGTGTTACTATAATCTTTAGGAGGAGAGCCAGTGAGAATTTTTCAGTATGAATTAGTTATGTAAATTTGTCGTCAGCTGAAGACAACAGAGTGTGTATCTCTCTGTTTACTTCTTCTTAATCAGTACTAAAATACAGTACCTGATAGTACCATAATGTCAGGAGCTCTGGTAACTTAATGCCTAAGGCACTTGACTGCTAACCAGAAGGCTGGTGGTTCAAACCCACCAGCCACACCTTGGAAGGAAGGTTGGGCAATCTACTTCCATAGTAATACTGACTCGCAAACCCAAGGAGGGGTCGCTGTGAGTCAGGACCAACTCGAGGGCACATAGCAACAACAAAAACAATACTATACTAGGTTCACTGTGAATCTTTTGTACCTGGAATATGATTTGAAGTAAAATTTTCTGATTTGCAATTATTTTTTATATTTAAATACTCATGAAGGTTTTATAAACTCAAAACACCAAACTCACTGCCATTGAGTCGATTCCAACCCCCTTTGGGTTTCCGAGGTGGTAAATCTTTACAAATAGATTGCCTAATCTTCCTTCTGAGAAGTGGCTTGTGGGTTTGAACCGCCAGCCTTCTGGCTAGCAATCAAATGCCTTAGGCACTATGCTACGAGATTCCTTCTTTACATCTCATTTTTTTTTTGTTGTTGTTCTTAAGAAATTCAATACATGTTAACATGGTGTTATTATTATTATTTTTTCTTTCAGAAAGAACCTCTTTTGAAACAATCACCTCAATATATAGAAATGCACATTATAGTGGAAAAAACTTTGGTAAGTCAAAGTTTTCCTTCTTTCTTTGTCTTTCTCTCTCTCTCCCTCATTTCCTTCATTCCTTTCTCATGAAAAATTTACCTTAATTTAAAAGATAGCATGATACTTTTTCATTCTTTCTAAATAAAGATCTTTTATTATTGGTATGTTATAGTAAGTAATAGCTATGACTTTAACATATCATTACTAAGAAAACAAAAACTAGCTTCAGATCTCCTGTATTATCTTCCCCTATCCCTCAGTTTAGCCTAGTACTTCTCTGATCTCACACAAGTGTTTAACACTGTATTGAGTATTTTGAATTAATATTTTCTCCTTGAAAATTTTCAACTGCTTCAGGTTTTTGCTCAAATATTGTATTTTTAAATCTTCCTTCTCTAACTAAAATTGTATCTCCAAACTACTAGTTTCATGGTTTTTGTATATTTTTCCTAAAATATAGTCTATCATAATTTTTGAATGAATAAACCTCCACATTTCAATGTATACTCAATTATAGAATCATTAGATGTCTATCAATTTCCAAGTACTGGACTGTTGTTGTTGTTGTTGTTATGTGCTGTCGAGTCGGCCCTGACTCTGGTAGCATAGTGGCTAAGACACTTGCCTGCTAACCAGACAGCTGGCGGTTCAAACCCACCAGCCACTCCTTGGAAGGAAGGTTGGGCAATCCTACTTCCGTAGTGATACTGCCTCGGAAACCCAAAGAGGGGTCGCTATGAGTTGGGTTTGACTCAACGGCACATAACAACAACAAGTACTGGACTAGTCATTAGAAATCCTGCATTCAACAATTTACATTCTATTAAAGAGGCAGATACAAAATAAGAAAATTATACAATGGATAAAATCCAAAGCCAAAGCCATTGCTGTCGAAAGGATCCAACTCATAGCAACCCTATAGAAGAGAGTAGAAATGCCCCATAGAGTTTCTAAGGCTGTAATCGTTACAGAAGCTAACTGCCACAGGTTTCCTCAGTAGAGCAGGCTGTGGGATTCAAACTGCCAACTTTTTGGCTAGCTGTTGAGTGTTTTAACCACTGTGCTATCAGGGCTCCTTTAGACATATTAATGTTATTATTATTATTATTATTTTGTGATTTGGGTGAAAATTTATAGAGCAAATACACTTTCTATACAGCAGTTCACATACACTTTGTCTCATGACATTGACCACAATTTACCATGATGCAACAGCTCCCCTCCTACTTCCTCCCCATAGTTACCTCTTCCCTGTGTCCATCGCTCCATGCACTCCTGCCCCCTGAGCTGTCTCCCTGTGCATAAGCAGCCCTTTTTCTCCCATGTTTGTTCTCTCCAAGGAGTATATCTACCTCAGGTAAATGTTCAACTCATATGCCTCTCTATTGTTTGACTAGAAGCCACAGGCATGGGTTCAATTCCAGACCTGAAGGGCAGCTAGGGACCATAGTCTCAGTGGTTCCACCAGGCTCTATCAGACCAGCAAATCTGGTCTCCCCCCTTTTTTTTTTCCAAATGATTTTGAGTTTTGTTCCACATTGTTGTCCCCATCTATCCAGGATCTCCTACATAGATCCTCTTCCAAGTGGTTGATAGTAGTAGCTGGGCACCATCTGGTTCTTCTGGTCTCATAGTTGTATAGGCTGCAGATAAGATGGTGTACCAGTTGCTAGGACTAAGTGTTTCCATGAAGTTTTGGTTTTCTTCTTTCTTCTTTGCTCTGGACTCAGAGAGACCCATCGTTGCATCTAGATGGCAGTTTGCAAGCTTTTAAGATCCCAGTCGCTACTCACCAAAGTAGGAGGTGGAACAATGTTTTTTGTAGTAG
>NW_006921611.1:8656692-8657812 GCF_000298275.1 Orycteropus afer afer
TAGGTGTGCATATGTCTGTTCTTGTCATGGCTCTCACTTCTTTAGGCTATATACCTAGTAATGGAATAGCTGGCTCAAATGGTATTTCTAATTCCAACTTTTGAAGGAATCGCCATATTGCTTTCCACAATGGTTGTACCATTTTATAGTCCCACCAGCAGTGTATGAGAGTCCCAATTTCTCCCCATCCTCACCAGAATTTGTTATTTTGTGTCTAGTTGAACTTTGCTACTAGTGCTGGAGCAAGATGGTATCTCATTGTTGTTTTGAATTGCAACTCTCTAACAGCTAATGAGTGTGAGCATTTCTTCATGTTTGTTGGCCACTTGAATATCGTCCTTGATGAAGTGTCTATTCATGTCCTCTGCCCATTTTTAAATTGGATTGTTTGTCTTTTTGTTATTGAGGTTTTGGAGTTTTCTATAAATTCTAGAGAAAAAGTCCCTTGTCAGATATGTTATTACCAAATATTTTTTCCCAATCTATAGATTCTCTTTTGACTCTTTTGGAGAAGTTTTTGAGAGCACATAAAAATTTAATTTTTAGAAGGTCCCAACCTTCTGGTTTCTCTTCTGCTGTTTGTGCATTTTGAATTATGCTTGTTAGTCTCTTTGATCCATCTGGAGTTTGCTTTTGTGTATGGTGTGAGTGGTGCATTTAATCTATTAACATTCAGTGTAATTATTGACAAGTATGAATTGGTTACTGCCATTTTTTATGTGCTTTTTCATGGTGTCCCTCATTTCTTTGTTCCATATTATTTTCTATGCTGAGCTCATTATGTTTATGAATCTCATTATCATTTCCTTTGTTGTTGCTTTTTTAGTATTTGCTGAATATTTGTGCTTGTCCTCTTTTTCATTGTGATATGAAGGCTTATCATTTTTCTTTGAGGTTACCCTATGATTTATAATTTTCTCCCTGAGTTTAGAACAGTCTGTTCTATCTTGCAACTCTCTTAACTTCCTCACCATTTAGAAGTTGTGTAACTTCACAATATTTTCCCTCTTTTTGTTTATAGTTGTCCTCACTTGCCAATTTATGTCTCTGGTTCCCTGTTTACAATCTTGTAAGCTCATTTTACTTTGGATATATCCATAGCTGTGGTTTCTGGGTTATG
>NW_006921611.1:8659486-8671762 GCF_000298275.1 Orycteropus afer afer
AAACACCAGAAAAAAGAAAGAGAAAAAAGAAAATCAAAAGAAAAAAATCAGCAGAGGACAGGGCAGGGCACCCAGGCTCCATTGGAGCACACAATCTGGAATGGGGTTCCTATGGTCCCAGAAGGTGGGTGGGAGTGGGGGATGGCCACACCTCCATTCACCAAGTGGGTGTGGGGTATAAGAATAACAAGAGGAATGTTGCACCTTTTCAGTCTTGCAGGTCTGTAGTGTCCTTGGGGTTACTGGATAGCAGAACTTCTTCTTAAGCCCCTGGAATCTCAGAGAGTGCTGAGAGTGCTGTCTCTTTAAATATCCAAAATGGTCAAGATGCTTGTAAACATTCAAAATGGTTGTGTCCTCCGGACAGGCAAAAGTCCACAGCTCAGCCCGTCTTCCTCTTCACTGTTGCTTCCCCTTTTATTTCACAGCCACCAGAGCAGTCCTCCATGCAGTCCCTGGCTAGCAGGGTTGATTTTTAGGTTAATTCTTAGGTCCTACCACCACTCAGGAATCTCCAAGCTGTCTGTGCCGTCAGGATCACTCAGGGTCACTGCCAGACCACAGGGCCATATGTCTCCTTTTTTGGTATTTTCATGCAAATTCTTCTGCTGGTTGAGGTTTAGTTTACTTCTATATCCTTCCCTTCATGACTAAGGGGTCCAGGATTATCTTCTGTGTCTGTGTTAATTGGTTTCCCTTTTCTTTGTTGAAGAGGGTCTGTGCAGACTTTCTGCCTCTTCCGCCATCTTGGAATTGATCCCTAGACATATTAATGTTGTTATTAGTTGCTGTTGAGTCAGCTCCGCTCCATTAGGCAACCTTGTGTGCAACAGAATGAAATATTCCTTGGTCCTGCACCATCCTCATAATCCTTGCTATGCAGAGCCTATCAATTCAGCCTCTGTGTCAGTCCATCTTGTTGAGGGTCTTCCCCTGTTTTGCTGACCCTCTACTTTACCAAGCATGATATCCTTCTCAAGGGACTGGTCCTTTCTGACAGCATGGCCAAAGTAGATGAGATGAAGTCTGGCCATTCTCACTTCCAAGGAGTATTCTTACTGCACTTCCTCCAGGACAGATTTGTTTGTTATTCTGGCAGTTAATAGTATTTTCACTATTCTTTGCCAGCATCATAATTCAATTGCATCAATTGTTCTTTGGATATTTTCATTTTTCAGCTTCCACATGCATTTGAGGTGATAGAAAATACAGTGGCTTGGGTTAGGCACACATTAGTCTTCAAAGTGACGTCTTTGCTCTTTAACACTTTAAAGAGGTCCCTTGCAGCAGATTTGCCCAGTGCAATACAAGTCTGATTTCTTGACTGCTTCTTCCATTGGTATGGATTGTGGATCCAAGTAAAACAAAATCCCTAATAATTTCAATCTTTTCTCTATTTGTCATAATGTTGCTTACTGTTTAAATTGAGAGGATTTTTGTTTGCTTTATGTTGAGGTGTAATCCATATTAAATTCTTTGATTTCTTCCATAAGTGCTTCAAGCCATTTTCATTTTCAGCATGCAAGGTGGTGTCGTCCTCATATCGTAGGTTGTTAATGATGCTTCCGCAAATCCTGATTCTGTACTCTTCTTCATATAGTCCATCTTCTCAGATTATTTGCTCAGCGGGCACTTTGAATGAGTGTGGTGAAATGATACAACCCTGACACACACCCTTTCTGATTTTAAACCATGCAATATCCCCTTCATCTGTTGAACAATACCCTCTTGGTCTATGTATGGTTACCTATGACACAATTAAGTGTTCTGGATTTCCCACTCTTCAAAATGTTATCCATAATTTGTTATTATTTACACAGTTAAATGTCCTTACATCGTCAATAAAACACAAGTAAACATCTTTCTGGTATTCTTTGCTTTCAGCCAAGATTCATCTGATATCCACAATCATATCCCTTGTCCCACATCCTCTTCATAATCCAGCTTGAATTTCTGGATTTTCCCTGTGAATATACTGCTTCAACTGTTTTTGAATTATCTTCAGCAGCATTTTACAGACATGGAATTCTTCCTGTTTGTTGGCCAAGTAGCTGTCCTCCAAATTTCTTGGCATAAATGAGTAAGAGCCTTCAACGCTGTATCCATTTTTTGAAACATCTTGGTGGGTATTTCATCAATTGCTTTTGTTTTTTGTTTTTCCAATTCCTTCAGTTCTGCTTGGATTTCTTCTTTCAATATTGTCATTTCTTGATCATATGCTACCTCCTAAAATGGTTGAACATCAAACAATTCTTTTTGGTACAGTGACTTTTTGTATCCCTTCCATCTTTTATTGCTTCCTCTATCAATCATTCAGTATTTTGCCCATAGAGTCCTTCAGTATTACAATTCAAGGCTTGAATATTTTCAGTAGTTCTTTCAACTTGAGAAATGCCAAGTATGTTCTTCCCATATACATTAATAGGATATGTAATATGGAAAATGGTAGCCAATAGGAAATGTCAGATTTGTCAGAGAAGACTTCATAGAAAATATTTTTAGATGAATTACTGGGGTTTATCAGATAGATAAATTTGCATGATTTATCAGACATTGTATTGCACTGGACCAATATGTGCCTAACCTAAACCATGGTATTTTCAGTCACCTCATATGCATATGAAAGCTGGACAATGAATAAAGAAGGCTGAAGAAGAGTTGATACCTTTGAATTATGGTGTTGGCAAAGAATATTGAAAATGCCACGGACTGCCAGAAGAATAATCAAATCTGTCCTGGAAAAAGTGCAGCTGGATTATTCCTCAGAAATGAGAATGGAGACACTTCATCTTCTGCTCAGGTCATGTTGTCAGAAGGGACCATTCACTGGAGAAGGATGTCATGCTTGGTAAAGTAGAGGGTCAGTGTGAAAAGGGGAAGACCCTCAGCAAGATGGATTGACACTGACAGCAATGATGGGCTCAAGGATAACAAGGATTGTGAAGGATGATGTAGGATTTGGCAGTGTTTCTTTCTGTTGTACTTGGAGTCACTATAGGTCAGAGCCAACTTGACAGCACCTAACACAACAACAACACATCTCAAAGTTTAATTTCCTTACTTTATTTCCAAATGAAAGTTGCTGGAGAACTTGGATCAAGATCTTCATACAAACAGATGCATAGAAAGGTCATTGATGGAAGTATGGGGGAGAGATTACATAGAGGTGAAACAAGAGTACTAGAAAGCAATTAAGAGGATATTGCAATAGTTTATGCTTGAAGCCTTGTTGTGGCATTAGTTGTGTTAAATAGTAGGGCCAGTTTTTATTTATTTATTTATCATTTTGGATTTTGGTACTTATACCAACTTATACATAAAATGAGGTGAAGTAAAAAATCATTGATTATGTTTTTTTACATATGTATGTATACATAACCAGCACCAGTTTGTCATGCTGTGGTGGCTTGCATGTTGGTGTGAGGATGGAGCTATGCCACCAGTGTTTCAAATGCCAGCATCATCACCCATTGTGGATATGTTTCAGTGGAGCTTCCAGACTAAGAAAGAGTTGGAAAAAGAAAGGGGCCATCCATTTCTCAAAGAATTGGCCAGTGAAAACTTTATGAACAGCAGTGAAACACTGTCTGATATATTACTGGAAAATATTATCAATAATCCTGAAACATTGTCTGATATAGTGCTAGATGATAAGCAGCCCCCCACTATATTGGAAGGCACTCAAAATACAACTAGGGAAGAGCTGCCTCCTCAAGGTATAGTCAATCTTAATGAAGTGGATGGAGTCAAGCTACTGGGAACTCCATTTGCTGATGTGGCATAACTCAAATTGAAAACAAACAGCTGGAAATATCCATTAATAATCAGAACATGTAATTTATGACATATGACTCTAGAAAAATTAGAAGTTGTCAAAAATGAAATGAAACACAGAGAGGTCAATATACTAGGCATTAGGGAGCTGACATGGACCAGTTTGGGCCATTTTGAATCAGGCAATCATATGATCTATACCAAGAATGATAAATTGTAGATGAATGGAGTCACATTCATTGTCAAAAAGAATGTTTCAAGATCTATCCTGAAGTACAGTGCTGTCAGAGATAGGATAATATCCATATGCCTACAAGGAAGACCAATTAATACTAACATTATTCAAATCTATGCCTCAACCACTAAAGCCAAAGATGAGGAAATTGAAGATATGTACTAACTTCGGCAGTCTGAAATGAACCAAACATACAATCAAGATGGCCTGATTATTACCAGTGATTGAAATATGAAAGTTGAAAACAAAGAAGAATGATCAGAGGTTGGAAAATATGGCCTTGGTAATAGAAATGACACTGGAGATGGTATGATAGAATTTGAAATACCAATGACTAATTCATTGCAAATATCTTTTTTCAACAACATAAATGGCAGCTATATCTGTCCTCACCAGATAGAATACACAGGAATCAGATCGACTACATCTGTGCAAAGAGGTGATGGAAAAGCCCAATATCCTCTGTCAAAACAAGGCCAAAAGCTGACTGTGGGACAGAGCATCTATCACTCATGTGCAAATTCAGGTTGAAGCTGAAGAAAATTAAAACAAGCCTGTGAGAGCCGAAATATGACCTGATTATATCCTACCTGAATTTAGAGACCATCCAAAGAATAGATTTGATACCTTGAATACCAATGACCAAAGACCAGATGAGTTGTGGGATGACATCAAGAATAGCATCCATGAAGAAAGCAAAAAGTCATTAAAAAGACAGAAAAGGAAGAAAAGACCGAAATGGATATCAGAAGAGGCTCTGAAACTTCCTCTTGAACAGAAAGTAGCTAAAGCAAATGGAAGAAATGACAAGATAAAAGAGCTCAGCAGAAGATTTCAAAGAGCAGCTCTAGAAGACAAAGTCTGTTATAATAATGAAATTTACAAAGACTTGAACTTAGAAAACTGAAAGGGAAGAACATGCTTGATATTTCTCAAGCTGAAATAACTGAAAAATAAATAAATAAATAAGCCTTGAATTGCAATATTGAAGAATTCTATGGCCAAAATATTGCATGATGCTGGAAGAGTCAAAATAAGATAAAAGGAATGCACAGAGTCACTGTACCAAAAAGAATTGGTTGATGTTCATCCATTTCAGGAGGTGGCATATGATCAAGAACCAATGGTATTGAAGGAAGAAATCAAAGCTTCAGTGAAGAAATTGGTGAAAAACAAGGCTCCAGGAATTGATGGAAAACCCATTGAGATGTTTCAACAAATGGAAGCCATGCTGGAGGAACTTACTCATCTATGCCAAGTAATTTGGAATACAGCTACCAGGCCAACTGATTGGAAGAGATCCATATTTGTACCCATTCCAAAGAACAGTAATCAAACAGAACATGGAAATTATCGAACAATATCATTAATATCACACACAAGTAAAATTTTGCTGAAGAAAATTCAATATGATTGCAGCAGAATATTCACAGGGAATTTTTGGAAATGCAAACTGGATTCAGAAGAGGATGTGGGAAGAGGGTTATTATTGCTGATTTCAGGTGGGTCTTGGCCAAAAGCAAAGAATACCAGAAAGATTTTTACTTGTGTTTTATTGACTATGCCAAGGCATTTGACTGTGTGGATCATAACAAATTATGCATAATATAGAAAAGAATGGGAATTCCAGAACACATAACTGTGCTCATGAGGAACCTGTACACAAACCAGGAGGTTGTTGATCGAACAGAACAAGAGGATACTGCATGGTTTATAATCAGGTAGGGCGTGTGTCAGGGTTGTATCTTTTCACCATACTCATTCAATCTGTATGATGAGCAAATAATCTGAGAAGCTGGACTATATGAAGAATATGGCATCAGGATTGAAGGAAGACTCATTAATAATCTGCAATATAAGATGACACAACCTTGCTTGCTAAAAGTGAAGAGGAATTGAAGCACTTACTGAGTAAGATCTAAGACTACAGTCTTCAGCATGGATTACACCTCAACATAAAGAAAATGAAAATCCTCACACATGAACCAATAAAGCAGCCTCATGCTAAATGGAGGAAAGTTTGAAGTTGTCAAGAATTTCATTTTACTTGGATCCACAATCAACACCCATGGAAGCAGCAGTCTATAAATCGGACAACAAATTGCATTGGGCAAATCTAATGCAAAAGACCTCTTTCAAGTGATGAAGAGCAAAGATGTCTCCTTGAAGACTAAGGTGCACCTAACCCAAGCCATGGTATTTTCAATCACCTAATATGCATATGAAAGGTGGACAATGCATAAGAACGAAGACTGAAGAATAGTTGATTCTTTTAAGTTGTGGTGTTGGCAGAATACTGAAAGTACCAAGACTGCCAGAAGAACAAACAAAACTGTCTTGGAAGAAGTGTAGCGAGAATGTTCCTTGGAATCCAGAATGGCCAGACTGTCTCACCTACTTTGGTCATTTTGTTAGAAGGGACCATTCTCTAGAGAAGGATACCATGCTTGGTAAAGTGGAGGGTCAGCAAAAAAGGGGAAGACCCTCAAAAAGATGGATTGACACAATGTCTGCAATGATGGGCTCAAGTATAGCAAGGATTGTGAGGCTGGTCCAAGACAGCACAGTGTTTCGTTCTCTTGTTCACAGGGTTGCTCTGAGTCAGAGCCTACTCAGGGGCACCTAACAACAACAGCAACATGTACACATAAATGTATCCACCATATATGGCAAGATATAAAACATTTCTAGAACCCCTAAATTTACCCTGAGCCCCCAAGGTAGCAGGCAGGGCCAGTAGGAACAGGTAAGGGAAGCCCAGGAAGTGAACAGAGCAGTTGGAATAGCTAAGGGAGATGAACTTGTCTGTCAGTTTTTCATACTGTGATGGCTTGCATGTTGCTGTGAGGCTCGAGGCTGTGCCAGCAGGGGTGCCCATGACAGACCAGTTTTGGTGGAGCTTCCAGGCTGAGACACACTTGGAAGAAAGAAGAGGCCATCCACTTCTCAAAACTGGCCAGTGAAAACCTTATGAATAGTAGTGAAACACTGTCTGATGTATTATTGGAAAATTTTATGAATATTCCTGAAACATTGTCTGATACTGTGCCAGAAGATGAGCCTCTGAGGTCAGAAGGCACTCAAAATATGACTGGGAAAGGGTTGCTTCATCAGAGTAGAGCCTACGTTAATGATATGGATAAAGTAGAGCTTTTGGGACCTCAATTGCTGATGTAGCATGAATCAATAGGAGAAGAAACAGCTGCAAATATCCATTGATAATCAGAACATGGAATGTATGAAGTATGAATATAGGAAAATTGGAAGTTGTCAACAATTAAATGGAACACAAAAATATTAGTGAGGGAGCTCTGGTAGCATAGTGGTTAAGGCACTTGACTGCTAACCAGAAGGCTGGTGGTTCAAACCCACCAGCCACTCCTCGGAAGGAAGGTTGGGCAATCCTACTTCCGTAGTGATACTGCCTCGGAAACCCAAGGAGGGGTCACTATGAGTCGGGGCCGACTCGACGGCAAATAACAACAACAACAACAACAGGCATTAGTGAGCTGAAATGGACTAGTTTTGGCCATTTTCAATCAGATAACCATATGATCTGCTATGCCAGAAATGAAAAATTGAAGAGGAATGGTATGGCATTCATTGTCACAAAGAATGATTTAAGATCTCTCCCAAAGTACAGTGCTGTCAGTGATAGGGTAATATCCATATGCCTATGAGGAAAGTCAGTTAATACTACTGTTATTCAAATTTATGCACCAACTACCAAAGCTAAAGATGAGGAAATTGAAGATCTTTACCAACTTCTGCAGTCTGAAACTGAACAAACATGCAATCAAGATGTGCTGATTATCACTGGTGACTGGAATGCAAAAGTTAGAAACAAAGAAGAATCACCAGTCATTGGAAAATTTAGCTTTGAATATAGAAATAATGCTGGAGATCGCATGATAGAATTTTGCAAGACCAATGAATTATTCATCGCAAATACCTCTTTCAACAACACAAATGGCAACTATACACATGGACTTCATCAGATGGAGAACACAGGAATCAGATCAACTACATCTGTGGCAAGAGGTGATGGAGAAGCTCAATATCTTCAGCCAAAACAAGGCCAGGAGCTGATTGTGGAACAAACCATCATTACTTGCTCACTTGCAAGTTCAAATTGAAGTTGAAGACAATTAAAAGAAGTCTACGAGAGCCAAAATATGACCTTGATACTATCCCTCCTGAATTTAGGGACCATTTAAAGAATAGATTTGATGTATTCAACACCAATGACCAAAAACCAGAGGAATTGTGGGATGACATCAAGAACATCATCCATGAAAAAAAGCAAAATGTTATTTAAAAGACTGGAAAAGAAGAAAAGACCAAAATGGATGCCATAAGAGACTTTGAAACTTGCCCTTGAAGGATGAGTAGGTAAAACAAATGGAAGAAATGACAAGATAAAAGATAAACAAAAGATTTTAAGAGCAGCCTGAGAAGACAATGTCAATTATTATATAAGGAAATGTGCAAAGACATGGAATTGGAAAACCAGAAGGGAAGAACATGCTTAGCATTTCTCAAGCTGAAAAAACTGAAGAGAAAATTTAAGATTTGAGTTGTAATATTGAAAGATTCTATGGGTAATATGTTGAATGATGCAGGAAACATCAAAAGCAGATGGAAGGAATACACAGAGTCACTGTAACAAAAAAAGTTGGTTGATGTTCATTTATTTCAGGAGGTGGCATATGATCAAGAACCAATGGTATTGATGGAAGAAGTTGAAACTGCACTGAGGGAAGTGGCAAAAACAAGGCTCCAGGAATTGACGGGATAACCATTGAGATGTTTCAACAAACTGATGCCGCACTAGAGGCACTCACTTGGCTATGCCAGGAGATTTGGAAAACAACTACCTGGACAACTGACTGGAAAAAATTAATATTTGTACCCATTCCAAAGAAAGGCAATCCCACAGAATGTGGAAATTATCAAACAATATCATTAATATCACATGCAAGTAAAATTTTACTGAAGATAATTAAAAAATGGTTGCAGCAGTATATTTGCAGAGAATTTCCAGAAATGCAAGCTGGATTCAGAAGAGGACATGGGATGAGAGATATCATTGTTGATGGCAGATGGATCTTGGCTTACAGCAAAGAATACCAGAAAGATGTTTACTTGTATTTTATTGACATGCAAAAGCATTCGATTGCAGATCAAACAAATTATAGATAACATTGAGAAGAATGGGAATTCCAGAACACTTAATTGTGCTCATGAAAGACTGTACATAGACCAGGAGGCTGTCATTCAACAGAACAAGGGGACATTGCATGGTTTAAAATCAAGAAGGGAGTGCGTCAGGGTTGTATCCTTTCACCACACTTATTCAATCTGTATGCTGAACAAAAAATCTGAGAAGCTGGACTATATGAAGAAGAATGTGGCATCAGGATTGGAGGAAAACTCATTAACAACCTACGTTATCCAGACACAACTTTGCTTGCTGAAAGTGAGGACGACTTGAAGCACTTACTGATGAAGATTGAAGACTACAGTCTGCAGTGTGGATTACACCTCAGTATAAAGAAAACAAAAATCCTCACAGCTGGACCGATAAGCATCATGATAAATGGAGAAAAGATTGAAATTGTCAAAGACTTCATGTTACTTGGTTCTACAGTCAACACCAATGAAAGCAGCAATCAAGATATCAGACCACATAAAGTATTGGGTAAATCAAAGGACCTCTTTGAAATGTTGAAGAGCAAAAATGCTTCTTTGAAGACTAAGGTACACTTGACACAAGCTATGGTATTTTCAATTGCCTCATATACATGTAAGAGCTGGACAATGACTAATGAAGACTGAAGAAGAATCGATGCTTTTCAGTTGTGGTGCTGGCAAAGAATGCTGAAAGTACCATGGACTGCTAAAAGAACTAACAGATCTATCCTGGTGGAAGTGCAGCTGGAATGCTCCTTGGAAGCGAGAATGGCCAAAATTCCTCTCATGTACTTTGGTCATGTTGTCAGAAGAGACCATTCCCTGGAGAAGGATATCATGCTTGGCAAAGTGGAGGGACAACATAAAGGGGAAGGCCCTCAATGAGATGGATTGACACAGTGACTGTAACAATGCGGAAAGGTGTAGCAAGGATCATAGGGCTGTTTCATTATGCTGTACATGAGGTGGCTATGAGTCAGAAATGACTCACTGGCACCTAACAGCAACAACAATTTTACCTTCTTTCCCTTCCAATCAACACTTCACCACATTTTATCTTCATCAATTAATATTGCTGAACATAATGTAAATGGAGTTATAAACTATGGGTGACTGGATTCTTTTTCTCAATACAATGTCTTTGAAATCAATCCATGTTGTTGCCTGTAACAATGATTTGTTCATTTTTAAAAATTTTATTAGGAATAAAAATGTTATGAACAGAGTTGTACTTGTTATTTGGTAGACACATATGGGTATATACCTAAGATTGAAATTGTTATTTCACTGAGTCAATATGTGTTAAATTTAGAGAATATTGATAAACAATTTTCAAAAGTGATTATAAAAATTTATTTTCATAGAAGCAATACAGGAGAGATTTAACAGTTGTATAATCTCACAAATTGTTGGTATAAATAGTTTTTGTTTTTTAATCTTAGCTGTTCTGGTACATGGGAGCTGTGGTAGTGTAGTGTCTAAGCCATTTGACTGCTAACCAGAAGGCTGGTGGTTCAAACCCACCAGCCACTCCTTGGAAGGAAGATTGGGCAATCTCCTTCCATAGAGATACTCCCTTGGAAACCCAAGGAAGGGTAGCTATGAGTCGAATCAACTTGATGGCAGTGAGTTTGGTTTTTCTTTTTGGTTATTCATAAACTAATGCAAACTGGCTCATACATTGAGCTCTGATGGCATAATGCCTAAGACATTTGACTGTTAACCAGAAGACTGACAGTTCAAACCCACTGCCACTCGGTGGAAGAAAGACTGGCAATCTACTTCTGTGAAGATTTACCACGTTGGAAACCCAAAGGAGGTTGCTATTAGTTGGAATCAACTGGATGGCAGTGAGTTTGTTTTGTTTTTGTTTTTGTTTTTGTTTTTTTTTGGGGGTATTCTGGCATGTGTGTAGGAGCTCTGGTAGTATAGTGCTAAGGCATTTGACTGCTAACCAGAAGGCTGGCAGTTCAAATCCACCAAGAACTCCTCAGTAGGAAGGTTGGACAATCTACTTCCATAGTGATACTGTCTTGGAAACCAAAGGAGGGCTCGTTATGAGTCAGATCCAACTCGATAGCAGTGAGTTTGGTTTTGGTTGGTACGTGTGCAGTGATAGCACATTGTGCTTTTTATTTGTATTTACCTGATGACTAATGAGTTTACCTAATAAATAAGGGGCATTTTTTCATATTGTTTTTGACTATTTGGATATTCTCCTTTAAGAGGATACCACACTTTTTTTTTTTCCCCAATGTCAACTTTAGTTTTTTCTTTCTGCTTTGTGGAAATTATTTATGCCTTCTTGATAAATCTTTTGTCAGATAGCTGTAATAAGAATATTTTTTCCAAGTCTGTCACTTTTTTTTAATTCTCTCTTGAAGGACCAGAACCCACTGCCATTGAGTCAGTTCTTACAGCGATCCTCATAGGAGTTCCAAGTGAAAGTTTGCTGAAACATACTACATCATCTTTCTCCTGTGTAGTGGGTGGTGGGTTCAAATTGCCAACCTTTTGGTTAGAAGCCCAATGCCTTAACCACAGTGTCACCAGAGCTCCTTTCTTGATGGACAAATGTTCTTAATTATAACGAATTTCAACCCAATTTATAATTTTCACTATTACTCTTTTGTCTTTCATTTAGCATTTTCTTACCCAAAATACATAAATATTTTCACTTATGTTATTTATTTATTTATTTTTGAGTCCCTGAGTAATGCAAATAGTTAAACACTTGATTACTAGCAGAAAGGCTGGCAGTTTGAACCCATGCAGAGTTGCCTTGGAAGACAGGTCTGGCCGTCTGCTTCCAAAAGATCACAGCCTTGAAAACACTATAGAGTAGTTAGTTCACTCTACACACATGGGGTCTCCATAATCAGAATCGACTCAATAGCAACCAACAACCACAATGCTTTATTTTAGAATTTATTCTTTACCTTTTCACATACGATTTTCCATTAGAGAAGCAGACATTTTCTAATTGGTAAGTGCTCATATTGTGAGTTGTTGTTATGTGCCGTCGAGTCGGCCCCGACTCATAGCGACCCCTCCTTGGGTTTCCGAGGCAGTAT
>NW_006921611.1:8672067-8673515 GCF_000298275.1 Orycteropus afer afer
AGTGTCATTTTCTTTAATAACATCACTAATCCCTTTCATTTGTGTCAGCAATTAAAAACAAAACACTTATCATCAAATATGTGCTGGCCTATTTCAGGATCTTCTGTCATGTTCCTTTACACTATTTATATATTTTTTATGTCATTACTACACTGTCTTAATTACTGTAATTTATTGTCTTTTGATCTGTTCACTTAAATCTTATATTTGATAAGATTTTTACTATTATGGGTCCTTTGCATCTAAATTAATTTTAGAATCTGTCTGTACATTTCCAACAACAAAAAAAAGAAAACTGTGATTTTGATTGAATTGAATGTTTGTATTCTGTTGGGGAAAATTGTCATCTTAACGGTATTGAGCCTTTCAATCTGTGAATATGGAGAACCATACTATGTACTTTTAATATTTTTGTTAATTTCTTCTACCAGTGTTCTTTAATGGTCTTGCATATCTTTTATTAAATTTGTATGATCTAATGCTTTAGCAGATGTTACTTATGAAAATTTAATTTTTCAGGTTTTATTTCTAGTTTACAGAAATCATAATTTTCTGTGTATTGATCTTATACTACATAATCTTTCTAAGCTCATTTATTTATTCTTATATATATTTTTGTAGAATCTTATGAATTTTCTATGTAAAAAAAACCCTGTCATTTGTGAATAATGACAATTTTAATTCATCCTTTCCAGTATTTTGTTTTCTTTCTTGCTTGCTTTATTTCATTTTCTTGCTTTATTTATGTATTTATCCATTTATCTACTTATTTATTTCTTGCTTTTGTGTCTTTTTCTTGCTTTATTGCCCAGCTTTGCCCTCCAGTACAATGTTGAATATAATATGAAAGACATTTCTATCATTTTCCCTAACTTATAAATAAAGCATTATCTCTAAATATATTATTAGCTACTAAAGTTTAGGAAGTAGTCTTTATAGTGTTGAGAACGTTTCCTTCTATTCCTAGATTTAGTGTTTGTTTTAGGTTTTTAATATCATGAATAGTTATCAAATTTCATCAAATATTTTTTCTGCATTCATTAAGATGATCTTATATTTTTAAACCATTCTTGTAATGACCATGTTTATTCATGATACTTTATCCATTTTTAAAAATTACTGGATTTTTTGGCTTATATTCTATTTAGGATGTTGAGCTTTATGTTGATGACATAATGATATGTGATTTTTCTTTCTTAAAATCTTTTGACCCATTGTGGTATCAAGGTTATGCTGAGCTCATATAATGAGTTAGTTATTTTTCTTCTTCCTATATTCTGTTCATAATTTATATACATAGATATGACTTCTGCAGAAAATACTTAGAATTCTCTATGGAATTCACCTGCTGATGGGTTTGAACCACTGACCTTTTTGGTTAGCAACCACGTACTACTACACTACCAGGGCTCTGTCTTCTCTGAATCTAGGCCATATATATAATATAT
>NW_006921611.1:8673615-8678275 GCF_000298275.1 Orycteropus afer afer
TAAATATATATATATATATAATTTCTTTTGATGAAATATTTTTAAATACAGATTTAATTACTTTGACATTCAGATATACATTTAGTTTTGCTTCAGTTTTTGTATATTGTATTTCAAAGAAATTTGTTCATATTATCTCTTGTCAAATTTTTGGAACTAGTTTGTTCCTTTTCCTTTAACATTGTTGTTAGGCCACTGACTGAGTTCTGACTCATAGTGATCTTATGTATAACAAAACGAAATGTTGTTTGGTGCTGCACCACTCACAATTATTGCTATGTTTGAAAATATTTTTATTATTTATTCCAATATTTATACAAATGGTAAATAGAGACAGTTTAACTTTATCAGTTCTTAACTCTAGCTCCCTTCACTAATTGCTTTGGTTAATGCCTGTAGTTTAATGTAGTTAATAACTCCAGCTTAATGTAGTAGCCAAGATAAGGGACATCTTTGCTTTATTCCTAATCTTTCAGCACTTTATATGTGTTGTTTAAGTTTATTTTGATCTCTGTTGTTGCTGATTAGAAGTTAGTTGTCATTCAAATCACATAATACTTTTCTCTCTGGATAATTTCAAAATATTCACTTTTTTGTTGTTTTTCAAAAACTTGATTATGATGTGATAAATGTAATTTATTTTTTATATTCTATTTGGGTTTGCTGAGTTTCTTGGATTTGTAATTATTTTCTTTATGCATGAGAAATGATTTCTATCATTTCTTCAAATATTTTTTCTTCTTTATTATTGCTCTCTTCTCTTTCTAGGATTAAAATTATATGTATGTTAGATTATTTAATATTATTTTCCAGTTCTCATAGGCTTTATTAATTTATTGTGAATTTTCCCCTTGTTGTTCAGGTTATGACATTTATTATTCTGTATTCAATTTCAATTTCCTCTCTTTTCTGTACCTCCAATGTACTATTAATAACATACAGTGAAATTTTCATTTAAGTTCAAGTTCTTTGCAGCTTTAGTATTTTCACCTTGCTCCTTGTAATAGTTTTCATCTCTCAGGATATTCCTTATATAATTTCTCATTAGGATTGAATATTATTATAAGTAATAATAAACAAGTAATAAATTCATAATAACTGCTCTATAGTTTTCTTTAGGTAAATCCAATATCTGGGTAATCTTGGTGTGAATATCTATTGGTGGCCTATTTTATTATCTATCATTTATAATTTCTTTATTTGCATGTGTGACAATTATTGAAATGAGTGCTAGAATTTATTAATATTACATTATAGAGACTCAGAATCCCATTATCTTCCTCTGAAGATTATTTTCTTCTTCTAGCAGGAAGTTAAATCACCTCAGATAAGTGTATCTTGGTTTTATTCTCCTTTCAGGAGAAACTGAAAAATACAAGGTATTTGCCAATCTCTTCTAATGTAGAAGAATTCAAATTCGTAACTATTCCCTGTGGGTCTACTGAGGACTGAGATTTAGGCTTTGCTTTGCTATATCTACATTATATCTCACTGTAGGGCAGGTGTCATCAAACTGTGTTCTATAGGCCATATTCAATCTATGTCTGTTTTATGTATAGTCCACTGTTCTAAAAAATATCTTCCTATGTTTAAACATGGCTAAAAATAAATAAATAAAAGAAGAAGAAGAAAATATTTCATTACACATGAAAATTAAATGAAATTGATATTTTGAGTTTATAAATAATTAATAGCACACAGCCATTATCATTACTTTATGTATTACCTATATTTACTTTTGCACTACAAAGTTAAATAATAGAGTTAAATAATTGTGACAGAGAGTGTATGTGGCTCTCTTTTCACTTTATATTGATGCCCAGCTCACTACAGATTACAGTGATGCAATTTTAACTGTACAATGTTTCCAGTGACACACAGATTTTTGTGCTGTAACATATTTTTAAATTACCATTTTATTTCCATCATCTTGAAACAAGAAATAGAAAGTGGACTTTGACAATCTCACTTGCTAGATTGTAGAGTGTGGATTATTTTCTCAACAAATTACATGGCAAAGCATTGAGTTTGTTATGTGATGGTATAATAAAAATAAAAAGCAAATGCGCTGCCTTAGAGTCGAATCCAACTCATAGCAACCCCTGCTTGGGTTTCCGAGGCGGTATCACTACGGAAGTAGATTGCCCAACCTTCCTTCTGAGGAATGGCTGGTGGGTTTGAACCACCAGCCTTCTGGTTAGCAGTCAAATGCCTTAGACACTATGCCACCAAAGCTCCTGATGATATAATAGGTATGCTAAAAGAAATAGATATATGTTGACATGACCAGAATAAGCACTCATCATGATATCCACCAACACACATGAAGGAAATGGTGAGAAAATTTGGAAAATTTGAAATAAAATTTCACAAGAAAATTACAAAAATAAAAAAATGAAATGATGCTGCAAGGAAATTAATCTGAGTGGCCCATTTGTAAGTCAACCAAATAAATCTAATTATCAATAATATATTAATTAAATAATGTTTAATTTCAGAAATCAAAGAAATGTATCCAGAAAAATAAACTTGTGTGAAAATTATTAGCCATTCAGTGAGAAGATATTCAAATATTTGAAGGCACTAGGAATAACCTCAATAGTCAATTAAAAATGCAAATGAATGACTTTGAATGATTTTCCTAATTCTTAATGATACATTACCAATATTGTTCAGATTTTTTTTGAGACTGCAAGAATGAGATTGAAGTTGTTTAATAATTAGCATCTATAAATATGCTAAAAAAATAATCTTATCTGTCAGTTTGCCATACTGTGGTGGCTTGTGTGGTGCTATAATGATGAAAGCAATGCCACTGGTATTTTAAATAGGCAAGGGTGCACTCATGGTGCACTGGTTTCGACTGAGCTTCCAATCTAAGACAGACAGGAAGGAGGACCTGGTGACCTACTTCTAAAAAAATTGGTTGGTAAAAACTTATGAAGATCAATAAAACATTGTCTAATATAGGGCTGGAAGATGAGCCCCTCAGATTGGAAGGCAGTCAAAACAGGACTGCAGAAGAACTACCTCCTCAAAGAAAAATTGGCCTTAATGATACTGTTGGAATAAAGATTCTGGGACCTTCCTTTGATGATGTGACACAATTCAAAATGAGAAGAAACAGCTGCAAACATCCATTTATTACTGGAATATGGAATGTATGAAGGGTGAATCTAGCACAATTTGAAGTTGTCAAAAAATAAATGCAACACTTCAGGATCAGTATCCTAGGTATTAGTGAGCTAAATTGAACTAGCATTGGCCATTTTGCATAAGACAGCAAGATGGTCTATTATACAAGGAATGAAAAAAATGAGTAAGAACGGCATCAAATTCATTGTTTAAAAGAACATTTCAAGATCAATCCTGAAGTACAATGCTGTCAGTGATAGAATAATATACATAGGCTACAAGGAAGAATTCTTAATATGACTGTTACTCAAATTTATGTTGTTGTTATGTTGTTAAGTGCCATTGAGTCGGACCTGACTCATAGTGACCCCTCCTTGGGTTTCCGAGGCAGTATCACTACAGAAGTAGATTGCCCCATCTTCCTTCCAACCACCGATGCTAAAGATGAAGACTGTGAAGATGTGAAGATGATTTTTACCAACTTCTGAAGTCTGAAATTAATCAAACATGCAATCAAGATGCATTTATAATTACTGAGGATTGGAATGTGATAGTTGTAAATAAAGAAGAAGGACTGAAAGTTGGAAGATGTGAGCTTGGAGATAGAAATGATGATGAAGATGGCATGATAGAATTATGCAAGACTAATGACCTATTAATTGGAAATATCTTTTCTTTTTTTTTTTTTTCTTTTCCAAAAACATATATGTGGACCTGACCAGATGGAATAGATCGGAGATAGGAATTAAATTGACTACATATATGGAAAGAGGCAATTGAGAACTCAATGCCATCACTCAGAACCAGGCCAGGGGCTGACTATGGAACAGATAATCAAATGCTCATACGCAAGTTCAAATTGAAGCTGAAGAAAATGAAAAAAAGTCCATGAGAGTCAAATACAATCTTAAGTATATCCCACCTGAATTTAGAGACCATCTCAAGAACAGATTTGATACATTGAATACTAATGACTGAAGACCAAATAAGTTGTGGGATGACATCAAGGACATGAAGAAAGCAAAAGTCCTTTAAAACAACAGAAAGAAAGAAAGAAGAACAAAATGGATGACAGAAAAGGCTCTGAAACTTGTTATTAAACTAAGACTAGCTAAAGCAAAAGGAAGAAATGTTAAAGAGCTGAACAGAGGATTTCAAAGGGTGGCTCAACTATACAAACTAACATATTATGATGAAATGGTCAAAGACCTGGAGTTATAAAATCAAAAGTGAAGGACATGTCTGCATTTCCAATGCTAAAAAAGAACTAAAGGAAAAAAAAAAAATCAAGCCTTCAGTTACAATAATGAAGAATTATATGTAACATATAAATCAATGTAGGAAGCATCAAAAGAAGATGGAAGGAATACTTACAGACACTGTACCAAAAAGTGTTGATCATTGTACCAACATTTCAGGAGATAGAAAATGCTCAAGAACTGATGGTATTGAAGGAAGAAATTCAGTATTCATTGAAATGCACTACCGCCAAGTCAGATCTGACTCATAGTGACCCCTCCTTGGG
>NW_006921611.1:8678375-8681551 GCF_000298275.1 Orycteropus afer afer
TTGAACCACCAGCCTTCTGGTTAGCAGTCAAATGCCTTAGGCAATATGCCACCAGAGCTCCTAAATTCATTGAAGGCATTAGTAGAAAAATAAGCCTCAAGAAATTCATGGAATACCAATTGAGATGTTTCAACAAATAGATGTAATTACTTGTCTATGCCAAGAAATTTGGCCAACTGGAAGAGATTCATATTTGTGGCCATTTCAAAGAAAGGTGATCCATCAGAATTAAAAATTATTGAACAATATAATTAACATCATATACAAGTAAAATTTTGCTGAAGATAATTCAACAGCAGTTGCACCTACTTTGACAGAGAACTGCCAGAAATTCAAGCTGGATTCAGAAAAGTACTGAATTGGAATGAGGAAATTCACTGCTGATATTAGATGAAACTTTACTGAAAGTAAGAAATCCAGAAAGAAGTTTACCTGTGTTTTATGGACTATGAAAAGGCACTTTGTGGATCATAAAAAATTATGGATAATATTATAAAGAATGGTGTTCTAGTTACCTAGTGCCTCTCTGACAAGAATATACCAAAAATGGAAAGGCCTTGTGCCAGGGTGAAAGCCCTTCCACCTTGGGGTCCAGCTCTGCCTCCTGCTCCTGGCCCACTGGAGCTAGAGGTGTTGCTTCACTCAGACAGCTGTTGGCTGCTGAGGCTGAAAAACCCAAAGTTGACAAGTAAAAAGGCACAGTCCTGATGTTACCAAACCACAGGCAGGCCATTAATTCAAGTCCATTTTAAGTCTCAAGGTTGGTAGAGCATGGCAGGCTGCTCAACAAAGACACGGCTACATGCAGGGTCCAAGTGTGTCATAGGCTAGAAACCATTCGCAGGGCTTATCCTTACATACAGGAAGCAGACCACATCCCGAAGGCAGCTACTCATCTGCTTGTGGTAGATCCCATCATGGATTTGATTGCCAGTCTCATCATGGGGATTAACTACCACCAGCTGCTCAGCCACTCAACCAGGCCCAGCTGAGTTGACACACAACATAACCACCACAATTCCACCCCTTGTCAACTTGGCACCTGTATAGATATTCAATGGGCTGTATCAGTACAGGTCTCCTCCACTGGGTGGCTCCAGTCCCTTAGTTCTTGAGTGGTGACCTCACCTCCTTGGCCTAGTGGACCCATTTCTCTCCCTCTTGGGCATGGCAGCCCTGACCCCTCACTCTTGGGCAGCAGCTATGGCTCCATCCCACTAACTCACATGAATGAGCAGCCCCACACTCCAGAACCAAGTTGGTGAAGGCCTGGCTCTTTGAAATCTAGGGGGCTATGGTCGTTCCACCCCCAAAGGCCATGGTCCTACCCTTTCAGGCTGAGGCAGCTCTGCTTCCATTTCCTTGGTCTCTGCTTCTGCCAATTAATGCTGAAGGCAACCCACTTTGTTGGAAAATCCTGCCCAAAAAAGCACTCGGCTTTCTTGCTCTGTGGGCTGGCCAACCCAGCCTGGCTACTCCATTTCATGCCAGTCTCTTTTACCAATTAATGCCTGAGGGGAACCCAGTCCACTAGAAAGCCATCTAACCAAAGGCATCCAGCTTTTTCCTCTGTGGGCTGGTAAGGCTGTCGCTGTCTCATGCAGGTTCTCTCTGCTCCACTCCTGACGTCTCTCATGTGAGAGTCTTGGATCAAGGATGCACCCCACTCCTCTTCCCACATTTTAGGTATCTGTCAGAGCAGCACCCCACTTTCTTGGTAGCAAATTCTGTTCTGGTTACCTAGTGCCGCTCTGACAAGAATATACCACAAATGGAATGGCCTTAACAAATGAGTTTATTCTTAAAATTTGGAGGGTTTAAGTCCAAGTTCATGTGCCAGGCTCTGGGGGCCGGGTGAAAGCCCCTCAACCTTGGGATCCTGCTCTGCCTCCTGCTCCCAGTCCACTGGAGCTAGAGGTGTTTTGTTACTCAGACAGTTGTTGGCTGCTGAGGCTGAAAAACCCAGTATCAACGAGTAAAAGGGCACAGTCCCAATGTTACCAAACCACATGGCAGGCCATTAATTCAAGTCCATTGTAAATCCCAAGGTCAGCAGAGCATGGCAGGCTGCTCAACAAAGACACGGCTACATGCAGGGTCCATGCATGCCATAGGCTAGAGACCATTCTCAAGGCTTCTCCTTATATACAGGAAGCAGACCACATCCCAAAGCAGCTACTCAACTGCTTGTGGTAGATCCCACCATGGAATTGATTGCCAGTCTCATCATAGGGATTAACTACCACCTTCTGCCCAGCCACTCAAGCAGGCCAAGCCTAGTTTACATACAACATAACCACCACAAATAGGAATTCCAGAACACTGATCTGTGCTCATGAGGAAACTGTACATAGACTAAGAGGCAGTCATTTGAACAGAACATGAGGATACCGTGTGGTCCAAAATCACAAAGGTGTGAATTAGGATTGTATCCTTTCATCATATTTTATCAATCTGTTTGCTGAGCAAATTATCAAGAAGACAGTCCATGTGAAGAAAAACATGGCATTAGAATTGGAGGAAGACTCATTAACAACCTGTGACATACAGATGACACAATGTTGCTTGCTAAAAGTGAAGAGAACTTGAAACACTTATTGATGAAAATCAAAGACTACATACAGCCTTCAGTATTGATTACACCTCCCCATAAAGAAAACAAATATCCTCACAACTGGGCCAGTAAGCAATCTCATGATAAATGAAGAAAAGATTGAAGTTGTTAGGGATTTCTTTTTACTTGCATCCATAATCAACACCCAGAGAAGCAACAACAGTCTTGAAATCTAACAATGTATTGCACTGGGCAAATATGATGCAAAAGACCTCTTGAAGGTGCTAAAAATCAAAGATATAACTTTGAAGACTAAGATGTACCTGTCCCAAGCCTTAGTATTTTCAACCCCTCCCATGCATGCAAAGCTGGACAATGAGTAAAGAAGACTGAAGAAGAAGCAATGCCTTTGACTTTTGGTATTGGAGAAGAATATTGCATATACCATGAACCTCAGAAGAACTAACAACTGCGTCTTGGAAGAAGGACAGTCAGTTCCTTAGAGGCAAGGATGGTGTGTTGGATTGGGTTCTCTAGAGAAACACAAAAACCAGCAAAGTGTATATATATATATATATATATATTTATAGAGAGAGAAAGAGAGAGAGAGAGAGATTTATCT
>NW_006921611.1:8682146-8694132 GCF_000298275.1 Orycteropus afer afer
TGGGATAGCATTGTAGGTAGGCCACACCCCTGGGGAAACTCCCCTTGGGCAGACCGGCCGCTCAGAACTCAGTCATGTGATCCATGATGGGAACCACCACTCACAACTGGAGTCCAGCCAAGTTGACACATCTTCAACTATCACAGATGGCAAGATTTAGTCTTATATACTTTGGGCATTGTATCAGGAGGTACTGGTACATGGAGAAGAATATCATACTTGATAAAGTAGAAGGTCGCAAAAATGTGGAAGACCCTTACTTATATGAATTGACATACTGGCTGCGAAAATGGGCTTAAATGAGGATGGCACAGGACTGGGGATTGTTATATTTTGTCATACATAGGATTATTATTATCAAAATTGGCTTGAAGATATCTAACAGCAACAACATGAATAGTCTGCATGCATTAACTTCAGGTGAAGATATTTTTAAGAAATTGAGAAGACATTAATTTAGTGCAACCTAAAGTGAGATATTCTAATATGTGTTCCAAGTGATGGTCGTAAAAATATGTGTATATTAGAAAGTGGCTTTGTTGGAAAATTAAGCAAACTTTTGAAAATGTAAAGTCTATGGTTAGTAATGATACTATGCACCAGCAGGTATTTTGTGGAAAATATTTGAAACTACCATGTGTTAATTAACCAATGGTGTGAACAATGGACTTTATATGCTGTTTTTTGTCTCTTTAAAAAAAAAGTTGTGTTAAAATATACATAACAAAACATCTGCAAATTCAATAATTTTTACATGTATCATCTGTGACATTGAGTACTTTCTTTATGTTGTGTATCCATTACCACTATCATTTTCTGAATTATTCCAACACCATTAACAAAAACTCTGTGCCTTCTATGCAATAGCTTCCTCTTCTCCCTCTCTTCCACCTTTTATAATCAGTAATAAGGATTTTTTTCTATCTATCTCTTTCATATCCATATTTATGGATTGATACCAGTATTTGAAGCAGTTGTTTGTATGAAAACATGTTTTGAAACATGTAATATAATGAGATGACAAGTATTTCATCTTCCAAAATGTGTTTTCTTATAAATAAGGACTACCAAAACTAATATTAATTTCTGACCTTATGATTTCAAAAGATTAACATTTGCAACCTATTTTGATATTCAGGCACAGCAACTTTGAATCCTAATTAAGTAAAGTACTCATATTCTTCTTATTAGTAGACATGCATTTACTACTCTTACTCAATTCCTAATATATTTTGAATGCTATCTCTAAAATTTTCCAAAAATTTGTCTTTTTATTTAAGTATATTTAAAACATCTTTCATTTAGTCTCATGGTCCACAAAACCTACACAATTTACTGTTTGGCTTTTTCAGAATCAATTTTCTAACTCCTGATCCAATACATGGAATTTACCCTTAAAAGGTGGACCATTTCCCTGCCTCAGATTTGTGCCTGGGTAGTTTCTCTTTTAATGCAATGTTGTTGTTGTTATGTACCGTCGAGTCATACCTGACTCATAGCGACCCCTCCTTGGGTTTCCAAGGCAATATCACTACGGAAGTAGATTGCCCAACCTTCCTTCCAAGGAGCAGTGGCTGGTGGGTTTGAACCACCAGCCTTCTGGTTAGCAGTCAAGTACCTTAGACACTGCCCTACCAGAGCTAGCAACTTCTTATAACCTGTTTATAGTTGCCACGTGCATATGCAGTCCTATCCTTGCCAAGTAGAAGCAGAGAATTCTTACATAGAATTTTTGAGTCTTGGTTTATCTTATACACTTCAATACTTTGCTTAGCATATTTCAATTTCAGCTGCTTCAGCAGAATAAATACTGATCTCCACTCCACTATGCTCTCTTTGGTCTATGTTGTTGTTGTTGTTATGTGCCGTCGAGTTGGCCCTGACTCATAGCGACCCCCTCCTTGGGTTTCCGAGGCAGTATCACTACGGAAGTAGATTTGCCCCATCTTCCTTCCGAGGAGTGGCTGGTGGGTTTGAACTGCCAGCCTTCTGGTTAGCAGTCCAGTGCCTTAGGCACTAAGCTACCAGAGCTCTTTGGTCTATAGTTCACTGGAAAGTTTCCTTATCCAGAGTCTCAGAATGATTGCGGAACTAATTTCATGATTTTGGTTTTTCTAAAGAGTTTGACTTCTGACTGTTGTCCAATGCCTGAAAACAATGGCCTCCTATTTTATTTAGTTTTATAGATATTTACAATTCAGTACTTATTTCACCATTGTGGCCAGAAGTGGGAAATGCTGTTTTTCTTTTTAAAATAGAATTATATTGCGACTTCCTTTTTATGGTCCAACATATGATTAATTTTGGTAAGTGTTTCGTATCCATTTGGAAAACATTTGTGTTAAAATATACATAAAAAACCTTTGCCATTTCAGCAATTTTTAATGTATTTTTCTGCCCATGTTGGATACTGTGCTCTATACTTATTATTTATATCAATTATTTTAGGCATTTTGTACCAGCTGTCTTACCTTCTCTGAATTTTTGTCCTTATATTCTATCAGTTGTTAAGAGAGGTGTATTACTGCCATGAACTATTATTGTGGCTTTCTTAAATTTTTCTTTTATTTGCATCAAATTTGCTTTACATATGCTGATGATACTTATTAGTTCTAACCATTAAGCTTTGTTAACTCTTCCTCAGATACTGACCATTTTATCCCTGTGAAATAAACTTCAGAGCTAGGGATAGCATCCAAGTTATCATGGCATTTAGTATACGTAATTCTGTTTCTGCTCTTTTATTATCTTGAGAGAATTTCCAAACAGATTTTCATGAATAGGATTTTTTTCTTGTTTGTGTGTTTCATAGAGATATACTTCATATATCCAACACCTATTAGATCGAGTGTTGTTTGTGTTAGAAATACTATTTTTGTCTGGGATATATTTAATTTCAATTAAATTAATGGAAACACACACTTAATTTTATAGGAGCTCTGGTGGCGTAGTGCCTAAGGTATTTGACTGCTAACCAGAAGGCTGGCGGTTCAAATCCACCAGCCACTCCTTGGAAGGAGGATTGGGCAATCTACTTCCATAGTGATATCACCTCAGAAACCCAAGGATGGGTTGCTATGAGTCTGATATTTAATTTCAATTAAATTGATGGAAACACACAATTCATTTTATATTACTTCTTTTTATCAACATCTATAAGCAGCACATCTATTTAGTGAAATATTCTAATTGTAGGTGAACAAGCTATAAAAATTTCTGAATTTGGTAGGATATCTTATTTTCAGTTTGTAAAACTGGTAGTTTTTGGCAGAGATAGACTTCATTAACAGGTGTATTCAATAAACCTCCAACTTTGATTCCAAGTTCTCTCAAGAACTTGCTAATTTTAGAAAACACTATCTTTCCTCCTTTTATTTTGATAATATTGACTTACTATATTAGTTTTTTACTTATTCTTTATGAAATCTTTTCAATAATTAATTCTACATTGTTTTCTCTACACATCATTGTATTAGCTATGCTTTCTCTTATTGATGTCTACATTCCATTTTTTTTTTCTGTTTCCTTATTTATTTACTCTTTTTTATTCACTAAACATACTTTGATTGTCTCCATGTCACAGGGAATTCTAGCTCCAGGCTTTCCATTATAGTTAGTAGGAATAGTTGTTTAGTGGCCCTTGAAGAGTTTAACTATTTCTGCTTGACAGTTCCTATAACATATATAACAAGTAAAAATCTATTTTGAGTGTTCCAGGTATGATTCTGTTTTGCATTGTTTTTTCCTGATGGTTACCCCATGTTTAGTGTCCTTTCTTTTTCTTTTCTTTATTATAAAAATAATAATCTTTATATAAATTGTTTGACAAATCCTGTCATTTTCCTGCCTTCTGCCATCAAGATATATTCAACATCCAAAATATTGTTATTAATTGGATTTTAAAAGAGTCATAAATTTGTTTTTCAGTATGATTATATGGGATCTGAAATGATGACTGTAACACAGAAAGTTGTCCAGATTATTGGCCTTGTTAACACTGTAAGTTTTTATTTATACATATTTATAATTTTACATAAAATCTTTTAAAGTGATTTGCATTGTATCATGACACATTAATGACTTAAAAGGTTTCTACGACTTTAACACACAAAATACTCAGCTGAACCTTTTCTTCTTTTTTTATGCACTATTTGGATGTAATACATGCTTCAATACATGTATCATTACTCTTACTTTTAGATGTTTACACAGTTCAAATTGACTGTTATACTGTCTTCCGTGGAATTGTGGTCAGATAAGAACCAAATTTCTACCAGTGGGGATGTTGATGATATATTAGCAAGATTTTTGGCATGGAAACAAGACTATTTCATCCTACAGCCCCATGACATAGCATATTTACTTGTGTAAGCACAATGTTCTGCATTAGTAAGTAGATATACATAAATAATTCCACTAAATCAGTTATTAATACATTTATTGTGTTGTTTGATATTCTAAAGGATTCTTTGAAAATTTAAAATAAAATATAGCTACTGCCATTAAGGTGATAAGGAAAAATATAATAAAATAAATAATAGCAAAAAGTAGTTATATAACAATATCTTTTAAGAGTATATATTATGTGAAAAACTGCATTTATTTAACTTTGATGATATCAACTGTATTACTGAATACATAAAACTCTTAATAATGATGTAAACATTGGTACTATTCTGTAAATATTACCTGTGATTGTATTATTGCCTTTCATGTCTGCTATTTGACTAATAGGGCTTTGTGTGTGTGCTTATAAAATATTTAATTAAAAAAAAAAACTGTTTATTTTCAGGACAAGTAAGGTTTCTTCTTCCACAAATTAGAAATTTATTTTACTCTTTAGTAACCAAAATGCTTAGGGCAAAATATAAGGCAAACTGAGGAGAATCTGAGATATCTGAAATACATCAAAGCTAAGACTTAGCTAAGGAAATAAAATTGATAGTAAGAAAATAAAATACTCTTTTTCATGATTTGAATATTTTACGTAACTTACTAGATATTTTCCAGCTTAGAGCCTGTATGTTTGCAAAATAATTAATAAAATTTTATGGAAGGAAGACTTTAGTAAATAGTTAAGTAAGTTTTTCTGTATGTTAATAAAAAAGGAAATAATATAATGATATAGTTACAGGAAACGTCCTAAATATGTGGGAGCAACATTTCCTGGAACAATATGCAATAAAAGCTATGATGCAGGTATTGCTCTGGTATGTAATTTTTATCTTTTTTTATATTTCTGTTTTCTGAATGTTACATTATAGCTGATAAATACTATTTAAAATTGCTTAGTAGTCTATAAAAATATTTTTCTCCAATTGTATATTATTATTTTGTTGGAATAAAAATATTTGAATCTCAGAAATTTAATTATAAATTGTAAACAAAGAACATAATATGAACAGAAAGGGTAAAAAAATGCCTTTTTCAGAAGTTCTTTTTATACCATTCTGAGGAGCTCTGGTAGCATAGTGGCTAAAGCACTTGACTGCTAACCAGAAGGCTGGCGGTTCAAACCCACCAGCCACTCCTCGGAAGGAAGGTTGGGCAATCCTACTTCCGTAGTGATACTGCCTCGGAAACCCAAGGAGGGGTCGCTATGAGTCGGGGCCGACTCGACAGCACATAACAACAACAACAACAATGAACACTGGTTGCAGATCCAAGTAGAATGACATCATTAATCACTTCAATTTTTTCTCCATTTATCGTGATGTTGTTTATCAGTCTTGGTATAAATGTTACCACCACAGTTTAGATTTCTAGCTCTCCCCTGCTTTATGATATAGTTGTTTTAAATATTAGTTGTAAGTACATTTAGCACCACCAAACACAAAATTATAATTTTTCTTTTAAACTATGAAGAATAATTTTAAAGCAACTCAAGTGGGGAAGAATATTTTATTCTATTTTACCATAGTTTTACTCTTTCTGTTACTGTTTCATCATTCCTGATGTTACAAATTATATTTTTATTCCCTTTCTATCTGAAGAACTTCCTTTAGTCATTCTTTTACAACTTCCTGTAGTCAGTCTTTTACACGACTATGTGGCTGACAACATAGTCTATTAATTTTATTTCACTTTGTTGTGGTTATTATTAGGTGCTGCTGAGTCAGCTCTGACTCATAGTGACCCTGTGTACAGCAGAATGAAACACTGCACGGTCTTGCACCATCCTCATGATCCTTGCTATAACTTAGCCCATCATTGTAGTCACTTTGTGAATCCATCTCATTGAGGGCCTTCCCCTTTTTCTCTGATCCTCCTCCTTACCAAATATGATACCATTCTCCAGGGGGGATGGTCCCTTCTGACAATATGACCAAAGTAGGTCATTCCAAGAAGCGTTTGGGCTGCACTTCTTTCAGGACAGATCTGCTCATTCTTCTGGTACTTTTCAGCATTCTTCACCAACATCACAACTGAAAAGCATCAACTCTTCTTCGGTCTTCCTTATTCATTGTCCAGCTTTCACATGCATATGAGGTGATTGAAAGCACCATTGCTGGTTAGGCGCACCTTAGTCTTCAAAGAGATGTCTTTGTTCTTCAGCTCTTTAAAGAGGTCTTTTGCAAAAGATGTGCCCAGTGCAAGATGATGTCTGATATCTTGACTGCTGCTTCCATGGGTGTTCATTGTGGATTCCAGTAATATGAAAACCTTGAGAACTTCAGTTTTTTCCTCCATTTGTCATGATGCCGCATTTTGGTCCAGTTGTGAGGATTAATTTTCTTTATATTAAGATGTAATCCATACTCCAGACTGTACTGTTTAATCTTCATCAGTAAATGCTTCATGTCATCTTCACTTTCAGCAAGTAAGATTATGTCATCTGCTTATCACAGGTTGTTAATGAGTCTTCCTCCACACTCTTCTTCATATAGTCCAGCTTCTCGGATTATTTGCTCTGCATACAAATTGAATTAAGTATGGTGAAAGGATGCAACTGTGACACACTCCCTTCCTGTTTATTAAACCATGCATTATCCCCTTCTTCTGTTCAAATGATAACCCCCTCATCTATGCACAGATTCCTCATGAGCACAATTGAGTGTTTTGGAATTCCCATTTTAGTCAATGTTATCAAAATCTGTTATGATCCACATAGTCAAATGCTTTTGCATAGTCAATAAAACACAACTAAACATCTTTCCAGTATTCATTTCTTTCAGCCAAGACTCATCTAACATCAGAAATGATAACTTCATTCTACATCTTCTTCTGAATCCAGCTTGCATTTCTGGAAGTTCCCTGTCAATATATTGCTGCAACCACTTTTGAATTATCTTCAGCAAAAATTTACTTGCTTGTGATATTCATGATATTGTTTGATAATTTCCACATACTATGGGATTACCTTTCTTTTTAATGAGTGCAAATATGGATCTCTTCCAGTCACTTGTCCAGGTAGCTGTCTTCCAAATTTCTTGGCATAGACAAGTAAGTGCCTCCTACATGATATCCCTTTGTTGAAACATCTCAAAGGGTATTCCATCAATTCCTGGAGCCTTGTTTTTCATCATATCCTTCAGGGTAGCTTCAACTTCTTCCTTCAGTACCATTGCGTCTTGATCATATTCCACCTCCTGAAATAGATAAACATAGACCAATTCTTTTTAGTGGGTACCTAAGTGTATTTCTTCCATGATCTTTGGATGCTTCCGGAATCACTCAGTATTTCACCCATAACATCTTTCAATATGGCAACTCAAGACTTGAATTTTTTTTTCTCTCAGTTCTTTCAGCTTGGGAAATACTGAGTGTGTTCTTCCCTTTTGGTTTTCTAACTCCAGGTCTTTGCACATTTCTTTATAATACTTGGCTTTGTCTTCTCGAGCTGCTCTTTGATATCTTCTGCTGAGTTCTGTTATCCTGTCATTTATTCCATTTGCTTTAGCTACTCTCCATTCAAGAGAAAGTTTCAGAGTCTCTTTTGACATACATTTTGATCTTTTCTTTCTTTCCTCTCTTTTTAATGACCTTTTGCTTTCTTCATGTCTTCATGGATGATGTTCTTGATGTCATCCCACAATTCATCTGGTTTTCAGTTGTTGGCTTCCATCATCAAATCTGTTCTTCAGATGGTCTCTAAATTCAGGTGGGGTATAATCAAGGTCATATTTTGGCTCTTGTGGACTTGTTTTAATTTCCAGCAGCTTCCACTTAAACTTGCATGTGAACAATTGATTGTCTGTTCCATAGTCAGCTTCTGTCTACTCCATCAACTCTTTCCACAGACATAGTCAATCTGATTCCTGTGTCCTCATGTATAACCACCATTTATGTTGTTGAAAAAGGTATTTCTAATGAATAAGTCATTGGTCCTGCAAAGTTCTATCATGGGATCTCTGGCATCATTTCTATCACCAAGCCCATATTTTCCACCTACTAGTGATTCTTCTTTTTTTCCAACTTTCACATTCCAATCACTAGCAATAATCAATACCTCTTGATTTCATGTTGGTCAATTTCAGACTGCAGAAGTTGGTAAATATGTTCAACTTCCTTGTCTTTGGCTTTGGTGGTTGGTGCATAAATTTGAATACTAGTAGTAACTGGTTGTCCTTATAGGTGTTTGGATATTACCCTGTCAGTGACAGCATTGTACTTCAGGATGGACCTTGAAACATTCTTGGTGAGGATGAATCCCACACCATTCCTCTTCAATTTGTCATTCCCAGCATAGTAGAGCATATGATTGTCTGATTCAAAATGGCCAAAACCAGTCCATTTCAGCTCACTAATGCCTAGGATATCAATCTTTGTGCATTCCGTTTCATTTTTGACAACTTCCAATTTCCCTACATGTATCCTTTATACAGTCCACATTTTGATTATTAATAGATGTTTGCAGTTATTTCTTTCCATTTCAAGTCATGGCCCATCAGCAACTGGAGGCTCCAAAAGCTTTACTCCATCCATGTCTTTAAAGTCAGGTCTACTTTGAGGAGCCAGCTCTTTTCCAGTTGTATTTTAAATGCCTTCTGACCTGAAGGGCTCATCTTCCAGCACTATATCAGACAATGTTTCTGGGCTATTAATAAGGTTTTCTAGTAATATATCAGACAGTGTTTCATAAGGATTTCACTGGCCAAAGTTTTGAGAAGTGGATGGCCCCTTCTTTCTTCTGCATCTGTCTTAGTCTGGAAGCTCTGCTAAACCTGACCACCACTGGCAACCACACTGATATTTGATATACTTGTGGCATAGCCTCCAGCCTCATAGCAACATACATGCCAACACAGTACCACATACTGACAGACAAGTGATTAATTCACTTTAGAATGTCTTCATTTTATTGTTCTTTATTCTTTCCTAGGAATATTTTTGCTGTATGTAGAGTTGTGAGTTGATGGTTTTTACCTTTCAGCATTTGAAAAATATAGTGCCACATTCTTTGTCCACTATTATTTCTTATGAGAAACCTTTGTCATAAGACAAAAATAAATTATTTTCATTATATTTTACTTATCAGTTATTTAATTATTATATATTTGGCCATGTATTTATTTGAATTTTTTCAGTTAGAAGTTTGCTAAATCTATTAAACTTGTAGCTTTGTCTTTTGCAAAATTTGAGAACTTTTCAACCATTTTTCCTTCAAATATTTTTTTTTAGCTTTGCATCTTTCTAGAGCTGTGGTGGTGTAGTGATTAAAGCATTGGGCTACTAATGAAAGGGTGAGCTGATTCAAAACCACTTGGTGCTCCACGAATGAAAAATATGACAGTCTACTTTCTGGTGGGGTAGTGCCTAAAGCATTTGACTGCTAACCAGAAGCTTGACTGTTCAAACCCACCCATCCACTCCCTGTAAAGAAGGTTAAGCAATCTACTTCCATAGTGATAGTGCCTCAGAAACCCGAGGAGGGGTCACTATGAGTCAGATCTGACTTGACGGCACTGCATTGCATTGGGTTGCTACTTTCTTAAAGATTTGGAGCCTTGGAATCCCTGTGGGGCTGTTCTACTCTGTCCTATAGGGCCACTATGAGTTGTAATCAACTCTTTGGTGGTGGGTTTGGTTTTGATTTGGCACTCTTTCTCCTCCTCTACTGGGACATTGATGAATGTCAGATATTTTGTTACTGTCCTAAAATTCTCTGTACCTCTGTTAATTTTTCCAAGCTATTTTCCCTCTGCTATTCATATGAGATAATTTAGATTTAAGGAGCTCTTGTGGCATAATGGGTAAGGTATTTCGTTGCTAACCAGAAGTTCAGCAGTTCACACCCACCAACTGCTCCATGGGAGGAAGAAGAGGCAATCTAGTTCCCCAAAGATTTACAGCCTTGGAAACCCAATGGGCATTGCTGTGAATTGTAATTGACTCAATGGCAGTGGATTAATTTATATTTACTAATGTTTAAATGCATTGTGTGTAAACATATACACATACAACATATCTATTTGTAATCTGTAGTATGTGTAGCGATACTCTCTTTCTGGCAACTGTTATTAAAAAAAAAAAAAAAAAAAGCTGCCATCAAGTCAATTCCTACTCATAATAACCCCATTGGATTTTCAAGCTTTTAAATCTTTATAGCAGTAAATTGCCTCATTGTCCTCCTGCTTGGAGGACAAGTTTGAACCATTGACCTGGTTAGCAACAAGATGCCTTACCCACTACACTTCTAGAACTCCTAATAACTGATATTAGATTTTGTTTTTCATTTTGCATTAATTATTTGTATCTTCTCTCCTTCTTGTATGCTATAAATAGAGGATTGATAATGTTTTTTGATCATTTCTGTTGCATGCCAACACTTATGGAAGTTCAAGATCATGTCTTCTTTTCCTGAGCTGGTATTAAAAGTCCAGCTTCTGGTTTCTACATAGTATCTAAGAACCTGATGTTTGGTCCAAATATCATCTCTCATGTTCTGCTTTGGTTTAACACCATTTCAAATTCTGACACTGGATTTTCCCTTGCCTTTAAACTCTGTAATTACTGGTTAACAGGAGTTGATACCTCTTTCACAACCTATTTTTTTCTACATCCTATGTTTTCATTCAAAGTATGCACACACTATATTCTTTTTAAACTATGCATTGATTATTTTATATTTACTGTATTATTAATTAAATGGTGTAGAGAAATTTGAAATTTTGAATAATTTTTCTCATAATAATTAAAAGGATGAGAGTACATCACAATACTGTTACCAAAGTGAAATAATACGAAGTGTTCTGCTACTCTGCACTGTCACTAACTTTTTAAAATGATTTCACATTGGATGTTTCTGTATAAATTTTGTCTCTTCATTTCACTCATTATACCCCAACATTTTAACAAGTCTCTTTCAAGCACCATACTACTTACTATTCATATTTTTGGCTCATTTCTCAATTAATATTCAACTAGCATGTCAATCAGACAAATAGTTATGCCTCATCCAAACATTCTTTATTACAGTACTCATTTGCTTCTTAGCACTTTTTATAAACTGTGTTTAGGAAGTATATTGTGAATTTACTATTTATTGTCTTTCTCTCTTTTTATATATAAATTAGATTATAAGTTGTAAATGTGGACAAATTATATTTGTTTCATAAATACCATTATATACCCTTCATCTATCATAGTGACTCACAGATAAGTACATTGAAATAATATTTATTAATTAGATGAATTGTATTTGATAATAAAGTTAAATAAATCCATCAGAAAGATTAAATGTTCGATGCTATGGAACTTAGACTTACTGAATTTAAAACCAAGGAATGCCAGTATTTTGACTACTTTTAACAAAGTTTCATGCTCCTTTAAATAATTAACTAGCACAGATATTCATATCTACCACACATCAAAATAAATTATTATAAAACAATGTTCAGTATAAAGAGTATTTAAATATAAATAAGTTACTTTTTATAGGAACAAACATTTCAAGTTGTTGTTGTTGTTATTGTTGTTATTTGCCATCGAGTCGGCCCCGACTCATAGAGACCCCTCCTTGGGTTTCCGAGGCAGTATCACTACG
>NW_006921611.1:8694232-8707347 GCF_000298275.1 Orycteropus afer afer
TACGTAAGTAGGAATGCCCAACCTTCCTTCCGAGGAGTGGCTGGTGGGTTTGAACCGCCAGCCTTCTGGTTAGCAGTCAAGTGCCTTAAGCACTATGCTACCAGAGCTCCTTTCAAGTTGTTAGTTGTTGTTATTATTTTCAGTGTTTGGATATAATTTTTAGCTAATGATTTTCCTCTTTCATATTCTTTGTTTTAGTATCCGGATGCAATTAGTTTGGAGGGATTTTCAGTTATTATAGCTCAACTTCTTGGCCTTAATATAGGATTAACATATGATGACCTTAATAATTGTTCTTGTCCAAGGGCAACATGCATAATGAATCAAGAAGCACTGTAAGACTTTTTTCCTTAATTGATTTACATGTACTTTTAAGAAGTTATTTCCAAAATTTGATAATTCTTTACATCATTTTACATTCTAGTCCACATCAAAAATTGCTAATTAAATTTGTAGACATAGACCTGTTTGTAATATTACATTATTATCATTTTAATGTCCATGGGATCAGTTGTGATGACCATTTTTTTCATTTCTGATATTGATAATTTATGTCTTCTCTTTTTCTTTTTTCTTGGTTACACTGCCTAGAACATTAATCTTATTTTATTTTATTTTTTCCTTCAAAGAACCAACTTTTGCTTCTATTAGTTTTCTGTATTGATTTTCTATTTTCAAGTTCATTAATTTCTGATGTATAATTTTTAATTATTTCTTTTCTTTTGCTTACTTTGGGCTTAATTAGCTCTTCTGCTTGAATTTCCTAGGGTAGAAGCTTAGATTATTGATTTTTATATATTTCTTCTTTTATAATACATGCAATCAATGCTATAAAGGCACCTCTATGGACTGCTTTTGTTTCATCCCACACTCATTTTCATTTAGTTCAAAATATTTTAAAAAACCTTGCTTGATACTTCTCCTTTGGTTCATGTTATATGTTAGTTATAATTGTAATGTTCAATATCTAAATATTTTAAATGTTTATAGCTATAATTCTGTTACTTATTTCTAGTTTAATTCTATTGCGGCCTAAAGGTATACTTTGTATTATTTCTATTCTTTTAAACTTAAGGTGTGTTTCATGGCTCAGACCTGTCTATTTTTAAAAATTAGTTTTGCATGAACAGATACCAGTGTTCAAAATTTGCAGCTCTCTTCATGAGTGTGGACTGCAAAAGCAAAATAAACTTTTATGACTACTAAAACAAAATAGTTTAAAATAACAGAGAAAATTTGCTCAAGTAATGTTATTCCTTGTGATATTCTATCAACATTACTTTTTTTGTGCCATTAAAATTGGCTATGTCAGTAAAAGCTAATACATTCTCTTTGTTTAGACTCTTTCAACACTGAAACCTTACCAGTTATATACTTCTTTTTAATGGAGGTTCAGGAAACTACAGAGAATTTTTATCACCTCAGACATAGCTGTTCTGGTGTAAATATTTCAGAAATAATTTTCTAGAGTGTCACTGTCTAATAGAAATAAAATGTGATCTACATATATAATTTAAAATTTTCTTGTATAACCTTGACAAATTAAAAGAAATATCAAATTAAATACAATGATATATGTTAAAAGTTTATTTTATTTAACTCAATATATTCCTACATTGTCATTTTAATACATAATCAGTTTAAAAATTATTAATTGGATGTGTTACATACTTTTTATTTCATAGAGATTGGATATAGGCTGTGGGAGAAAGAAAATAATCTTGGATCATATCAATATTATCAACTCAAGCAACTAGAAGGATGTAGTTGTCAGCAACTGAAAACAGTAAAAAGAAAAGGTTTTGATGAGAAGAGTAGTAATTCGATATTGTACATGTTATATTTGAATATCTATTAAACAAGTCTATTAGACATTCTGGGAGCTCTGGCTTAGTGCCTAAAGCACTTGACTGTTAACCAGAAGACTGGTGGTTCAAATCCCCCAGCCACTCCTTGGAAGGAAGGTTGGGCAATCTACTTCCATAGTGATACCACCTCAGCAACCCAAGGAAGAGTCTCTATGAGTTGGGTCTGACTCGACGGTGCATAACAACAACAACATTAGACATTCCATTGTAAATATATTTGTAAACACAAAAATAACAACCTTCAAGGAACTTATATTTTAGTACAAAATTTAGGTCATCTAAAATAATATTTCAAAATAAAAATTAATAAAAATTTGTTTTTAAATGATGCTAAAATCCTATGTAGAAAAATAATTACAAAAAGCAGAAAGAGAATGTGGGATAGTGTTGTCAAGAAAGATCTCTCTAGAAGGTATCATTTGAGCAGAAACCTGACTGAAATAAGAGAAGGGAAATTTTGGATATTAGCTATATAAGAAAAGGGCACACCAGTTAGAGATAACAAGGAACAGTTTGTATGAGTGCATGATTTTCATTAACTTCTGATGTATATTTTGAAATTCTTTCTTTTTTTTTCCTACTTAGTTTATATATATGTATATAAAGCAGGAGAGAGAGACAGAGAGAGAGTCTCTATGACTTGGAATTGACTCGATAGTGACTAGTATTGTAGTATTGTTTAGAGTTGATTTTATTAGACATATTTACCTGAGGAATATTATTTTATTTTAGCCGTTCCAGTGGTGTAAAAGTTTTTAGCAACTGTAACATGCGTGACTATACATATTTTATTTCAAAATTTGAGCTTAATTGTCTTCAGAATCTTTTACATTTTCAACCATTATATAAAAATCAACCAGTATGTGGTAATGGAATTTTGGAACCTAATGAAGAGTGTGACTGTGGCAGTGAAGAGGTGAGTAATAAAATTGAAACTTGAGTAAAATTTTTATGTATCTAATAAATGGTTGTCGTAGAATATATAGGATGATACATGCAGCTATATTTTCCACATATAATTGAGATGTAAGAATGAAGATATGACGTCTCTTGAATTTAGAAGATAATTAAGTCCTGGAGACTTGGTTTGTCCCAACTACGCCAGGAGACAGCTTTTGAATATATGGATTAAATGAATTATTTTTAATTCACAACTCAGTTCCTAACTCATTTGATCTTATTCTCTTTTCTCTATAAATTCCTCCTAAACTAGATTTTATATCTCCCATTTTGTGTGGTAGGCAATAATGTCAAAATGTTATAATTAATTTCTCTTAATCATTCTGAAACATTGGCTAACATTTGTTTTATGTGCTTGCTTCTAAATATAGATATGCAAGATATTATTGCTATGCTAAGGAGCCCTGGTGGCACAGTGGTTAAAGCACTTGGCTGATAATCAAAAGGTTGGAGGTTTAAACCCACCATCTGTTCCATGGAGAAAGACATGGCAATTGGCTTCCATAAAAATCACAGTCTTGAAAACCCTTTGGAGAAGTTATACTCTGCCATAAAGGGTCACTATGAACTTCAGTAGCTCAGTGGTTAAAGCATTCAGCTGCTAACCAAAATAGGTGATCAAACCCACCAGCAGCTCTGCTGGAGAAAGGTGAGAAAATCTGTTTCTATAAAAATTTACAGCCTTGGAAACTCATAAGGGGTAGTTTCACTAGTCCTATAAGATCACTATGAGTCAGAATCTACTTGATGGCAGTGAATTTGGTTTAGCTTATAGGGTTACTATTAGTAGGCATTGATTCAACAGCACTGGGTTTAGGTTTTGTTTTATTTTGTTTTTTATATAATCACATGAACTACGTATCCAATACACACTATTTCTAAAGAGGTAGGACCATATAATTTAACATAAATGTAAGTTTTTTTTTATGGTATTTAGCAATATTTCTCTAACCAAAGAAAACCAAACCCACTGCCACTGAGTTGATTCTGACTCATAGCAGTCCCCATTGGATTTCCAAGGCTGTATATATCTTTATGGAAAAAGATTGTCTCATCTTCCTCTTGTGGAGCTGCTTGTGGGTTTGAACCACCAACTTTTAGGTTAGCAGCAAAATGCCTTACCCACTAAAGCTAACAGAGCTCCTTAATATTTCCCTATGTAAATAAAATAGTTTCTTTTTTATTACTCCCTACCGGTTACATAAATTTCTTATTCTCCTATCAAGACAGCTGATAACAACATATTAATATATTATTTAATCCTTTAAAGTTCTTTGTATCATTATCCATTCCTTAAAGTAAAGCTTACTTGGTATGACTTTTCTAGCCATAGTCTTTGTAATTCCCACTGGATTACTGTATGGAACCATGCAAATAAATTGTGTAGAAATCTGATGTTGAGATTGGTTAGTTTTGTCACTCTGCAAGGCTTAACATGAGCCTTCCTAGAGGCAGAAAGGGGGGATCTTACTACCATTAAGAGAGAAGAGCTGGAGGTGAAGTAGAGTGCATCTTTGGATCCAGATCTATCTATAGATAGATAACATCCTGGACCTCCTTGACAGATATGCCCGGGCAAAGAGATATACATGGCAGAGAGAGATGTCAGTGGAATCAAGAGACAGAAGACAGAGTGGCAGATTACCTGGCTCACAGAGGGAGAAAACTGAGGGCCCTTGGGCAGGAGGCTTGTTGGCAGAGTGACATGCACCTGGGTGTACCCATCAACAGAGCTAAAAGAGCTTTGTAATACTTGCTGAAGCAGTGCAGAGGCCTGGTTGAGAGGCCAAGGTCCAGAGAGACGTGGCTGACGGGATAGCAGTGGGGAGACTATCCTGATTGAAGGAATATATCCTAAGCACGTTCCTGAAACTGAATTGTAACCTGTTACTTCCCTAATAAACCCCATAATCATGAGCATTGTCTAAAACCTGTGTGGCCATTGAAATGAATTATCAAACCTAGCCAAGAAATAGTGACTGCTGTGGGAGGGACAGTTGGTGTCAGAATTGTTAAAATGGCTGGAAGGTGGTGAGTGGCATGTCTGGCCTCATAGGAATAAGCCTCATGTGACTCTGTTTCCCCCTTGTGAGGTTGGAGGAGGTCAGAATATGCTGTCCCTATGCCCATTTTTGTATATGCATATAGTTGTTCTTATCTCAGGCCATCTCAGTTTTCTGCAAAGCAATACTAACTCATTCTGCATACTCCTACTCCCAAATATAGTGTTTATTTTAGAAATCTGCAAATTATGGCCATTGGGCCAAATCCAGCTGAGTTAGATTTTTATAAATGAAAGTTTTTGTTTGTTTGTTTGTTTTTTTGTTTTAAAATGCATCTATGCCATTTGGGAGCTCTGGTAGCATAGTGGCTAAGACACTTGCCTGCTAACCAGACGGCTGGCGGTTCAAACCCACCAGCCACTCCTCGGAAGGAAGGTTGGGCAATCCTACTTCTGTAGTGATACTGCCTCAGAAACCCAAGGAGGGGTCGCTATGAGTCAGGTTTGACTCGACGGCACATAACAACAACAACAACATGCCATTTGTTTGAATATTGTCCAAGACCGCTTTTGGGCTATAACAGCAGAGATGAGCAGCTGCAAAAGAAACTATATGACACATAAGACAGAAAATCAACTCACTAGGCCACCTGTACTAACTTGGTTCTCTGTCTTAATTTCTACCTTCCCATGGCAGTGATTATGGGGAAGATAGAATAGAACTCCAATGAAGTCCACACTCTTGACTTCCAGGAACCTGTGAATGTAATGCTATATGTCAAAAGGTACTTTTCAGAAGTTACTCAGACTATGGATCATAAAACAGTGATGTAATCTTAGATTATTGAGAAAGTCCTAATGTAATCCCATGAGCCTACTGAAGCTGCCTTTGTGGAGGGAGCAAGTAAACAGGAAGCATGAGGAAGACTTCGTGTAGAGTCTAGGGAAAAAAAAAAAAAAAGTGCCCCTGGCTGACTGCCAGCACAGAAACTGAAAGTCCCAGTCCTTCAATCACAATGAATCATAAACAGATATTTTTCCAGAATCTCCAATAAGAAGCTCAGCCTTGCCAACCCCATTAGTGGCTGAGTATAACCATTGCATAGAGTTGTGTTGGCTGTAATCTTTACAGAAGCCTTTCTTCTACAGCATCACTCTTTGGATTTGAACCATCAACCTTTAGGTTAGTAGTTGAGTGAAAACTGCTTATGCCACCCAAGGGCATAAGTCTGGATAAGGGAGAGTTCATTAATAGGAAGTTACTTTCTGATGAATCAGCACTTAACACTTCAGCAAGAAACCTTGGGGCAGTCCTAATATAATGCTGGGTGGATCCTTGGAGACTGGAAACAATCTGCCATTTTATAATAGAAAATAAAAGTAGAAAATTCAGCAACTGATTGGTTGAATGACCCAGAGCACAATCCCTTCACAAAATCAATAAGAAATTGCACTACAGAGGAGGTCTTAGCATTTTGTTGTGAAGCTCAGTGGTAGCTTTCTTCTGTTATCAAGCATTGATGGCTGGAGGTGTCATTAAAAAGCTGGGATCCTGAAAGTCACTATACATCTTGGATTCCAGAATAGAAGAAGCCAAATGGCAGCACTTAACCGTAACAGTCAAGATGGATGTAATTACCATAATGGGAAGTGGGTTGTAGATGGCAACTGTGGGCCTTGAATTACATAAATAATGAATGATGATATTACTTGACATATGTAAATAAAAATTAAAGAAGCAAGCAGAGAACTGGAATCAGCTGCTACAAATAGATAATCAGTCCCTTGCCATGGTGACACAGTGATTAAAGCACTCAGCTGTTAACTGAAAGTTGACAGTTTGAAACCACCAGCCACTCTGCAGGAGAAAGATGTGGCAGTAGGCTTCTGTAAAAGTTTACATTTTTAGAAATTCTATGGGGCAATTCTATTCTGTCCCACAGTGTTGCTATGATTCAGAACTGACTGGAATGGTTGTTTTTTTTCTGCCAAATACCCATATAAAAGTCAGCTCTCCCAGCCAAAGTTCACTGTTTTAGTAAAAGATTGGCAATGATGTAGTGCAGCTATTTCCTCAATTCCTCCCTCAAAGTGCCCTGTAATCATTTACTAGAGTAACTGTACACTGTGGAATGAGGAATTGTATTATTACAAGAGGTTGGTATATAGAATCTGTGTTCACAGTGTTCATATAGAAGAACCCAAAATATTATGGTTAAAATGATGGTATAGAGAGTTCAGGTGATAACTGGAGACTTGGAAAAACTTCATCTCTCAGGGGTCTAATGGATCTGTGGTCACAAAAACTTCTCCAGTATCTGAGTGAAAAATATGTTTGGGTATATTTATAAGTTGTCAGATTCACACATTTGTCTCCTGAATTGTGTAATATGAACTGTGGGGTAGAAGGATAAGAGATGCCACATAGAAACATTTGAAGTTTCCTGATCATTAAGAAGTAATATTATGTCCCTGGGTGATACAGTTTACTTTCCCCTACTGACTTAAAGGTTGATTGATTGAATCCTGCAGAAGAAAAACCTGGTGATCTACTTCTGTAAAAGTTATAGCCAGGAAAATCTATGGTGTAGTGCTACACTATAACATAAGGAGTTGTTATGAGTCAGAATTGATTTGAAAGCAATGGGTTTTTTGTTTGTTTATTTTGGTTTTAATATATGCTGATACAAAGAATTAAATAAGAAAATAGAAAGTAATTTGAATTGTATATAAGTGAGGTGAAACAAAAATACAGATCAAAGTCTATGCTGACGGTGCTGAAAACAGAGAAAACAAAGCTCTAACATGGTTTGAATGATAGTATATGGATGCCAAATATTAACTAGGATCCTAGCAAATATTCATCTCCAGTGGGTCCAAAGGATCTGTGGACCCAATCTAAAATGAAAATGGAACACAACATATAAAAATCTGTATAATGCCAATAAAATCTAAAATGTTTATATTAAAATAGAAAAAAGGTCTAAAATTAATGCATAGCACATATTCTTATTTTTTTCGATGGGCATGTGATGAATTTATCAAAACAACGATCAGTTGATAAACCCCAAGAAATATAAAAATACTTAAATCATACGAAATTTACCCTCTTATTCATGGAATTGGTAACTCTGGTGGCATAGTCCCTAAGGCATCTGACTGCTAACCAGAAGGCTGGCGGTTCAAACCCACCAGCCACTCACTGGAAGGAAGTTTGGGCAATCTACTCCGTAGTGATACTGCCTCGGAAACCCAAGGAGGGGTAGCTATGAGTCAGCCCTGACTTGACAGCAGTGGGTTTGTTTTGTTTTTTTTTGGTATTCATGGAATTAATTTATAAATCAAAGAAAGATATTTATAAAAATTTAAAATATTTGAAAACAAAATATCAAAGTAGAGTTGGAGAAGAAATCAAATAGAATTTTTTAAATATTTTGATTTAAGTGATTACAAAAAATGCAGTACATCAAATACTGTTGGATACAGCTACAAGAGTGCTTAGAGAGATATTGAAACTCTAAAAGAATACAGTAGAAGAAACAGAAGCCTGGTAGTTTATTATATAATTGAAATAACATCATCAGATTTTTGTCTCAGTGCTACTATGCTGCTGTGTGCTCACTGCCATTGAGTGGGATCCGATTCATAGTGACCCCTCCTTGGGTTTCCAAGGTGATATCACTATGGAAGGAGATTGCCCAATCTTCTTTCCAGGGAGTGGCTGGTGGGTTTGAACCCTTCTGGTTAGTAGTCAAATGCATTAGGCACTATGCCACCAGAGTTCCTAATAACCTCTAAAAGTGATATGAGATATAATTGATTTATAATCTTCGATAGTATGAAGATTATTATCAGAACCAAAAAGTAAAGTCAAAAAAGATAGAAGGAAAGTCACAAAAAGAACAAACAAAGATGAAATAGAAAGAAGACAATTTGAAGAAATGATTCATGAAGCCAAATGCTAGTTTATTGAGAAAAAAAAAATAAAATACATTAATGCCTATTAACACTAGTCATAAAAAAACCACAAAAAAATTATGACAATAACAGTAATGAAAGATAAGGCTGTACTAAGTGATCTCACAGATATTTAAAAATGGTAAGATGATATTACAAATAACATTGTACCAGCAACTCTAAGATCTTAGAAGAAATGGACAAGTTAACTGGGGAAAAAATTAAAAAAAAGTTTACAAAAACTAACACAAGTACACATAGAAAAATATCTATAGTTTTTTAAGAAAATAATACCTGTTGTTGTTGTTGTGTGCCATCGAGTCGGACCTGATTCATAGCGACCCCTCCTTGGGTTTCCGAGGCAGTATCACTACGGAAGTAGATTGCCCCATCTTCCTTCCGAGGAGTGGCTGGTGGGTTTGAACCGTCAGCCTTCTGGTTAGCAGTCAAGTGCCTTAGCCACTATGCTACCAGAGCTCCCAAAGTAGATTGCCCAACCTTCCTTCCGAGGAGTGGCTTGTGAGCTTGAACCGTCAGCCTTCTGGTTAGCAGTCAAATGCCTTAGGCAACTGCGCCACCAGGGCAACAACAACAAATAATACCTATAATTTAAAAATCTTTTATCAAGCAAAAGTTGATGAAAGATAGGCATACAGATGCATTAAAAATAAAAAATATACTGATTTTATATAAGTTCTTCTAGAATGTAGAAAAGAGGTAAAATACACCATTTCATTTTTAGAGAACAAAGTAGCATCAATACAAAAATATGATATGATGTTTTAAGGACAGACCTATATATATTCCTAACTCTTATGAACACAAAACGCTCAATAACATATTAACAATTTTAATATAGCTGTAAAAATATCACATATATGTGGAAAATATTGGACAATGCAGACATCAAAAGAAGATGGAAGGAATACACAAAGTCACTCAACCAAAAAGAATTGGAGAGCTTTGAAACATTTCTAGAGGGACCATATGATCAAAAACCAATGGTACTGAAAAAGTCAAAGCTGCACTGACAACATTGGCAAAAAATGAGACTCCAGCAATTGATGGGAATACTCAATGAGATGTTTCAACAAACAGATACAGCACTGGAAGTGATCACCCATATATGCCAAGAAATTTGGAAGACAGCTATGTGGGTAACTGATTGATAGAGATCCATATTTGTGCCCATTCCAAAGACAAGTGATCCAAGAAAATGCAGAAATTATAAAATCATATCATTAATATCATGCACAAGTAAAATTTTGCCAAAAATTATTCCAAAATGGTTGCAGCTGTATATTGAGAGGGAACAGCCAAAAGTTCAAGCTGAACTCAATATGACATTGAATGAGGGATATCATTTCTGATATCAGATGGGTCTTAGCTGAAAGTAAAGAATACTAGAGAGATGTTTATTTGTGTTGTATTGACTATACAAAGGCATTTGAGTGTGTGGATCATAACAAATTATGGATAACATTGAAATGAATGAGAATTCCAGGACACTTAATTGTATTCATGAGGAATCTGTGCATAGATGCAGAGGCAGTCATTCAAACAGAACAAAGTGATACTGCACGGTTTAAAATCAGGAAAGGTTTGCATCAGGGTTATCCATTCACTGTATTTATTAAATCTGTATAGTGATGAAATAATCTGAGAAAAGCTGGACTATATGAAGAAGAACATGGGATCAGGATTGAAGGAAGACTCATTAACAACTGTGATATGCCGATGACACAACTTTGATTGGTGAAACTGAAGCCCCTTCTGATGAAGATGAAAGACTCCAGCCTTGTGTATGGATTCTGACTCATAGCACAGGACAGAATGGAACTGTCCTATAGGGTTTCCAAGGCTGTGAATCTCTATGAAAACATATTGACTCATCTGTCCCCTACATAGCAGCTGGTGCATTCACTTCCTTGCTTAATCAGCTCCTTTTATATCTCTAAAGAGATTGACTCAAAACACACCATGCACTGATACTGTCTCATTAATAAATTAGAGAAAACTTATTCCCCAATGGAACTGTAATCACAGGTATGGGATTAGAGTTTACAATACATCTCATTGGGTAACATAATTACATCCATAACAACCTCTAAATGGAAAACTGTGAAGCATTATTGATGACATTAAAGAAGTACTTAATAAATGCAAAAGTATGTCATATTTTAAGACTGGAAGACTTAATGTTACTGGGATGTCTTTTCTCCAAAAATTCATCATCCCCAAAATACAATACCAATCCATGTCCTAGCAATATTTTTTTTATGTGTGTGTGTAAATAAACAAGCAGATTTTAAAATTAAAATCAAAATATGAAAAGTTAAGACTAGCCAAGACAATTTGAAAAGAAAAAAAAAAATAGTGCACTTAAATTGTCAGACATAAAGATTCATTGTCCAATTACAGTGATTAAGAGAATATAGTATTTATGCATGGACAGATACATAGCCCAATGAAACAGAATAGAATCTAGAAACAGACCCTTAAAATAATGATGACAAAAAGTCATAGTAACACAATGGGGAATGATTGTCTTTGCAATAAATGATACTGTGACAATTTTATACACACACACAGAGTCTTCACTTACTCCTTTTTATCATACACAGAACCTAATTCTAGATGTACTGTTAATAGATGTGTGAAATGTAAACTAATAAAACATCTAGAGGAAAACATAGGAGAATATATAATCTGGAATTTTTCTATGTAGGAGATAATATGTGTAACCATCAAAGAAAAAAATGGATAAATTGGACTTTGTTAAAATAAAAATATTTGTTGATCAAAATACCTATAACAGAATGAAAAAACAGATCACCTAATGGGAGGAGATATTTGCTCTGCATAAAACACAAAGAAATACTATAAGTTGATAAAGTAAGTTTTAGGTATTTAGGTATTGACCTAAAACTTGAACAGACACTTCCAAAGTGGATATCCTAATGGCCGTAAACTTACAAATAGATGGTCAATACCAGAAAGTATAGATTGAAACCCTATCTCAAATCACTAAACAAGGACTAAAATAAGAATAACTAAAGAAAAAATGAGTAACTAAAGAAAAAAAAAAGAAAGGGGGAGAAAAAAAAATGTTGGTGAAGATTTTGAACAAATGTCAATATTACATATCACTGGTGGGTAACTTCCAATCTTAACTTTTTTTAATTTTGGTTATGGAGGAGAGTGCTTTCTACATTCTCTAGCAGACATTTTCAAAGAATTGATTTTATCAAATTGAGAACAAGATAATAAATCTACAGCACATGCCACATTTTAAATTATACATTAAAAATAGATTTCAAAATTAAAATTAAAAGACCTTAATATAGTAAGCATTAGGAAAAGTTGAGACAATTATATTCCCATCATTTTTCAAGTTAAAGAACAGATTAAATCACCACATGGAAAATAGCCAAGGAACTCTTAATCTTCCAAATAACATTTCTTAATGTGCTACCACTCATCTGTCAGTTTGTCTTACTGTGATGGCTTGCCTAGTGCTATGAGGTTGGAGGCTATGCCACTGGTATTTCAAATACCAGAAGGGACACCCATGTTGGACAGATGTCAGCAAGAGTTTCCAGTTGAAGACAGACTAAGAAGGATGGGGCCATCTACTTCTGAAAAAACTACTCCATAAAGACCCTTTGAATATCAGTGAAAGACTGTCTGATATATTACTGGAAAACTAGGAATGCCTGTGAAATATTATCTAATATAGGAAGATGAGCCCCTCAGGTTGAGAGGCATTCAAAATACAACCAGGGAAGACCTGCCTCCCCAAACTAGAGTCAACCTTAAGGATGTGGATGGAGTAAGATTTTGGAACTTTCATCTGCTTATGGGGCATGACTCAAAATGGGAATAAACAGCTGCAAAAATCCATTAATAATTGGAATGTGGAATGTATGAGTATGAATCTAGGAAAAGTGAAAATAATAAAAAATGAAATGGAACACATAAAGATTGATATCTTAGGTCTTAATGAGGTGAAATGGATTGGTCTTGGCCATTTTGAATCAAACAATCTTATGATGTACTATGCCAAGGATGGCAAATTGAAGAGGAATGAAGTTGCATTCATCATCAAAAAGAACGTTTCAAGATCTATTCTGAAGTACTGTGCTATCACTGATAGGATAATACCCATATACCTACAAAGAAGACCAGTTAATACTACTATTACTCAAATTTACACACAATCCACTAAAGCGAAAGATAAAGAAATTGAAGATTTTGCCAATTTCTCCAGTTTGAAATCGACCAAACAAGCATGCAATTATGATGATGATGATGATGATGATGATGAT
>NW_006921611.1:8707966-8720727 GCF_000298275.1 Orycteropus afer afer
AAAATAATAGAGCTGAACAGAAGATTTCAAAGAGCAGCTCAAGAAGACAAAGTCAATTATTATAACGTAGTCTCTACAGACCTGGAATTAGAAAAACAAAAGGGAAGAATACACTTAGCATTTCTCAAGCTGAAAGAACTGTAGGAAAATTTCAAGATTTGAGTTGATACTGGAAGACTCCATGAGCAAAACATTGAATTAAGCAGGAACCATCAAAAGACAATGGAAAGAATACACAACCATTGTACAAAAAAGAATTGGTAGATGTTCACCTATTTCAGGAGGTACATATAATCAAGATCCAATGATACTGAAGGAAGTCGAAGCTGCACTGAAGGAATTGGAGACAAACAAGACTCTGCGTAGTGACAAAATTCCCATTAAGATGTTTCAAAAAACAGATGCCACACTGGAAGCACTTACTTCTCTATGCCAAGTAATTTAGAAGACAACATCACAATAAATGGGGAAAAGTTTGAAGTTGTTAAAGATTTCATATTACTTGATTCCATAATCAACACCCACGGAAGTAGCAGTCATGAAATCAGACATCATATTGCCCTGTACAAGTCTGCTGCAAGAGACCTCTTTAAAGTGCTGAAGAGCAAAGGTAACACTTTGAACACTAAGGTGTGCCTCATCTAAGTCATGGCATTTTCAATCTCCTCATGTGAAAGCTGGAAAATGAATAAGGAAGACTAAAGAAGAATAGTTGATTCTTTTGAGATGTGGTGTTGGGAAAGAATACTAAAAATATCATGAACTGCCAGAAGAACAACAAATCTGTCCTGAAAGAAGTGCAGCCAAAATGCTCCTTGGAAGCAAGAATGGCTAGACTTCATTTCATCTGCTTTGGTCATGTTTTCAGAAGTGACCCTTGCCTGGAGAAGGATATCATGCTTGGTAAAGTAGAGTATCAGAGAAAAAGAAGAAGGCCCTCAATGCGATGGGTTGACACAGTGGGTGCAATCGTGGGCTCAGGCATAGCAAGGATTGTGAGGATGGTGTGGGACTTGGCAGTGTTTCATTCTGTTGTATGTAGGGTCACTATACGTTGGAGCCAACTTGATAGTACCTAACAACAAGGGATGGATTTATTAATTAGAAATAAAAGAGTTATTTTAAAGTAAGAATTTAAATATATCAATCCTATAATTAGAAAAATACAAAAGGAGCATAAAACAAAGTAGGCCTTACAAATCAATAAGAGCCAAGTTAAAAATACATAATCTGTGGAAATACCAATGTAATGTATATATATAGAGTTAATCAAGCAGGACTGAAGCTGCTGTCTTTAGAAGGACCTGATTGTAGGACTGGTGTTGTAAAGTTACATCAGGGAAATTGCTATTTGAAATGTTTACTAATGAGAAATATTGCTGTGCTTCTCCCAGATTTTTGGATAAACAATGTGACTTACAGTGAACACTTGCTTTCCTTCTGGTAGTCTGAAATGTTGGTGATTATGACTGATTATGCAGGCAGAGGTACTTGAAAGACCACACTCAAATAAAAAGTTGGATTCTGACTCTCAAATGGGCTACCCTGAACAAAACTATCACATGTGTTGCATTTTTTGCTGCTGAAGGAAGGAGCATGATCAATGTGTCTCCTTCCAGGCTAGGATAAAGACAACATAAGAACCTGTTACTATGGCATAGATTAATTTTGTAAACATGTTCAGTGAATTAAGAAAATTGTTTTGATTTCATTTGTTGTTATTTATAGTTGTTGTTAAGTCAGCTTGACCTCATAGACCCAAATAAACTATTTTAGAGACATCTGAAGTTGAACATAATGACTGCTTCTGATTTAAACATTGACAGAAATATATAATTTTCAACTCATAGTAAAACTCTCCAAGCAAACCTTAACAAGCCAATACCACCCCCCCCACACACAGACTATGTTATAATCTAACAAACATAGATACAAATTTCTTATAATAAATGTTAGCAGGTAAATCCATAAAATACCATAACCAAATGGGGTTTATCATCAAGGAGGCAAACTAAATAAATGTATGAATGTGATTTATTTCATTTCACAAGTAAATATATATATATATATTCTTGTCACAAAAAATTGAGGCATGTAAAATTGTAATATTTTATTTCCTGAAAAACTGGCTTGTTGTTGTTGTTGTTATTTGCCATCTAATCGGCCCCGACTCATAGCGACCCCTCCTTGGGTTTCCGAGGCAGTATCACTATGGAAGTAGGAATGCCCAACCTTCCTTCCGAGGAGTGGCTGGTGGGTTTGAACCGCCAGCCTTCTGGTTAGCAGTCAAGTGAAATAAGATTTTATATCCTCAATTTGAGGAAATTTCTTCCATAAATTAAAAATATATGTCTATACATAAAGCAGAGCTATTATTTTTGAAAATAAAGAAGAATGCCTATTATCACTGTTAAAATACGTCATTGTTCTGAAGAGAAAGAAATGGGTTTTAAATATTGAGAAAAACAATATAAAATGTATTTATGGGCAGAACATAGCGAAATTCTTTTTTTATAAATTGCAAAAGAAACAATTGAAGAACTAATTAGGCAAATGACTTTGGAATCATATGAAACATAAGGAAAGGAGACAAAAAGTAATAGAATTGTCTGATTTCTTGTCTGATGTATAAAGAGGCTGGAAGTCATCACTGATCTTCTCATAAGAGCAAAGCTGAAAAACTGAAAATCAACAATTTTTCTTAGAATTATCAGAAAATCAAAGTCACAGGGGCAGACTACTGCCCCCATAGCTGTAGCTATAGCAGATAAAGAGAATGACAGCTCACCTAGAGGAAAAACCTTTGCTGGAGCCAGCATCAGATAGAAAGTCTTAATGGGTAATTGATTCAGTACTGGGGCCTAAGCCAACCTTCCTACATCCACACACACATTCATGAGTTTTGTTGTTGTGTGCCATCAAGTCAATTCCAACTCATAGCAATCATAGAACAAAGTAGAACTGTCCTGTGTTGTTTCCTAGACTAATCTTTATGAGAGCAGATTGTTCAGTTTTTTTTTCTCCCACAGGGCCTCTGCTAGGTTTGAACCACTGACCTTTCAGTTAGCAGTCAAGCACTTAACCACTGTACCAGAAGGAACCCTTTCTTTATTCATGATTTTTCCTACATTCATATTAAAGGACAAGATCTTTGAAACTAGATATTTGAATAATTGACAAATATTTGATTGAAAAAAGTGTTAAGAAATAAAAATCTTGAAGAATTGTATAAGTACAATGTATTTACAGGGAAACAATATTCAGTTTGTTAAGTTAGGTTGTCACCATTTTAATAACAGTTGATGTTTAAATTAACAGTTAATCTTTTTAAGTAAATATATAGTAACGTATCCTTTTTATTTTCATTACAGTAAAACATAAAGAAAATGTAACTTTGATATATTTACTGTTTAACTTTAACTTCAATCATGAAGTGGAACTTATTACAAATAGATGAATTGAAATAAGGCAATGGGAGAAAGTTTAAATTTCTCCTGGAGACTTAAAATATTTTTTTAAGGTTGTATTTCCATGTTGGTAATTTATGAACTAATTACTAAAAATATAATGGATAAGTGTCATGATTGACTGCTATTTTAAATGATATTTCTTTAGTTCTTACAATTATATGTACCTTTTAATATCCTAGCAATGATGAAATACTAAATCTTCATTGAATATAATTATACAGTGTAATCCAAAAGTTGAACACAAGAGAATATTAAATAGAAGTTGAGACTAAAAAGCAGGAGTTCATAAGTAGTTGAATAGGAATAATATTTCTTCTTGTAAAATTATAGGAATGCCAATTTAAAAAGTGCTGTGATTATAATACATGTAAACTGAAAGGCGCAGTAAAATGTGGTTCTGGGGCATGCTGTACTTCAAAATGTGAGGTAAGTTTCTGATATTTTATGAGAAGGGAATTGAACTATGGTAATAGAAGTTTGTATTCACTACACCAATATTGAATTTATAAAAATAGTGTAGAAGTATAGAGTGGAATAAAACACAGAGCATAGAAACAGAACATGTATACAAGAAACAGACTATAAAAAGAAGGAAGACATCCGTGATTAGTACTGACCATTCTATAGCGCTGAAACCACAAAGTTGACCATGCACAAACTGTCAAACGAAAAGAGTAATAAACATATATCTTACTACATTTAAAACGAAAATGATAAGCTATTAAAAAGTCGTAGCACGCAACTAACATTCACATATTAATAAATAAAGGCAAATCACACACACACACACACACACACACAGAGTCAGGAAAAAGGTATGTCCTAGCAATTTACAACAAAGAAAAATAGAAGTTTTCAATGTGTATTTGGATCATCTGCAGTAATTAAAAACCCACTGCCATTGAGTTGACTCTGACTCAGCAACTATATAGGACAGAGTGGAAGTGCCCTATAGAGTCTTCAAGGCTGTAAATCTTATGTAAACAGACTGGTTCATCTTTCTTCCCTGGAGCAGCTGGTGGGTTTGAACCTCCATCTTTTTGGTTAGCAGGTGAATTATTAAACCACTACACTACTAGAGGAATAATGAAAGCAAATATGAATAAAAATAATGTAATATTATTTAGCAGTCATCCAAATAGTAATTTTTAAAAACAATTTCAAGTATTGGCTGGGAGGTGGGGATAGAGATTTCTAAGTACAGATGAAATTTGCATTACCATAGTTCCTCTCAGGATGCAGAATGACTAAAAACTCTTTAGTTAATTAATTAATTCTGCTCATGAGGAACCTATACATAGACAAAGAGTCAGTCATTTGAACAGAACAAGAGAATGCTGCATGGTTTAAAATTAGGAAAGGTGTGCATCAGAGTTATATCCTTTCACCATACTTATTGAGTCTGTACACTGAGCCAAAAATCAGAGAAAATGGATTATATGAAGAAGAACACAGCATTAGGATCAGAGGGAGACTCATTAATAGCCTGCAATATGTAGATGATACAAACATGCTTACTGAAAGTGAAGATGACTTGAAGCACTTGTTGATGAGATCAAAGACTGCAGCCTTCATTGTGGATTACACCTCAGTGTAAAGAAAACAAAAATCCTCACAACTGGTCCAATAAGCAACATCATGATCAAAGGAGAAAAGATTGAAGTTGTTAAGGATTTCATTTTACTTGGATCCACAATCAATGGTGATGGAGGCAGCAGTAAGAAATCAGATGATGTATTGCATTGGGCAAAACTGGTACAAAAGACCTCTTTAAAGTGTTTAAGAGTGAAGATATCACTTTGAAGACTAAGGAGTACCTGACCCAAGCCATGGTCTTTTCAATAGTCCATATCTATGTGAGAGCTGGACAGTGAATAAGGGAGAGTGAAGACGAATTGATGATTTGAATTGTGGTGTGGGCAAAGAATATTGAATTTTCCATGGACTACCAGAAGAACAAACAAATATGTCTTGGAAGAAGTACAGCTGGAATGCTCCTTGGAAGTAAGAATACCCATGCACTTTGGTCATGTCAGAAGGAACCATTCCCTGGAGAAGGATATCCTACTTGGTAAAGTAGAAGGTCAGCGAAAATGAGGAAGATCCTTAACAAGAATGACTGACAGAGCCGCAGTGATAGGCTCAAGCAATGCAAGTATGGGCTGGGTAGTGTTTCCTTCTGTTGTACATAGGGCTATGAGTCGGAGCTGACTCAATGGCATCTAATAACAACAATATTGCAGGATGTACCACAGTTTGTTAATCCACTCCCCAGTTGAGGGTTATTTGGGTTGTTTTTGTATTTGGTGTAAAAAATAAATAATATCTATAAACTGTTTTTGTATGAATATTGGATTTCATTTTACAAACTAGATACCTAAACATGAGCTCTTTGGGAATCCACTAAATGTATATTGAATTTTATAGGGAATTGACAATTTTCCAAAGTGGCTATACTATTTTGAATTCCCATTAGGTATTCATGAGACTCATGGTTGTTCTGCAAACCCCTTTGGACTTGGTATTGTCATTTTGCTATTCCAATAGGTGTGAAGCAATATTTTATTATAGCTTGAATTTTTGTTAACCTGATAACTAGTGAAATTTGATGTATTTGTTTGCCATCTGTGTATTTTTCTGGATGATATGTCTTATTTGTTGCAAACTGTTGCATCTATTTTAAAACATTGTGTTGTTTGTTTTCTTTTTATTTGCTTTTGAAAATTTGTATGTTCTGGGTGAAAGTCTTTTATCAGATATGTATTTGCAAATCTTTTCTGCCAATATGGACTTTGTCTTTTAATTCTTCACAGTGTCTTTTCAAGAGCAGAAGACCTTCCTTAATATTAAATTCAATTTATGAATTTCTTATTTTATGAAACATTTTTTTTTTTTACTTTATATCCAAGCATGTTTTGTCAAACCCAACATCCTAAAGCTAAAGATATTTCCCTCTGGTTAGCAGGCAAGTGTCTTAGCCACTATGCTACCAGAGCTCCCTAGTGTTTTACAGTTTATATTTAACTTTGTGATCATTTTGAGTTATATTTTATATAGGAATTCAGTATGGATTAATGTTAATTTTATTAAAAACCCTATCCTTTCTCCATGGAATAGTTTTTGGATAGTTATAAAAAATCAATTTACCATATAGGTGTTAGTCATTTCTTGCCTCTCTTTCTGTTAAATTGATTTACATGTCTATACGATTTCCAGTACTGCATTGTCTTAACTATACTGCATGTTTATAATAAGTCTGGAAATGAGGTTGTGTGAGACATTTATTTTTTTTTCTTTTTCAAAACAGTTTGGCTATTTTACTTATTTTAACTTTCCACATGAATTTTAAAGCCTGCTTGTCAATTTCTTTTTTAAAAAATTTCTGCTGAAACTTTGATTAGAATTGCATCAATCTACACATAAGTTTGGGAGCTCTGGTAGCGTAGTGCCTAAGGTGCTTGACTGCTAACCAGAAGGCTAGCAGTACAAACCTACCAGCCACTCCTCGGAAGAAAGGTTGGGCAATCTACTTCCATAGTGATACTGCCTCGGCAACCCAAGGAGGGGTCGCTATGTGTCAGGTCCGACTCGACAGCACTTAACAACAACAATAACACACATCAGTTTGGGAGAATTGGCATCTGAAAAATTTTGCAATTTTTCATGTGAAAATATAATATGTATCTTCATTTTAAAAGTATTTTTTATTTCTTTCAGTGTTCTGAAGTGTGCAAAACTCAAAGGTTACACAAAATTTGGCAAATATCTACTTGTGTTTCATGTTTATACATGTACAGTTTAAAATTCTCTTTAATTTTTTTTTTCAATTTTATAATGTTCCTTATATAAAATATGATTGATTTTTTTTATTGACCTTCTATTTGGTGATTTTGCTAAGACCAGTTCTTAATTTTAGGTACATTTTTGTGTATTCTTTGGCATTCCTACATTCATTTTGTCTTAAGGACACAGAGGTTTGTAACTGACAAACTATATATATATATATATTGTATTTTTAATTTTGTTTTAAAGTACTGGTTAACACTTACAGTACAATAATAAAAAGAAATGGTGAGAGCAGATATCCTTACCTTGGTCCTGGTTGTAAAGGTAAAACAGTCTTATACCATCCAGTATGATGTTACTTATAAGATTTTTTATCTTCTTTTGTGTATCCTTTATAAAGTTTGTATCCTTTATAAAGCTGAAGGAGTTCCTTTTTGTTTTTATTTTGCTGAAAGTTTTTCTATGAATGTTTTTTAAATTAAATCAAAACCTTTTTCTCCATCTCTTTAGATGACTGAATCACTTTTATTCTTTGTTGTTATTAGCTGCTATCAAGTCATCTCTGACTCACAGAGACCCTATGCCCAACAGAACAAAACACTGCCCAGTCCTGTGCCATCCTCACAATCCTTGCTAGGCTTGAGCTCATTGTAGCAGGACTCTGTCAATCCCTTCCACTGATAAATCACACAGTGTTTCCCTGCTATTCATAAGGTTTTCAGAGGCCAATTTTTTTCAGTAGTGAATGTCCCTGTGCTTCTTCCCAGGCTATCTTACTCTGTAAGTTTCAGTGAAACCTGTCCACCATGGGTGACCCTGCTGGTATTTGAAATACTGTTGGCATAGTTTTCAGCCTCCGAGTAACATGCAAGGCGCTACAGTGTGACAAACTGACAGACAAGTTGTGGCTTCTTGTTTAGTAGACGCAAATAATTAACTATGTTGATTGATTTTCAGATGTTGATTCAGCTTTGTGTAGTGGTATAAACTCATGTACTTATAATACATTATCATTCTAAGATTTGATTTGATTAAAATATTTGAAGTTTTTTAAATCTCTGTTCATGATATATATTGGTATATAGCTTTCTTTTATTGTAATCTCTTTATAGTTTTCCATGATTTGATAACTGTTTATTCTCCCACTATATCTATGAGGGGTTTGCACAGAATTGATATTGATATTAATCTTTGATGTTGTTATATTGTTAAAAAAAACAAACCAAACTCACAGCCATGGAGTCAATCCCAACTCATAGAGACCCCTCCTTGGGTTTCCGAGGCGGTATCTCTATGGCAGTAGATTGCCCAATCTTCCTTCCAAGGAATGGCTGATGAGTTTGAACCACCAGCCTTCTGGTTAGCAGTCAAATGCCTTAGGCACTACATCATGACTCGTAACAATCCTATGAACAGAATGGAAAACTGACCAGTCTAATAAGATCCACAGAATCATTGCCATGTTTGAGCTCATTTTCACAGCCATTGTGTCAATCCATCTCATTGAGGGTCTTGCTCTTTACCACTGACCCTCTGCTTTATCAGCATGAAATCCTTCTTTCCCCTCATGGAATGTTCCCTTCTGACAATGTGAAACAAGTGGCAGAGATGAAGTCTGGCCATTCTCGCTTCTAAGGAGCATTCCAGCTGTACTTCCTCCAAGACAGATTTGTTAATTCTTCTAGCAGTCCATGGTACATTCAATAGTCTTCTCCATCACCACAATTCAAATGCATCAATTCTTCACCAGTCTTCCTTATTCATTGTCCAGCTTTCATATGCATAAGATTACTGAAAAGACCATATGCTTAAGCCAGACGGGCTTTAGTCTTCAAAGTGACATCTTTACTCTTCAACACTTTAAAGACATATTTTGCAGCAGATTTGTCCAGTGCAATATCACATGAGTTCTTGACTGGTGCCTCCATGGGTGTTGACTGCGGGTCCAAGTGAAATGAAATCCCTGACAATTTCAATCTTTTCTCCACTTACTCTGAAGTGGCTTATTGGTTCTGTTGTGAGGACTTTGTTTTCTTTATGTTAAGGTGTAATCCATACTGAAGACTGTAGTCTTAGACCTTCATCAGTAAGTGCTTCAAGTCTTCTTCACTTTCAGCAAGCAAGGTTGTACATCTACATATCACAGATTGGTAATGAGTCTTTCTCCAATCCGGATGCTTCATTCTTCTTCATATAGGCCAACTTCTTGGATTATTTACTCAACATATAGATTGAATAAATATGGTGAAGTGATATAACCCTGACGGATGCCCTTCCTGATTTCAAACCATGCAGTATTCTCTTGGTTCTGTTTAAATGACTGCCTCTTTGTCTATGCACAAGTTCCTCAGGAGCACAGTTGAGTATTCTGTAATTCTCATTCTTTGTAATATTATCCAATTATCCACAGTTTGTTATGAACCACATTCAACATAGTTGAATACCTTTGCATAGTCAGTAAAACATGGGTAAAAACCTTTGTGGTTTTGTCTACTTTCATCCAAGATCCTTCTGAAATCAACAGTGATATCCTTTGTTTCACATCCTCTTCTGAATCTGAATTTCTGACAGTTCCTGGCTGATGTCCTGCTGCAACCATTTTTAAGTTATCGTCAACAATATTTGACTTGTGTGTGATATTAATGATATTATTCAATAATTTTCACATCATGTTGGATCACTTTTCTTTGGAATGTGCACAAATATGGATCACTTCCAGGTGAATGGCCAGGAAGATGTCTTCCAAATTTCTTGGCATAAACTAGTGAGCTCTCCAGTGTTGCATTTGTTTGTTGAAACATATCAATGGGTATTCCATCAATCCTTGAAGCCTTGCTTTTCATCCATTCCTTCAGTGAAGTTTGGACTTCTTCCTTCAGTACCATCACTTCATGATCATATGCTACCTCCTACAATGTTTGAATGTTGACTAATACTTTTCTGTATATTGACTTTGTGTATTCCTTCCATCTTCTTCTGATGCTTCTTGCATTGTTCAGTATTTTGCCCATAGAATCCTTCAATATTTCAACTTGATGCTTGAATTTTTTCTACAGTCCTTTTATCTTAAGTTATGCTGGGCATATTCTTCCATTTTTGATTTTCTATCTCCAGGTCTTTGCACATTTCATTATAGTACATTACTTTGTCTTCTTGAGCTGCCCTTTGAAATCTTCTGATCTGCTATGTTGCTTCATCATTTTTTCTGTTTGCTATAGCTACTCTTCATTCAAGAACAAGTTTCAGAGTCTCTTCTGACATCCAGTTTGGTCTCTTCTTTTTTTGTGTCTTTTTAATGACCTCTGCTTTCTTCATGTGGGAGCTCTGGTAGTGCCTAAGTCATTTGACTGCTAACCAGAAGGCTGGCAGTTAAAATCCACCAGCCACTCCTGGGAAGGAAGGTTGGGCAATCTACTTCTGTAGTGATACTGCCTCGGAAACCCAAGGAGGGGTTGCTATGAGTCGGGTCTGACTCAATGGCACATAAAATCAACAACAACAGCTTTCTTCACGTATGATGTCCTTGATGTCATCCCACAAATTGCCTGGTGTTCACTGCCTCAAATCTGTTCTTCAGATGGTCTCTGAATTCAGCTGGAATATAGTCAAAGTTGTATTTTGGTTTTCATGGCCCTGTTTTAATTTTCTTCAGTTTCAACTTGAACTTGCATATGAGCAATTGATGGTCTGTTTTACAGTCATCTCCTGGCCTGTTCTCAATGATGATATTGAGCTTCTCCATCATCTATTTCCTCAGATGTAGTGGATTTTGATTCCCAAATATTCCATCTGGAACAGTCCACCTTTATAGTCACCTTTATGTTGTTGAAAAAAGGCATTTGTAATGTGCAAGTTGTTGCTCTTGCAAAATTCTATCATGTGGTCTCTGGTATCATTTCTGTCACTTAGGATATATTTTCCAAGTACCAGTGCTTCTTTGTTCCTAACTTTCACATTCAAATCACCAATAATTATCAGTGGAACTTGATTGCATGTTTGATCTATTTCAGACTGCAGAAGTTAGTAAATATCTGTAATTTCTTTATCTTTTGCTGTAGTGGTTGTTGTGTAAATATGAATAGTAGTTGTATTATCTGGTCTTCCTTGTAGGTTTATGGATATTATACCATCATTGACAGTATTGTACTTCAGGATTGATCTTGTATTGCTCTTTTAATGATGAATGTGACACCATTCCTCTTCATCACTGCCAGCATAGTGAACCATATGTTTATCAAATTCAAAATGGCACCTAGGATATCAATCCTTATGTGTTCTATTTTAATTTTGATAATTTTAATTTTCCTTAATTCATACTTCATACTTTCCATGTTCTGATTATTACTGGTTGCTTTTTCAGCTGTGTCTTCTCATTTTTAGTTGTTGCACATCAGCAGATCCTAAAAGCTTTTTTCCATCCATGTTATTAAAGGTGACTCTACCATGAGGAGGTAGGTCTTCTCCAGTTATATTTTGAGTGCCTTCCAACCCGAAGGGTATCTTCCAGCACTGTAGCGGGGGGATAATTTTCACTAGTATTCATAAGGTTTTCAGTGGTCAGTTTTTCAGAAATGAACCTGTCTATGTCCTTCTTCCTAGTCTGTCTTGGTCTGGAAGCTCTGCTGAAATAGAATGACCCTAGGTGACCCTGCTAGCATTTGAAATACTGGTAGCATAACTTCAATTATCACAGCAATATTCAAGTCACCACAGTATTATAAACTAACAGATGCATGATGGAAGCCAATCATAGGAAGCAAAAAACCAAAGTCATTGCCATCTAGTTTATTCTGACTCACCATGATGTAGTAGGACAGAATAGAACTACCCTACAGGGTTTTTATGACTGTTAATATTTATGGAAACAGACTGTCATTTCTTTCTTCTGCAGAGCAGCCGGTATGTTCAAACCATCAATCTTTCAGTTAGTAGCCAAGTGCTACTAGTCACAAAAGAGAGTGGACATTTTTATAGAAAAAGTGCTATTGACCTTCTTGGGAGGAAAATTATTGAGACTTAAAAAAAAAAACACTGTCCTCACCTTATAGAATCTGATTTCCCGAAAACATTTAATTCTAAGAGTTTATAACAAAACAAAAAAAAATAAGAAAATGCAATTAATAGCTGAATATTTTTGCTACATTTACCCTTTAGTAATATTTTGTCATATTTGCTTTATCTTTTGTGTGTGTGTCTTTTTCTTTCTTATTTTTTTGGCCACTTGAAAGTAAGTTGCAGATAATATATAATAACAGGTATCCACCACTTTCTGAATGTTCTTTTTACATCACTACATTTTTTTGAAAGACCTATGTTGTGGTTACCTAGTGCTGCTCTGACAAGAAAATACCACAAGTGGGATGGCCTTAACAAACAAGCGTTTATTCTTACAATTTGGAGGCTTTAAGTCCATGTTCAAAGTGCCAAGCTCTAGGGGCTGGGTGAAAGCCCCTCAACCTTGGGGTCCAGCTCTGCCTCCTGCTCCCAGCCCATCGGAGCTAGAGG
>NW_006921611.1:8721730-8724425 GCF_000298275.1 Orycteropus afer afer
GAAACCCAAGGAGGGGTCGCTATGAGTCGGGGCCGACTCGATGGCACATAACAACAACAACAACAACATATACATGTTCCCAGTAATGTTGCATAGGAGCCCTGGTAGCATAGTGCCTAAGGCACTTGACTGCTAACCAGAAGGCTGGTGGTTCAAACCCACCAGCAACTCCTTGGAAGGAATGTTGGGCAATCTACTTCCATAGTGATACTGCCTCGGAAACCCAAGGAGAGGTCTATATGAGTTGGGTCCAACTCGATGGCACATAACAACAACAACAATAATGTTGCACAAATAATAATTTGTGATAGCTGTTTCTTTTTTTCTTTTAGATCACTCATTGTGTCATAACTTATAAATCACTCTGTTCTACATAAACTCTCATAGGATAGTGAAATTATAAATAATTTTGCTTGGATGTATTAAATGAGCAATTTAGAAAGCCCATCGTAGCTGTATTAATTGTAAAAGATATTGCCATAGATGGAAAGTCTTAGACTTGGCAATTTCTCATGTGATTTTTTTTTTGTTGGGTGCTCCTGTGAGTCTGTATACACTAAGACTACTTTCCTATTGTAAATACTTGCAGAGCAAGGCTGACAAAGGACTGTGAAGTAATGATGATATATTTTTATGAACAATATCTCAGAAAAATAATGTTGGGATATTGGAAGTGACATTATGATAAACCATGATCACAGTTATAGAAGGCTAGCTTTGAAGTTCAAAGAAAAATAGCATATGATGTCATTTCACATATATTTTGGCCCTGGACATTCCTTGGTTCCTTAACATTCCTTGGCTTGTGGAAAATCCTTATATTACAGCTGCACTGCCCCCTCCCTACCCATCTGTATGTGTCTCTGTATCTTTTATCAAGTTAAGGGAGTTCCTTTATGTTTTCATTTTGCTGAAAGTTTTTACTATGAATGGATATTGAATTAGGTATAAAAACTTTCCCTGTATCTCTTTCGATGACCAAATGACTTTAATTGTTGTTGTTGTTAAGTGCTCTGACTCATAGTGTCCCTTTTTGTTATCTAGTGCAACTCTAACAGAAATATTCCACAAATGGGTGGCTTTAACAAACAGGGATTTATTTTTTTATATATAGTTTAGGATGCTAGAAGTCATCATTAAAAGTGCCAGCCTCTAGGGGCTGAGTGGAAGCCCCATGACCTTGGGCTTCAATTCTACCTTTTGCTACTGGCCCACTGGAGCTAGAGCTGTCTCTTCACTCAGGCAGCTGCTGGTTGCTGAGGTTAACAAAACCAAGGTCGACAAATAAAATGGCACTGTCCCAATATTACCAAACAATATGGCAGACCACTAGTTCTAGTCCAGAGACAGTCCCCAAATCAGCAGGAAACATGGCAGGCTGCTAAATGAAGACTCTGCTACATTCAGGGTCCAAGTGTGCCAAAAAGCTGCAGAGAACTCTCTCAAAACTTCTCCCTGTATACTGGAAGCAGACCACATCCCTAAGGCAGCTACTCAGCTGCTCCAGTAGATTCCACCATGGAGTTGATCACCAGTCTCACCATGGAGAATAACTATATCCAGTTGCCCAGCCACTCAAAACCAGGTGCAGCCAAAATGACACATAACCTTAACTACCTCAGTGGACCAATGTACAACAGACTGAAAAACTGCCCAGTCCTGCACCATCCTAACAATCCTTGCTATGCTTGAGCCCATCGTTACAGCCATTGTATCAATCCATCTCTTTGAAGGTTTTCTTTCTCTGACCCTCCACTCTACCAAGATGATATCTTACTCCAGGGACTGATCCCTTCTGACAACATGACCAAAGTAGATGAGACAAAGTCTGGCCATTCTCACTTCTAAGGAGCATTCCAGGCTTCCATAAAGCATTCAGTAAGATGAACCATAAGTAAAACCTTCATGAAGATTTCAAAAATGGTCGCAGCAGTATATTGAAAGAGAACATTCAAAAATGAAGCTGGATTCAGAAGAGGACATGGAATAAGGAATATCATTGCTGATGTCAGATGGATCTTGTCTGAAAGCAAAGAATACCAGAAATTTGTTTACTTGTGTTTTATTGATTACGCAAGAACATTTGACTGTGTGGATCACAAGAGATTATGGATAACATTGAGAAGAATGGGAATTCCAAAATACTTAATTGTGCTCATGAAGGACTTGTACATAGACCAGGAGACTGTTGTTCAAATAGAACAAGGAACACTGCATGGTTTAAAATCAGGAAGAGAGTGTATCAGCGTCGTATCCTTTCACCATCCTTATTCAATCTATATGGTGAGCAAATAATCTGAAATGTTGGACTACATGATGAAGAGTGTGGCATCAGCATTAACAACCTGTGATACACAGAGGACACAACTTTGCTTGCTGAAAGTGAGGATGACTTGAAGTACTTACTGATGAAGACTGAAGACTACCATATGGATTATATCTCAACATAAAGAAAAATAAAATCCTCACAACTGGACCAATAACCAGCATCATGATAAATGGAGAAAAGATTGAAGTTGTCAAATATTTCATATTACTTGTTTCCACAATCAACACCAATGGAAGCAGCAGTCAAGACATCAGAAAATGTATTGCACTGGGAAAATGTGCTGCAACAGACCTCTTTAAGGTGCTGAAGAGCAAATATGTCTCTTTGAAGACTAAGGTGCACCTAACACAAGACATGGTATTTTCA
>NW_006921611.1:8725290-8728205 GCF_000298275.1 Orycteropus afer afer
TGAGTGTATACCTGTTGGAAGTTCTAGGTTGAAGACTTCTGCAGTGCTCATACAAGATATGTACACCTAGACCAATGATAGATTTAGCTGAAGATAATCTTGCATCAGTCAGTGTTTCTTTGCTATTCATAAGGTTTTCCTTGGCCAATTCTTTGAGAAGTGGATGGCCTCTTCCTTCTTCCTAGTCTGTTTCAGTCTGCAAGCTGGGCTGATACCTGTGCACCATGTGCACCCTGCTGGGTTTGAAACACCAGTGGCTCAGCCTCAAGACTCACCACAACACATCACCACAGTAGGACAATCTTGCATAGATACTAGTGATACAAAATAACCACAATTGTTACAGAAACAACAGAAGACAGAGTTAGAGTAATCCCTCAGAGATAACCAAACATTTTGGGAGAGAGAACCACTGGGCCTGTGGACTTAGGACCATAGTACTGGGGGACACCAGGCTCAATTGGCACAACATAGTACACAAAGATCTTGTTCCACAACTTACTTTGGTGAGTAGCAACTGTGGTCTTGAAAGCTTTCAAGTGGTCATCTAAGATGAGGCTAAGGATATCCTCTTGTCTGAAGCGATGAAAAGTGAAGAAAATCAAGGACATTTGGAAACATTTAGCCCAAGGATATGATGGAACGCGAGACTAAAAGGACTAGATGGTGCCCTACTACCAATGCACTCGGAAGGGATCAAAACTGGAGATTCTGAATAGAGTGGGAAGAAAATGTGGAACAAAATTCAAAACCACAGTAATGACCAGAGTTACTGGTCTGATGGAGTCTTGTGGGACCCCCAAGACTATGGTCTTGGAATACCCTTTGGGCCTGGGATAGGACTCACTACCAAGGATTGGCTCTCAGCCCAACAGGAGAAAGACTTATGTGCAGAACACCCAACCCAGGATGATGCACCCATTTAATCTACAGAAATATACTCCTTGGAGAAATCAGCCATGGGGCACCAGAGGGGTAGCATTCACATGGAGGGAAAGCTGGACAGACAGGAGTGCATAGTTAAGAAGGGCACTGGTGGTGGGGGTCACAGGGGAGAGAGGGGAGGAGAGTGGGTTAGGGTTGGATATGGTAATCAGGGCATGAAATCAAATGTACACAAACTGTTTAATGTAAAACAAATTCTGCTCTATAATTTGCACCCAAAACACAATTAAAAAAAAAAAAAAAAAGATATGTGGAAAAAGCAGTGAAGTCTGCCTTTCCTTCTTTGTTGTTTTCTGCTCATAGTTTTTGAGTTATAAGAAGGAGGTTGTCCTGGAGGGATTTATTTTAATAATAAATAAATAATGCTCAAGTTTGTCATATATAAACTCATTTAGTTTTTACAAGGTAGTAAAGGCAATGTATGCAAGTAGAACCTCAAGACATTCTCTTTTTTTTCGAAGAAGAAGAATGAGAATTAACAATAATAATGTTCATTTAAATGGTAGAGTACAAATCTTTAGACTTTATCCTTTAACAAGTGGTCTTGGGAGGGAAACTTGACCATCCCTCAAACTTAGAAGTTTGTTGTGGCAAGCAGTTTCTCAGCAAGTGCCTAGTTTTCAGACAGAGATTCAGAGAAACCTTTTGCTTCTGTCTTCTTCACCGAAAATTAGCAGAAATCCATGGATTTACATAACTGTGTGCTGTCATATTCAACTATAATTGATGCATTTTATTGCCAATAAAGGGCATTGTTGTATGCCATTTTTGTTTTCTCAATTTATTAAGATTTGAATTATTGTAAATTAAAGCATGATATATTTATGTTCTTGTTTACTACATAGAATTTCAAGGTTGAGTAAATTAATTAAAAAGTATGGAAATTGTTTACTGACATACTTATAAGTTTTGTTATTTTATAGAGATACAATCATGTTATCACAGAGTGCAGGTGTACAGCCCAGTTTCAGAAAGTTATTTATGAACTACTTCACATACTTCTATTATCTAATTGCAAGGATAGAAAAATTTTCTAATGACTTCAGGTTAATCATTAAAGAGCATTATAAAAATATGTATGTTTATTTCTAAGTTCAGAAATTCTCTGTTTCTAACTTCACATTGTAAGAGATTTATATATAGGTGATAAAAACATAATAACTGTGTGGAACACTATGGAGTCAGATGTGATTTGAAAGCATATAGAAAGTATACACAATAGAGGTCTTGGGAAGATTGGGGCTATTCCATCTTGCCCAGGAATGAAAAATCTACGATGTGAAATTATTTTAAGATATATTGTCATTATCATACACTAACAGCAGAAGATAAAATAGGTGAATGAGATTTTCTAAAAATTAAATTTTTATGTGCTTCCAAAGATGTCTCCAGAAGAGTAAAAAGAGAACCTACAGATTGGGAAAAAATATATGGTAATAACATATCTGACAAGGGACTTATCTCTAAAAAGTATAGAAAACTCCAAAACCTCAACAACAAAAAGACAAATAATCCAATTAAAAAAGGGCAGAAGACATGAATAGTCATTTCACCAAAGAGGATATTCAAGCAGCCAAAAAACACATGAAGAAATTTCATGATCATTAGCCATTGTTGTTGTTGTTGTTATGTGCCGTCGAGTTGGCCCTGACTCATAGCAACCCCTCCTTGGGTTTCCGAGGCAGTCACTACGAAAGTAGGATTGCCCAACCTTCCTTCCAAGGAGTGGCTGGTAGGTTTGAACTACCAGCCTTCTGGTTAGCAGTCAAGTGCCTTAGGCACTATGCTACCAGAGCTTAGAGTGATGCAAATCAAAGCAACAATGAGATACCAGCTGTCTCCAGCACTAGTAGCAAAGTTCAACAAGACAGAAAATAACAAATGCTGGTGAGCATGTGGAGAGATTGGGATTCTCATGCACTTTTGGTGGGATTGTAAAGTGATACAACCACTGTGGAAAGCAGTATGGC
>NW_006921611.1:8738863-8748065 GCF_000298275.1 Orycteropus afer afer
GGAGGGGAGGGAACACTGATAGATAGGTAGAGACAAGTATTGATTTGGGTGAAGGGAAGGGCAATACACCAAACATGAGTGATCAACACAGTGTCATTGAGGAAGAGGAAGACATAGAGAGATGCATTGGAGATACAGACAACGAAGATGAACCCTTTTGCATATGCAGTACTGCATTGTCAGTGATGGCAAACATTGCTATACAGGTAGATGGATGGGTTGGCAGACTGAATGATCAGATATATCTATGTGGCAGGGGGGTTTGCCTGTGACCATGTATAGGGTTGGCAGACAGTGTTTCTACAAATGTATTTGTATGTTTTAAGAATTTCCACATATACAGTAGAGCTGACAAGACACAAGGTTGTAGTCACTTCTTGTCCATAGCCAGCTCCCTGGAGGGAGCAAGTAATTGGACCTGTGGGCTCAGGACCACGGTCACAGGGGACATCAAGCTCATGGCAAACATGGTTCCACATCCTACTTTGGCAAGTAGCAACTTGTATCTTAAAAACTTGCAAGTCGCCATCTAGATGCAACGATGGGTTTCTCCTCATGCAGAGCAAAAGAGAATGAATAAAACTAAAGATGCATGGAAACAATTTGTCCAAGAGAATGATAAACCATGCCATCCTCAGCCTATATGACTATGAGACCAGAAGAACTAGATGGTGCTTAGCTTCCACTGTCAGCCACTCAGAGGGGCATCTATGTAGGAGATCCCTGGATTGAAGGGAAAACAATGTGGAACAAAATTCAAAATCATTTTTAAAAAAAGGGGGTGGGGACTAGGTTTGCTGGTGGAAACCACTGCTCTTCAGGTCTGGAATTGAACACACTCCTGTGGCTTCCAGCCAAACAAAAGACAGGAATATGAGGTAAACATTTACATTACGTAGAAATACTCCTTAGAGAGAACAATCATGGGTGTATAGAAGTGCTGTGTAGGCATAGGGAGAGAGCTTGGGGGGCAGGAGTGCATGGAAGGGAAGGACACAGGGAAGAGGTGGCTATGGTGAGGAAGTGGGAAAATAGCTGTTGCATTGTGGGAAATTGCAGTCAATGTCATGAGACAAAGTGTATGTGAACTGCTGTATGGAAAATGAATTTGTTCTGTAAACTTTCACCCAAATCACAATAAAAATTAAAAAAAGTGGGGGGAGATATATTTTCAATAATCGTAACACATTTAGTAACTTAAAATAACATACATTTTTTACCTCCTAGTTTCTGTAGGTCCAGAGTCTAGACATAAGTTACATGGGTCATTTGCATGTCTGTGAACAATATGATGTCTTAAGCTGTAGTCACATCTGAGGGTCAACTGGGGAAGGATCTATTTCCTTGTTCAGAAGATTGTTGTCAGCATTCAGTCCATTTCAGGATACATACTGAAAGCCTCAATTTCTTGCTAACTGTCAGCTGGAGGTTACCCTTAGTTCCTTGCCATCAGGTCCTATTCATAGGGAGGCTCAGAACATGATGGCTTGCTTCTTCAAAATTGCCAAAGTAGAGAAAAATCACTTGCAAGACAGGCATCATAAATTCACGTAACATACTCATACAAATGCAATTTCACACACATCCCATCACCTTTGCTATCATTTATTGACTAGAAATAACTTACAGGAATTATATATAGTGCTTATTGTTTCAGTTATTGAGCAATATTGAGAAATACTTTTCAAATTTTACACAATGAACTGATGTGCATATTCCTTTTTTCTTTAAATTTTGGCTCTATATATTTCATATTACACAAATTTATAATAGCTTTTTTTCTAGTAGATTTAAAATTTATAATAGCTTTTTTTTCTAGTAGATTTAAATGTTATTAAGTAAAATATTTTATATTTTATACCCACAACTGTATATAATGGGAGCTCTGGTAGCATAGTGCCTAAGGCATTTGACTGCTAACCAGAAGGCTGATGGTTCAAACTCACCAGCCATCTTTTGGAAGGAAGGTTGGGCAATCTACTTCCAGAGTGATACTGCCTTGGAAACCCAAGGAGGGGTCGCTATGAGTCAGGTCCAACTCCATGGCACAAAACAACAACAACAACAACAACTGTATATAACTGATATGAATATATCTATTCCTGATCTTGTTTTGTTTTTGGCTATAGTGTGCATGATGTATATTTTTCTCATAGTTTTACTCTTTAGATTCCTCCCTCCAAATATCACTATGCTCCTTTTCATTGATACTCATTACATTCTTTCTGTGTTTCCAATTGTAGTAATTTTCCTTTTGCTTGAAAAAAATCTTCAAAATGTATTACAGTGTATGTTGCTGACATTAATAATAATAATAAAATCTCCCAGATATTAAAAAAAAAAGTCAAACCCATTGCCATGGAATCAGATCTGACTCATGTCTGAAATGTCACTTTTATTATTAAGGAATATTTTCCCGGTATAGAGCTTTAGTAGTGCAGTAATTTTCCTATGACATTTTTCTATATCATTTTATTGTTTTCTAACTTCTGTTTTTTATTGCTTTAAATTTTCATAGTAACTGTCACATTCAACGGAACTACTCAAAGAAGCATTTGTGTTTGCATATAATAAATATAATGATAACAATTATGATCGTGATGATAATACATACAGTATTTACAATGCATTATTCTGAGTATCTTTTACATTAATTCACTTAATTCTCTTAAGAACCCTATGAGAGAATTATGATTATTCAAAATTTACAAAGAAGGAAATTGCAGGACAGAGAATTTATGTGCCTTACCCATGCAAATAAGGTACTAAGAGTCAGGGCTAGGGATTGAAGTATGGCATCTGGCTCCTGGGTTTCTCCAAGAACAAAAAGGTAGAGATTATGTTTTCCCAGTTTCAAAGAATAGATATATTTATTCTGTGCATTACCCCAATCACATGCTGATTGAATGAAATGCCTGAAAACTCATAGAGGATCCTTTCCTGTCTTTGAGAAAGCACATTTTCTCCAAATCTCAAAATTAATACTATACCTGATTTTTTTGTTGTTTGTTGTTTTAATAGAACTCACAGCTTGGGAATGCTATAGTTCCCTCAGTTATCAATATTCAGGAAATAATTGATAAGAATGGTAACTCAAGGAACATAATTTTCTTTTTATTTTCTTCCTAGCTATCAATAGCAGGCACTCCATGTAGAGAGAGTATTGATAAAGAGTGTGATTTTACAGAGTATTGCAATGGGACTTCTGGTGATTGTGTTCCTGACACTTACGCATTGAATGGCCATACATGCAAGTTGGGAACTGCATATTGTTATAATGGAAAATGCCAAACCACCGATAATCAGTGTGCTGAAGTATTTGGAAGAGGTATTATTCTTTCTCATATGTTTATTTTAGATTAAATTCAAAGTCTATATAGATTATAATACATATTTTACAACTCTAGAAATGGAAGAACATGAATCCTAAGCTCAATAATTTTTGAATTAAAGAATGTCAGTTCTGGTAGAAGCATTTGAGCTCATCCAAGATAGAACTTTATTTTTATTCTCAATATTTGATTTTGTTTTTAGTAGTTAGCTACTTGGCCAAAAATCAATGTTTACAGATCATCATTTATGTAGATATTGGAGTGCCAAGGTAATACATTGCTTAATTTCCATTTATGCTGCAATTTTATAATGCAATTTTAATGACATAAAGCAAAAATCTATGAGTGAAATTCACTCAAGTATATAGGTACTTCCTCAGGAGTGAAAACTGCTAGTATAACAGTATTCATAGGCCACCTGATCAAGTCATTTCTGTTTTCTTTTCAAACAGCTATTGAGAGTAACTCAAATAGAACACACATATGTTCTTGCTCCCCCACTAGAGATTATTCATAATAACTGAATATAATTTTGTGTTTTTAGAGTAATTAAGCTTGAATACATCAAAATTCTCTAATGAAATGTGTTCAAATGTAATTTTATTGGCTGACTGAATGAAGATAGGGAGCATGACAATAGATTCCAGTCTAGATTTTAGTAACTAGGGAATTTACTTAGTACCAAATGATATGGAATCTGGTTCATGTTGTCTTCTTAACTTTTTGAAACTTGTTTATGTAACAAGTTTTAGGTTACATGATTTAACCAAATTCAACCATAACTGCAGAGGTATGATCTCCTAAATCGTCCATCAGTGCTATTTTCTGTGTGCTGTGTTTTCAGGATCTATGTCAATGCTTATTTTTATTTGAAAATATTATTTGTCACAGTCACAGAATTGTCACAGTTAAATACATAGTTTGCAATTAAATTAAATAATACATTTTGTAAAATCCATTAAGGAGAGACATATTCCTTTTGTCAATAAAAATCCTTTGATCTATAATTGAATTTCTTGAAGCTTGACATTTTTGAGTTCCAATCTAAATAAGGACATTTAGGACAACGTAAATGAGCCAAAATGTGAAATATAGATGCAATTTATTTGTTCATTAGCATCACATTATATACAGGCACTTTTCTTGTTTTTATATTACAAATATATGAGCTACTTTGGAGTAGATTCTCATTCATGGCTACCTTATGTGTGTCAGAGTAGGCACATGTTCCATAGGGTTTTCAATGATTTTTTTTCTTTAAATGTAGGTCACCATGCCTTTCTTCTAAGGTTTATCGAACATCCAATATTTCTTTAGCAACCAAGCACATTAACTATTTGCACTACTCAAGGACTTCATGTTACAAACACTACAGGACAAAAGGCTACTCTCAAAGTAGCCTACTATGTGAGATATGGGAATTAACAAGAATTTACCTAACTGTTGCATGATTTCTTAAAATCAATTTACAATTTTAACGTTAGTAAGGATAAGTAAAAGTTTATATACTGAGTGTCCATGTATTTAAACTGCAAGATGATCATATTCACATGGTCATTGTGTTCATGGAACTTACAACCAAGAGACAAAGATAGTTTGTAAATACAATAAACACAAACTCAGAAAACTTCTAGGTTCACTAAATGCGGTAAAGGAAAATAGAATGCAAAAGAAATACAAATAAGGTATAGTCGATAAGGCAAATACTACTAGATATTATCAGATAGTCTCCAACTGTCAGCTCCTTCATAATTTCTCAACGTGAACCTAGACACTTTGTTCAAGCATACTGCTTACCCAGGAAAGCATATAAACAATCGTTAATAAAGGTTGGATTGTGAAGGTCTGCCTATTTTGGTCCAATCAGGCCCACTCTGGCAGTCTATTCCAGAGCTACTGTGGGGGTTGACTAACTATTTGGGACTTCATCTGAGTTTAACTTCTCCCTCTGCCCTACCTTGCTTTCTCACCCTCACTTCCAGAGGTTCTGATACTTAATAAATAGCCTGCACATCAAGACCCATGTATATGCCACCTTTTAGAGGACTCGACTTCTAACAGCTGGTCCTGACAGTGGTCTGAGAAAATAGTTTTTAAGATTCAGTTTAATAACTATATAACCCATTTCCATGCTGGCAATGAGCACTCCATCAGTAGTGGAATTTGATGGCACACTCACTGGGTGAATTGGAATAGGAATAGTATAATAATGAAAGAGAATGCAGTGTCTCGTTCAATTGAAAAGTATAGAGGAAATAATAACTATAAAGACAATGTGATTGGATAGCTATTGCTAAACATCATTGAAACCTAGGGAGGAAATGTGTGCATTTGAAATCCAAGTATGAATGCTGAAAGGACCACCCTATTAATTTACGAGACTTCTTATCTTCCAAAACAGAAGGTTAGAAAAAGCTGAGGACTTAATTGTGAGGTTCAGGAAAAGTCAGAGAAGGTTAAATTCTCAAATAATAGGTATATTTGCCAGAATTAAGGTTTAGTTAGGGGGAAAAAAGTGTACTGCAGCCCTTCAGATAGCAACAGTTGCAAATATGTCCCTCAAAATTTTGTATCATTAGACGTCTCTGAGAGTTCCAAACCTATATACATGTCCCAGACCCTTTCATCATCCCTCTCCTAGTAAGACTGGAGTACGTACATTTCCCTTGTTTGAAGATAAGCAGAACCTGATGCCATAACACAAATTGAATTCTTATTAGGATCTACCCCATGGCCACCCCAACCACTGGCTGATAATTAGGGGTAAGGAACTGTGGTGGTTATGTTTGTGTGTCAACTTGGCTGGGCCTGGTTGAGTGGCTGGGCAGTATTCCCCACGAAGAGACTGGTAATCAACCCCATGGTAGAATTTACCCTGAGCAGCTGAGTAGCTGCCTTTGGGTATGTGGTCTGCTTCCTGTATATAAGGAGAAGTTTTGAGAATGGTCTCTAGCCTTTGGCATGCTTGGACCCTGCATGTAGCCGTGTCATTGCTCAGCAGCCTGCTATGCTCTGCCGACCTTACAACAGACTTAAGTTAATGGCCTGCCGTGTGGATTGGTAACATCGGGACTGTGCCTTTTTACTTGTCACCCTTGGGGCTTCTCAGCCTCAGCAACCAGCAGCTGTCTGAGTAAAGAAATACCTCTAGCTCCAGTGGTCCGAGAGCAGGAGGTAGAGGTGGACCCCTAAGGTTGAGGGACTTTCACCCAGCCCCTAGAGCCTGGCACTTTGAACTTGGACTTAAAACCTCCAAATTGTAAGAATAAACTCCTGTTTTTAAGGCCATCCCATTTATGGTATATTTCTCATCAAAGCAGCACTAGGTAAGCAGAACAGGAACAATATAATAGGGCCATGAATGTGCTGAACAGTTAAGGCACTATATCTCAAAGCAGCAGTAGGTCCTAGCCAGCAGTTCCTGACAGGAAAAAAAGGGAGTACAAGTGGTATTGGATTTTGAGATTGTTTGATCAAAAGATTGGATAGGGAAATTTATTGTTTTGGGAGCACTCCTCCAAGACACAAAATTTAACTCCCTGGCACATTTTTTAGTTACTTAATGCTGCTCTAACAGAAAATATCACAATTGGGTGGTTTTAAACAAATAGGGATTTATTCTTTTACAGTTTTGGAGGCTACAAGTCTGAGTTTAAAGTGCTAGGCTCTAGAGGCTGGGAGAATGCCCCTTGACTTTGGGCTTCAGCTCTCCCTCTTGCTTTTGGTCCAGTGAACCTGGAGGCTTTTCTTAACTCAGGTAGCTGCTGGCTGCTGAGGCTGACAAACCCAAGGTCGATAAGTAAAAGGGCACAGTCCCAGTATTACCAAACAACATGGCAAGCCACTCGTTCAAGTCCAAAGACAGTCCCAAGATCAGTAGGAAACATGGCAGACTGCTAAATGGAGACTCAGCTACATACAGGGTTCAAGTGTGCCAAAAACTAGAGACTTTTCTCAATGCTTTTCCTTATATACTGGAAGCAGACCACATCCCTAAGGCAGCTACTCAGCTGCTCCAGTAGATCCCGCCATGGAATTGATTACCAATCTCACCATGCAAAGAATCACACTACATCCAGTTTCCCAGCCACTCAAAACAAGGCCCAACAAAATTGACACATAACCTTAACTACCACAGCATGGATCCCAGAAGGTCATGTAAACTTTCTACTATGATGGTTTCTAGAAGCACGGGGGGATATGGCCCACCCTTGAGTGATGAAGAATGTAAGAAAGGGCTCTGTAGCATATCCAGGATGGAATGTCACCAACTTTTCCCCTAGGATCATAAAACACAGGAAGAACCTATAATATTAGACATGTAAGTTATGAGAAAAGATGTCAGGTGGAGCTTTTAGCAAGCCTCTTTGGAAGAATGACAGTGCAATTCTTCTGGAGTTCTATAGCAAGGCCATGCCCTCTCAAGTGGAGAATTATAGCCCTTTGGAAAAAAAACTCTGGCAGCCTGCTGGGCCTGGTAGAAATGGAGAACCTGACTTTGGAACAAAAAGTGACCAAGTATTCAGAATTTTTCAGTATAAGCTATGTTCTGTCATAACATAGCTAAGTTATTTGGTTAGATGAATAGAAATTGTTCATTTGGGATTAAACACAAGGAAGAAGAGAGGGCAGAAGAAAATATAATGAGCAGGAAGTACAGAACTGTGTATGTTTTTATTCACTCTTGCAGCTTTGCTCCCCTCTCAACTCAGCTCACAGCTATAGATATATGGGGTTTTATTATTACCAATTGACACAACAGGAAAAAGCTCAGGCTTGTTGTCCAGATGTTTTGACTCAGTAACTGGTTATAACCCAAAAAATGGACAGTAGGTATACTGTACTCTCACTTGCAAGTGGCCTTGAAAGACACTGACCACATAGTCACCCATTTTCTGTGGAAGGAAAAGTATCAGAGGCAAGAATATAGATGCACTCATGGGCAGTGACAAAGTTCAGCTGATTGGTGAGTAGCCTGGATATGGAAAGTTTAGAAGATTAAGAGCAAGTGTTCAGGATTATAAATTTGTATATGGACACACGAGGCTTCCCTGGTAGCCCAAATGGTTAAGCCCTTGACTAGTAGCTAAAAGGATGCCAGTTTGAGCCTACCCAGAGGCACTGCAGAAGACAGACTTGGTCATCTGCTTCCAAAAGGTCTAGAAAATCCTGTGAAGCACACATGGGATTGTCATGAGTTGGAATCAACTTAATGGTGACTAACAACAATATGGATGCATGAGAATTGGCAAGAAATGTGAAGCTCTTTGTATTAATCCACAATGTTAACGTCCACCAAATAGCATCTACCATGGAAGAGACCAACCAAGTGGACACAATGGCTTGACTAGTTTATATCAGCCAGTATCTGTCATCAGCTATCCCAGTGTCTTCAGTATGGACACATTTCTTTCATTTCTTCCCTTCTTGCTTCTGATATAGCTTTTTTGTTTTGTTTTGTTTTGTTTTTCTGTATTTAGCTCATCTTTTAGTACTTGCACAACTTGATCACATTCAGCCAGAAGTAACCAAGACACAGTTTCCTTATCACTTTGCCTAAGGCAATAAGTTCATTAGGGTCATTATCTCCCTGCTAAGCATAAATTACTCTCCTTTTAGCCTCTGATAATAGTTTTCTCACCACCTATGCCAGGCTCCCTAGCATAATGCCTAAGGCACTAACCAGAAGACTGGAAGTTCAAACCCACCAGCCACTCCTCAGAAGGAAGGCTGAGCAATCTACTTCTGTAGTGATACTGCCTCAGCAACCCAAGGAGGGGTCACTATGAGTCAGGGCTGACTCCATGGCACATAACAACAACATGTCAGGCTCCAATGCCCCATGTTTTAGGCTTTTTTTTTTTTTTTTT
>NW_006921611.1:8748165-8750093 GCF_000298275.1 Orycteropus afer afer
CAGGCTCCCTAGCATAATGCCTAAGGCACTAACCAGAAGACTGGAAGTTCAAACCCACCAGCCACTCCTCAGAAGGAAGGCTGAGCAATCTACTTCTGTAGAGATACCACCTGGGAAACCCAAGGAGGGGTCGCTATGACTCGCAGCTGACTCCATGGCAGTTATTTTTTTTTTTTTTTAACAATAGCATTCAATTTCTAGGCACCAATTTCTATGTTTCATGAAAACAAAAACAAAAACAAAAACAACTCATAACCTCATTGCCAATTAGTCAATCCCTACTCATAGCGACCCTTTCTTGGGTTTGTGAGGTGGTATCTCTACAAAAGTAGATTGCCCAGTCTTTCTTCCAAGGAGTGGCTGGTGGGTTTGAAGCAGCAGCCTTCTGGTTAGCAGTCAAATGCCTTAGGCACTACGCCACCAGAGCTCCCATGTTTCCTGAAATACTAACCAGAAATCTCTAAGGTTTACGTAGTTTACATGCACAGATAGTTAGCTACTTCACATTCTGGCACCCAGACTCACAGATGAGTTTCTATCTAAAATATTGCTGGTAGCACATCAGAAAATGAAGAGAATATAGCAAACAATGTACTTGTTCCAGAGTTTTCAGTTGTAAGTGGCATGTCTTGAATCTTTTACTTTATTAAGCAAAACAAGTCATAAGGTCAAGTCTGATAATCATTGGGCGAGGAAATACCCTATCTCCCAGGGAAGGGCAGCAATAACATAATTTACTGCAACCATTTTAATCCTTATCTGTTTTATGTTAGGTAAGATGATTTTTATTTCTGCTTGCTTTTATAGAGGGGTACATGAAAACAAAAGTATAACAAGCAGTTCCAGATCATGACTTTTTTTATTTGAAATAAAATTTTTATTAGCTTTTTATTGAAAAATATTTTTATTTTGATTCAGTGAGAACTTAACTGACATATTTGCATTTTAAGGTGCTAAAGGTGCTCCAGTTGCCTGTTTTGAAGAAGTTAACTCTCTACGTGATAGATTTGGAAACTGTGGTTTTAAAAATTCACAATCATTACCTTGTGAACAGAAGTATGTATGTATGCTTGTTTTATGTATATATAATTGTTTTATTGAATAAAACTTTCTTTAATTCTTATCAAGAGATACTAAATAGTGTTAATTATGGAACTGGAGAATATTTTCATATACCACTATTTTTTTCTGTCTTTGCAAATGAAGATGTTATTTTTCTTTACATTTTCTTTGATTATCTTTTTAATAGGAGTTCTGGTGGTGTAGTGCTAGGGGCATTTGACTGTTAACCAAAAGGCTATCAGTTCAAACCCACTCTTCAGAAAGAAGGTTGGGCAATCTACTTCCATGAAACCAAACTAACATGATTGATTCTTATTACCACAGGTCCTCAGTGTGCACAAATTTTCAAAAAATCATAGACTCTACCTAAAACATTGCTCTATATTGGGTATTAAAATTGAGTTTTGTGTTAAATAATCTGAAAGCAAGTTTTGTTTTCAGAAACAGAGTTTTTAAGAAATGAAGTCATTGAGGAGAAGGTTTTCTGTTTTTGTTGTTGTTGTTTGTTCCTGTAACAGGTATATGTAAATCAGGGAAGCCCATAGAAGTAGCTAAATTTGGAGTACTGATACACAGTTTTATTACAAGCCACAGAGTAAAGGGATTCATGAAATCTAATAAGGAAGTTCCTATACTATACCAAATGCTCCTTAACCTAAGATAATTCATGGAAATAAGCAAAATGGAAGATTAAAGGAACCCCGAGAATTAGCAAACATGACTTACATTTAAACTAGGTTCTATCTGAGATAATAGTACATCAACTTGCCTGAAATGAATCATTACATGAGATTGGATTTGAGCAGCATGAATCATCTGTTCCATGGAGATTGATCATTTTTCAGAAAAGAAAAAAAAAAAAAAAA
>NW_006921611.1:8758733-8766722 GCF_000298275.1 Orycteropus afer afer
CATATGAAATTTCCTAAATTCTCAAGAAAGGAGTGTAGATGTATTGGGGATATCAATATATTGGAGAAAGGTTAGGATCAGAATAGCAATAGGTATAGTACAGAGATATATTGGGGAGAGATCATGTCAGGGACCTCAGGTATAATCCGAAGGAGCTCAACTAACACAGAGAGCAAAAACAATTAGCCCCTCTTAACCAGTGCCAGCTAACAAATGACCAGACTGGCTGACCTATATCAAAGTAGGAACAGGTGATGAATTCTCCCAAAGAATGTGTTAAAATGTGGTGAGTGCTCTAAGACAATGGGAAACTAGAGACCAAATTTGACATTTGTAACAAGATAAGAACTTAGGTCTGTACCTTTAAGTTCAGTATTTACCTTCCAGTTCTTCTACACTGCTAATTATTTGGATTGCATTCAGTTGCTGTGCACCATAAGATAGTGTTTTTATTTTGGATTTCCTTTTTTTTTCACATCAATTATACAATACTTATGCTATTATCCATGTAATTCTCTCTTGAAATCTGGTATCGTTAAAAGACAAAATGATAAGGATTTTTTTGCTTTTCTTTTCCAGGGATGTTCTATGTGGAAAATTAGCTTGTATTTGGCCACATGAGAAGACTTACAAACGTGATGCTAAATCTACAGTTTATTCATATGTTCAAGATCATGTATGCATATCCTTAACCAATGGGTCTTCAGTGAGCTCAGATGGAAGGGACTATGCTTTTGTGGCTGATGGCACTGTGTGTGGTCCACATATGGTAATAAAACATTATTTTATCTTTAATTGTGTTAGATTATGTTAATGATAAGATACTATATTCCATGATGATGATTAAAATCATAATGCATGTATTTGAACTTGGTACTACTACTTATTTCCCATATGAAAAGATGATTTAAACTAAATTTCATATATCCAAGTATATTGTTTAACCTGTCACAGTTCCTAATGTTTGAAGTTATGTATGTCTTTTAAGCATAAATTTCCACTTACTGACAGAAGACATTTCTTTTTTAGATCTTTGAAATCTGATAGTGTTAAATCACAAAATGCTAATATTGAGTTTTCATTTGTTATTGTTTCATGAGCTTATATGTCTAAAGTCATCTGCTTATATGTCTGACTGAAAGATACCTATAAGAAGACTGAAAGAACAAAACAATAAATTGGTATTAGGAAAGTATGGCTATAGTGCATGTACATATTCATATACATATGTATTTTTGTATACATATGAGTACTTATCCTCATGTAGTCATAAAATAGAGTGAGGACAAAAATCTTTCAGAGCTTAATTAGTTAATACAGAAGTATGAGGGCAAACATTCCAGAAAAGACAATAATAGTAGGCATCTGAGATTTAAAGCAGCAATCGTAAATCAGTGTCTTGCATTTCCGTATCATTAAGCACTTACTTGTTTAATTAATAATAAACACAAAAAAACTGAAAGGGTGAAGCAATTAGCAAATTGCTAATTAGCCAATCTGGAGTTAGAAATCCTAATCCCTTAGAAGTTTTGCTTCCTGTGGTAGCCTGCGTCTAAAGTGGCTTCCAATGGTCCCACTTCCTGGTATTCAGTCTTATACATAATCCACCCTTTGTGTGTGAGTTGAGCCTAGTGATTTGCCTCTAACAAATGGAATTCAGCAAAACATATGGAACATCACTTCCAAGATTGTCAAAAGAGAGTGGGACTACTGTTTCCCATGTACTCTCACTTACTTTGTTGAAACAAGATGCCTTGACTGAGAAGCCCACAAGGAAGGTAATTTTGGGCCAGTAGGAAAATGAGGCTCTCAATCTAAATGCATGAGAATAACTGAATTCTATCAAAAACTACAAATGAACTATGAAGTGGCTCTTTCCCAGTCAAGCTTTCAGATGAGACTGCAGTCCTGGCTGACATCGAGATTACATCTTTGAAGAACAGAACTGAACTAAGATATGCCTGGATTCCTGCCTCTTAGAAACTATAGCAAAATAAATATGTGTAGTTTTAAGGCACTAAGTTTTGGAATAATTTCATATGCATCTGTCAATAAATAGTATATAGATGCAAGTACCTAGAAATGTGGTGCTGCTATAACAAATACCTGAAAATGTAGAACCAGAATATGGATGGAGGTTGAAAGAATTTTGAGGACTATGATAGAGAAAGCTCATATTGTCTGGAACAGACTGCTAGTAGAATTCTGGACTTTGAGGACATTGCTGGTGAGCATTCAAAAGGTAATGAAGAACTTATGAAGTTGGAGCAGAGTCCTTTTACTTAGTGGCAGAAAATTCAGCAACATTGCTATTTGTTTGTTGTTGTTATGTGCCAGTGAGTCGGATCCAACTCACAGCAACCCCTCCTTGGGTTTCCAAGGCAGTATCACTATGGAAGTAGATTGCCCAACCTTCTTCCAAGGAGTGGCTGGTGGGTTTGGACTGCAGCCTTCTGGTTAGTAGTCAAGTGCCTTAGGTACTATGCTACCAGGGCTCCTAACAACATTAGACCTACAAAATTCTAGTGATAAGAATCAGGCTGATAGAATTGCTCTACTGCAAACATTGTGCTGCCTTTCATGAATAAATAGAGGATGAACTGACAGCCAACATGGCAAAATCAAGAGCCCAAATGGATTTCTCAAGGCCTTGAAACCAAATCAAGTAACTCCCAATATTCCCTCTGCTTGATTACAGAAATACTACAAATCATTTTTTTTTTTTAATCTCCTTTTTCTCTCATTGGGAATAAGAATTTCTACAGAAATTACCCTATTTGTCTTTGATTTCACAGATCTACAAATGTAGCATCTGCATTCAAAGAAGTATACTACAGGAGCATAATCCATAACTGGAATTAATTTATATGAAGAGATTCTATATTGTGAACTCATGCTATAATGTGTTGAGACTTTCACTAACATGTGAGAGGATGTGTGACATTAGAGAACATAGAGTGGATTGCAGGAGTCGGCTTATAAAGTGACTCCCAATGATCTCACCACCTCATATTCATTCACTATCCCATACCCTCCCTTTGGGGATGTGCCTAATAACTTGATTCAAACAAATAGAATGTGGCAAAAGTGATGGAATGTCACTTCCAAAATTAGATTATAGAAGACGTTAACTTCTATTTTGCTTGCATTCTTTCTCTTGCCTTCTTGAATTGCTTGATTTGATAGAAGAAACTGCCATGTTGGAGAGACATACTTAAAAAGAAATGGAGGATGGCCTCCAGCCAATAGTCATTCCAGAAATTGAAACATGCCCACAAACATATGACTAGTTTCGGAATGCTGACTTCCCTGATTAAAGCCTTTATATGAAACTGGTGGACACTTTAATGCCAGCTTTGTGAGAAATCCTCAAGAAAGGACCTGGCTATGCCATGCCAAGAATTTCTTGCCCACAGAAACTGAAATAGTAAATATGTGTTGTTTTATTCCCCTAGGATAAATGCCCAAGAGTGCAATTTCTGGCTTGCATGATAAGTACTTGTTTGATTTATAAGAAACTTCTATAATCTTTTCCAAACTGGTGGCAACAATTTATTTTCATCAGAAATGCATTAGTGATTAGTTTCTACAAATTCCCATCAGCAATTGGTGTTGCCATTATTATATATTTTTTTAAAATTTTAGCCATGTAATAGACATTACTTTAAGATTTCCATTTTTATTACTCAGGGGATGTGATGGTTATGTTTGTATGTCAACTTGGCTAGGCCTGGTTGAGTGGCTGGGCAGCTGGATGTGGTATTCCCCATGATGAGACTGTTAATCAACTCCATGGTGCAATCTACTGTGAGCAGCTGAGTAGCTGCCTTTGGGTATGTGATCTACATCCTATATATAAGGAGAAGTTTGGGAATGGTCTCTAGCCTTTAGCACACTTGGACCCTGCATGTAGCCATGTCATTGCTCAGCAGGCTGCTATGCTCTGCCGACCTTGGGACTTAAAATGGACTTAAGTTAATGGCCTGTCATGTGGTTTGGTAACATCGGGACTGTGCCTTTTTACTTGTCAACCTTTTGGCTTCTCAGTCTCAGCAGCCAACAGCTGTCTGAGTGAAGAAAAACCTCTAGCTCCAGTGGGCCAGGAGCAGGAGGCAGAGCTGGACCCCAAGGTTTAGGGGCTTTCACCAAGCTCCTAGAGCTTGGCACTTTGAACTTGGACTTAAAGCCTCCAAATTGTAAGAATAAACTCCTGTTTGTTAAAGCCATCCTATTTGTGGTATATTTCTTGTCAGAGAGGCACTAGGTAACCAGAACAGGTGGTATACTTTGTTGAACATGTTTTCATTTCCTTATTTACCAACAGTGTATGCTCCTCAAAGAAATGTCTATTTATATCTTTTGGCTTTTTATAATAGAATATTTTTTTAATATTGAGCTTTGAGAGTTCTTTTCATATCTTAGATGCAAATTCTTTTACAGATATATTGTTTGCAAAGATTTTCTCCTATTGTGTAGCTGTTATTTTCATCCTTTTCAGAGTCTTTCACACAGCAGTTTATATATATATATATATACATGTATATATATACATGTATATATATACATGTATATATATATGTAAATATATATATGCACACACACACACACACACACACACACACATATATATATACACATGTTGTTGTTGTTGTTGTTATGTGCCGTCGAGTCGGACCTGACTCATAGCGACCCCTCCTTGGGTTTCCGAGGCAGTATCACTATGGAAGTAGATTGCCCCATCTTCCTTCCGAGGAGTGGCCGGTGGGTTTGAACCACCAGCCTTCTGGTTAGCAGTCAAGTGCCTTAGCCACTACGCTACCAGAGCTCCCATATATATATACATATATGTGTGTGTGTGTGTGTGTGTAGTGATAGGATAATATCTATATGCCTACAAGGAACTTAATAAGATTATTATTCAAATTGATGCACCAACCACTAAAGCCAAAGATAAAGAAATTAAAGATTTTTACCAAATAATGCAGTCTGGAATTGACCAAACATTCAATAATGATGTATTGATTATTACTGTTGATTGGAATGTGAAAGTTGGAAATAAAGAAGAATCACTGGTATTTGGAAAATATGGCCTTGCTGACAGAAATGACACCAGAGATCACCAGATGATAGAATTTTGTACCATCAATGATTTATTCATTCCCAGTACCTTTTTTTTCAACAATATTAACAGTGGCACCTAACCAGATAGAATACTCAGGAATCAGATCCGCTACATCTGTGGAAAGAGGTGAAGGAGAAGCTCAGTATCTTCAGCCAAAGGAAGTCGAGGAGCTGACTGTGGAACCGACCATCAATTACTCATAGGCAAGATCAAGGTGAAGCTCAAGAAAATTAAAACAAGTCCACAAAATCAAAAATATGACCTTGAGTATATCCTAACTGAATTTAGAGACCACCTAAAGGGAAGATTTGATGTATTGAAAACCAGTGACCAAAAGTGGACAAGTTGTGGGATGACATAAGTGCAAGCTGGATTCAGAAGAGGATGTGGAACAAGAGATGTCATTGCTAATATCAGATGGATCTTGGCTGAAGGCAAAGAACACCAGAAAGATTATTCCTTGTGTTTTATTGACCATGCAAAAAGGCATTTGACTGTATGGACCATAATATTTATGGATAATATTGCAAAGAATGGGATTCCCAGAGCACTTAATTGTGTTCAGGAGGAACCTGTACATAGACTTTCATTTCATCTGAGCAGAGCAAGGAGCTACTGCATGGTTAAAAATTACAAGGGTGTGCATCAGGGTTGTATCCTTTCATCATAGTTACTCAATCTGTATGCTGAGAAAATAATCAAAGAAAACAGATTATATGAGTAAAAATGCAGCATCACGATTGCAGGAAGACTCATTAACAGCCTGTGATATGCAGGCTACACAACCTTGCTTGCTGAAAGTGAGGAGGACCTGAAGCACTTACTGATGACAATCTAAGAGACTACAGTCTGCTCTATGGATTACAACTCAATATACTGACAACTCAATATAGTGAAAACAAAAATCCTCACAATTGGACCAATAAGGAGAACCACAATAAATGGAGAAAAGATTGAAGTCAAATATTTCATTTTATTTGGATCCACAATCAACAATCATGGAAGCAGCAGTCAAGAAATCAGACATCATATTACACTGGGAAAATCATATTATACCAGGAAATGTTGAAAAGTATTTTGTTATTTTGAGGACTAAAGTGTGCTTAACCCAAGCCATGGTATTTTCAATCATCTCATATGTATGTGAAATCTAGACCATGAATAAGGAAGAAGGAAGAAGAGTTGATGCCTTTGAATTGTGGTATTGGCAAAGAATACTGAAAATACCATGCATTGCCAAAAGAATGAACAAATCTGTCCTGGAAGAAGTGCAGACAGAATGCTCCTTGGAAGCACGAAAGGTCAGACTTTGTCTCACCTGCTTTGGTCAGGTTGTCAGAAGGGTAAAGTGGAGGGTCAGAGAAAGAAAGGAAGACCCTCATAAGATGGTTTGACACAGTAGCTGCAATAATGGGCTCAGGTATAACAAGGATTGTGAAGATGGCTCATGACTGGGCAGTGTTTCATTCTGTTGTACATAGGGTTGCTATGAGTGGACACTGACTTGACAGCACCTAACCACAACAACAACAACATATATATTTTACATTTAAGTATGTGTGCCATTTTAAGTGAGGTTTTGTAGAAGTTTGAAATTTAGATAGAGTTTTTGTTTGTTTGTTTGTTTGCCTAAACATGGCAAATTGGCTTAACTTTTTTATCTTTGTCAAAATTAGGCATATTTGTGTTTGTCTATTTTTGGGTTCTTTGTCTGTTAAATTGGTCTATATGTCTATTAATCCACCATTGTGATCTTCTCTTGATAATTTTATCTCTGTAGTTAATATTTAAGGTGAGAGTGATTCTATTTTATTTCTTTTTTTAAAAAAATGTTTCAGTTATTCTATATCCTGTACCTTTCCACATGAGTTTTGGAGTAAGTTTATATTTAACTACAGAAAGGCTTGTTGCAATTTCTAAAGGAATTGTGTTAAAAATATAGATCAATTTTTGGAAAAATATAATATTTATGATATTGAATCTTCCAATCCATGAATATCTTAAGTCTCTCCAATTATTTGGATCATCTTCATTTCTTTCCTGAGTATTTCATAATTCTCAAGACATAGATCCCACATATTTTGCTAGATTTCTACCTAAGTTTTTAGTTGTCTTTGGAGCAGTTAGAAATAATTTTGTGTTTTTAATTTCAGGTTTCATTTTTTTTTTTTTTTCTGCTAGTATATAGGTGTAATTTTTATACATTGAGTTTGTAGCCTGAAACTTTGCTGAACTCATCTGTTTTGGTAGATTCTTGGTATTTCATATATAGACAATCTTATCTGCAAATAGAGACAGTTTTATTTTTTACTTTATAATCTGTATGTCTTTTATTTAATTTTCTTTGCCTTATTGCACTGGCTAGAAGTTCACATACTATGTTGAGGAAGAGTAGTGAAGTGAAACACACTTGCCTGGTTCCAAATCTTAGGGGAAAAACACTCAGTCTTTGACCATTAAATGGGATGTTAGCTAAAGTTTTTTGTAGATGATCCTTATCCACGTGAAGAAGTTTTTCTGTTTTTGTTTGCTGATAGATTCTTATGAGGAATATGTGTTGGATTTTGTCAAATACTTTTCCCATTTCAATTGAAATGAATATGTGATTTTTCTTATTTTTCCTGTTGCTAAGATTATTACATTAATTGATTTTCAAATGTTTAACTAGCATTACATACCTGAAGGATATCCTCCTCGATCATCATGTCCAAATCTTACATGGCAATCCTGGTCATATTTTGTTTAGGATATTGATATTTTTGTTCCTGAGAGATAGTGGTCATATTGTTATTGGTATTAGTGTTCTCTGTATGTCAAGTAGATTCTATTGGATGATTATATTCAGTTTTTCTGCTGCTTTTTTTTTT
>NW_006921611.1:8767282-8770096 GCF_000298275.1 Orycteropus afer afer
TTTTTTTTTTTTAATTAGTGTACTTAAACATTTACATTTAATGTAATTATTGACATATTAAGGCTTAATTCTGTCATTTTAAATTGTGTTTTCTTGGTTTCTCATTCTTCTTTTCCTCTTTAATTACATTATATTGGTTACTGGAACATTAATTAGGATTCCATCCTGTTGTATTTATAATGCTTTTTAGTATATCTATTTGTATAATTCTTTAGTGGTTGCTGTAGTTATTACAATATACATACGTAATTTATCACAATCTGCAGGTAAATACTGATTTTTCCAACTCAAGTGAGGTGTAAAATCCTTACTTGCATTTAGATCCTTATATTTTTTCCCCGTGGGTAAATACAATTGTAGTAAATATTTTATCAACACACATTAGGCATCACATCAGAGTGTATCATAAGTTTTTCCTCAGTGACCAAATATTATTATAACACTCAGAAGAAGAAAGATCATCTATTACATTTAATCTTATTTTATCCTATCTAATATTCTTTTGTCTTTTGAATTTTTAAGACATTTTTCTTCTTTCATAAACTTTCTGTTTAGAGAAAATTTTTTAAATATATGGATATATATTTTATGAGAAATAATAAGTTGTTATTTTAAGACACTAAATTCTGGGGTGGTTTATTACACATAATAGGTCACTGAAGCACTGCCGCCCCCCTTTCTTATTTTGTCTCATAAAAGGCTGTTCATTCCTTTCACAGAATTTAGAATAATTTCTTACTTTGTTATTTTGGTGGGGAACCCACCAAAATCTCCAGGAGTGCAAGGTCCATATTTATTTTGTTTACCTCTGTATACCCCTACTAGCACACTGACTGGCAAAGAGTTTTCATGTGAGGTTGCCATAAGTCATAATCAACTATATGGTGACAGGTGTTTGGGTTTGGTTTGAGGAAGAATTAAGGGCTTGAATAATTATATAACAGAAAGATTATTAAAGATTTCCTTAAATATCAAGCATTCATGGTACATCTAAAATAAGACTCAGTGTGAAGAACCCCAGATTACTGAAATTTTTCAAAAAGCATAAACTATACCTAATGGTAAACATGTAGAAATAACAAAATTCCTACTTCCATGCCTTCTCTTTCATCCTTTTTCAGGAGACAATATCCTGAAGTTGGTATCACTCTTAAGTGTATTTCTATTCTATCTAAATATAATAGGTTGGGCAATCTACTTTCGTAGTGATACTGCCTCAGAAACCCAAGGAAGGGTCACTATGAGTCAGGCCCGACTTGACTGCACATAAAAACAACAAACCCACTGCCATACAGTCAGTTGACTCACAGCAACCTCATAGGACAAAGCAGAACTGCCCCATAGGTTTTCTTTATGGAAGCAGACTACTTCATCTTCCTCCCACAGAGTGGTTGGTGGGTTTGAATTGCCAACCTTTCAGTCAGCAGCTGAATGCATTAACCCCTATGCCACCAGAGGTCCTTAGTTAATAGACACATAAACATAAAAATGTGGACTGCACACCATACATTGTTTCACATGCCTCTGATCCTTTTACATTTTGCTTTATTCATTCTAAGTTGTTTGAGATCTATTCACCTTAATATATGCATATTTACTATGTTTATTTTATGTTTATTTTAACCATAGTAGAATGCTCCATCTCTCTGTTAGCGTAGTGCCTAAGGTATTTGACTGCTTACCAGAGTCTGGTGGTTCTACCCCATCAGCCATTCCTCAGAAAAAAGGTTGGGCAATCTATTTCTGTAGATATATTGCCTTGGAAACTCAAGGAGGGGTCACTATAAGTCGGGACCAACTTGAAGGCAGTGAGTTTGGGTTTTTTTTTGGTTTGGTAGTCTATCAGTTTCGGAAATAAGATGGGGCAATCTACTTCCGTAGTGATACTGCCTCAGAAACCCAAGGAGGGGTCGCTATGAATCGGGTCCGACTTCGACGGCACATAACAACAACAACAACAACACAGTCTATCAGTTTATTCCCCTGTTGTTGTTCTCTGTTCCTGTCAAGTCACTTCTGACTCATGACAACTCATGTATTCTGCTGTTGTTTTTGTGTGCCATCAAGTCAAGTTTTGATTCACAGTAAGCCCGTGTGACAGAGCAGAACTGCCTCACAGGGTTTTCTAGGCTGAACTCTTCATGGGAGCAGATTGCCAGGTCTTTGTCTCATGGAGTCATTGGGTGGGTTTGGACCAGCAACATTTCATTGACACACGAGTGTTTAACAGTTGTGCCACATGGTCTCCTTATGTATTCCCCTACTGATAATTAAATTGTTTCCTATCCTTTTTTTTTTTTTTTTTAATTCTGCTTTGGGTGCTAATTTACAGAGCAAAATTTATTTTACATTCAACAGTTCATGTACATTTGGTTTCACTCCCCGATTACCATCCCCAACCCTAACCCACTCTCCTCCTTCCTCTTCCCTGTGATCCCCCATCCTTGTGCCCTTCTTAGTTATGTATTCCTATCTGTCCAGCTTTCCCACCATGTGAATTCTGTCTCTCCAGTGCCCCATGGCCCATTGCTCCAAGGGTGTATCTCCATAGAGTAGGTGGGGGCATCGCTCTGGGTTGGGTGTTCTGCATGCAAGTCTTTCTACTGTTGGGCTGAAAGCCAGCCTGGGGAGTGAGCTGTATCCCAGGCCCAAAGTACATCCCAGGGCCATAGTCTTGGGGGGGTCCACCAGACTCCATCTGATCAGTAATTCTGGTCGTTACTGTTTTTTTTTAATTTTGTTCCATATCCCTAAAGAATGTTGATGGGATCTGGATTGGGATTGCATTGAATGTATAGATTGCTTTGGGTAGAA
>NW_006921611.1:8774542-8778172 GCF_000298275.1 Orycteropus afer afer
GGAAAGCAGAACCTCTTCTCAAGCCCCTGGAACTGGTAGAGCACTGTCTCTTTTTGTTTTCTCTAGTTGCTGGTTATGTGTTGATTTGTTTTGTCTTGGTTTTATGGTTTAATATTTTGAAAAGGTGAAGCTGGTGTATTTTATTATTGATTCAGGTATGTTGGGTTGTTCTGCTGTTTTCTTTGTGATGGTGGAATCACTGTGTGAAATGTGGATACGTGTTTCTGTTTGTCGTAAAGAGGGTTAAGAGTTTGAAGTGAGAGGTTTTGTGGTAATTGGCTGAATATGGTTTCTTCTATTGAATAAGTGAAGTTATTGGCTGAGAACTTGGGAGCAGAAGAAGGAAAGCTTAGTGTTGCTAGGGTAGGTTTCTAGGGCTTTGCACAGGCTGTTACTGATGATGTAGTTATTTACAAGACTGTGGCTCAATCTCAGGAAAGATTCCTGTTTTAGGGAGTCACAACTTTCTGCCAGGCTCAGGCACACTCAAAGACCCCACTTCCGAGGCCCCTCAGCCCCAAAGAGCTGATCCAAGGCAAATTCCCAGGACTGCACTCAGCCATGGCTTCCTCTCTCTCCCCACCCTGTCTGCCCGTGGCACTGGCACAATCCTGCCAGACCACTAATGGCTCTAGAGTTTGTCTGTGATACTGCCCACCTGCGGCACCAAAGATGCGTGCAATTTCAGCTATGTTGGAGTCAGGGGAGTACCTGCTGGTAAACTGTGGTCCCGATATCCATGACAAAGATTAGCACTATGTCTCCCAGGCTGACCAAAGCCCCCTCAGTGACCCGCTGAGAGGGGAGGGTGCTCTCCTTCCTGGAGCAACAGTGAGCTCTCCGCTTGAGTCTCAGCAGTGATGCGTACACCCGCCTGCACCCAGATGACCCAAATTCCCGACAAAATCAGGTGCTGGAGGCAGATCCCTGGGGCTGCCCACTGAGATATTGGAGTGGTTGCTGGTATGCTGATATAAAGTGTCTTCTTTCTTGGCTCGTGGGGATCTCAGGTGGCCTCCCTTGCCCACCAGTCAGTGACAACCCCAGGGAAGTTTCCAATGGCCTCTCTTGGGTGCCCATCCATCCTCTGCCAGGTAACTCTTTCTTAAATAATCTCCCTGTGCCTGTCCTCTAATTCTGTTCTTCTGTGTTTGGTGCACTCTGATTCAGTGAGCTGTTCAGAGCACCAAAATCCCTAATTCACACTGCTGTACCTAGTTTTTCAAGCACTTAGATGCTAGAGGGAAATAGCATGGTGCTTACTGATGAGACTCCATTTTGAATCCCTGAAGATTAGTCTTCCATTGCCTGATTTTCCTGTGCTGCTTAGCTTCTTGAATGTGTGAGTTTAAGTCTTTGCCAAACCTGTAAAGTCTTCAGCCATTATGTATTTGTATTGTTCTCAGTTCTTTTATCTCTCCTCTTTATGGGATGCCAATGATATGAATGGTAATTAGCTTGTTTTTTTTTTTTTTTTTTAATTTAATGGACTCAGCAGCCCCTGTAATTCTATGCATTTTTATTTTTGTTCTGCTTTCTTTCTGTTATTCAGACTGGGTAAATTCTACTAATCTTTCTTCAAGTTGAACGAGTGTATTCTCTTTAATATCCTCTCTATTATTGAGTCTATCCTGTGAGTTAAAACTTTCTGTATTTCTTTTCTTTGTTGTTACATAGTTTCATTTTATTCTTTTTTATAATGTCTATTTATTTGCTGAAATTTTCTTTTCATTTATTTCAAGAGTATTTTTAATTGATTCTTGAAGCATCTTAAGATGGCATCTTTAAAACTTTGGTAAGATAATTTCCATGTTTCTATTATTTCTTGGCATTCTTGGCAGTAGTTTATTGTATGTACTTATTTAGGGTGTGATTTTATTGATTCTTGGTGTGATGGGTAATTTTCTATTGTATCCTGGACAGTTTGTTTATTATGTTAAAAGAGTTTGAGCCCTACTTAAATCTTTTATTAAAAAGATGGTCATCTCATTTGAGTTTAGCACTTAGGTTGTAGCTTAGTTTTGTGGATTGTGGTTCTAATGACAGTTAATTTTTCTAGCCTCTGTGGTACTACTTTTATCTGCTTGGTTTGTATAGTACCAGGTGAGGCTCCTACTGCTTCCTGCTAGTGATGCAAGAGGGGCAGAAGCATACTCATGTGCAACCACTTGGTCTTCTAGATGGTGAGGGAGGGGAATCTCCAGCTCATGGAGTTTGTAACTGATCTATGTGGGGAGAAGTAAAGACAATTTTACACCCTCTTTTCTGGGCAAAAATTCAGGATGGTGTCCTCACTAAGTTTGTAAATTGATCTTATTGCCAAATGATCATGAACTTGGTTTGAAAATACTTTTAACTGCTCAATTCTTAGATCAATGAATAATTCTTTGAAGGTAGACCAAAAGTTTCCAGGCTTGAAAAGCTATATGGAAGAAAGGGTGAGGGAAGTTAGTGAGGACAGATGAATCTGAGACTATATGACTGTGACTTTATGGCAGGGAAAGGAAACTGCTCTTGGTCAAGCATACAACCATATAGATCCTTAGATCCAAGGGACAGAGGTTTTCAGATTTGACACTGTTATTTCACAGTCCCTTGGCCAGCTTCAGGGTGGGTCAGTGATACTTCTATGGTGTAGAGTGTTTTTAAGTGAGTATTGTACAAACTGAGATGTAGAAAGGCTTTAATATACATATTCTTGTTAAGTGCCATCGAGTCATCTTAGACTCATTGTGACCATATGTAAAACAGAATGAAACACTGACTGCTCCTTTCCAGACTCACAATCCTTGCTATACTTGGGCTTATCATTGTAGCCACTGTGTCAATCTATCTTGTTGAGGGCCTTCCCCTTTTTTGTTGACTCTTGACTTTACCAAGCATGATACGCTTCTCCAGAGAATGATCCCTTCTGAAAACATGACCAAAGTAGGTGATACAGAGACTGACCATTCTCACTTCCAAGGAACATTCTGGCTGCACTTCTTCCAGGATAGATTTGTTAGTTCTTCTAGCAGTTCATGGTATTTCCATCATTCTTCACCAGCACCACAACTCAAAAGCATCAATTCTTCTTCAGTCTTCCTTATTCATTGTCCAGCTCTCACATGCGTATGAGGCAACTGAAAATATTATGGCTTGTGTCAGGTGCACTTTAGGCCTCAAGGAAACATTTCTGCACTTCGGCACCTGAAAGAGGTCTTTTGCAGCAGATTTTCCCAATGAAATACATCATTTGATGACTTGACTGCTGCTTCCATTGTGTCGAATGTAGAACTAATTAATATGAAGTCTTTGACAACTTCAATTTTTTTTCCATTTATCATGATGCTGCTTATTGTTCCAGTTGTGAAGATTTTTGTTTCCTTCATATTCAGACGAAATCTGTACTGTAGACTGTAGTCTTCAATCTTTATCAGTAAATGCTTCAAGTCATCCTCACTTTCAGCAAGCAAAGTTTTGTCATCTGTATATTGTAGGTTGTTAATGAGCCTTCCTCCAATCCTGGTGCCATGTTCTTCTTCATATAATACAGCTTCTCAGATTATTTGCTCAGCATATAGATTGAATAAGTATGGTGAAAGGATACAACCCTGACACACGCCATTCTTGATTTTAAACCATGCAGTA
>NW_006921611.1:8779357-8780608 GCF_000298275.1 Orycteropus afer afer
GAAACCCAAGGAGGGGTCGCTATGAGTTGGGTTCAACTCAGTGGCACACAACAACAACAATAACAACAACTCTAAATTCAAGAGGGATATAATCAAGGTCATATTTTGGTTCTTGTGGACTTGTTTAAATTGTCTTCAACTTCAACTTCAACTTGCATATGAGCAGTTCATGGTCTGTTCCACAGTCAGTTCCTGGCCTTGGTTTGGCTGAAGATATGAGTTTTTCCATCATCTCTGGGCACAGATGTAGTCAGTCTGATTCCTGTGTACTCCATCTGGCCAAGTCCATGTGTATGGTCAGTTTCTGTTGTTAAAAAAAGGTATTTGCAATTAATAAGTCATTGGTCTTGCAAAATTCTGTCATGCTATCCCCAGTGTTATTTCTATCACCAAGGCCATATTTTCCAACTAATGGTGATTCTTTGTTTCTAACTTTTGCATTACAATCACCAGTGACAATTAACACATCTTGATTGTCTGTTTGATCAATTTCAGACTGCAGATGATGGTAAAAATCTCCAATTTCCTCATCTTTGGCTTTGGTATTTGATGTGTAAATATGAATAATAGTAGTATTAACTGGTCATCCTTGGAGGCATATGGATATTATCCTGTCACTGACAGCACTGTACTTTAGGATAGATCTTGAATCATACTTTGTGATGATAAATGCCACGCCATTCCTCTTCAATTTGTCATTTCTGGCATAGTAGATCATATGGTTGTCTAATTCAAAATGGCCAAAACCAGTCCCTTTTATCTCACTAATGCCTAGGATATCGATCTTTATGCATTCTATTTCATTTTTGACAACTTCTCATTTTCCTAGATTCATACTTTGTGCATTCCATGTTCTGATTATTAATGGATGTTTGCAGCTGTTTCTTCTAATTTTGAGTCATGCCATATCAGCACATGGAGTTCTTGAAAGCTTTGCTTCATCCACATCATTAAGGTATGCTTTATTCTGAAGAGGCAGTTCTTCTCCAGTCATATCTTGAGTGCCCTCCAACCTGAAGGGCTCATCTTTTGGCACTATATTGGACAATGTTTCAGGGCTATTCATAATGTTTCCCAGTAATATATCAGACAGTTAGTTATTCACTGCTGTTCATAAGGTTTTCACTGGCCAATTGTTTGAGATGTGGAGGGCCTCTTCCTTCTTCTGAGTCTGCCTTACCACCATGAGTAACCCTACTGGCATTTGAAACACCAGTGGCATAGCCTCCAGCCTCACAGCAACATGCAAGC
>NW_006921611.1:8780824-8784030 GCF_000298275.1 Orycteropus afer afer
ATATATATATATATATATATATATAAAATCATTATTCATCTGTCAGTTTGTCATAGTGTGTACTGTGTTGGCTAGCATGTTGATGTCATGAGGGAAGCAATATGACCACTATTCAAATACTAGCATGGTCACCTATGGGGGATAGGTTTCAGTGGAGCTTTCAAACTAAGACAGACTAGGAAGAAAGATGTAGCCAGGTACACTTCTGAAAAATATTCGCCTCTGAAGATGTTGTGAATAGCAGGGAAACAATGTTTGAAATAGAAGATGAGCCCATCAGGTTGGAAGGTACTCAAAATACATCTAGGAAAGAGCTACCTCCTCAATGTAGAGTCTATCTTAATGACTTGGATGGGGTAAAGCTTTTGGAACCCTCATTTGCTGGTGTGTCATCACTCAAAATGAGAAGAGACATTCAAACATGCATTAGTAATCAGAAAGTGGAATGTATGAAGTATGAATCTAGGTAAATTGGAATATGTAAAAAAAGAAAAGAAGCACATAAAGATTGATACCCTACCATTGGTGAGCCAACATGGACAGACACTGGACATTTTTAATCAGACAATCATATGGTCTACTGTACCAGGAATGACAAATTGAAGAGGAATCATGTTGCATTCATTAAAAAAAAAAAAAAAGTTAGAAACATATCCTAAACAACAGTGTTTCAAGTGGTAGGATAATATCCATATGACTCCAAGGAAGGTCAGTTAATACTATTATTATTCAAATTTACACACCATTCACTAAAGCTAAAGATAAAAAATTGAAAATTTTTACCAACTTCTACATTATGAAATTGACCTAACTTTTAATCAAGATTATTATGATATGGGAAATGTATTTTGGACAGGGAAAGGGCATAAATTTTGGGAAGCCAAAAGTTAGGATGCTGTGGATTAAACATACACAGGGAAGGAACACAAGGAATTCTGGAGACTGCTGACAAGGAAGGATCTCCCCCTAGAGCAATACTCTGAATTTGGATTTCCAGTTGCTTGAATTATGAAAAAAATAAATTTCTATTTTTAATTGCACCCACTTGTGGTAATTTTCATTACAGCAACACTAGGTAAATAAAACATTAACAGATGAATTGCCATAGTTTCCTACCTGATGAAAAGTTTTAATATATAATGAGTTTGAAGGTTTCCCAGATTTTCTAAGCATAGATGAATGGATAAACAAAATGTTATATACATAAAATTATATGTTATTTAGCCATAGAGATTAAATAAGTCTTGATATATGCCACAACAAGGATAAAACTTATAAATATTATGCTGAGTGAAATATGTATATATTCTGTGCATGTATAACAAATAATTAAGGTTGTTCTCATTATTTCTCAAATTTTTGAAAGACTATGAAATATGTTATATCTGTTTTATTTTAGTATTGTTTAAATAAAACCTGCAAAGAAGCCAGCTTAATGGGAAATTACTGTAATTCTACAACAAAATGCAAAGGGAATGGGGTAAGTAATTTTTTAAGATATAGTTCTAAATTGCATATAACTATTATGGGTAATTGAAGGTGAATGTTGATCCTGTTTGGGAGAATTGAGAGTCTAAGTTACTTTTAAACTGACCTTGCCTAGAAATAACTGATTAGTCTAAATAATATGAACAAACCTAATTTGAATATTTATAAGTGAATTTTACTATAAGATTTTTGCTATGTTTTACTATATGTTTTTTACTATAAGTATTGAATCCAATGTAAATACACGTAATTTATGAATTAACATTTTTAAATAAAAAATGTGAATTCTTTTCATATACAATTAATATATGCTTTGCTTATCAGATACTGGACCTATTCTGTTCTCCCTCATAATTTTAATAATTATAATTTATGGCTACATAATATTTTACCAGAGAGTATAATTAAAAAGAAAATAATGTTAAGTAATTATGTGATTGTTCTTATGAATAACTTTCTAGTGGAAATGCATCTTCACACAAAGCATTTAATTTCTTCTAAATAATTCATGTATTTTAATCCAACAATACAAATTTGTTGTTTTGTTTACATTTTAATTCCTTATAATTTAATCTGTTAATTATGCAAATAAGTATATTCCTTTTATAACATTAAACCAACTTTAAATTCGTAGAATAAAACCAACTATGACCTGCTATTTGATTCAATTTTTAAATATTTTATTTAATTTTGTTTTTGTTTTGTGAATTAGATTAACTGTAAGCTTATATCTTATAATGAATGTCTTTGATTTAATATCTAAGTAATGCCACTCCTCGGAAGGAAGGTTGGGCAATCCTACTTCCGTAGTGATACTGCCTCGGAAACCCAAGGAGGGGTCGCTATGAGTCAGGGCTGACTCGACGGCACATGACAACAACAACAACAATGTTAACTACATAAAATAAGTTGTGAGGTACTCCTCTATTATTTTCTGTAATATCATTTTGATATTGGTGTTATTTCTTCTTAAAAATTAGGTCAAATTTATGGCAGAAATCACTCCTACCTACATCTTTGTGAAAAGAGACATAATTAAAGATAGAGTTTTTCAATAATAGTAGGACTTTTCATGATTTCAGTTTATTCTTGTGTCAGTTTTCTCATTTGAAGTTTTCTAACAACTGTCCACTTCTTTTACATTTTCAAAATTAAATTATTTTAACGCTTCATGTTTTCTGGTGTCAGAATCTATATTAGTGTTTACTGCTTTTTCTTTCCTGATATTTCTAATTACATTTATGGGGAATATTTTGTTAATGTATAAGACACCTAGAATAAACTGAACAAATGTTAAGTATAAAAATGGATTAGTATTCATAGAGAAAGCACAAATACATACCCAGAACATATACCAAAGAATCATACATTGCCAACAGCCCAGAAGCCCATTTATGTTAAACCAAAAACCAAACTCACTGCTGTCAAGTTGGATCAGACTCATAGCAACCCCTCCTTGGGTTTCCCAGGTGTTATCACTACAGAAGTAGATTGCCAAACCTTCCTTCTGAGGAGTGGCTGGTGGGTTTGAACTGCCAGCCTTCTGGTTAGCAGTCACATGCCTTAGGCACTATGCCACCCTTTATGTTAGGCCCTTTTTAATTACAGTAACCCTAAAGGATAACACAAGCCATGATATTTCCAATCGCTTCATATGCATGTGAGAGCTGGACAATGAATAAGGAAGACCGAAGAAGAGTTGATGCTTTTGAGTTGTG
>NW_006921611.1:8784725-8790443 GCF_000298275.1 Orycteropus afer afer
CTGGTAGATTTGAACCTCCAGCCTTCTGGTTAGCAGCCAAAGGCCTTAGGCACTACACCACCAGAGCTCCTATTATTGTACATGAATATAAGTAATTTATGTTGGTGCTCTATTTTTGATGCCTACACAGTTCCCTGTGTATTTTAAAAACTATGAATAGTGTTGTTATGTATATTTTATACATGTATATGGTGAACAAATATAAGATCCTGAGAGTAAATTTAGGAGGAAATGTTGGGTATTTTTATAATTAGCCTTAGTATATTCCGGATCAATTTATAGACCTGTGAACAGAATATGAGCCCTTTGGTTGTACCACTTCCTTACTAGTTATAGAGGATGTTATGATATGCTTAGATTCAGTTTTAGAAATACTGAGCTAATTATGAGTAATAAAGTGAACAGATAGCCCTCATTCATCAGTACATTTTGGGAATTTCTTCAAGTGAAGAGAACCACCTTCTCTAAAGTCAGATCTCATTCTCAGGGCAGCCTCCACTCAATGATTGATTAATTTGGGGTTTAAAAGTCTGGGGTTAAGTGATACTACCTAAGATCCAGAAGAGAAAAATTTAACAATTGTTATGTCCTTTGAAATAGCTATTGAGCTGATGAAAACTGTCTGAAGCAACTATCTTGGAACCCAAGCATTTGCAACATCTTGAGAAGTGCTTGATGAAGAAAAGTCTAGTAAAATTCAGCATTTCGCATAGTAGCTTTTTTCACCTTCTCTCAAACCCATAACAGTGAGATGTGGAAATGGCATCCTGTTATTTCAGTGGGACTTACTTGTGCCACTGTGGTTAAAAGGGACCTTGTCTTATGAAATAAGACTTGTGCATTTTGATCACTGCTTTTGTTCACTGAATAGTCTGCACAGAGGTTGCATATTTTTTTCAATCCCAATGGCCTAAAGGAGAAAAGATTGAGGTTGTTAGGGATTCCATTTTACTTGGACCCACTATCAACACCCTTGGAAGCAACAGTCAAGAAACCAGATGTTATATAGCACTAGGGAAATCTGCTGCAAAAGACCTTTTTAAAGTGTTAAGAAGCAAAGATGTCACTTTGAAGACTAAGGTGTGCCTAATGCAAGCCATGGTATTTTCAATCACCTCATATACATCTGAAAGTTGGGCAACGAATAAGAAAGACAGAAAAGCTGATGCCTTTGATTTGTGGTGTTGCCAAAGAATACAGATAATACCATGGACTGCTAGAAGAATGAACAAATCTGTCTGGAAGAAGTGCATCTGGAGTGCTTCTTACAAGTTGGAATGGCGTCTCACCTACTTTGGTCATGTTTTCAGAAGGGACAATTCTCTGGGGAAGGGTATTATGCAAGGTAAAGTAGAGGGTCAGAGAAAGAGGGGAAGACCCTTAACGAGATGGATTGAGATGGTGGCTGCAATGATGGGTTCAAGTATAGCAAGGATTGTGAGGATGGTGCAGGACCGAAAGTGTTTTGTTCTGTTGTGCATGGGGTCACTATGAGTTGTTGACTTGACAGCATCTAACAACAACAACATGTCTAATACTGAATATTATAAATATGTGTTTTTAGTACTATATCCTTGTATATATTCACACAAACATATGAGGATAAAGTCCTAGTGTGATATTTGATGTTACTTTGGGAAAAAAATTCCCAAGAATTTGTGTATTTTTTGTGTTTGTTTATCATTGCATATGTATAAATGGAACACAGAAAATGCTTAGCAGTGAGGAGTGGAATTGAATGTAGGTGAGGAGTCTTAGTTATATGTACTTTTATTTTTTGAATTTTACTGAAAATGTGTATAATTGTTTTACTTTGAAATGAAAATTAATACTAAACTATTGGTGTTTAGAAGTCTCTGGGTGGTTCAAACAGTTAATGTGTTAAGTAGCTAACTGAAAGGTTGGGGCTTTGAATCTACCCAGAGGCATGTCAGAAGAAAGGGTGGTGCTCTTCTGAAAAATCAGCCATAGAAAGCTCTGTGGAGCACAGTTGTACTCTGACACATATGGGGTCACCATGAGTGAGAGTCAAATTTACAGCAATTACTTTTTAAATTGAAATTTAAATGAAGAAATAACATGGAAACCTTCTAGAATGCAAACAGCTAGAAAAACAAGCTTATGACGTTTTATTTTATTGCCATTTTCAATATTTATTTTTCCTCTATGTTATTTTATTTTGGAAAATACATGAACTACAAAATTAAATGCCAATAAAAAAAATAATTGACCAATAATACCAAATACTGAAAAGGGACTAGGATAAGAAATTAAAGTTGCCAAGTAAATCGACATTTATTTTGCCAAAATACTTTGTATAGAAAATAAAGTGCATAAATGGGAAATGTTAAAGTGTTGTTGTTGTTGTTGTTATGTACCGTTGAGTCAGACCCGACTCATAGCGACCCCTCCTTGGGTTTCTGAGGCAGTATCACTAAGGAAGGAGATTGCCCCATCTTCCTTCCGAGGAGTGGCTGGTGGGTTTGAACCGCCAGCCTTCTGGTTAGCAGTCAAGTGCCTTAGACACTATGCTACCAGAACTCCCATGTTAAAGTAGTGACAGCAAATATTTTCAAAAGAACTAAATGAGAGGATATTTGTGGAAAAATCTAAATCTACACAAATGATATGTGTGTGATGGTCATAACTTTTTTCTTAATTTGCATTTAGAGAGATGATTAATGATGATTAAAGATGACAAAGTACTGATCAAAACCATCGATGTGTAAAACCAAAAAACCAAACTCACTGCCCATCTAGTCGATCGCGACTCATAGTGATCCCTCCTTGGGTTTCTGAGGTGGTATCTCTAGGAAGTAGATTGCCCAGTCTTCCTTCCGAGGAGCGGCTGGTGGGTTTTTGAACCGCCAGCCTTCTGGTTAGCAGTCAAATGCCTCAGGCACTACACCACCAGAGCTCTTAACATCAGTGTGTAGAGGCCAGAAACAGGCTTTCAGGTAGGTAGTGATTTTGCCACTCACACTATTCTGTTGTGAAGATGTCCACTCCTTTTTTAAAACCTTCTTACAATATTACATGGACTTAATAATTTTAAGGCAAATAGTAATGGGGGTTGCAGTGAGTAGGAATGGGCTTGATAGCAGTGAGTTTGTTTTTTGATTTGTAACAATGTAATTTTTAATAGTATATAATTAATATATTCATATAATGTAAAAAGACAAAGATAAAATTTTATAGTAATAATAATATCCTAACAGTGGTTTGTGCTTTTCTATCTCAGATATGTAATAATTTTGGTAATTGTCAATGCTTTCTGGGCTACAGGCCTCCAGATTGTGAATTCCAGATTGATTCACCAGGGGGCAGTATTGATGATGGAAATATTCAGAAATCTGGTGAGTAGAAAGAAAAAGTTTAAATAAAACTAGGAGCTCTGGTAGCATAGTGCCTAAGGCACTTGACTGCTAACCAGAAGGCTGGCGGTTCAAACCCCCCAGCCACTCCTCGGAAGGAAGGTTGGGCATTCCTACTTCTTAGTGATACTGCCTTGGAAACCTAAGGAGGGGTCACTATGAGTCGGGGCCAACTCGATGGCAAATAACAACAACAACAGAAGTACGGAAGTAATTAAAGAAACATGTTACTGACTCAAATGTTTCAAGATCTCCTGAGTAATTCAAAGAGTTACCTTTAATAGTGAATATATTTATAAGTCAGTTTCAACTAAGTGGTAGTAGGTGTTTTACTATTATTATTTAATGTTATAAAACATTTATAATAAGATTTTCTCAGAGATATTCAGACTTAATCAATCTAGTTAAATAAGTTAGATTTCCAATACCAAATCAAAAACCAAACTCACTGCCGTCAAGTTGATTTTGACTCATAGTAACCCCTCCTTGGGTTTCCAAGGCAGTATCACTATGGAATTAGATTGTCGAATCTTCCTTCCAAGGAGTGGCTGGTGGGTTTGAATCTCCAGCCTTCTGGTTAGCAGTCAGATGCTTTAGGCACTATGCCACCAGAGCTCCTTAGATTTCCAATAGATGTCATAAATTCAAATAGATTCAAATAGAGAAAAGGAAGAATGAATACACAGACAATTTATGTTCCATATTATTGGACATTTTGTAGTTAGTTCAAAACCAATAAAAGTTAAAAACCATGAATAAAGTGTTCATTCTGAACAGAATTTGTAAAATATATGTGGAAAAATGTTAGTATAAATATTTATTATAAAGGAGCTCTGGTAATGAAATAATAATTAATCAATTTTTTGGAGTGGTGGAGTACATGTTTATATTTTCTCTTGTTCCAATACATGCAGGCAAGTGTTATAGGCTAGTCATAACTAAAACCTAGAAACAATCCAATATAAATCAACAAGTGAATAATAATAATAATAACCTATGGCATATCTATATAGTAAAATACTATTGAATGAGAAAAAAGAACAAATTATTATTATATGCACCAACATGGATAAATCTCAAATATGAAATTGAGTGAAGTATGGTAAAATAGTTAATATAGATTATTATTTTATTTATGTAAAACTCTTGGAGATTCAAACTAATTTATAATGACAGAACATAGATCAGTGGTTGGCTGTAAGGGGAAGTGGTGCAGCATGATGGGACCAGAAGGAGGAAGAGAAAAATTTGTGGCAAAGGATATGTTCATTATTTTGATTGTGGTGGTAGTTTTATGGCTATTTTGTTTTCAAAATACATATAACAAAGCCTATGTACAAAATCAACTGTACGTCTTCAATATAGGGAGTTTATTATGTGTCAGTCATATCTCAGTAAAGCTGTTAAGGTAATAAAAAACTCTCACAAATTAATGTATAAAGAGGATAATCATAATATTTTGTTGTCAAATCTTATTTAGCACATAAAATGGATAAGCATTTTCCATGAAATGGAGAAAACCACAATAGCAAATCAAAATAAAAATATCTTAAAAATCATTGCCCATAGAAATATACATTTGGCAAATCCCATTCAACCATACACTTAAAATGTTTGCATTTCATTGTATGGTAAGAAACACTATAATTAAAAAGAAGGGAAATACCAAACATATGCAGTGGTCAGGGCTCTTGCCCATTGATAGTTGTGATAAATATTTTAGAAAACCCTTGAATATATTTCTTAATGTCGATTATAGCCATGTATCATGAACAAGCATTTCTACTCCTGCGGCATATATCTGAAATATACCTATACTTATGTTGACCAAAAGTCATGCAAACAAAAAACAAACTCACTGCCATGGAGTCGATTCTGACTCATAACAACACCCATTGGGTTTCTGAGGCAGTAAATATTTATGGAAGTAGATTGTCGCATCTTCCCTCCATGAAGCAGCTGGTGGGATTGAACAGCTGACCTGGTTAGAAGACAGATGCCTTAGGTGCCACTTACCAGAGCTCCTTAAAAGGCATGTAGTAGAATATTAATAGTATCACTATTCATAACACTCAAAATTGCAAGTCCAAATGCTCATAAGGAATAGAATGTATCAAAGACTATGTTAATCTATATATATTATACAGCAATGAGAATAAACAAAAATGAAGAATGACAATAAGCAACAATATGGAAAATTTCAAAATGCAGTAATATTGAGCAAGAGAGGTCAGATAGAAAACAAGTATGTACAGTATAATTCTATTTACATAGTTGAAAATATTTTAAAAATCATCTATGTTCTTAATAGCCAAGGTAGCATTATCCTTGGGAAACAAGAAAA
>NW_006921611.1:8793283-8794831 GCF_000298275.1 Orycteropus afer afer
ATGAAAAGATAAAACATCGGAACAGAAGATTTCAAAGAGCAGCTCAAGAAGACAAAATCAATTATTATAATGAAATGTGCAAAGATCTCAAGTTAGAAACCCAAAAGGAAAGAATATGCTCAGCATTTCTCAAGCTGAAAAAACTGAGGGAAAAAATTTAAGCTTCGAGTTGCAATATTGAAAGATTCTATGTACAATATATTGAATGATGCAGGAAACATCAAAAGAAGATGGAAAGAATACACAGAGTCACTGTACCAAAAGGAATTGGTCAATATTCATCCATTTCAGGAGGTGACATATGATCTGGAACCAATGGTATTGAAGGAAGTCAAAGCTGCACAGATGGAATTGGAGAAGAATAAGGCTCCAGGAATTGACAGAATACTCATTGAAATGTTTCAACAAATGGATGTCATGCTATAGTCACTCATTTGGCTATGCCAAGAGATTTGGAAGATAGCTATATGGCCAACTGACTGGAAGAGATTTTTCTGGTTACCTAGTGCTGCTGTGACAGGAATATACCACAAATGCGATGGCCTTAACAAACAGGAGTTTGTTCTCTTACAGTTCAGGAGGCTAGAAGTCCACATTCAAAGTGCCAGACTCCACAGGCTATGTGAAAGCCCCTTGACCTTGGGCTTCAGCTCTGTCTCTTGCTCCCAGCCCCCTGAAGCTAGAGGCATCTCTTCACTCAGGCAGCTACTGGCTGCTGAGGCTAACAAGCCCAAGGTTGACAAATAAAATGGCATAGTCCCGATATTACCAAACCACTTGGCAGGCCATTAATTCAAGTCCATTGTAAGTCCCAAGGTCAGCAGAGCATGGCAGGCTGCTGCTAAAAAATGACTTGGCTACATGCAGGGTCTAAGTGTGCCATAAGCTAGAGACTATCCCCAAGGCTTCTCCTTATATACAGGAAGCAGACTACATCCCAAAAGCAGCTCTTCAGCTACTTGTGAGTAGATCCCACTATGGAGTTGATTGCCAGTCTCATCATGGGGAATAACTATCACCAGCTGCCCAGCCACTCAACCAGGCCCAGCCAAGTAGACATACAAATTTAACTACCACAATTTCACCCCATGTCATCTTGGCACCTGTACAGATCTTCATTAGGTGGCATCTTTACAGATCTCCCTCACTAGGTGGCTCTGGTCCCCTAGTTCCTCTAAATGACAACCTCACCCCCTTGGCCTGGGGGCCCTTGGTCCTCTCCCTCTTGGGCATGGCAGCCCTGCCCCCTCTCTCTTGGGCTGCAGCTGTGGCTCCATCCCACTGGTTCACATGAATGAGCAGACCCACACTCCAGAACTGAGTTGGTGAAGGTCTAACTTTGAAACCTAGGGGACTACGGTAGTTCCAACCGCAAAGGCCATGGTTCTAACCTTTGAGACTGAGGCAGCTCTGCTTTTCATTTCCTTAGTCTCTCTGCTTCTGCCAATTAATGCCCGAGGGCAATCCACTCCTTGGAAAATCTTCCTGCCCCAAAGGACACTTAGCTTTCTTGCTCCATGGGCTGGCCAATCTGCTACTCTATTTTAT
>NW_006921611.1:8805478-8806019 GCF_000298275.1 Orycteropus afer afer
TACTGCCTAAGGCATTTCACCGCTAATCAGAAAGCTGGTGGTTCAAACCCAACAGCCACTCCTTGGAAGGAAGACTGGGCAATTGACTTCTGTAGAGATACCACCTGGGAAACCCAAGGAGGGGTCGCCATGAGTGGGAATTGAGTCAAAGGCAGTGAGTTTGGTTTTTATTTTGTATCTCATTTGAAGTGTCTGGCCAGATCTTGTGCTTATTTATTTATTTTTTTAAAATGGATTATTCGTTTTTCATTGCTGATTTTTATGAGTTCTTGACATATTCTACATATAAATCCTATATAATATTGTCAAATTTTAAATATTTTCTTCTGATAAATATCTTGTCTTTTCAGTCTCATCATTTGCCTCTTAACTGTATTTTACAAAAGAAATGTATTTAATTTGGATGAAGTGCAATTTATCATTTTCATTTTATGAGTCATGTTTCTGTTTTGTTTATTAAAAAAAGAAAAGAAAAAGAAACCCTTATATCCAAACCCAATTTCTCCTATGTTGTTTTCTAGAAGATTTACAGTTTTGCATT
>NW_006921611.1:8806699-8808133 GCF_000298275.1 Orycteropus afer afer
TCAAGGGTGGCTTTGCACTGAGTCAAGCATTGAACCCCACCTTCATAACTGATTGGCTGATCATATATGATCACATGATGGGGGATGATTACATCATTACATACCTGCCAAATGACATCATTACATAATTGCCAAACCACTGAGAATACATCCATGTTGATACACATATATTTTATAATGTTTATTGTGATTTGGGTGAAAGTGTATAGAACAAACTCATTTTCCATACAGCAGTTCATATACATTTTGTTTCATGACATTGACTGCAATTCCTCACAATGTAACAGCTCTCATCCCACTTATGTTGATACATACTTTGGGAGGACATAATTCAATCCAGACATAATTCAATCCAGACAGGTATGTTACTGTGTTTTTCACACTAGAAAAGTACCCATGCATATAACCCACAAAGGGTAGATAGGAAACTGATGCTCAAAGGGGTCGTACAGTTTGCAAAGTAATGTAAAATATGCATGTTTTGTGTGAAAATACAGTACCTATCATTCAGGTATAGGTCATTAGATACTGAAAAGGCACATATAAACCGAATGATTGGTTGTGCTTCTATGACTGTTTATCAAAACTCACAGAACTATAAACTAAAAACTGAATTTTATTGTAAATAATTAGATTTGATCTTAATTTTAGAAATGAGTGGGATAAAATTAATGAGTAAGATTATCTACCATCCAACAATCCTATAAAAAGTGGAAAAGGAGTTGGATTATCTGCTTTTGAGAGGAAATGGAAGTAATTTGATGTACATGTAGGCATTTTAGTATATATTCTTCCATATGGATAATACAATGTAACATAATGTAATGGAACATACATACACACACACACATACATACAGAGAGAGAGAGAGAATGTATAACCATGTTACTATATTATTTATGGGTATTCTAAGATGGATATTATCGTAATCTATCTATTGCTTTCCTCCTCCTTTGTGTTACAGTTATTTTGTTTGGGTTGACAAATTCTTTGTCCCCAGGAATGTGCCCTGAGTAATTTATACCAAGTAAGATAAAGTTCCCTCATTTGTGACAGTGATTGTTCAGGTAACCAATCCTAAGGCTTAAACAATACATGATATTTCTCCATTTAGAGAAACTGATTAAAAAGTGGCTCAAGTTATACATGACTTGGCATTCTTTTTAATTATTATGGGAAGCAAATCTCTCACCCTGACTCTAACTAACAAAACACATAAATTCATTTTCTGCTGTCATTTATCTTACTATTAAAAAGAAAGTTTATCTGAAGATGAGGACAATACATACAGGATTGAGCTGAGAAGACTAGAGAAATAAAGACACTCATATTTTCTATTATTTTCAACAAAAATCATCCTAAGTGAACTAGATCATGTACCACATATGGCTTTTCATGAAATTAATTAAGATAAAACAAAAACAAAAACCAAAC
>NW_006921611.1:8809303-8809856 GCF_000298275.1 Orycteropus afer afer
TGAAATCACTCTTTCCCTCCCTGACTCTCTAAGGCATGTTTTTGTTAGGTGCCATTGACTCAGTTCCGACTTACAGCATCCGTATGCACAGTGCTTCAGCTCATAATTGCAGCCAATGTGTCAGCCCATCTCATTGAGGGTCTTCCCTTTTTTTGCTCACACTCTACTTTACCAAGCATGTCCTTCTCCAAGGACTGTCCCTTCTGACAACATGACCAAAGTACATGAGACAAAGTCTGCCTGCCTCTATGAAGCATTCTGGCTATAACTATTCCAAGACAGATTTGTTCATTCTTCTTCCACTCCATGGTGTTTTCAATATTCTTCATCAACACCATAATTCAAAATCATCAAATCTTGTTCAGTCTTCCTTACTCATTGTCCAGCTTTCACATGCATATGAATCAGTTAAAAATACCGTGACTTGGTCAGGCATATCTTAGTCTTCTAACACTCTTAAAGAGATGTTTAATACTTGTAAGAAGTCTTTCACAGCGTATTTGTCCAGTCCAATACATCAATGGATCTCCTGACTGCTGCTTCTATGGGCATT
>NW_006921611.1:8810547-8811048 GCF_000298275.1 Orycteropus afer afer
CATTCTAAGACAGATTAGAAAGATAGTGTTGGCAATCTACTTCTGAAAATCAGCCAAAGAACAGCAATGTGTATGAAGTGGTATCTTCAATATCTCATTGTGGTTTTGATTTACATTCCCTCTTGGCTAATGATGTTAAGCATATTTTTATATGCTTTTTGGACATTCGTACATCTTCTTTTAATAAATGTTAATTGAGATTCTTTGGCTTGTTTTCAATAAATTGGATTATATATAGTCTTATTATTGAGTTGTAAGGATTTTCTATATACCCTGAGTACATTTATTAGATCTAACTTTTTCTTCAGTGGATTTTTTAGCTTATAGAAGAGCATATCATCTGAATATAGAATTAGTTTTTACTTTTCCATTTCCAGTTTGGATGACTTTTACTTATTTTTATTGTCTATTTGGCCTGGCTAGAAATGAGAGAACATATCCTTCTCTTCCTTTCCTTAAAGAGAAAACATTAAATCTTTTGCCATTAAGTGTGCTATTAGC
>NW_006921611.1:8818796-8820091 GCF_000298275.1 Orycteropus afer afer
TACTTCACCATCAAGCCTCCTGCCCAAAGGCATTCAGCTTTCTTGCTCTGTGGCCCAGGTAAGCCCATAGCTCTGTCCCTGCTTCTTGCTTCCATTGCTGCTGTTTCTTAGCCAGGCATCTCTCAGTCGAGCATGTCTCTGCTGAGCATCTCTCTGCCTGGCATCTCTGCCAAGCAGGTCCAATGCAGGGATATGGAGTTCAAGGATGCTCTCCACTTCACCTCCAGCTCTTCCATCTTAATGGAAGTACAAATTCAGTGCACCAGCTCTAAACTTTCTATCTAGAAAGACAGAGACTTTCTATGTCAGCTCTAGGGGAAGGTCCTTATCTCCTTTTAACATCTATCTGTAGGCCTGATGTTCCTTGGAGATCTCCGTGTCTCTTGGCTTCAAGATTCCCCTGGGTCTAGGAGGTTCTCAACACAGCTTTACTGGGTCAAACAGACCTGCTCTGTTCCTTGCTCTCCCTTCTTGGTAGTGGTCAGGTCCCTCTTCTCTTGATACTTCCCCTCTCTCTTTATCTGTTCTAAGATAAGAGGTGTGATCTGAGCAAAGATGTCACTCAAGTAAGGGTGGTGATTTGAGTAAGTATATGAGTACTGAGTAAGGGTGAGACAAGTCATGCTCTTGTTAGGCCATTACTCAAGATAGAACCATCCTAATCCTTCCCCATTAACATACAGGGATTAGGATTTACAGCAAATATCACAAAAGGGAAGATAATCTGCAGTGCAGTGAATTGCTAGATATTACCCTTCTAACCATCTTCCTCCATTTGGTGATATATCATAAACCCTAGTCTTTATGTCTATTCAAGATGAAATGTATCTTGTCTTGTTTTGCTTGAAGGTGTGACTCAAGTCACCACCCTTAGTTTCCTTGAGGGTATATATGTGAGTGTTTTGGAAAGTTCTCTCTCTTGCTCTGTCCTCCATTTGGTTCATCATATTCTCACCCCTGGACTTAACAGAGCAGCCAGTTATCTGACCAGCCAGTTTGGGTTCACTAGTGCGTGCAACCACCCAAGTAAGGGAAATCCTCCGAACCTATCCACAGCTTTAGGACATGCCAGCCTCCCATGCTCCACCACCACATGAGCCATTTCCTTGTCAGTTTGTGAGTTCTGTAGACTTTACAGTAAAATACTGAGTCCTAAGACAGGAGGAGGAGTACTAAGGGAAGGAGGAGGAGTACTAAGGGAAGGAGGAGGAGTGGATGTTAGAGATGATGGAGTGGCACAGCAGTTTGAAAAAGTTGGATGTTTGGGACATCTTCAACCTCAGCCTCTTAGGGAC
>NW_006921611.1:8821002-8822108 GCF_000298275.1 Orycteropus afer afer
TGAGGTGTGATCCATATTGAAGACTGTAGTCCCAGAACTTCATCAGTAATGTTTCAAGTCCTCTTTACTTTCACCAAGCAAAGCTGTGTCATTTACATTTCTTGGGTTGTTAACGAGTGTTCCTTCAATCCTGATGCCGTTTTTCATATAGTCCATCTTCTCAGATTATTTGCTCAGTATATAGGTTGAATAAGTATGATGAAATTATACAACCCTGACACACACCTTTCTTGATTTTAAACCACACATTATCCCCTTACTCTCTTTGAATGAGTGCCTCTTGTGGTCTATGAACATGTGCCCTATGAGCACAATTAAGTGTTTTGGAATTCCTTTTTTTTTTTTTTTTTTAATTTTCATTGTGATTTGAGTGAACGTTTAAAGACCAAATTCACTTTCCATACAGCAGCTCACAAACACTTTGCCTCGTGATGTTGATTACAATTTCCCACAATGCAACAGATCCCCTCCCCCTTCCTCCCCCTGGTAAACTCTTCCATGTGTGCTTCCCTCCCATGCACTCTTGCCCTAGGCTGTTTTCCTGTGCATACACAGCCCTTCTATTCACCCATGATTGTTCTCTTCAAGGAGTGTATCCACCTCAGGTAAATGTTCAGATCATATGCTTGTCTTTTTTTCTGGCTGGAAGCCACAGGAATAGGTTCAATTCCAGATCTGAAGGGCAACTAGGGTCCATAGTCTCAGTGGTTCCATTAGGCTCTATCAGATCAGCAAATGGGAATTCTTAGAGAACATACAAATACACTTGTAGAAACATTCTGCCAACCCTATATATGGTCTTGGGCACACTGCCCCTGCATGGACACACCTAATAGTTCAGACTGTCCACCCATATATCAGTGTTTGCCTTCACTGACAGCACAGAACTGTATGTGCAAAAGGATTCATCTTCCTCAACGCTAACATGTTGATTACTCACTTTTGGAATGTTGCTGTTCTCTTCACCCAAATCAATACTTGTCTCTACCTATCTAAGAATGTTCCCTCCTCTCTCCTCCCCTCCCCTGCCACCCCTAGTAACCTACAAAGAAAATTTCCTTGCATATATAAACCTTTCCCTGACTTTTTCCAATAGCACACTAATA
>NW_006921611.1:8824173-8825314 GCF_000298275.1 Orycteropus afer afer
GGAGTACAGTTCTTCATAGTATCCTGATATTATCCTTTTTATTTCAGTTGATTCTGTTGTGATGTCACCCATTTTGTTTCTTATTCATGTTATTTGTGTTCTCTCCCTCTTTTCCTTTGTTAAATTTGCTGGTGGTTTGTCAATTTGATTAATCTTTTCAAAAAAACAACTTCTAGTCTTGTTGATTTTTCTATTGTCTATTTTCTGTTTCATTGATATCTGCTTGAATCTTGATAGTTTCCTTTCTTCTGGTGACTGTAGGCTTTTCATGCTGTTCTTTTTTAATTGTTGGAGATGCTGTTTAAAGTGTTGATTTTTGTCTCTGTCTTCTTTTTTGATGTGTGCATTTATTGCTGTAAATTGGCCTCTGATCACTGCTTTTGCTGTGCCCCAAAGATTTTGTTATGTTGTGTTTTCATTCTCATTTGATTCAAGGAGTTTTTGAATTTATTTATTCTTTTATTTCTTCTAATTACCCAGTCATTCTTAAGGAGGGTGTTGTTCAGTTTCCATATGTCTGCTCTTTTTCCATTGATCTTCCTATTGTTGATTTCTAATTTTATAGCATTGTAATCTGAGAAGATGCTTTGCAGTATTTCAATGTTTTTAAATTTATGAAGGCTTGCTTTATGGCCTAACATTTGGTCTTTCCAGGAGAATGTTCCATGTACACTGGAAAATAATGTGTATTGTGCTGTTATTGGGTGAAGTGCTCTGTAGATGTCTATAAGGTCAAGTTGATGAATTGTATTGTTGGCCCTTCTGCATCTTTGTTGAGTTTCTTTCCAGCTGTTCTATCTTTCATTGAAAATGGTGTATTAAAGTCCCCCACTAGACTGTGGAGTCATCTACTTGCCTTTTCAATTCTGTTAAAGTCTGATTTATGTATTTTGGGGCTCTTTCACTGGGTCCATATATATTTATTATGGTTATATCTTCTCTCTCAATTGATCCTTTAATCATTATATAATGCACTTCCTTGTCTCTTAAGGTGGTTTTTGTCTTAAAGTCCATTTGATCAGAAATTAATATTATCACTCCTGCTCTTTTTTGGCTGCCATTTGCTTGATAAATCTTTTTCCAACCTTTGAGTTTTAGTCCTTTTTTGTCTTTGTCTCTAAGTTGTGTCTCTCAAAGACAG
>NW_006921611.1:8829047-8830080 GCF_000298275.1 Orycteropus afer afer
AATTTCTTTCTCTGGTTTTATTGCACTGACTGTGACCTTTGGAGAAGTTTTCAAATTTTCACCACTAAGTACAATATTTTACCTAATTTTATTGCTATATATCACAAGATATTAAGAGAGCTTCCTTGTAGTCTTCCTGAAGTATTTTGCTTTTTTAATGATCTATATATAGGATCAAATTGACAATAGCAACTTAGAAGTTTAGGTATAAAGCTTAGGAGGCAATGAGTTTGTTTGGGAAGGAAGAACTATTCGGTAAAGGAGCATTAGAATGGTTGTACAACTTGAAGAATGTAATCAATATCACTTAATTGTACATGTATAAATTGTTAAATTGGTGTAAGTTCTGGTGTATATTTTCAAGAACAGCAGCAAAAAATATTTAAGCTTGTGAGAAGCCACCCAACATACAACAATTGATATCTATTCACTTTGAGCAACAAAGGAAGAATTAACTCCAGTAATCAAAGAAAGAAATAGGAAATAGGAAATCTGTAACATTGCCTCCATTGTCTCTTTCACCATGAGAGCTGTATACATGGATGTTGGCTAGCATTCCTGAATGCTTTACTCAAGGGCCCAGTAGATGGATCCTGATCAAAAGGAGGAAGAATGTGGAACAGAAGTTTAAATTCTTATGAAAATCAGAATTACTAGATCCATTGAGACTAGATGGATGATCAAATCTCTTTCCTGGAAATAATATTTAAACTTTGAATCTTTGGTTCAAATCTATCCCATAAAGTTATTTTTAAGCTAAACAACATTTAAACTTAATGAACAAAGAATTTTTTTCCTTGAGCATTGCCCTCTTTTAAAGAATTATCTATATGATATTAAATTGACAAATCAACCCTAAAAGCACACATGAGAACTTTAAGGTTTAAGAGGTGGAGTGTCTAAGTTAATGGTGGTAAAAAAAATGTGGCTAGAATTAATGAGAATGGTGACAAAATGTGACATATGTAACTTTTGTCATTAAACTACACTAGTGTGTTGACTGTATTTTCATCCAAAATAATAATAATAATAA
>NW_006921611.1:8830400-8832086 GCF_000298275.1 Orycteropus afer afer
TTTCAAAATATGTCCATTTTTCTACCACGTTTGAAATTTTTCTTAGTGACTTTTAGTCATTCTTTATATTGTACATGAGCCATTGATGACTTTATGCATTACAAATGTCATCTCCCATTCTGTGACTTGCTTTTTCACTCTCTCAATAGTTATCTTTGGATAAAAAAGAAATCTAACTTTCATAAATTCCAATTTACCAATTTTATTAGAAAGTCCGTTTCTGATTGTTTGGCATGTTAAGGAAACTTTTGTCAACTCTGAGGTTATGCAGATACTCTCCTATGTTATCTTCTAAAAGACTGTTTTGCGTTTTGCTTTCACATTATTTTATGGCCTTATTTGTTTATGATCTTTTTGTATTTTTCAATCCATCCTCTTTCTGAAAACTGTGAATTAGGTATAGGTATTAAGAGATGTGTTAGCCATTTGATCCAGCTTTATTTATTAAAAGACTTCTTTCCTCAGTGCTGTGTACTGCTTACTGTCTCATTGACCATGTCTTCAATTTATGTTCTCCATTGGTCTATATGTTTAGCTTTGGAATATAACTTATTCTCTTAGTATCATAAATCTTAGTATCTGCCAATGTAAGTTCTCCAAATTCATTCTTCTTCTTAAAGGTATGACTTGGATAAGTATGGCTACCTGCATTTTCAAATTAATTTTAGAATCAGCCTATCATGTTTCACAAAACATATCTGCTGATATTGTATTGAAATTGAATTAAATTTATTGATCATTTTGTGGTGAACACTTCTGCTTCCAGGTAAGATGGAATAACTAGAAAAAAACAGAAAAAGGAAAATATGTTATGTGTTTGAATGTCAGGTACAGTTGCTGCACAATCATAACTAGAAGCCTGAGACCTTGGAGAGGGCAATCATATACATGTGACTTCTGCAGGTATTTAATCTCAGCATTTATAGTTTCTAGGCAGTGGTAGGATGCCGAAAGTCTAAGCTTTGTATTACAGTAGCGAGGCTTGAGTGCAGAGAAGCAGCAGATAATTAGTCATTTTCTTGGTAATGCAAGAATATACCTATTTTTTACCTCAGGATATTTGTCAAATTCTATTGCACATGGGTTGTGAAACTAATTACCTAAGAGTAATAACAGTAAGGAAAAGCTCTTTGATGGAATGGTTAAGCACTTGGCTACTAACTGAAATAGGTAAGCAGTTGGAACCCACCAGCTGCTTGTTGGGCAAAAGATGTGGTGGTCTGCTTCTGTCAAGATTGTTGTTGTTGTTAGGTACCGTGGTGTTGGTTCCAACTTATAGAGATCTTATGCACAAAAGAATGAAACACTGCCTAGCCTGTCATCATGCTGGCAATCATTGCTATGTTTGAGCCCGTTCCATAAAGATTATTGCCTTGGAAGCCCTATGGGACAGTTCTACTCCAACCTATTGCATCACCCTCAGTTGGGATTGACCTGATGGCAATGGTTTGGGTTGCATTTTAACCGCTAAAACTAAAGCAAGAGGTTCAGTAATTTCATAATAAAAATAATAGGATTCGGATCCCACAAAGGGTTGATGGGGTGAGCCACAATACATTCAGTTGGATATCCTGAAGGCTCGTGGGAAAAGCAGGTAGACTGATTCTTGGTGAGTAGGAGACTGTTTATAACTGTATTAGCCAAACAGAGAAAAGGCTAAACTCTTCCTAGATAAAAAAAAAAAAA
>NW_006921611.1:8832331-8835904 GCF_000298275.1 Orycteropus afer afer
TAAGACACTTGCCTGCTAACCAGAGGCTGGCGGTTCAAACCCACCAGCCACTCCTCGGAAGGAAGGTTGGGCAATCCTACTTCCGTAGTGATACTGACTCAGAAACCCAAGGAGGGGTCTTTATGAGTCGGGGCCGACTCGATGGCACATAACAACAACAACAACATGTTAAATATACCTGAGATAATAAAGGGTTTGAAAATTTCACCAAATGATTGAAATTTAGTAAGAATCAACTTGAATTCATAAGCTGAAAATGAATTATTAAGTAAAAACATGTTGTTGTTGTTGTTATCATTATGAGCCATTGAGTCAGGCCCAGCTTATAGCGACCCCTCTTTGGGCTTCCGAGGCGGCATCACTGCAGAAGTAGATTGCCCAACCTTCCTTCTGAGGAGTGTCTTGTGGGTTTGAACCACCAGCCTTCTGGTTAGTAGTCAAGTGCCTTAGGCACTATGCTATCAGAGCTCCCATTCTGTAGGTGAGGGATGAGAAACAATGAGTTTTTCTCTGCTTGTGAAGGGGAATGATGCAAGGGTCTCTCTTCCTTCCTGAAAGGGTCTCCTCCTCCTCCTTGCTTAACTCATTGATACATAAATAAATTTTTTTCCTGAGCCACATAATCAATAGCTCTTGGCTTTTATGATCTAGCAATGTCTCCAAGTTCTGGCACTTTGTATCTTTTGACACAACTAGGAAGATAAAGCTCTCTGACATACTTGGGCTTAACCTGTGACATAGACCAGCTTGTAACTATCTGAACCTCTTTGGAAGATAAAAGAAGTTTTATAATTCTTTTGGATTAGAGCAGTTGCTAGAAAGATGGCTATACTTCTAATTCTCCTGGTGTTTTAAGAGCCTTTTACAGGAAAGAAATCCAGGAAATTTCCTTTTCCCAATATTTTAGGCAGATAGCATTATAATGGCATCTTTAGAAAAATGGGAGCTCTGGTGGCATAGTACCTAAGACATTTGACTGCTAACCAGAAGTCTGGTGGTTCAAACCCACCAGTCACTCCTTGAAGGAAGATGGGACAATCTACTTACATAGAGATACCACCTCGGAAACCCAAGGAGGGGTCACTATGAGTTGGATCCAACTCCATGGCAGTGAGTTTGGTTTTTGATTTAGAAGAATGAAAATGACAACTTAGAATACTATTATCCTACAGGGAAACTTGAATGTGGTGAAGAGCAATAGAAGAGGTCAATAGGTCAATATTATCAGTAAGTGCTTTAAGTGCCAGTAAACATAATATTCTATAAAATACTAAGATTATCAGGTTGAGTTTTAAACAAAAATAACTAAGATACATTTTACATTTTGAAGACTGTAACACGGGAAGTGTGGAAGTAAAAGAATGAAAAAAGGACAGCACATAGACTCAGAGAAATTTGGTAAAGCTCAGTAATATGAGAAAACTTTAAGGCAAAAATAAGTAAAAAAAAGTAAATTTGGACATTTGCTGATAAAGGGGCCCTCTATCAGGAAGATAATGCATTATCAGGAAGATAATGCATTTAAAATCTATTTTAGAATTTCAAAATATTTGGAAAATTTTGAGATTTATAATAATATTGACTGTTCCAATCCATAAACATAGTATATGTCTCCATATATTTTTTCTTTAATTTCTCTTAATAATAATTTGTAGATTTTTGTGTAAATATCACATAGCTATTTTAAAAAATATATATTTATTCCTAAGTATTTGATGTATTTGGTGCTAATGTAAATAATACTTTTAAAATTCTAGCTTTTACTTTCTAGTATATATAAATATTTGCTTGTATATTGATATATCCAATGACTTTTCCAATTCACATGGTAATTATAATATTTCATTTGTAGATTCCCTTGTATTTTCTGTATATATAATACATTTGTTTTGGAATATGGATTTCTTGTCAATTTACTTTATCTTTTTGTAGCCATATGCTACTAAGAAGGATTCCCAAAAATATTTTAGATTTGATAATACTGAGTTCCTTAATTTCCTCACAATATTAGGAGGGAAGACTTCAGTAATTCAATATAAATTATGTTGAATATTATGCATATTTTATTAATTCCCCTGATTAAGAAAGTTCAAATCTTACTGTATTTCTTCAACAATCTGTGTTTCATATGTGTGAAGGTCATACAATTATTGTGGAGTAGACTTTTATTACATAATTTATTTTTTAAAAATGATTGTAGGGACAATATATAAAACAAAATCTTTATGAATTTGACAATTTCCTCATGTAGAATTCAGTGATTTTTAAAATATTCTTCCTGTTGTGCAACTTTTATGTTGTTGTTATGTGCCGTTGAGTCAGACCCAACTCATAGCGACCCCTCCTTGGGTTTCCAAGGCAGTATCACTATGGAAGTAGATTGCCCCATCTTCCTTCCGAGGAGTGGCTTGTGGGTTTGAACCACCAGCCTTCTGGCTAGCAGTCAAGTGCCTTAGGCACTATGGTACCCTTTTTCAAATTATTCTACCACCATTAACATAAACTCAATGCTCTCTAAGCAAACACTCCCCTTTTCCTCCTTCCTCCCACTTTGGTAAACGCTGATAATTTTTTGGTTTCTATATATTTGCTTGGAAGCTCTGGTAGCACAGTGCCTAAGACACTTGACTTCTAACTAGGAGGCTGGAGGTTCAAATCCACCAGCCACTCCTCGGAAGGAAGGTTGGATAATCTACTTCTGTAGTGATACTGCCTTGGGAACCCAAGGAGGGGTCGCTATGAGTTGAATCCAACTGGACAGAACATAAAAACAATATATTTGCTTATTTCTTTTGTGGGAGACCATAGCATAAAAAAGCTCTCACTGCTGTCCAGTTGGATGCAACTCATGGTGACCCCTCCTTGGATTCCTGAGGTGGTATCACTATGGAAGTAGATTGTCCAACCTTCCTTCAGAGGAGTGGTTGGTGGGCTTGAACTGGTTAGCAGTCAAATGCCTTAGGCACTATGCCACCAGAGCTCCTAGGTCATACAGTATTTATCTGCAATTTTTTTTTAACAGACATTTTGGATTCACAAATCAGAGTTGTGTTGAATTTAATGAAATCTTTTCCTTGAATCCCTTTAGAAAATTATATATATGTTTTATCTTTTATGCTGCTAATACAGTGAATTAAGTTGATTGATTTTCAGTGTTCAGTTAACTTTACATTCCTGGAAAAAACGACAAAAAAAATTGTTCATGAGATTATCTATCTCAGTTGACTAATAATAGATACTTAAATCTGTTTTCATAAGATTTATCTTTAATTTTTGTTTGTTGGTATTTCCTTGCCATATTTTGGTATGAATTTCTGATAGCTTCATGAAAAGAAATCAGAATATGTAATATTAAGTCTATCTTCTTTAAGAGTTTGTTAGATTTGAAATGATGAAGTCATCTATTTCTAGAATTTTCTTTATGATATATTTTTAAATTATGATTATGATTACTTTATTAGCTATGTTGTTGTTGCTATGTGCTGTAAAGTCAGCCCCGACACATAGCGACCCCTCCTTGGTTTGCCGAGACAGTATCACTACGGAAGTAGATTGCCCAACCTTCCTTCCAAG
>NW_006921611.1:8836574-8852520 GCF_000298275.1 Orycteropus afer afer
TGAGGAGTGGCTGGTGGGTTTGAACCACCAGCCTTCTGGTTAGCAGTCAAGTGCCTTAGGCACTATGCTACCAGAGCTCCCATTTATATATATATATATATTTGAATCTGACTTTAGAGACTATCTCAAAAACAAATTTGATATATTGAATACTAATGACCAAAGATCAATGGACTGATATCAAGTACATCATACATGAAGAAGACAAAAAGTCATTAAAAAGATAGGAAAGAAAGAAAAGACCAAAATGGATGTCTGAAGAGACTCAGAAACTTGCACCTGCATATAGAAAAGCTAAAGCATGTGGAAAAAATGATGAAGTAAAGCAGATGAACAAAATATCTCAAAGGGAAGCTTGAGAAGGGAATGTAAAGTGTCATATTGAAATGTGCAAAGACTTGGAGTTAGAAAACCAAAGGGAAGAAAATGATAAGAATTTCTCAGGCTGAAAGAACTGAAGAAACAATTTCAAGCTTCAAATTGCAATACTGAAGGATTCTATGGGCAAAATATTCAACAACATAGAAAGCATTGAAGATGGAGGTAATAAACAAGAGTCACTGTACCAAAAAGAATTAGTCAATGTTCAACCATTTCAGGAGGTAGCATTTTATCAAGAACCAATGGTACTGAAAGTCCAAGCTGTACTGAAGTCACTGGTGAATAACAAGGCTCCAGGAACTGATGGAATACCAACTGAGATGTTTCAACAAATGAATGCAATGCTGTAAATCCTCAGTCATCTTATGCCAGGAAATGTGGAAGACAACTACATAGCCAACTGGATAGAAAAATCCATGTTTGTCCCTCTTTCAAGGAAAGGTTGTTGTTGTTGTTAGGTGCCATCAAGTCATCTATGACTCATCACAACCCTATGCACAGCAGAACGAAACACCACCCAGTCCGGTGCCAGCTCCACGATCCCTGCAATTCTTGAGCCCATTGTGGCAGCCACTATGTCAATCCATCTTGTTGAGGGCCTTCCCCTCCTTTTCAACCCTCCTACCTTACCAAGAATGGCATCCTACTCCAGGGAATGATCCCTTCTGACATGATCAAAGTAGGTGACACGAAGTCTGGTCATTCTTGCTTCCAAGGAGCATTCTGGCTGCACTTCCTCCAGGACAGATTTGTTAGTTCTTTTAGCAGTCCACGGTACTTCCAGCATTCTTCTCCAGCACCACATCTCAAAAGCATCAATTCATCTTTGGTCTTCTTTACTCATTGTCCAGCTCTCAAACGCATATGAGGTGATTGAGAATATCATGGCTTGTATCAACTTTATTCAGTCTTATGAATAGCAGAGAAATATTGTCTGATACATTACTGCACAAAGAAAGGTGCTCCAATAGAATTAGGAAAGTACTGAACAATATAATTAATATTATATACAAGTAAAATTTTACTAAATAAATTTTTTTAAAGTTTGCAGCAATACATTGACAGAGAAGTGACAGAAATTTAAGCGAGATTCAGAAGAGGACGTGGAATGAGAGATATCATTGTTGATGTCAGACTGAATGCAGAGAACACTAGAAAGATGTTTACCTGTGCTTTATTAACTATGAAAACACATTTGACTGTGTGGGTCATAACAAATTATGGATACCATTGTGAAGAATGGGAGTTCCAGAATACTTAATTGTGCTCATGAGGAACCTGCATATATACCAAGAGTAAGTTGTTTGAACAGGACAAGGGAATGTTGCATGGTTTAAAATCAGGAAAGGTTTGCATCCTTGTTACATCTTTTCATCATACTTATTCAATCTGTATACTGAGCAAATAATCTGAGAAACTGGACTATATGAAGAACTCAACATTAGAATTGGAGGAAGACTCATTAATAACCTGGAATATGCAGATGACACAAGCCCTTGCTTGCTGAAAGTGAAGATGACTTGAGGCACTCAGTGATGAACATCACCACCTTCAGTATGGATTACATTCATAAATATTACATTTATTAAATAAAATAAAAATCCTTACAACTAGACCAATAGACATCCTGAAAAATGGAAAAAAGATTGAAATTGTCAAGTATTTAATTTTACATAGATCCACAATCAATGTTTATGGAAACAGCAGTCAAGAACCAGACATTGTATTGCACTAGGCAAATCTGCTGCCAAGACCTTGTAATGTGTTAAAGAGCAAAGATGTCACTCTGAAATCTAAGGTGCATCTGCCCAGAGCCATAGTCTTCTCAAGAGCATCATATGCTTGTGAGAGCTGGAAAAGGAATAAAAAGATCACAGAAGAATTGATGCATTTTAATTGTGGTGTTGGTGAAGAATATTGAAAATACCATGGACTGCTAGAAGAACAAACAAATCTATCTTGGAGAAAGTAGTCAAATACTCTTTAGAAGCAAGAATGCCCAGCCTTCATCTCATATATTTTGGTCTTGTTGTTGGAAGGGACTAGTCTCTGGAGAAGGATATCATGCTTGGTAAAGTAGATGGTCAGCGATAAAGATGGATTGACAGTGTGGATACGATCATGATCTCAAGCATAACAAGGATTGTTGGAATAGCGTGGGACCAGGCACCTAATAATAACATACATACAAATATATATAAATATGCACACACATATTTTTTTTCCCTGTTGTATTAAAATAGCAATGGGAAGTTTTTGAACTCCAGGCAATGTAGATTATTTTTTTTCCTTTTCTGCCTTGAAAGACTGAATACAGGAGAAAATGTCACCTGTATGACAAATCAAATTAAGTTATGATTAAATCAACAAATAGTATGAAGGTCATAAAATTATTGTGACGTTAACTATTATGTAATTTATTTTTAATAGACATTTTGAATACACAAATGCTGAAGGCTTAAACTTTCTAATAAAAAAAAAAATAGATACTGCAAGACCTTTTTAAAATTCAGCATATGGAAAATTGAAATGTTATATAGCCCCTAAGGCATTTGATTGCTAACCAGAAGGCTGGGTTCAAACCCACCAGGCACTCCTTAGTAAGAAGGTTGGGCAATCTACTTCCATAGTGATACTGCCTCAGAAACCCAACAAGGGGTCACTATGCATTGAATCCACTCCATGGCAGTGAGTTTGGGTTTTTTTTTTGGTTAATGATATACCTTACAATATTAAAATATATCCTCCAATTTATTTTTTTCTAATGACAAGTAGCTATATGACCATCATTATTATTTAAAATGTATTATTTATATTTCTCTAGTACGTTAAATTATCATTCTCTCCCTCTTTCTCTCTCTCTCTCTCTTTTTTTTCTCTCTGTCTCTCTCTTAAATCATTTGCCACTTACTTTGATATCATGGATTCTCTGTTGTCCAGATTACTCCTTGGTTTCACTTTCACTTTCAAATTGCCTACACATTTAAAAATAAAAATAATCAATTAAGATTTTATTTTCTTAGATATTGTTCTACAAACTCTATATTCTCTACGATATTGGGATCTTATTGAATCCCTACCTGAGTTCTGTGAGAAGCCACTACATGAGAATATTCTACCTATGAGACCACATCTCACCTGCTAATCAAGACTAACAATGATTCTCTTTGTATTCCCAAATATGAGAAAAAACACAGTAATGTAAATTTACCAGGAAATAAATTGAGACAATTTTCATATTCATAAAGCAAACAAAAAACAAACTCACTGCCGTCAAGTTAAATCTGACTCATAGCAACCCCTCCATGGGTTTCCAAGGCAGTATCAATACAGAAGTAGATTGCCCAACCTTTCTTCCATTCATATTCATAATATTAGTTAAATATTTATAAACATTTTTTTGTCTTGCATCTTCTCAATTTATTTCTATTAATTGTTTTAGCTACTTACCCCCCAAAAAATGTATTTTATATCAGTTTCTCCAAAATAAATTATATCCAATGTGACAATTCCTTTAACATATTTAAGTATTGACTATACTACGTTAACTATTTTATGTGCTGCATATCCTTTAAAGATTTAATGCAAACTTTTCATAGCTTCTATGAAATATATTCCCTTTTCATTGATATGCTTATTAATTTAATTAAGGATGTTAACAAAGCTCAAATAATTTTTAGTACAATGGAGGGCTCAGAATAAAAAAAAAGAGGTAGAAATTATTTTATAGTAATTCCCCTGAAGAGAAGTAAATTAATTTTAATATTTCTTTTTATTCTTGAAACAAGTTTTCAGATATTTCCAAGTTTTTAAAGAAAATTATTTGTTAAATATATTCTATAGATAAACTGTGGTTGTTAAGTTTGTGTGTCAACTTGGCTGGGCCAGGTTGAGTGTCTGAGCGGCTGAATGTAGTTATTCCCCAAGGTGAGATTGGTAATTAACTCCATGGTGGAATTTATTAGAGCAGCTGAGTAGCTGCTTTGGGTATGTGGTCTGCTTTCCGTGTATAAGAAATAGCTTTGGGAATGGTCTCCAGCTTATGGCAAGCTTGAACCCTTCATGTAGCCATGTCTTTGTTCAGCAGCCTGCCATGCTCTGCCAACCTTGGGAATTTAAATGGACTTGAATTTGGCCTGCTGTGTGGTTTGGTAATACTGGAACTGTGCCTTATTACTTGTTATCATTGGGTTTGTCAGCCTCAGCAGCCAGCAGCTGAGTGAAGAAAAGCCTCAAGCTTCAGTGGGCTGGGAACAGGGGGCAGAGCTGAAGCCCAAGGCTGAGGGGTTTTCACCCAGTCCCTAGAGCCTGACAATTTGAACTCAGATGTAAAGCCTCCAAATTTTAAGAATCAACTTCTCTTTTGTAAGGCCAGCCCATTTGTGGTATATTCCTGTCAGAGTGCTACTAGGTAAACAGAGCATAAACAAAAGCTATAACCCAGGTTTTCCAGTTTTATATGTGTTATATTTTGATTTTTCAGTATTTTCCACCTCTGAAAACTTGTATCTCAAATTATTTAGCTATAAAAAGGATTAAACTGCTCTCCTGAATTTTCCTGTGACCTTTTAATAAAATAATATGTACAAATTCTTCACAATCTATAAATATATTTAAAAGTAAAATAAAATTAATAAAACTCACTGCCGTCAAGTCAATTTCAACTCTATGGACCCCTCCTTGGGTTTCCAAAGTGGTATCTCTATGGAAATAGATTGCATAATCTTCCTTCTGAGGAGTGACTGGCAGGCTTGAACCGCCAGCCTTCTGGGTTGGCGTCAAATACCTTACACACTATGCCACAATTTATAATTAACACAACCTTAATAAAAGGTGTAATATAAACTTCAACCAAAAATAAGTTCTTAATTTTATCCCTAAGAAAGTACAAGTTGTTGTAAGATTTAAATTGTTGGTTTTAAAAAAATTCTGTTTAGTATCCATTATATTAATCAAAATGCAGTTATTACACATAATGCTTTTTAATAAGCAGTCACTACATATGTCAATAAACTGTAAAAGTAATAAATGGGAAATATAAAATTGATATATACTCATCACTTGTATAGTCCTCTGTTTTCCATTTTTTTCTTTGGATATTAACTTTCACCAGTACAGCAATCAGTATAGATAGAATAATGAAAAAGGGAATGAGCAAGAAAAATGGCCATTTTGTAGGTTTGGAACGGTAACCAATATCAATATAGACCTTACCTAGGAGAGAAAATACCAGAGATTTGAAAGCAATCACTAAGGGTGAGAGGAAAATATTTTCAACCCCCTAACAAAATGTGTTAGTGGCACCCTTTAATAAAATAAATTGTTTTTATTAAAAAAAAAAAAAAAAACTTGCCATGGAGTTGATTCTGACTCACAGTAACCCTATAGGACAGAGTAGAACTAGCATACAAGGTTTGTGAGCTGTAGATCTTTATGGAAGGAGACTGCCACATCTTTATGCCACAAAAAACAGAGATCTTTTGGTTAGAAATCCATCAATTAATGTTACCAGGGCTCTTTTTACTATAATAATATAATGTTGTTGTTATTGTTAGCTGCTGTCAAGTTGTCTCCAACTCATAGCGACCCTATGCACAGCAGAAGGAACCACCACCCAGTCCCACACAAGCCCCATGATCCCTGCTCTACTTGAGCCCATCGCTGCAGCCACTGTGTTAAACCATTTTGTGGAGGGACCTTCCCCTCTTTTGTTGACCTTCCACCTTACCAAACATGACATCCTTCTCCAGGGTATGGTCCTTTCTGACAACATGACCAAAGTAGGTTAGACATAGTCTGGTCATTCTCACTTCCAAGGGGTGTTCCAGCTGCAATTCTTCCAGGACAGATTTGTTAGTTCTTTTAGCAGACCATGGTACTTTCAGCATTCTTCGTCAGCACCACAACTCAAAAGCATCAATTCTTCTTTGGTCTTCCTTATTCATTGTCCAGCTCTCATATGCATATGAGGTGATTGAAAATACCATGGGTTGGATCAGGTGCACCTTAGTCCTCAGTGAGGTATCTTTGCTCCCCAGCACTTGAAAGAGGTCCTTTGCAGCCATTTTTTGCCCAGTACTATACATCATCTGACCTCCTGACTGCTGCTTCCATTGGCATCGATTACAGAAACAAGCAGTGTGAAGTCTTTGACAACTTCAATCTTTTCTCCATTTATCATGATGCTACTTATTGGTCCAGTTGTGAGGATTTTTATTTTCTTCATATTGAGATGTAATCCATACTTCAGGCTGTAGTCTTCAATCTTCATCAGTGAGTTCTTCAAGTCATCCTCACTTTCAGCAAGCAAAATTGTGTTGTCTGTGTATCGTAAGTTGTTAATGAGCCTTCCTCAAGTCCTAATGCCATGTTCTTCTTCATATAATACAGCTTCTTGGATTATTTGCTCAGCATACAGATTGAATAAGTATGGTGAAAGGATACAACTGTGACTCACTCCCTTCCTGATTTTAAACATGCAGTGTCCCCCTTGTTCTGCCTTAAAGGCAGCCTCCTGGTCTATGTACAGTTCCTCATGAGTACAATTAAATGTTTTGGAATTCCCATTCTTCTCAATGTTACCTATAATTTGTTATGATCCATACAATTAAATGTTTTTGCATAGTCAATAAAACACAAGTAAACGTCTTTCTGGTATTCTTTGCTTTCAGCCAAGATCCATCTAAAATCAGCAATGATATCCCTTATTCTACATCCTCTTCTGAATCCAACTTGTATTTCTGGAAGTTCTATGTCAATTCACTGTTGCAACTCTTTTTGAATTATGTTCAGTAAGATTTGACTTGTATGTGATGTTAATGATATTGTTTGATAATTTTCCCATTCTGTGGGATCACCTTTCTTTGGAATGGCTACAAATATGGATCTCTTCCAGTCAGTTAGCCAGATAGCTGTCTTCCAAATCTCCTGGCATAATCGAGTGAGTGCCTCCAGTGTGGCATCAGTTTGTTGAAACATCTTAAAAAAATAAACTATTTGTTTACTTTACTTCAAATTACAAATTGAAAAACTGAGGAAAAAGCATAATAAAAATATACAAGGGGACCTTGCCAATTGACATTTCTTGATAGCTTCCACCATTTGGCTGGTGCAACCAAGGGCACAGACTCCATTCCGCTCCAATTTCATTCAGGGTGCTCACTATGATGCATGCCTCATACATTGGCCAGAGTTGTCCTAACATAGTAAATTAATTGTGCAAGATTAAAATAGTAATTTGTTTCTTAAAAATGAGAATATTTTCTATAATGTACATAGTTTGGAAAGATCAATTTAAACTTATGTTCAATGCTTGATATTTAGTTTGTTTTGATAATAGTTTAGTCAAATTAAATTTTTAATGCATATCTAATTTGGTTCTGTTTAAGCCTAGCATTCCCCTGCAGCTGACCATATAGTCTGTTCTTTTACCCAGAGCTGCAATAACCAGGAATATAGTAAATGCCTTTCTGTATTTGAAAGAACCCTGGTGGCACAATTGGTTAAGCTCTGAGCTGCTAACTAAAAGGTCCATGGTTACCCACCCACTTGGTTCTGCACGAGGTGAGACTTGAAGATCTGCTCTTGTAGAGATTAGAGCCTAGAAAACTCCATGGGGCTGTTCTATTCTTTCATTTATGGTCACTATGAGTTGGAATTAGCTCCCCATCACACAATAAAATTAAAAAATTAAGTTATTTTATAATTTTTAATTAACATGTTTTTATATGAAGTATACCAGTTGACAGAAAAAGTACAAAGGGATTCTTAACTCTTACATAATATTCCCTGCTTTTTTATTAAGGACTTACTATTCTCAACAGTTGCTTTTTAGGACTATTTGATAATGCAGATGAGAAAAAAATTAAAGTATGATCTTATAAGATTGAAGGTTTTTCCAATATTCTATTTTCAGTAAGATATATGATACATATCATAAATATTTCATGAAATCCAAATTATCTTTTATTTTATTGCATTGGTAGGTATTTTCCTGTCTAACGTGACTTGCTTATCCCAAGATCATGAAGAAATTTCCATATTATTTCCTTCTGGAATTATATGCTTAGCTTCTACATTTAGATTTATGATCAATGTCACATTAAATATTAAGCATTTGGGATTTTCAGGTTCATTTGTTCCTACATGAATAACCAGTTGTTTGAGTATAAAGTTTTGAATTAACTTTCCTTCTAACCTTGTACTTTTTCTTTTCTTTTTTTTTTGGTGATTTGGGTGAAAGTTTACTGAGCAAATTCTTTTTCCATACATCAGTTCGTATACTTTTTGTTTCATGAAATTAACTACAATCCCCAGCTCTCTTCCCATTATCTCCCTGCAGCTACCTTTTCCCTATGTCCTTCTTTCCTATGCATTCTGGCCCTCTGAGCTACCTCCCTATGCAAATACCACCCTTCTGGTCTTCCATGCTTGACTGTTCTGAGGAGCATATCTTTCTGATGTAAATATTCATCTTATATGCCTATTTATTGTTTGGCTGGAAAGCACAGGAGTTCAATTCCGGTCCTGAAAGGTGACTAGTGGCCATAGACTCAAGGGTTTCGCCAGTCTCTATCAGACCAGTAAGCCTGGTCTTTTTTATGATTTTGAGTTTTGTTCCATATTTTTCTCCCACTCTATCCAGGATCTTCTGCACTGACCCCTTTGAGTGGTTGACAGTGGTAGTCGGGCATCATCTTCTTCTGTTCTCATGGTCATGTAGGCTGAGTTTGGCATGGTCCACTAGTCCCTTGGACTAATTGTTTCCATGCATCTTTGATTTTCTTCATTCTTCTTCGTTCCAGATGAGGAGAGACTAAGTGTTGCATCTAGATGGCTATTTGCAAGTTATTAAGACATCAGCCTCTACTTATCAATGTAGGATGTAGAACAATGTTTTTGCCTATCGTTGTGCCAATTGAGCTTAATGTCCTTTGTGACCATGGTCCTGAGCCCACAGGTCCAAAAACTGGGTGGTTGGCTGTGACTAAGAAATCATAATTTTGTTCCCTGTTAATTCTATTTATATGAACATTCTTACAGTACATACAAATACATTGTAAAAATATCATCTGCAAAACTTATATATGACCATGGGTATATTCAGTTTTGTCTAGAGATATTTGATCATTCAGCCTGTCTACCTATGTATCTACCTGTAGATTAAATTAATGTGATTAAATTAATGTTTGTTATAACTGATAATGCAGTATTGCATATGTAGAAGTGTTTATCTTTGCTCCCTGAACCTCTTGTACCTTCTGTGTCTCTTGAACCTCTCTGTGTCTTCATTTTCCTTAGTGTTACTGTGTTGGTATATTTCCTTTCCCTTCACCCAAATCAATACTTGCCTCTTACCTATCTAGCAATTTTCCCTCCCCTCCCATCCCATCTCTGGTAACCAACAAAGAAAGTTTTCTTCTGTGTATGAACATTTCCTTGACTTTTTACAATAGTGGACCAACACAACACTTGTCCTGAGATTGACGTATTTCACTCAGCATAATGTCCTTCAAGTTCATCCATGTTATGCAGTGTTTCACAGATTCTACATTAATCTTTAGGAGTTCTGGTAGCTTAGTGCCTAAGGCACTTGAATGCTAACCAGAGGCTGATGGTTCAAACCCACCACCCACTCCTCAGAAGGAAGATGGGGCAATCTACTTCCATAGTGATAACTGCCTCGGAAACCCAAGGAGGGGTCGCTATGAGTCGGGTCCGATTCAATGTCACATAACAACAACAACAACACATTAATCTTTAGTGTTTCACAGTATTCCATTGTGTGTATGTACCATAGTTTGGTTATCCACTCTTCAGTTGATGGACACCTAGGTTGTTTCCATCTTTTGGCTATTGTAAATAGTGCTTCAATGCACATGGGTGTGCATATATCTGTTCTTGTCCTGGATCTCATTTCTTTAGGATATATACCTAGTAACGCAATGGCTGGGTCAAATGGTATTTCTAATTCCACCTTTTTAAGGAATCACCATATTGTTTTCCACAGTGGTTGTATCATTCTACAGTCCCACCAGCAGAGTATGAGAGTCCCAATCTCTCCACATCCTTGTCACTATTTGTTATTTTCTGTCTTGTTCAACTTTGCTACTAGTGTTGGGGCAAGATGGTATCTCATTGTTGTTTTGATTTGAATCTCTCTACAGGCTAATGATCATAGGCATTTCTTCATATGTCCATTGGCTGCCTGAATATATTCTTTGGTGAAGTGTCCATTCATGTCTTCTGCCTATTTTTTAATTGGATTGTCTTTTTGATGTTGCGGTGTTGGAGTTTTCTATAAATTTTAGAGATAAGCGTTTATCAGATATGTCATTATGAAATATTTTTCCCATCTGTAGGTTCTCTTTTTACTCTTTTGAAAAAGTCTTTTGATGAACATAAAAATTTAACTTTTAAAAGGTACCAATTATCCAGTTTATCTTCTGCTGTTTGTACATTATGAGTTATGCTTGATAGTCTATTTATGCCATACATTAGGGTACCTAAGTTTGCCCCTAATTTTTCTTTGATGAACTTTATAGCTTTAGGTTTCACATTTAAAACTTTTATCCATATGGAGTTAGTTTTTGTGTATGGTAAGAGGTATGGATCTTGTTTCATTTTTCTGCAAATGGATATCTTTGTTTGCCAATATCATTTGTTAAAGAGACTATCTCTTCCACATTTAATGGATTTTGGCCCTTTGTCAAAGATCAGCTGACCATTGGTGGATGGATCTATTTCTGGGTCCTCAATTTTGTTCCACGGGTCTACATGTCCATCATTGTACCAGTACCAGGCTGTTTTGACTACTGTCACTGTATAGCAGATTTTGAGATCTGAAAGTGTGAGACCTCCCACTTTGTTCTTCTTCTTCAATAGTGCTTTGCCTACCCAAGGTCTCTTTCCTTTCCATTTAAAATTAGTGATTGTTTTTTCTATGTGCTTAAAGAATGTTGATAGAATGTGGATTGGGATTGCATTGAATGTATAAATTGCTTTCAGTAAAATTGACATTTTCCCAGTGTTCAATCTTCCTATCCATGAGCACGGTATGTTCTTCTATTTATGCAGATCTCTGATAGTTTTTTGAATAGTGTTTTATAGTTTTATTTGTATAGGTCTTTTACCTCTGTACATTTACTGAGAAGTCAATTAACCATATATTCTTTTCCATTCCAAACCATTGATCTATTTGTAGATCTATTTTTGTAGTGTAAAGCCTAAAATTAAGGTTCAGTATTATATGCTATCTTGAGATGTGTCAAAATCAAAAGGGCACTGGATGACTTAATTGCAAGTTCTTGCCCCCATTATGTTCCTGTGTGTGAGGTCCCCTAGCCAAATAACCAGGTGCAGTTCTTGGTTACTCCTGAGTAGTGAGTTTCAGTTCCTTGTTAGCCTACACAGTTATTCAAACAAGCCAATCACATCCTCATGCAAGAACTAAGGGGTGCCCTACCCTCTTGACACTATAAAACCTACCTCCCACAGTCCTTGTTATTCACTTTGTACCTGACTGTAACTCCATGTGGCTCTTGGCATGTGGTTTCTTCTTCCACATAGAGTTAATATATATCAATGATATACTGCTCTTCCTCTCTTTTTGCACTTCCAGGTGGCAATTATTCAGCCATCCCTATAACCCTTGGGTAAAAATATCTCCTTCACCAATGGAGTGAATAGGAAACACTTAAAAACAATTATTTACCAACACTATAACATCTTGATTAATGAAACTGTATATTAAATCTTGATGTCAAATAGAATAAGTCTCTCATTCTTTTTTTCAGAGTTGTTTTCACTATTCTAGGTACTTTTGTGTATATTTTAGGATCAAGTGATTCATTTCTTTTACAAATGCATGTTTTTATGATGTTGTTGTTGTTGTTATGTGCCATCGAGTTGGACCCGACTCATAGCGACCTCTCCTTGGGTTTCCGAGGTGGTATCACTACAGAAGTAGATTGCCCAACCTTCCTTCAGAGGAGTGGCTGGTGGGTTTGAACCACTAGCCTTCTGGTTAGCAGTCAAGTGTCTTAGGCACTATGATACCAGAACTTTTATGATGGGTAATTTTTTAATCTATAGATTTACTTTATTGAGAATTGACATCTTAACAATATTACATCTTCTGATATGATATATTTATCTATTTATTTGGATATTTAATATTATTTTGCATCTCTTAAAATTTATTCTTCATATTTTTTATTTGTATATTATTGTAAATGATATCTATTTTAAATGACTCTCTTTTGTCATTGCTATTTGTATAGCAATAGAACTGATTTTGTTTATGATGTTTCCTCTGAAGTTTTAAGAAATGCTATTTCTAGAAGTATATTTTGTAGACTTTTTATTATTATTTATAAAACTAATAATATAATCTTCACATTAAGACAGACTTATTTCATTCTTTCAAATCTTTATGTCCTTGTTTCCTGTTGTTTCCTTATTGCACTGGCTAGAACCTACTGAAAATATTGGATAGATGTGATGAGAACAGATTTTATTGTCTTGCAACTAATTTTATGGGAAAAATCATATATTTCATCATAGTATATCATATTAGCTTTATGTTATTTTTGTTTTTAATACTCTTTATCACATTGAGGAAGTCCTTTCTTAGTAGTTTGCTGTTTTTTTTTTGGTTCATAAAGGGTGCTTTATTTTGTCAAAAGATTTTTCTGAATCAAATTACACAGTAATTGTTGATTTGGTGAATTGTAATTATTGGCATTCAAATATTAAAAGTCTTACATACTGAGAATTAACCCCGATTGATCTGGTTTCTAATCCTTTTAATAACTACCTGTTGTTGTTATGTGCCATCAAGTCGGACCTGACTCATAGCGACCCCTCCTTGGGTTTCCGAGGCATTATCACTACGGAAGTAGATTTCCCCATCTTCCTTCCAAGAGTGGCTGGTGGGTTTGAAATTCCAGCCTTCTTGTTAGCAGTCAAGTGCCTTAGGCACTATGCTACCAGAGCTTCCAATGACTGCCTATCACATTTAATATATTATATGTATATATATATATACACATCAAATTATATGGTAATTATATAGTACTTTGTTTAGGATTTTTTCATTTATATTCATGAAGGATGAAGCTCTGAAATTTTCTCTTTCTTTTTTTTTTTATTAATTTTCTTGACTAGTTTTGGTATAAGGGTGTGTTATTCTCATACAATGAGTGGACAGGGGTTCTTCCACACTATTTTTTTAATGTATAATTTTTACTCACAAAAAAATGAGGGGATTCACCTGTGAAGCCATCTGGAACTGTAGTTTTTTGTTTATTTGTTTTTTGCTATTGGAGATTTATCTTAATTAAATGCACAGATCCAAGAAGTTTTGGCTTCTGGCTTCTGGCTTCTGGGTTCCACTCTTTGAGCACTGGTGGCATAGTGGGTAAGACATCTGACTGCTAACCAGAAGGTCAGTGGTTCAAACTCAGCAGCTTCTCTGCAAGCAGAGCACAAGGCAATCTACTTCCATGAAGATGTTCAGTCTTGGAAACCCAATGGTGTTGCTCTGAGTGAGAATTGACTCCATGGTAGTAAGTGGGTGGGTTTCCATCAGGTATAGCCCTTCTCAAAGCTGAATAACTTTATCAGCCTGCTTTCTGCCTGTAATTAATTATGGGTCAAAAGAGCATTATGCAGTATCTTTATCATATTCAGTCTAAATGGATATCATTTCTTTGAAAATGTACAGCTTTCTTTGGTATTAAAGTTAAAATGCACCAACCCATTAGATGAAGGTCACACCCACAAATCCCCATGGCTTTTGATAAGATCTAGAGAAGCTTTTATCTATAATGGCCCTGGTGAGGCTGCTATGGTATAGCCTATTTATAATTAATAGCATTATTGTTTGAGAGTTTTTAGGTGGCATTCTCATAAATCACTTAGAAGCCTTTTTTCTAGATGAAAGGGTTATCAAGAATTCACTTTAAGTTTTTCTGAGGTTTTAACAGAGGGATTTATAATCACATGCTTGACTATCTTTGGCATTTTCATTTGGCATTTGGCTATTTCTTAATCTAAAAACTTTTGTTGATAAAGACAATAAATGAATAAAAGTTTTATTTTCAAACAAATAACAAAAAATTACCTCTTTTATATTTGCTATATATTCTGCATGAATATTGAATTATTCCTTCATTAATTATCACTATATTATTGTATTTTACCATAGATAACTTAACCAAGTCAATTGGTACTTTCTGTATTCTACCAAGAAATCTCACCAGCCAGAACCATGGATTCTATTCTCTACATCACTACAAGCAACAGTGATGCCAAAAAATCTACCATTTCATGATAAATGTCTTTTCTCTAACTTCTAACAACATGTTTTTAACTGTTCCTAAAGATGTTATAAACAGTCCTCTCAACACAGTATTCCAGCTTCCACTTACTATCTAGCTCCCAAACTAGTGCCATTATGTAATTTAAATTCTTATAAACACCAACAACTGATTACAAATTATTTCTATAATACATTGATGTGTAAAAAACTACCCCATTGCTTGGTAACATAAAATAAGCATTTCATTATGCTCACTGTCTTCTGCATCATGGGTTTGGGAAGGCCTTAGTTGGGTGATTGAATTTTTGTGTCTCAGTGTAGTCAAATTTCATATCTACATGTTCATTTGCAACACGATGAATGTTGCAGAAATAAAGAATTACAAGAGTAAGATTATAGCAATCCCAGATTGTCACTTCTGCCACATTTTATTGGCCTATCAAATCAATAAGACCAACCTAGATTCTAGGAAAGGAGTAGATTATACTGCCCATTGGGCAATGGCATATGTGTGCATGGACAGAAACCACTAACACAGCCAGCCTGAAGACAAGGTACTGCAGGAGAACTGCTACTATTAATATGGAAACATCTTAATTATGCATTAAATCTATCATAATTTTAATACTGTAATTTATTTGTTGTTGTTGAGAATAAACACAGCAGAACATATGCCAACCAACAATTTCTACATGTACAGTTCAGTGACACTAGTTACATTCCTCTAGTTGTGCAACCAACCATTCTCATCCTCTATTTCTGACTTGTTCCTCCCCCAGTTATATAAATTCTCTGCTCCTAAGGTTCTTATTGAATCTTTTGAGTTGCTGTCATCTATTTGATATCTATATGATAGTTCTTAAAAGAGCACAATACTCCAGGCTGGCATTCTCTACTAGTTAACCCTTTTATGACCAAATTATTTTCTGCTTTGAATTTTTTGTTGATATCATGTGTTTTCAGTAATGAAAGTTATGTTGAAAACAAGGAAACCTTTTATTTTTTTTTAAAGGTAATATGGATTTTGATTCAATTATATTGAGCACCTATGTTCCAAGTGGACTCTGGTGGCAGAATTGGTGGGGAAAGACCTGTTCCTTTAGAATCACATAGCTATATAGGTCTGTGCCTAGTAGTAGGACATATTACAAGTGGGATAGCAGCTTCCCAAGAAACCTGAGTGACTGAAATTGTTGGTGGGTGATATTATGTCTCACAGGTCATGAATGGGTTAAGTTAAAC
>NW_006921611.1:8852698-8861962 GCF_000298275.1 Orycteropus afer afer
TAACTTATATATACCTTTTTAAACTTATGATAAAAATTAGAGCCATTGTTGACTCTGACTGATGGTGACAAAATGTTTGTTGAAGTAGTACTGTGGTCCATAGATTTTCTAATGGATTTCTTTGGGGGTGAGGGGGGAGGATTGGATTGTCAGGTCTTTCTTCTGAAGCACATTTGTTTAAACTTTTGTTTAGTAGCCAAGCATGCTAATTTTCGTGCCACCCAGAGATTCTACCTGCTTTTATGTGGCTTTCTATGGTGGTGTAGTGCCTAAGGCATTTGACTGCTAACCAGAAGTTTGCCAGTTCAAACCCACCAGCCACTCCATGGAAGGAAGACTGGGCAATCTACTTCCATAAAAAGTTACCACCTAAGAAACCCAAAGGGGGGTCGCTGTGAGTTGGAATAGACTAGATGCCAGTGAGCTATTTATTTATTTGTTTTCATCATACTTCTCAATACTGGGATAAATGTGGCAATATTAAGAGCCACCTCTGGCTTAAGATCTGGAAAAATAAGCATGAATTATCTGTAAATTTAGAGTATGTTTTTTATATATGGAATCATCCTGAGCTAAGCATTAATGGGTATACTGGCTTGCTCTATAATCCATTTTAGGCTTTGCTTTACCTTGATCAATACTACAGGCAACTTCTTTCCCCAAGTTCCCTGGGTGTCTGTCTTCTATATAGGTTTAGCAAACAGGAACCTCTGAATTAAATTTGGAAGAAGAGTGAATTAACCAGGGTATTCCTCCCCTTTTCTCTAAACCATCTTCAACAGAGTGTGTGCCCTCTATACCTTTAACTCATGCTGGATAGAACTCTCCTGTGGTCCAGATTCCACTGTGCAGCTCTGACCATAATCATATGTCATGTTAGATGACTTAGATTCTACCTGAGTAATACTGCTTCTTTATATTGTCTTTTAAATCCTAATAAATTGTAGTGGATTCCTGAGGTGGTAACCTTTAGAGTGCCTCACGATTCTCTGATTGGCATTTCATCTCTCCCTTTATATGTTACTTAATGCCTTGATGGCCCAACAATATTTTTGTTTTCCTGCTTGGGTCCTGACTCATATATCTTACATAGAACATATATTATAACATATGCTACTCTCTGGAAATGAAACATAAATTGAATGTCCATACATGGTTTATTTTATGTGAAACAGAATCTAAATAAAAAATGGCTGACAACATATAATTTATTAAATTTAACAAATTAAAAATTACATTTTAAGTATATTTGCAATTTGTTATTAATACTTACCAGCACTCGTGCCTGGTGAAGGTGGATAATTTCCACTGTCAATACTCCCACCTCTCCATGTTTCATCTACATTTTCACAGCTTGGAGGTAAATATGTAGGATTACAATGACAGTGTTTTTTATTATTGCATACCTGAAACCAGGAGAAATAATACCTTATAAGAGAAGAAACTACAATTGTATATATTCAGGTAGAATTATAAAATAATACCAAGGTCACATAAGGAGTATGTGCTTGTGTGTGTGTGTGTGTGTGTGTGTGATTGGTTGTATGTGTGTGTGAGTGTGTGTAGCTGTGTGATTTCTTTCCAGGAATCACTTTCAATTATTTCTATTCTTACCTAATAGTATTGGTACTTACACCCTGATTGTGGCATTTTTCTGGAGTACAGTCATAATTCAGGTATGAGGAAGAAACACATTGCATACCCTTGCAAACCTAAAAAGAAAATCAGTAAAAATAAGTTAAGTGACATACCATCTAGATTTGTCATCTAATTAAATGTATTTTATTCTGTACTGCCATGAAAGGTATTAATTAATGTACTAACAATAAATATCATAGTACTACAATATTTGCAATACTAGATGAGACATTGATTATATGTTAAAAAAAAAAAAAAAAAACACTGCTGTCAAGTTCATTCCAACTCATAGTGACCCCCATTGCATTTCCATGGAAGTATCTTTATAGACGCAGATCACTCAGTCTTGCTTCCTTGGAGTGGCTGGTGGGTTTAAACCACCATCCTGCTGGCTAGCAGTCAGATGTCTTAGGCACTGTGCTACCAGAACTCCTTCATTGAATATATGTTTTGTTGTTAGGTGCCATCGAGTCATCTTCGAATTATAGCAGAGCAGCCAGGACAAAGGGAGCAAGTGGCAGAGGGATCCAGGTAATGGGAGGGACCTAGGCCCCAACCCCCAAGTGGCAGGAAAAGCAGAGGGGAAAGGAAAGGTAAGCCGGGGCATCCAGGACAGAGCGAGCAAGTGGCAGAGGGATCCAGGTAAGGGAAATGACCCAAGCCCCAACTCCCATGTGGCAGGAAAAGCAGAGGGGAAAAGAAAGAAAGCCAGGACATCCAGGACATCCAGGACAGAGTGAACAAGCAGCAGGGATCCTGGTAAGGGGAGGGTGGAGAGGTTTCAAACAGCTAAGGGAGACAAACTTGTCTGTCAGTTTGTCATGCTCTGGTGACATGTTGCTGTGAGGCCTGAGGCTGTGAGACCCAAATTGTGATTTTTGTCTAAATGAGTGGCAGATAGCAAAGCTTTACATATGACCCAACCATGCCCCCACCTCCTACAGCCCCACCTACTGAGTGAGAGCCACCACATGCTTCTGCATGAACTGGCCAATGATACATGACAGCCAATATGAGCCTGATTCACCCTTAATTGCTCTTCATAAACAGCTAACAGAGATTGGTGGAGCCACTCATTCTCTATCCCACCTTCCAGGAGACAGGTGGTTACCACAAAAGTGCTGCCAACAAGCAAATAAAGGAGCACAGAACCCTGCTTACTCAGATATATCAAAACAAAGAAAAAAATATGTATCTTGGGCAAGTCACATCAGCATACAATCATCAGTTAAATATAAATACAACAGTGTTACAATACCTCAGAGACAAAGGATCATCAAAGTCCACATAAAGAAGCAAGATGAAGTAGTAGAAACAAGGAACCAGGATAAAAATCCAGAAAAAAATCCCTAAGAAAGAAGCAGCATTGGAACTCCATGATCAGGAATTCAAATTAATTATATTTAAGTACCTTCAATGGATTGAGGGTCAGATCAGGGAAAACAATGACAATGTTAATGAAAACACAGACAAAATGCTAGAAAAATTTGGGAAGACAATACAAGAAAAATAAATGAATAAATGAAAAATTAGAAAAGATTCTAAATCTACAGATAGAAATCCAAAAGATTAATTAAAAAGTTCAGAAATAGATAACACATTGAATAAGCAAAGGAGTAAAATCAAATCAATGTAAGGCAGAATTAGTAAGATTGAAGACAAATACCTCAATACACTACTTTGCTAAGAGATCAATCAGAAAAAAGATCAAACCAAAATGAAGAAAGTCTAAGATTTATGTGGGATACCATCAAGAGGGATAACCTATGAGTAATCAGAATTCAAGAACAGGAATAGACAAATAAAACTACTAAGAAAATTGTTGAATACTTGTTGGAAGAGGAGTCCCTGATAGGATTAAAGATGAGAATTTATCCATTCAGGAAGTCCAACGGGATTTTCCAAAAGAAAATCAACAAGACATATCAATCATCACTAAACTCACCAAAACCAAAGACAAAGAAAAAATACTGAAAGCAATATGGGAAAAATGAGACGCTACTGACAAAGGGCAACCAATAAGACTAAGCTCTGATTTATTGGCAGAAACCATGCAGGTGAGAAGGCAATAGGATGGTATATATAAAATCCTGAAAGAAAAAAATAAATTTCACGCAAAAAATATATACCCAGCAAAATTGTCCCTCAAATATAGTGGTGAAATTAGGATGTTTTAAGAGAAGCAGAAATTAAAGGAATTGGTTAAAACCTGACCAACCTTACAAGAAATGCTAAAGTGACTCCTTTGGATAGGCTCAACAACAGCAAACAACAACCAACCATTAACACACACAAAGACATAACCCAGAAACCAACACAGTTATGAAAGTATCCAAGTAAAATAAGCTTACAAGACCATAAGTAGGAAACCAGAGACATCAATTGGCAAATGAGGACAACTACAAAAAAAAAAAAAAAGGGTAAAAATTTAGTTACAGAACTTTTAAATGGTGAGGAAGTCAAGACAACTGCAAGATGGACTGGACTGTTCTAAACTTGGAAAGAAAATTATAAATCACAGGGTAACAACAAAGAAAAATAATAAATCTTCACATCAAAATTATAAAAGAGGACCAGCACAAATATTTAGCAAATACTAAAACAATAGCAATGAAGAAAGTGTTAACAAGATTCATAAAAAAAAAAAAACAAGCTCCATACAGAAAATTATATGGAACAAAGAAATGAGCAACACCATGAAAAAACACATAACAAAATGACAGCAATAAATTCATAGTTGTTGATATGACATTGAATGTAAATAGATTAAATGGACCACTCATGAGATGGAGAGTTACAGACTGAATAAGAAAACACAACCCATCAATATGCTGTCTATAAGAGACTCAACTTAGACACAAAGACAAAAATAGACTAAAAATCAAAGGTTGAGAAAGATGTATTAAGCAAATGGCAAACAAAAAGAGGAGTGGCAATGGCAATTTCTGATAAAACTGAATTTAAGACAAAAACCACCATAAGAGACAAGGAAGGATATCATATAATGATTAAAAGATCAATTGAACAAGAGAGCATAACCATAATATCTATGTACCCAATTAAAGAGCTCCAAAATACATAAATCTAAATTTAACAGAATTGAAAAGACAAATAACTCCACAGTAATAGTAGGAGACTTTAATATATCACTTTCAATGAAAGATAGAACAACCAGAAAGAAACTCAGCAAAGACTCAGAACTAAACAATACAATCCACAAACTTGAACTTATAGACATCTACAGAGCACTTCACCTAACAACAGCACAATATACATTCTTTTACAGTGCACATGGAACATTCTCCAGGATATCCCATATGCTAGACCACAAAGAAAGCCTTAATAAATTTAAAAACATTGAAAATATTGCAAAACATCTTCTCAGACCACAATGCTATCAAATTAGAAATCAACAATAGGAAGATCAATGGTAAAAGAGCAAACATATAGAAACTGAGTAATGCCCTTCTTAAAAACTGCTTGGCAATAGAAGAAATAAAAATTAAATAAAAAATTTCTTTGAATCAAACAAGAATGAAAACACAACATACCAAAATCTTTGGGACAAGGCAAAAACAGTGATTAGAGGCCAATTTATAGCAATAAGTGCACAAATCACAAAAGAAGAAAGAACCAAACTCATCACCTTAACACAACATCTCCAAAAATAAGACAAAGAGCAGCAAAAGAAACCTACAGTCATCAGAAGAAAAGAAACAATAAAGATTGAAACAGAAAATAGAAAGACAATAGAAAAAAATCAACAAAACTAAAGTTTGTTTTTAGAAATAAAATTGACAGACTACTGGCAAACTTAATGAAGGAAAAGAGGGAAAGAATACAAATAACAAAAATAAGAAACAAATTGGGTGATATCACAACAGAACCAACTAAAGTAAAAAGGATAATATCACAATACTATGAAGAACTGTACTCCAACAAATTTAAAACCATAGAAAATGGACAGATATCTAGAAACATATTACTTACCTAAACTAATACAGGATCCAGGTAACAGGCAGAAGGCAGGCAGGTTCCAGGCCCCTAGACCCAGGAGAGGAAGTGAGTGGCTGGGGACCACAAAACGGCAGAATTCCAGGTAGGCATTAGGTAAGTGGAGGGCAGAGAGGTTTCCAACAGCAAAGGGAGACAAACTTGTCTGTCAGTTTGTCATCCTGTGGGACTTGAAAATTGCTAGGAGGCTTGAGGCTGTGCCACCAGTGTTTCAAATGCCAGCAGGGTTGCACATGGTGCACAGGTTTCAATGCCTCTTACAGACTGAGACAGAGTAGGAGGAAGGAAGAGCCCATCCAAAAAAATTGGCCAGGGAAAAACTTATGAATAACAGAGAAACACTGTCTAATACATTACCGGGAAACTTTATGAATAGTTTGAAAACACTGTCCAACACAGTGCAGGAAGACAAGCCCCTTAGGTAAGAAGGCACATAAAACAGGACTGGGAAAGAGCTGCCTCATCAGAGTAGAACTAACCATAGTGATATGGATAAAGTAAAGCTTTCAAGACCTCCAATTGCTGATGTGGCACAACTCAAATTGAGGAGAAACAGTTGCAAACATCCATTAATAATTGGAAGATGGAATGTCAAAGTATGAATCTAGGCAAATTGGAAGTTGTCAAAAATGGAATGGAACAAAAACAGATTGATATCCAGGCATTAGTAAGCTGAAATGGAACAGTTTTGGCCATTTTGAAACAGACAACCATATAATCTACTATACCAGGAATGACAATTTGAGGAGGAATGGTGTGGCATTCATCATCACAAAGGATGTTTCAAGATCTTTCCTGAAGTACAATGCTGTCAATGACAGAATAATATCCATATGCCTACAAGGAAGACAAGTTAATACTACTATAATTCAAATTTACACACCAACCACCAAAATCAAAGATGAGGAAATTGAAGATTTTTCTTAACTTCTGCAGTCTGAAATTGACTGAACATGCAATCAAGATGTGCTGATTATCACTGGTGACTGGAATGCAAAAGTTGGAAACAAAGAAGAATCACTAGTAGTTAGAAAATTTGGCCTTAGTGACAGAAATAATGCTGGAGATTGCATGATAGAATTTTGCAAGACCAACGAATTATTCATTGCAAATACCTTTTCAACAACACAAACAGCTGCTATACACATGGACTTCACCAGCTGGAATACACAGGAATCATATTGACTACATCTGTGGCAAGAGGTGATGCCAAATCTCAGTATCTTCAGCTAAAACAAGGCCAGCAGGTGATTGTGGAACAGACCACCAACTGCTCACATGCAAGTTCAATTTGAAGTTGAACACAATTAAAATAAGCCCACGAGAATCAAAATACGACCTTTATTATATCTCTCCTGAGTTTAGATACCATCTAAAGAAGAGGTTTGATGCATTGAACACCAGTGACCAAAAACCAGAAGAATTGTGGATGACATCAAGAGCATCACCCATGAAGAAAGCAAGAGGTCATTAAAAGGAGAAGAAAGGAAGAAAAGACCAAAATGGATGTCAGAAGAAACTCTGGAACCTGCCCTTGAGTGGAGAATAGCTAAAGCAAATGGAAGAAATGACAAGATATGAGAGCTGAATAGAAGATTTCAAAGAGCAGCTCCAGCAGACAAAGCCAATTACTATAATGAAATGTGCAAAGACCTGGAATTAGAAAACCAAAAGGGAAAAACATGCTCGGCATTTCTCAAGCTGAAAGAACTGAGGGAAAAATTTAAGCCTTGAGTTGCAATATTGAAAGATTCTATGGGCAAAACATTGAATGATTCAGGAAGCATCAAAAGAAGATGGAAAAAATACACAGTCACTGTACCAAAAAGAACTGGTAGATCTTCATTCATTTCAGGAGGTGGTATATGTTCAACCAATGGTATTGAAGGAAGAAGTCAAAGCTGCACTGAAGGAATTGGTGAGGAACAAGGCTCTGAGAATTGACAGAATACCCACTGAGATGTTTCAACAAATGGATGCCCTACTGGAGGCACTCACTCAGCTATTGGAAGAGATTTGGAAGACAGTGACCTGGCTAGCTGACTGAAAGAGATCCATATTTGTACCCATTCTAAAGAAAGGTGATCCCACTTTCCAGAATGTGGAAATTTTTGAACAATATAATTAATATCACATGCAAGTGAAATCTTACTGAAGATAATTCAAAAACTGTTGCATCAGTATATTGACAGAGGACTTCCAGAAATGCAAGCAGGATTCAGAAGAGGACATGGAACAAGGGATATCATTGCTGATGTCAAATGGATCTTGGCTCAAAGAATACCAGAAACACATTTCTTGTGTTTTGTTGACTATGCAAAAGTATTTGATTGTGTGGATAACATTGAGAAGAATGGGAATTCCAGAACACGTAATTATACTCAAGAGGAACCTGTACATAGACTAGGAGGCTGTTCGAACAGAAAAAAGAAATGTTGCATGGTTTAAAATCAAGAAGGAAGTGCATCAGGGTTGTATCCTTTCACCATACTTATTCAATCTGTATGCTGAGCAAATCATCTGAGAAGCTGGACTATATGAAGAAGAGCATGGCATCAGAACTGGAGGAAGAATCATTAACAACCTGCAATACGCTGATGACACATTTTTGCTTGCTGAACGTGAGAATGACTCGAAGCACTTACTGATGAAGATTGAAGAATATGGTTTGCAGTATGGATTACATTTCAATATAAAGAAAACAAAAGTCCTCACAACTGGTCCTATAGGCAGCATCATGATAAATGGAGAAAAAAAAAGAAAAGAAAAGAAAAAAAAAAGAAAAGATTAAAGTTGTCAAAGACTTCACATTGCTTGGTTCTACAGTCAACACCAATGGAGGCAACATTCAGGACATCAGATGACATATAGCACTTGGCAAATCAGCTGCACAAGTGCGGAAGGGCAAAGATATTTCCTTGAGGACTAAGGTGCATCTAACACAAGCTATGATATTTTCAATCACCTCATATGCATGTGAGAGCTGGGCAATGAAAATGAAGCACTGAAAAAGAGTTGATGCTTTTTAGCTGTGGTGCTAGTAAAGAATTCTAAAAGTACCATGGACTGCTAAAAGAACTAACAAGTCTGTCCTGGAGGAAGTGCAGCAGGAATGCTCCTTGGAGGTGAGAATGGCCAGACTTTGTCTCACCTACTTTGGTCCTGTTGTCAGAACTGACCATTCTCTGGAGAAGAATGCCATGCTTGGTAAGGTGGGAGGTCAGTGAAAGAGGAGAAGGCCCTCAATGAGATGGATTGACACAGTGGTAGCAGTGATGGGCCCAAGTATAGCAAGGATCATGGAGCTGGCGCAGGACTGGATAGTGTTTCATTCTGCTGTGCATACGGTTGCCATGAGTCAGAGACAACTTGAGGGCACCTAACAACAACAATAACAACAAACTAACATAGACTGAGGTGGAAAAGTTGACAGATCCATAACAAAAGAAGAAATTGAACAGGTCATAAAAAAAATTAACAACAAAAAAGTTCTGGCCCAGAGGTTTCACTGGAAATTCTACCAAACATTCAAAGATGAACTGACACCAATCCTACTCAAACTATTCCAGAACATAGAAAAGGATGGAATCATCCCAAATTCATTTTTGGGAT
>NW_006921611.1:8862237-8864750 GCF_000298275.1 Orycteropus afer afer
AAAAAAAAAAAAAAAAAAATCAGAAAAATAAGAATACAAGGGAAATTCTTCCACATAATAAAAGGCATTTATACAAAACCAACAGCCAATATTAATCTCAATGGAGAGAGACTGAAAATACTCTCCAGGTGAACAGGAACCAGACAAGGATGCCATCTATCAGCACCTCTATTCAACATTGCATTGGAAGTCCTAGCCAAGGCAATAAGGCAAGAAAAGGAAATCAAAGGCATCCAAATGGGGAAGAAAGAACTAAAACTATCCCTATTTGTTGATGATATGATCCTATGCATAGAAAATCCAAGAAACTCAGCAAAAACAAAACAAATAAACAAACAAAAAGCCTACTGGAACTAATTGAGAGATTTAGCATAGTGGCAGGATACAAGATCAACATACAAAAATCAGTTGGATTCCTCTAAAACAGCAAAAAGACTACTGAAAAAGAAATAAGGAAATCAATACCATTTACAAGAGCTACCAAAAAAATAAAATAAAATGCTTGGGAACAAAACTTACCAGGGACACAAAAGATTTGTACAAAGAAAACGACAAAAGACTACTTCAAGAAACCACAAGAGATCTACATAAATAGAAGAACATACCATGCCCATGGATAGAAAGATTGAACTTTGTGAAAATGTCAGTGCTACCCAAAGCAATTTGTACATTCATTGCAATGCCAGTCTATTTTCCATCAACATTCTTTAAGAACAAAGGAAAAGCAATCATTAATTTTATATGAAAAGGAAAGAGACCTTGGATAAGAAAAGCACTGATGAAGGAGAAGAGCAAAGTATGAGGTCTCACACTCCAAGATCTCAAAACCTACTATACAGGCACAGTAGTCCAAAAGCCTGGTATTGGTACAATGACAGATAGATAGACCAGTGGAACAGAATTGAGAACCCAGAAATAGATCCATCCACCTATGGTCAGTGGATCTTTGACAAGGTGCCAAAATCCACTAAATGGGGAAGAGATAGTCTCTTTAACAAATGGTGATGGCAAAATTGGTTATCCATTTGCAGAAAAATGAAAGAAGATACATACCTCACACCACACACAAAAACTAACTCCAGATGGATGAAAGACTCAAATATAAAATCTAAATTATAAAGTCCCTCAAGGGAAAAAACAGGGGCAAATTTTGGAGCCCTAATTTATGGCATAAATAGACTATTAAGCACCACCCAAAATATACAAACTGCACAAGATAAAGTAGATGATTGGGAACTTCTAAAAATTAAAATTTTATATGCTTCTAAAGAATTCTCCAAAAGAGTAAAGAGAGATCCCCGACTCAATGACATATAACAACAACAACAACACAGATATGGGAAAAGAAATATTTGGCAACAACATACCTGACAAGGGACTTATCTCTAAAATGTATAGAAAACTCCAGTGCCTCAACAACAAAAAGACATACAATCCACTTAAAAAATGAACAGAAGACATGAATAGACACTTCACCAAAGAGGATATTCAGGTGGCTAACAAAAACATGAAGAAATGTTCATGATCATTAGCCATTGGAAAGATGCAAATCAAAACAATGAGATACCATCTTGCCACAGCACTAGTAGCAAAGTTCAATAAAACAGAAAATAATAAATATTGGTGAGGATGTGGAGAGATTGGGACTCCCATACACTGCTGGTGGGACTGTAAAATGATAAAACCACTGTGGAAATCAGTATAGCAATTCCTTTAAAAGTTGGAATTAGAAATACCATTTGATCCAGCAATCCCATTACTAAGAATATATCCTAAAGAAGTGAAAGCCAGAACAGGAACAAATATATGGACACTCATGTTCATTAAAGCACTATTTACAATAGCAAAGAGATAGAATCAACCTAAGTTCCAATCAACAGAAGAATGGTAACCACTCTATAGTACATATTATGCACAATGTTATACTATGCAACACTAAAGAATAATGTAGAATTTATGAAACACTGTATAACATGAATGAATGTGGAGGACATTATGCTGAGTGAAACCAGTCAGTCAGAGATGGACAAATATTGTATTTCACTATTCACTATTGTAAAAAGTCAAGGAAAGGTTTATATATAGATGGGAACTTTCTTTGTTGGTTACCAGGGATGGGAGGGGAAGGGAGAGCATAGTGCTAGATAGATAGAGACAAGTATTGATTTGGGTGAAGGGAAGGGCAATGTACCCAAAGTCAGTGATCAACATAGTGGTATTGAGGTAGTGGAAGACAGAGAGGTACGTGGGAGATACAGACAACAAAGATGAACGCTTTTGCAGGTATACTAGTGTGTTGTCAATGATGGCAAGAATTGATCTATGAGTGGGTAGATGTGTGGACAGGCTGAATGATCAAGTATATTCAGGCAGGGGGAAGTGTGTCCATGACCATGTATAGGGTTGGCAGAAGATGTTTCTACAAGTGTATTTGTATGTGCTGTGAGAAGGGGTATATCATAGAGCTGACAAGTGGCAAGGTTGTGGTGGCTTCTTGGCCACAGCCTGCTACC
>NW_006921611.1:8864850-8867317 GCF_000298275.1 Orycteropus afer afer
ACATGAATAGACACTTCACCAAAGAGGATATTCAGGTGGCTAACAAAAACATGAAGAAATGTTCATGATCATTAGCCATTGGAAAGATGCAAATCAAAACAATGAGATACCATCTTGCCACAGCACTAGTAGCAAAGTTCAATAAAACAGAAAATAATAAATATTGGTGAGGATGTGGAGAGATTGGGACTCCCATACACTGCTGGTGGGACTGTAAAATGATAAAACCACTGTGGAAATCAGTATAGCAATTCCTTTAAAAGTTGGAATTAGAAATACCATTTGATCCAGCAATCCCATTACTAAGAATATATCCTAAAGAAGTGAAAGCCAGAACAGGAACAAATATATGGACACTCATGTTCATTAAAGCACTATTTACAATAGCAAAGAGATAGAATCAACCTAAGTTCCAATCAACAGAAGAATGGTAACCACTCTATAGTACATATTATGCACAATGTTATACTATGCAACACTAAAGAATAATGTAGAATTTATGAAACACTGTATAACATGAATGAATGTGGAGGACATTATGCTGAGTGAAACCAGTCAGTCAGAGATGGACAAATATTGTATTTCACTATTCACTATTGTAAAAAGTCAAGGAAAGGTTTATATATAGATGGGAACTTTCTTTGTTGGTTACCAGGGATGGGAGGGGAAGGGAGAGCATAGTGCTAGATAGATAGAGACAAGTATTGATTTGGGTGAAGGGAAGGGCAATGTACCCAAAGTCAGTGATCAACATAGTGGTATTGAGGTAGTGGAAGACAGAGAGGTACGTGGGAGATACAGACAACAAAGATGAACGCTTTTGCAGGTATACTAGTGTGTTGTCAATGATGGCAAGAATTGATCTATGAGTGGGTAGATGTGTGGACAGGCTGAATGATCAAGTATATTCAGGCAGGGGGAAGTGTGTCCATGACCATGTATAGGGTTGGCAGAAGATGTTTCTACAAGTGTATTTGTATGTGCTGTGAGAAGGGGTATATCATAGAGCTGACAAGTGGCAAGGTTGTGGTGGCTTCTTGGCCACAGCCTGCTACCCAGAGGGAATGAATAGCTGGACCTGTGGGCTATGGTTTCAGGGGACATCAAACTCAATTGGCATAACATACTACAAAAAAAAAACATTGTTCTACAACCTACTTTGGTGAGTAGCAATTAAGGTCTTAAAAGCTTGCAAGTGGCCATCTACGTGCAATGATGGGTCTCTCCTCTTCCAGACCAAAGAAGAATGAAGAAAACCAAAGATGCATGGAAACAATTAGTCCAAGGAACTAGTAGATCATGTGATCCCCAGCCTATATGACCATGAGACTAGAAGACTAGATGGTACCCAGCTACCACTGTCAACCACTTGGAGGGGGATTGGTGCAAGAGATCCTGGATAAAGTGAAAGAACAATGTGGAACTAAACTCAAAATCATAAAACAAAAAACAAAAAACAAAACAAAACAAAACAAAAAAACAGGTTTGCTGGTCTAATAGAGCCTGGTGAGATTACTGAGACTATAGACCCTAGTTATCCTTCAGGTCTGGAATTGAACTCACTCCTGTAGCATCCAGCCGAACAATAGACAGGCATATGAGGTGAACATTTACGTCAGGTAGATTCACTCTTTGGAGCATGGGAGAACAGAAGGGCAGTGTTTTCACAGGGAGAAAGCTCAGAGGGCAGGAGTGCATTGGAAGGAGTGCACAGGGAAAAGGTAACTATGGGGAGCAAGTGGGAAGAGAGCTTTTACACTGTGGGAAATTGCAGTTAGTGTCATGGAACAAAATGTGTATGAACTACTGTATGGAAAACAAATTTGCTCAGTAAACTTTTACCCAAATCACAATAAAAATTAAAAAAAAAAAAGTCTAAGGCAAATAAGGCCAAAGAAAGAAGAATTCTCATTTCTTTGCAATGTTATCCATAATCCATAATTTGTTATGATCCACACAATCTAGAACTTTGCATAGTCAATAAAACAAAGGTAAATTTTTTTTTCCTGTTAGTCTCTGCTTTCAGCCATGATCCACCTGCCATCCATAATGATATCCTCATTACATGACTTCTTCTGAATCTGGCATGAAATTCTGAAAGCTCCCTGTCTATGTACTGCTGCAATCATTTTTTAATTGTCCTCAGGAAAAAAACTAATTATTTCTGTGTGATATAAATGATATTATTTGATAATTTCTGCAATCTGATGGATCACCTTTCTTTGAAATGGGTATATATAAGATTTCTTCCACTCAGTTGCCCAGGGATTGTCTCCACATTTCTGGAATGGAAAAGTTAGTGCTTCAACATTACATCTATTTGTTGAAACATCTTAATTGGTATTTCTGTCAATTCTTGGAGCAGTGTTTTTCATCAGTACATCCAGTGCAGCTTGGACTTCTTCCTTCAATCCGATTAGTTCATGATCATGTGCTGCTTCCTGAAGTAGCTGAACAATTACTGATT
>NW_006921611.1:8868125-8869746 GCF_000298275.1 Orycteropus afer afer
AATGATTTTGAGTTTTGTTCCACATTGTTCTCCCACTCTATCCAGGATCTCCTACATACATCCCCCTCCGAGCAGTTGACAGTGGTAGCCAGGTACCATCAAGTTCTTCTGGTCTCATAGTCATGTAGGTTGAGGATCATATGGTGTAACAGTTGCTTGAACTAATTGTTTCCATGAATCTTTGGTTTTCTTCATTCTTCTTTGATCTGGAAAAGGAGAGACCTATCATTGTCTCTAGATGGCCACTTGAAACCTTTTAGGATCCCAGTCACTGTATCTCCCATGTACCTCTCTATGCCTTCCTCTTCCCCAATGTCATCATGTTGATCACTCACATTTGGTACATTGCCCTGCTCTTAACCCAAATCAATATATGTCTCTACCTATCTAACAGCGTCCCCTCCCCTCCGCTCTCACCACTGGTAACCAAAAAGAAAATGTCCTTCCATATAGAAACGTTTCCTTGACTTTTTATAATAATGGACTAATATAATAGTTGTCCTTCTGTGATTGACTTATATCACTCAGCATAATGTCCTCCAAGTTCATCCATATTATGTGGTGTTTTGCAGATTCTAGGGTATTCTTTAGGGTTGCATAATTTTCCATTGTGTGCATGTACCATAGTTTGGTTATCCATTCCTCAGTTGATGGACACCTAGGTTGTTTACAACTTTTGGCTATTGTAAATAGTGCTACAATGAACATGGGTATGCATAAGTCTGTTCTTGTCCTGGTTCTCACTTCTTTACCTAGTAATGGAATGGCTGGGTCAACTGGTATTTCTAATTCCAACTTTTGAAGGAATCACCATACTGCTTTCCACAGTGGTTGTACAATTTTACAGTCCCACCAGCAGTGTATGAGAGTCCCAATCTCTCCTCATCCTTGCCCACATTTGTTATTTTCTGTCTTGTTGAACTTTGCTACTAGTGCTGGGGCAAGATGGTATCTCACTGTCATTTTGATTTGCATCTCTCTAACAAGGAGGGGTCGCTATGAGTCGGGTCTGACTCAACAGCACATAACAACAACAACAATGATCATTAGCCATTAGAGAGATGCAAATCAAAATGACAGTGAGATACCATTCTTCATATGTTTGGTGGCTGCCTGAATATCCTCTTTGGTGTGTCTATTCATCTCTTCTGCCCATTTTTTAATTGGATTATTTGTCTTTTTATTGTTGAGGTGTTGGAGTGTTCTATAAATTCTAGAGATAAGTCCCTTGTCAGATATGTCACTGCCCAATATTTTTCTCAATCTATACATTCTCTTTTCGAGAAGTCTTTAGGAGCATATAAAAATTTAATTTTTAGAAGGTCCCATTCATCTAATTTATCTTCTGTTGTTTGTGCATTTTGGGTTATGCTTGACAGTCTATTTATGCCATATATTATTAGGGCCCTAAATTTGCTGCTAGTTTTTCCTTGAGGAACTGTATAGTTTGAGGTTTCAATTTAAGTCTTTGCTCCATCTGGAGTTAATTTTTGTGTATGGTATGAGGTACAGATCTTGTTTTATTTTTCTGCAAATGGATCTCCAGTTTTGCCAGCACTATTTATTAAACAAACATTCTCTTCCCCATTTAATGGATTTTGGCCCTTTGTCAAAGATCAGC
>NW_006921611.1:8870582-8873499 GCF_000298275.1 Orycteropus afer afer
GGGCATCCTTGTCTGGTTCCTGTTCACAAGGGAATGGTTTCAGTCTCTCTCCATTGAGAATAACATGGGCTGTTGGTTTTGGACAGTTGCCCTTTATTATGTTAAAGAATGTCACTTCTATTCTTATTTTGCTGAGAGTTTTGATCAGGAATGGGTGTTGGATTTTATCAAATGCCTTTTCTGCATCGATTGATATGATCATGTCGGTTTTTTTTCATTGTTTTATTTATGTGGTGGATGACATTGATTGTTTATCTAATGTTGAACCATCCTTGCATACCTGATATGAACCCTACTTGGTCACAATGAATGATTTTCTTGAAATGTTGTGGGAGTCTGTTGTCTAGGCTTTTGTTGAAGATTTTTGCATTTATATTCATGACTGATATTGGTTTGTAGTTTTCCTTTTGAGTGATGTCTTTGCCTGGTTTTGGTATGAAGGCTATGCTTGCTTAATAAAATGAATTAGGGAGGATTTCATCCTTTTCTATGTTCTGGAATAGTTTGAGTAGGATTGGTGTCAATTCTTCTCTGGATATTTGGGAGAATTCTTTGGTCTTTTTATGACCTGTTAAATTTCTTCTTTTGTTAAGTATCTATTCAACTTTTCCATATCAGTCTGTGTTAGTTTATGTAAGTGGTATTTTTCTAGAAATCTAACTATTTCTTCCAGATTTTCAAATTTGTTGGAGTATAATTCTTCATAGTATCCTGATATTATCCTTTTGATTTCAATTGGTTCTGTTGTGATGTTGCCCAATTCATTTCTTATTCATGCTGTTTGTATTCTCTTCCTCTTTTCCTTTGTTAAATTTGCCAGTGGTTTGTCAATTTTATTAATCTTTTCAAAGAACCAACTTCTAGGGTTGTTAATTTTTTTTCTATCTTCTGTTTCATTTATTTCTGCTCAAATCTTTATTATTTCTTTTCTTCTGGTGACTGTAGCTTTTTTGCTGCTCTTTTTCTAATTGTTGGAGATGCTGGGATAAAGTGTTGATTTTGGCTCTTCTTTTTTTATGTATGCATTTTTTGCTATAAATTGGCCTCAGATCACTGCTTTTGCTGGGTCCCAAAGATTTTGGTATGTTTTGTTTTCATTCTCATTTGATTCAAGGAGTTTTTTTATTTCATTTTTTATTTATTCTCTTACCCAGTCTTTCTTAAGAAGGCTATTGTTCAGTTTACATGTGTTTGCTCTTTTTCCATTGATGTTTGTATTGTTGATTTCTAATTTGACAGCCGTGTGATCTGAGAAGACGCTTTGCAGTATTTCAATGTTTCTAAATTTATTAAGCCTTGTTTTATGGACTATTGTATGGTCCATCATGGAAAATGTTCCATGTGCACTGAAAAGAATGTTATTGGGTGAAGTGCTCTGTAGATGTCTATAACGTCAAGTTGGTGGATTGTATTGTTTTGTATTTTACTGTATTTGTATTTTGCATTGTATTGATTGTATTGTTTAGCTCTTCTGCATCTTTGTTGAGTTTCTTTTCAGTTGTTCTATCTTTCATTGAGAGTGGTGTATTAATGTCTACTACTATGATTGTCAAGTCATCTATTTGCCTTTTCAATTATTTTAAAGTCTTATTTATGTAATTTGGGACTCTTTCATTGGGTCCATAGATATTTATTATGGTTATATCTTCTTGTTCAATTAATCCTTTAATCATTATATAATGTCCTTCCTTGTCTTATATGGTGGTTTTTGTCTTAAAGTCAATTTTATCAGAAATTAATATTGCCACACTTGCTCTTTTTTGGTTGCATTTGCTTGATATATCTTTTTCCAACCTGTGGATTTTAGTCTATTTTTGTCTTTGTCTCTAAGATGTGTCTCTTGTAAATTGTTCTGTTTTCTTATCCATTCTGCAACTCTACTTCTGTTGAGTGGTGCATTTAATCCATTAACATTCAGTGTAATTATTGACAAGTATGAATTGGTTACTGTCATTTTGTCATGTGTTTTTTCATGGTGTTCCTGGTTTCTTTGTTCCATATAATTTTCTGTGCTGAGATCATTATGTTTATGAATGATGTTATAATTTCCTTTGTTGCTATTGTTTTAGTATTTGCTAAATATTTTGTTTGTCCTGTTTTTTATTGTGATGTGAACTTTTATAATTTCCCTTTGAGATTTCCCTGTGATTTATAATTTTCTCCCTGAGTTTAGAACAGTCCATTCTATCTTGTAGCTATCTTGACTTCTTCACCATTCAGAAATTCTGTAACTACACAGTATTTCCCCTCTTTTTGGTTTGTAGTTGTCATCATTTGCCAATTGATGTCTGTGGTTGCCTGTTTTGAATCTTGCAAGCTTATTTTACTTTGGATATGTCCATAGCTGTGTTAGTTTCTGGGTTATGTCATCTTGTGTATTACTGGTCAGTTGTTGTTTTCCATTATTGGTTCTATGTTCAAAGGACTCCCTTTAGTATCTTTTCTAAGGTTGGTCTTGTTTTAACAAATTCCCTTCATTCCTGCTTATCTGGAAATGTCCTTATTTCACTATCATATTTGAGGGACAATTTTGCCGGGTATATAATTCTTGGTTGGAAATTTTTCTCTTTCTAGGTTTTATATATACAATCCCATTGCCTTCTTGCTTGAATGGTTTCTACTGAGAAATCAGAGTTTATTGTCATTGGTGGAGCTCTGGTAGCACAGTGCCTAAGGCATTTGACTGCTAATCAGAAGGCTGGCAGTTCAAACCCATCAGTCACTCCTCAGAAAGAAGCTTGGACAATCTTCTTCCATAATGATACTGCCTCAGAAACCCAAGGAGGGGTTGCTGTGAGTCTGATCCGACTCAATGGAAGTGAGTTCGGTTTGGTGTTTTGGTTCTTGTTATTGGTTGTCCTTTGTAAGTAACTTTTCATTTTTCCCATGCTGTTTCATGATTTTTTTTTTTTTTTTT
>NW_006921611.1:8873884-8875760 GCF_000298275.1 Orycteropus afer afer
AATGTGTCATCTATTTTTGAAAATTTAGTATTAATCTTCTAGATTTCTATCTGTAGATTTTGTATCATTCCTAATTTTTCATTTATTTTGTCATTTTGTTCTTGTATTTTCTTCTAAATTTGTTCTAGGATTTTGTTTTTGTTTTCCTTAATTTTGTCAGTGTTTTCCTTGATTATCTCTCATTCCTTTGAAGACACCAAAATATAACTCTTTTGAATTCCTTAGCAAGGAGTTTCAAAGCTGCTGCTTATTCAGGGATGTGTTCTGGGTCTGCATCCTGCTCCCTTGTTTCTACCACTTTATCTTGCTTCTTTATGTGGATGGTGATAGTCTGTTTTCTCCTAGACATTGTGATGTTGTTGTATTTAGATCTCTGTTCACTCTTTGTGAAGAGCAGCTAAAGGTGAGTCAGGCTTTTCTTGGTGGTTGTTTAACATTGGCCAGTTGGTGGGGAAGAAAGCAGTGGCTCTCAGTAAGTGATGCTGCAGGATGTGTAGGTGTAGTTGCGTCATATGGGTACTGTTGCTGTCTTCCACTCAGTTTGACAAAAATAACAATTGAATTACCATCAAAAAGTAAAAGCAAATGGACAAAAAATATACCATGTATTCGAAGTGGAACAATAACAAAAAAAAAAAGAAAAAAAAATGCTGCAATATCTGGGGAGAGGGCAATAAGAGAAAAAAGGTAGAGTACGAGAATAATGAAGAAAAAAAATGGGAAAAACACAAAAAGGAAAACAAGGATTAGGGTTAACCATGAGCACAAAACAAAAATTAGAACCAGGAACAGAGAAGAGAGAAATAGCTGAAAACTAGAACCTAGGAAAGGAAGAATAAAGAAGAAGAATGAAAAGGACAATAATAATTAATAATAATAATAATAATAATAATAGTTTTAAAACAGACAAAAACAAAGTAAAACAAATAAATAAAATCTGGGCAGGGCAGAGTACACAGGCTCCATGCAAGCACACAGACTGGGATGATTCCTCCCAGCCCAGAAGGTGGGTGGGAGTGAGGGCTGGCTGCACCTCTGTTCATCAAGAGGATGTGTGATATAAGAGTAACAAGGGGAATGTTGCACCTTTGTAGTCCAGAATGTCCTTGTGTTACCTGGCTAGTGAAGCCTATTCTTAAGTCCCTGGAATCTGGGAGAATGCTGTTGCTTTAAATATTGAAAATGGTCAAACTACTTGTAAACATTCAAAATAGCTGCACCCTCCAGGCAGGCAGAAGTCCACAGCTCAGCCAGCCTTCCTCTTCCTTTTCACCGCTTCCCCTTTTATTCACCAGCCACCAGTGCAGTCCTTCATGCAGCCTCTGGCTAGCAGGGCCCATTTTTAGGTTAAGTCGTAGGTCCTAAAACCACTTGGTAATATCCAAGCTGTCCATGACATCAAAATTGCTGACATACCACAGCTTCATATGCCTCCTTTTTTGGTGTTTACATGCAAGTTATCTTACTAGTTGGGGTTTAGTCCACTTCTATATCCTTCTCTTCAAAGCTCAGGGCTCCAGGATTATCTTCTGTATCTGTGTTAATTTTCTCCCCTTTTCTTTGTTGAAGAGGGTCTGTGCAGTCTGTCTGCCTATTCTGCCATCTTACCAGAACTCTATTTATGTTTTATTGACTATTCAAAAGCATTCAATTGTGTGGATCATAACAAATTATGTTGCTTTAAATATTCAAATATTCAATATTCAGGTATAGCAAAGATCATGAGGCTGACAAAAGACTGGGAGTATACTTAAGTGTACTAATGAGGGACCTGTACATGGATCGAGAGAGGCTGTCATTCGAACAGAACAAGGGGATACTTGTTGTTGTTGTTGTTGTTATATGCCGTCGAGTTGGCCCCGACTCATAGCGACCC
>NW_006921611.1:8876090-8877769 GCF_000298275.1 Orycteropus afer afer
TACAGTATGGATTATGCCTCAGTATAAAGAAAACAAAAATCCTTACAACAGTTCCAATAAAAAAGATTTACAATGGACAGAGAAAAGATAGAAGTCATCAAGAATTTCATATTACTTGGGTCTACAATCAACACCAATGGAAGCAGCAATCAAGACATCAGACAATATATTGCATCAGACAATAAATCTGCTGCAAAAGACCTCTTTCAAGTGCTGAGGAGCAAAGATATCTCTGAAAACTAAGGTGTACCTAACCCAAGCCATGGTATTTTCAATCACCTCTTATACATGTGAGAGCTGGACAAGGAGTAAGGAAGACCAAAGACTTGATGCTTTTGAGTTGTGGTGTTGACAAGGAATGCTCAAAGTACTGTGGTCTGCTAAAAGAATTGACAAATCTGTCCTTGAATAAGTGCAGCCAGAACGCCCCTTGGAAGCAAGAATGGCCAGACTTCATCTCACCAATTTTGGTCATGTTTTCAGAATGAACCATTCCCTGGAGAAGGATATCATGCTTTGTAAAGTGGAAGGTCAACAAAAGAGGGGAAGGCCCTCAACGAGATTGACACAGTGGTTACAACGATGGGCTCAGGTATAGCAAGGATCATGAGGCTGACAAAAGACTGGGCAGTATTTCGTTCTGCTGTGCATAGGGTTGCTATGAGTCAGAGATTACTCAATGACACCTAAGAACAATAGCAGCTTATAAAATGTAGTGAACAAACAGTATAATTCTTATTTAATTTTTAAAATATAATTTCCATGAAACAATGTTCTGGTTACCTAGTGCCACTCTGACAAGAATATACCACAAATGGGATGGCCTTATCAAACAGAACTTTATTCTCTCACAGTCTGGAGACTTTAAGTCCAAGTTCAAAGTGCCAGGCTCTAGGGGCTGTGTGAAAGCCCCTCGACCTTGGGCTTTAGCTCTGCCTCTTGTTCCCAGCCCACTGAAGCCAGAGGCATTTCTTCACTCAGGCAGCTCCTGGCTGCTGAGGCTAACAAGCCCAAGGTCAACAAATAAAATGGTACAGTCCTGATGTTACCAAGCCACGTGGCAGGCCAATAATTCAAGTCCATTGTAAGTCCCCTGGTCGGCAGAACATGGCAGGCTGCTGAACAGTAACATGGACATATGCAGGGTCCAAGCATGCCATATTCAGAAACCATTCCCCAAGGCTTCTCCTTATATACAGAAAGTAGACCACATTCCCTAAGGCAGCTACTCAGCTGCTCACAGTACATTCCACCATGGAGTTGATTACCAGTCTCATCATGGGGACTATTACATCCAGCTGCCCAGCCATTCAACCAGGCGCAGCCAAGCTGATGCACAAACTGAACTACCACAATTTTACCCCTTGTCAACTTGGCATCTGTACAGATCTTCATTGGGTGGCATCTGTACAGATCACTCTCACTGGGTGGCTCCAGTACCCTAGTTCCTATCAGGATTCTGTTGTCCTGCCTACAACTGTCCATGAGCGAACAGTCCACCATTCGGCATGGAGATCTTGGATTCATCATCCGTTGGAGTCAACAGTCAGTATACTGCTGCCAACCTTGAGCTCCTCAGCTCCTGTAGCTGTGTGAATCGGAAAAAGCTTCCAGCTTAACGTTTGACCCAAGAACTTGGGACTGCCAGCTTCTATAAGTGTGTGAGCCATTTTTCTAAG
>NW_006921611.1:8877984-8879328 GCF_000298275.1 Orycteropus afer afer
GAAAAAAAAAAAAAAAAGATTTCCTACCTTATTTTGACCACAAACAGTTCCATCTTGTACCCACATCATTTTTTTGTTCCTATTATCATGGGGAACCTCCAAGGTGATACAAGTATATCCATTTATGTTGGTATAAAGAGTAGTGGCATTTCGAATTTTAAATATATGTTGTTTGTTATACACACATACTAGTTTTCCACATTTCTGGTCACTATATTAATAAAGAAAAAACATTATTTTCTAATATACAAAAACATTTGTATGTCATTTCTAAAATAAAAATTTAAATAACACATTTAATGCTTGCAAAAGGATGTGTGCAATTAATTGTGAAATACCAAAAATATGAGGATAATGCCATATATTATTAATTATTACATAATTATAATAATTATGGAGTACTTCCTAGTTAGTCAGATAAATATTTTGCTATCCCTAACAGTTCAAAGTTATTGTATCCAAAATAAATAAATAAATAAATAAAACCCAGTTAATCTAATTACCAGCCTATCAGGTTTCCTTTTCAGTTTTTCAATGATAATACCCACTCTGAACATTGTTGTTGTTGTTGTTATGTGCCGTCGAGTTGGACCTGACTCATAGTGACCCCTCGGGTTTCCGAGGCAGTATCACTATGGAAGTAGATTGCCCCATCTGCCTTCCGAGGAGTGGCTGAACTGCCAGCCTTCTGGTTAGCAGTCAAGTGCCATAGGCACTACGCTACCAGAGTTCCCACTCTGAGCATTATGGGTCCCAAATTGACAAAACAGTAAGATACACAATCAAGGAGAATTATGCACACTATACACAAAGCCACTGGGACACATAATGATGAGAGTGAAGTAAACTACAAAGAAAATCCTTAAAAATAACCAGAAGAAAAGGAGCATGAGCAACAAAAGAACAATGATATAATTGAAGCTTGACTTGCCAATAAAAATAATGGAGGTTTACAGACTACTGAGAAAAGATGAAACAAAATATCCCCATCTTCACACTCCATTGCAGAGAAAGTATGCTTCAAATTGAAGTGAAATAATTTTTAGAAACTATGTACTAAATTGTATCACTAAGAGTTCTGTATTAAAAAGCATAAAAACAGTTCTTCACATTGAAGGTAATTTATCCTAGAAGGAAGCTTGTAGAAGTACAAAGGAATTAGACACAAAAGATATATAACTGTATAGGTAAGGCAAAATGAATAGCTTGATGGTTAAAATCCACTTAGAGGTGCTTCGGAATCTTCTGAATGATCACAGCCTTGACAATCTTGCCACGTGCAATTCTGCCAGACACATATGGGGTTGTCACGAGTTAGAATTGAATTAACAGAAACTAACAACC
>NW_006921611.1:8880988-8893627 GCF_000298275.1 Orycteropus afer afer
CACTACAGAAGTAGATTGCCCCATCTTCCTTCCAAGGAATGGCTGGTAGGTTTGAACCGCCAGCTTTCTGGTTAGCAGTCAAGTGCCTCAGCCACTATGCCACCAGAAATATAGGCACATGAAAAGACTGGGAATTAGTTCAAAGATTAGAGAGCATCTCTTCCCTACACCCTACAACCACACAATAGACTAATAATAGAAAGGAAATTTTTCAACCTAATAAAGCAGTACATGCAACCTGTAGTAACAGCAAACTTAAGTTGAGAGACTGAATACTATCTGTCTTCAACTGGGAATAAGACAAAGACATCTGGCTTCACCATTTTTATTCAGCTTTCTTTTAGAGATCCTAGACAGAGCAAAGATTTCTTAGATAGTACATCAAAATCCTGGTCTTTAAAAAGTGAAGGGATAAATTATATTCCATCAAAATTAAAATATTTTCCTCTTATAAAGGCATCATTAAGAAAAAGTAAGACAAACTTGTCAAATAAGAGCCAAATTAGGTTTAAATGTGTACATTTTCACCAAAAGTATTACAAAAAAAGGGGGGGGGGAAGAAGACAAAAAACAAAGAAAAATGTGTTTAAAACATATATTTGGTAAAGATTGTATTCTGGATGTATAAAGAACTTTCACAATTTGATAAAAAGAACATCAAAACCCATTTTAAAAATGGGCTACAGATATTTCACCAAAGAAGGTATGCCAATGTCTAGTAACAAATATAAGAGTGGTCATTTTTATAAATCAAAAGGTAAATACAGATTTTAAAGTGATTCTGGTGGTTTTTGCTCTACACTACAAATTTGCCAAAAAATAAATATCATATACACATAAGATGAATGGCTTTTATGGTTGGTAATTTATATCTTAGTAAAGATGTTTAAAATGTACTATAAGAACTCTGATATAAAGAGTTTAGAAGTAATTACACTTGTCTTTAAAAGAAAAAAACTGAACGAAGTAAATCAGTGACTTCTTGTATCAGAGAACTGATGCTACAGGGAAAACCCATCTCATTGAATCTTGAAAGTTAAATATCTGCCAAAAGATACAGCATCTGAGATTCCCCTATCTGAAGCAGAAGCCAAAGGACACCATAAGGTGATCCCATCTAGGCGATTCTAACTCATGGTGACCCTATAGGATGGAGTAGAACTCCCCCATAGGGTTTCAAAGACTGTGATCTTTACAGAGGTAGGCTGCCACATCTTTCTCCCATGGAGTGGCTGGTGAATTTGAACCACTCATTTTTGCTTAGCAGCTAAGTGCTTAACCACTGAGCCACCATGAGCCACTAGGAACAAGTATTTAAATCTTACTTTGATGAATTTCTGGAGACTGAGTGTTGACTGCAAGTGTGAATGAGAAGCTTCTGAGAAGGGCAGTGATAGAGGCACTCCCATCTCTTTATATGTCATCACCCGCCCCACAACTCAATCAGATTCTCTTGGCAAGTATCTGAGAAAGCTGCCAATTACTCTAGCTGGGAGAAGGAAGGAGTATCTACTGTAAAACCCTCTCAGCCTCTTATCTATAACAAAGGTCTAATCTCCAGGTGAAAGGACTTCACCAGAGGACAATTCAGGAACCTAATCTCTGGTAGTGTAATGCCTAAGGCACCTGAGTGCTAACCAGAAGGCTGGTGGTTCAAACCCACCAGCCACTTCTCTGAAGGAAGGTTGGGCAATCTACTTCTGTAGTGATACTGCCTCAGAAACCCAAGGAAGGGTCGTTATGAGTCAGGTCTGACTCGATGGCACATAACAACAACAACAACAATCTCAGCTAAGGACAATTTACTTCCTTTGCATGCTTTTTGTAAAACGTGAAATTGGAAAAGCACACATTTGAGCAAGATTCCACAATAATTTTCCTTAGCCCATGGGCATTTGTTGAATAAATGCTTCTTGACCATCTTTCTAAGAGTTTTCCACAGCTCAGTAATAATGACAATGAAGAACAGAGTCATTTTTCCTTCAGGGATCATTGGAGGTGGTCCTCCAAATATTGACGACCATTACAACTTGAACATCAACCACCTGGAAAAAGGAAAGAGTTGGAAAGGGACAAAGAAGATTGCTGAGTTTATTTCCTGGAAGCTGTGTGTTGAGTGAGTCCACTTGGTGCTCAGCAGCACAAACCTCAGAAGGCTCTTCCTTCCATTTGGTCTGGATTTTAAAAACTAACTGAAAAGTTGGCACTTAGAAATCACCAGTGGCTCTGTGAGAGAAAAGACTTGGCTATCTGCTCCTGTAAAGACTACAGGCTAGGAAACCCTATGGGGCAGTTCTGCTCTGTCACATGGTGTCATCATGAGTCAGTATCAACTCCACAACATCCAACAGCAACAAAAATCTCTGCAAGGGGAGGGAAACTCTGCCACACTCCAGCCTTCATGATTCACTTAAGAAAATAAATAAATAAATAACTAGAAGTCATAGTCAACAATGGAGATAACTTTAATAGCTGTACCTGTGGAAGGTATAGGAGCTCTGGTAGCATAGTGCCTAAGGCACTTGACTGCTAACCAGAAGGCTGGGGGTTCAAACCCACCAGCCACTCCTCAGAAGGAAGATGGGGCAATCTACTTCTCTAGTGATACTGCCTCAGAAACCCAAGGAGGGGTCGCTATGAGTCAGGTCCAACTAGAGGGCACATAACATCAATGCCAACAACAACAACGCCAACAACATGGAAGGTATGAAGTCATGGGAGGTAGGGAAAAACTCTGTACCTTGATGTGACAGAAACGCTTCAGAAAGCCAGAACTCTGAGATATAGGCACATTGAAAGACTGGGAATTAGTTCAAAGATTAGAGAGCATCCCTTCCGTTCACCCTACAACCACATAAACAAGCCTTCAGTAATAATAACAGTGAAAGAATGAGCCCTTGTGGCATAATGGCTAAGACCTTGGTTGTTAATTGAAAGGTCAGTAGTTTGAAACCACCAGATGCTGCACAGGAGAAAGATGTGGCAGTCTATCATAGCCTTGGAAAACCTACGAGAGCAGTTCTACTGTGTTATGAGTCAGAATTCAGTGAGAAGTCAAATTGACATTACAGGAAATGACTGACAGCATTTCTCAGAAGAACATCATAAAATGTAGGGCCAAAGCCATGAGGGAAGGAAAAAAATCTCATTGGAGGAATTTGAAGCTTCTGTTGACTAAAACTAAACCAAAAAAAAAAAAAAAAAAACTCAGTGCCGTCGAGTTGGCTCCGACTCATAGCAACCTCCTTAAGTTTCCCAGGCGGTATCTCTAAGGAAGTAGATTGCCCAACCTTCCTTCCGAGGAGTGGCTGGTGGGTTTGAACCTCCAGTCTTCTGGTTAGCAGTCAAATGCCTTAGGCACTACACCATCAGAGCTCCTACTAGTAACATTAACTATCTGAAAAGCTTAACAGATATTCTTACACTAAAGACCTATTTACAAGAAAAAACAGTGCATGACATACAAAAAGGCTAGAAAGAAAACAGTCTGAAGAGAAAAAGCAAGCATTAGAACCAGGATCAAATATTACACAGATGTAATTATTAGATCAATATTTAAATTAACTGTAAGGAGCCCTTGTGGTATAACAGCATTTGGCTGCTAACCAGCTCAATGGTTCAAACCCACCAGCTGCTATGTGGGAAGCAGATAAGGCAATCTACTACCATAAATGTTTACAGTCTTGGAAACCCTATGTGGGTCACTATGAGTTGGAATTGACTCAATGAGAGTGGGTTTGGTTTTTGGTTTGGTTTATTATTAACATGATCAGGCTCTTAAGGAAAATGTGGAGAATGTAAAAGAGAAGAAAGGTAATGTCAGCAGAGAGATGAAAACTGTAAGAATCAACTATACAAATGAAAAGAAAATGTTAGGCAAAAAAATAATAGAAATAAGACAAAGTGTATGTGAGCTGCTGCATGGAAAGTGAATTTGCTCTGTAAACACTCACCCAAATCACAATATAAATAAATAACAGAAATAAAGAAAAATGAAATTAAGAAAGAATGAAGAAGTGAAGAAAATAAAAATGGAAAATAACAACTTTTGGCAAGTGTGTGGAGAAATTAGAATGCTCAAGTATCACTTGTCAGAATATAAAATGGTATAACCACTATGGAAAAGAACATGGTGGTTCCTCAAAAAATCAAACATTAAATAACCATAAACCACTGTCATGGAATCATTTCTGACTCATGTCAACCCTATAGGCCAGAGTAGAACTGCCCAAGGCTGTAAATCTTTATGGAAGCAGACTGCCTCATCTCTCTCCCATGGAGCAGCTAGTGGGTCCAAACTTCTGACCTTCTGGTTAGCAGCCAAATACTTTAACTACCTCGTCACCCACCACTATCCCTTAAATTAACATATGACCCAACAACTCTACTCCTTGGTAGACAGCCAAAAGAACTGAGAACAGAAACTCAAACAAATACTTGTACATCAATGTGCATTGCAACATGATTCCCAATATCCAAAGGTGGGTAAACAAATATATATCTAGAATTAAATATTATTCAGCCATAAAAATGAATGATGTTCTAAAATATGCTACAATACAGATGAATTTTGAATACATTATGTTAAATGAAATAAGCCACTCACAAAAGGAGACCAAGATAGGCAAATTCATAGAGACAGAAAGATTATTGATAATCAGGTGCTGGGGAAAAAGGGAAATGGAAATATTGCTTAAAGAATACAGAGTTTCTGCTGTGATGATAAAAATTATTTTGGAAATAGAGGTGGGGGTCATACAACATTATGAAGTAATTAATGCCACTGAATTGCAAACTTAAAAATGGTTAAAATGACAAATTTTATGTTAAATATATTTTACCACAATATTTTTTTTCAATTTAAAAAGTAATCAAAGTTATGCAAGTCCTCTATTATAGATGTATTAAACATCAATCAGGAAAATTAAAGAAAACCTAGCTAAATGTTACAATGTTGTTGTTGTTGTTGTGTATCGTCAAGTCGGCCCCGACTCATAGCGACCCCTCCTTGGGTTTCCGAGACAGTATCACCACGTAAGTAGGATTGCCCAACCTTCCTTCCGAGGAGTGGCTGGTGGGTTTGAACCGCCAGCCATCTGGTTAGCAGGCAAGTGTCTTAGCCACTATGCTACCAGAGCTCCAATATGTCATGTAAATTGTTACCTAAAAACAATCAAGGACAGGAATCTTAAAAGAAAATGTTCCAAATGAAAGAAGTATAAAAATACATTTTGATTAAATGCAAATACATGACATTGAATTTGTCACTGAAAAAAAAGGAAAAGAAGCTATAAAAACATTAATGAGATAGTTGACAGCATTTTAGTAGGAATCACCATTGATAACTATAACATGGTGTTCTGGTTACCTAGTGCCACTCTGACAAGAATATACCACAAATGGGATGGCTTCAACAAACAGGAGTTTATTTTTATAATTTGGAGGCTTTAAGGCCAAGTCAAAGTGCCAAGTTCTAGGGGCTGGGTATAAGCCCCTTAACCTTGGGGTCCAGCTCTGCCTTCTGCTCCCGGACCACTGGAGCTAGAAGCATTTCTTCACTCAGACAGCTGCTGGCTGCTGAGGCTGAGAAGCCCCAATGTTTACAAGTAGAAAGGCACAGTCCAGAGCTTACCAAACCACACGGCAGACCACTAACTTAAGTCCATTGTAAGTCCCAAGGTCAGCAGAGCATGGCAGGCTGCTGAATAACTACATGTCTACATCCAGGGTACAAGCATGCTGTAGGCTAAAGACCATTCCCAAGGCTTCTGCTTATATACAGGAAGCATACCACATTCTCTAAGGCAGCCACTCAGCTGCTCACAGTAGATCATGGAGTTGATTACCAGTCTCATCATGGGGAATACTACATCCAGCTGCCCAGACACTCAACCAGGCCCAATCAAGCTGACACAAAAACATAACCATCACACATGGCTATGTAAGAAAATCCACCACTTCTCTGTCAGTTCCCATAGTGTGGTGGCTTGCATGTTGTTATGAGGCTGGAGGCTATGCCACTGGTATTTCAAATACCAATAGGGTCACGCATGGGGGACAGGTTTCAGACTGGGAAGAAGGAAGAGCCCATCCTCTTCTCAAAGAATTGGCCCGTTAAAACCTTATGAATAGTAGATATATTACTGGAAAACTTTATGGATAGCCCTGAAACATTGTCCAATAATAGTGCCAGAAGACAAGCCTCTCAGGTCAGAAGGCACTCAAGATACTGCTGGGGAAGAGCTGCCTCCTCAAAGTAGAGCTGACTTTAATGATGTGGATGGAGTAAAGCTTTCAGGACCTCCATTGGCTGATGGGGCAAGACTCAAAATGAGAAGAAATAGCTGCGAACATCCATTAAGAATCAGAACATGGAATGTACAATGTATGACTCTAGGAAAATTGAAAGTTGTCAAAAATGAAATGGAATGAATAAAGATTGATATCCTAGGCATTAGTGAGCTGAAATGAACTGGCTTTGGCAATTCTGAATCAGGCAACCATATGATCTCCTATATTGGAAATAACAAATTGAAGAGGAATGGTGCAACATTCATCGTCACAAAGAATGTTTCAAGATCTATTCTGAAGTATAATGCTGTCAGTGATAGGATAACATTCATACACCTACAAGAAAAAAAACAGTTAATACTACTATTATTCAAATTTACACACCAACCACCAAAGCCAAAGACGAGGAAATTGGAGATTTTTACCAAATTCTGCAATCTGAAATTGAGCAAACATGCAAACAAGATGTGCTGATTATCACTGAAAACTGGAATGCAAAACTTGGAAACAAAGAAGAATCACCATCAGTTGGAAAATATGGTCTTGGCTCAAGAAATAATGATGGAGATCGCATGATAGAATTTTGCAAGACTAATGACTTATTGCAAATACCTTTTTTCAACAACACAAATGGCAGCTATAAACATGGACTTCACCAGATGGAGTACACAGGATTGACTACATTTATGGCAAGAGGCGATGAAGAAGCTCAGTATCTTCAGCCAAAACAAGGCCAAGAACTGACTTTGGAACAGACCATCAATTGCTCATATGTAAGTTTAAGCTGAAGCTGAAGACAATTAAAACAAGTCCATGAGAGCCAAAACATGACCTCGATTATATATATTTTGAATTTACAGACATTCTAAAGAATAGATTTGATGCAATGAACACTAATGACCAAAAACAAGACGAATCATGGCATAACATCTAGAACATCCATGAAGAAAGCAAGAGGTCATTAAAAGGAAAGGAAGAAGAGACCAAAATGGATGTCAGAAAATACTCTGAAACTTGCCCTTGAATGGAGAGTTGTTGTTGTTATGTGCCATCCAGTTGGACCTGACTCATAGTGATCCCTACTTGGGTTTCTGAGGCAGTATCACTATGGAAATAGATTGCCCCATCTTCCTTCTGAGGAGTGGCTGGTTGGTTTGAGCCGCCAGCCTTCTGGTTAGCAGTCAAGTGCCTTAGGCATTATGCTACTAGAGCTCCCTGAATGGAGAGTAGCTAAAGCAAATAGAAGAAATGACAAATAAGAGCTGAACAGAAGATTTCAAAGAGCAGCTCAAGAAGGTAAAGTAAATTATTATAAAGAAATGTGCAAAGAACTGGAGTTAGAAAAACAAAAGGGTAGAACACATTTGGCATTTCTCAAGCTGAAAGAACTGAAGAAAATATTCAAGCCTTGAGTTGCAACATTGAAAGATTCTGTAGGCAAAATATTGAGTGATGCAGGAAACATCAAAAGAAGATGGAAGGAATACACAGAGTCACTATACAAAAAGAGAATTGGTAGATGTTCATCCATTTCAGGAGATGGCATATGATCAAGAATCAATGGTATTGAAGGAAGAAATTGAAACTGAAAGAATTGATGAAAAACAAGGCTCTAGGAATTGACCCATTGAGATGTGTCCACAGACAGATGTGACACTGGAGGCACTCAGTTGTCTATGCCAAGAAATTTGGAAGACAGCTACCTGGCCAACTGACTGGAAGAGATCCATATTTGTACCCATTCCAAAGAAAGTGATCCCACAGAAAGTGAAAATTTTGGAACAAAACCATAAATATCACATGCAAGTAAATCTTGAAGATAATTCAAGAAAGTTTGCAGCAGTATATTGGCAGAGAACTTACGAAAATGCAAGCTGGATTCAGAAGAGGACATGGAACAAGGGATATCATTGCTGATGTCAGATGGATCTTAGCTGAAAGCAGAGAATACCAGAAAGATGTTTGAATCTTATTGACTATGCAAAATCATTCAATTATGTGGAGCATAATAAATTATGGATAACATTGAGAAGAATGGGAATTCCAAAACACTTAATTGTACTTATGAGGAACCTGAACATAGACCTGGAGGCTGTCATTCAAACAGAACAAGAGGTTACTGCACGGTTTAAAACAAAGAAGGGAGTGTGTCAGGGTTGTGTCCTTTCACCATGCTTATTCAATCTGTATGCTGAGCAAATAATCTGAGAAGCTGGTCTCTATGAAGAATAATGTGGCATCAGGACTGCAAGAAGACTCGTTAACAATCTGCAATACCCAGGTGGCACAACTTTGCTTGCTGAAAGTGAAAATGTCTTGAAACACTTACTGATGAAGATTAAAGACTTCAGTGTGCAGTATGGATTATGTCTTAACATAAAGAAAATGAAAATCCTCACAACTGGACCAATAAGCAGCAACACATTAAATGGAGAACAGGTTGAAGTTGTCAAAGATTTCATATTACTTGGTTCCACAATCAACACCAATCAATGGAGGTAGCAGTCAAGATATCAGACGACATAGTGCACTGGGAAGATCTGCTCCAAAAGACCTCTGTTTTGGTTACCTAGTGCCACTCTGACAGGATGATACCACAAATAGTATGGCTTTAAGAAACAGGAGTTTATTCTCTTAGTTTAGAGGCTTTAAGTCTGAGTCCAAAGTGCCAGGCTCTAGGGGCTGGGCGAAAGCCCCTCAACCTTGGCTTGGGCTTCAGCTCTGTCTCTTACTCCTGGTCCACTGAAGCCAGAGGCATATCTCCACTCAGGTAGCGGGTAGCTGCTGAGGCTGACAAACCCAAGGTCGACAAGTGAAAAGGCACAGTCCCAATGTTATCAAACTCATGGCAGGCCACTAATTCAAGTCCATTGAAAGCCCCAAGGTCAGCAGAGCATGGCAGTCTGCTGAATAACAACATGGCTATATGCGGGGTTCAAGTGTACCATAAGCTAGAGACCATTCCCCAAGGCCTCTCCTTATATACAGGAAGCAGACCACATCCCTAAGGCAGCTACTCAGCAGCTTACAGTAGATTCCACCATGGAGTTGATTACTAGTCTCATCATGGGGAATACTACATCCAGCTGCCCAGCCACTCAACCAGGCCCAGCCAAGTTGACGCACAAACTTAACTACCAGAACCTCTTTAAGTACTGAAGAGAAAGGATGTCTCCTTGAAAACTAACCCAAGCCATGGTATTTTCAATTGCCTCATATGCTTGAGAGAGCTGGACAATGAATAAGGAAGACCGAAAAAGAGTTGATGCTTTCGAGTTGTGGTGCTGGTGAAGAATGCTGAAAGCACCATGACTTCCAAATAACTAACAAATCTGTCTGAAAGAAGTGCAGCAGTCAGAATGTTCCTTAGAAGTGAGGATGGCCAGACTCCATCTGATCTACTTTGGTCATGTTGTCAGAAGGGACCATTCTCTGGAGAAGGATATCATGCTTGGTAAAGTGGAGGGTCAACATAAAAGGGGAAAGCTCTCCATGAGATGGATTGACACAGAGGCTGCAAGAATGGGCTCAGGTATAGCAAGGATTGTGGGGCTGGCACAGAACCCAGCAGAGTTTCATTCTGTTGTATGAAGGGTGCTATGAGTCAGAGCCAACCTAATGGCACCTAACAACACCACATGTAAGAAAATATATTTTCAAGACATAGTGATTTATTTAGGAGTAAAGGAGCACAGCTTCCAATATACACTCAAATGTTTCAGGAAAAAGTCTTCAGCGACAGTGAGAGGTAGAAAAGATCTAATAGAGCAAAATGTAAAAACTGGCAATTCTTTGTAAAAGGCATACAGGAATTTCTTATACTATTCATGAAAACTGGAACATTTTCAAGAATTTTAATTTGTTTTCCAAGTAGGTTTTAAGTAGTATCAAAATAAAAATGTTACAATAAAAAAACTATGCCTCAGTAACATTATAATTCGAATAGTTAAATAATAGTAATAATAATAATTAATGCTCACATCGAGCATACTGTGTATGTTACCATTGTACGTATACTCAATATACTATCTAAGTTCAACCCTGGAAACCACTCAATGATATATAAATATCTTCATATTTTTCACATGAGAAAACAGAAGAGCAATTTTAACTGATGAGTAATTATAGTATCTATATGTAAAATGAACACCTCTGGGAAAGTACAAGGGATAATGTGTATACATACAAGAAAGTAGTACAGAATTCTGTCTCTGTGACATTTATTATTTGACCAAATATGACCTTAGTTTAGGGTCACATGATATTTTGATTAAATGTAAACTTAATTGTCTTATGGCATTTTCAAATTTAAAGCAGTAAATAGAGTTTTCCAAAAAATTTCTTAAAGCATACTTAGCTCCACAAGGTGTGTATCCTGAAGGGCCTGAACCACAATTCCCAGTTTGATCATTCCTAGAATTAATTTCATTAAAACATTCTCCAGTACCAAAAGTTGCACCTGAAAAATAAAAGAGCACTTTGTCATATAGAACTCAACATTCATTTTGAAAACTACATACATTTTGAGATTTTGAAATGATTTAAAATGCATTGGGTAAAATATGATCAAAATATAAAATGGAAATAAAAAATAGAATAAGATAATACAAGTCACTTAAATCTTTTTTAAATTTTGAAAACACCCTTGTTTTCCATATAAACACATATCCTAGAATTAACCACCATGTGCACTTTACATTATACATTTCAATTTGTAAATACAAATTTATAAGTATATTACAGAGACTTCTTTTATTTCTAAATATTCAAATTATTGGTCAGTAATCTGTTTTTGCATTAATGTCTTTCCAAGTTAAACCACAAAACTGATATGTTTTTCATCAAATTAACTCTGACAAAAAACCTTGAGCTACCCTTGATTCTTTCTCACACTCAGCAGCCAATCTATATGTTCAAGAGCCAACATCTTTGAAGAACAGTTTATTTCTCATCACTTTCAGCACATGCCCTCTAGTTGAAAGACAGAGACAAAAAAAAAAAAAAAAAAAGAGAGACATTTCAGTACTGCATTGTGGAGTTTGGGGAAAACAGCACACCATTAGAAAAGCCCCAGTGGATACACTGTGATCTTAGCTGAAAACCTGAGGCAGCAGTGAACTGAAAATTAGGAGTTGATTCCCCACCCCACCCCCCAGAGGCCATTTGCAAAACTGGTTATAAGTGAGAAGTGAATATTCTTGTCTTGGCCAGAGTAATGGATCATTGCTGGTGGATAGAGAAACAAGCCAAATTTTGAGGCTCTTGCATGGATAGAGTGACAAAATTAGAAATTTAACATACCTCAAACACATTCAGAATGTGGGGCTCAGGGCTTTCCCTGATTCTAAATACACACAACATAAGACATTAAAATATAAGGAGACAAGTTCCACAAAGCAGAGGAAATTTTTCTAAACTTTTTGGGTTTGGTCACATAACACAAGTGGAAGGGCCTCAATGAACACACCAACCTCTCAGTTAAAAATCCTGAAGATCTAGGACCTAGAAACAAGGACAAACTAGATGTGAACTGTTGTTGTTAATTGCTGTTGAGTCTGTTCTCACTAATGGAGAATTTATGTATGAGAATGAAAAGTTGCCTGGTTCTGCACCACGTCCATAATCTTTACTATGTTTGAACCCATTATTCAGGCTATTGTGTCAATCTATCTCAGTGAGGATTTTCTTCATTTTCACTGGCCCTCTACTTGGCCAACTATTGTGTCCTTTTCTAGCAAATGGACTTTTCTGATGACAAGTCTAATGTCATCAAGAGGAAGTCTTATTACCCTCAATTCTAAGGAGCATTCTGGTTGTGTTCTAATTACTAATTTGTTCATTCTCTAGCAATCCACAATATATTCAATATTCTGTGCCAACACCACAACTCAAATGCACCAATTCTGCCTTGTTTTTCCTTTTCGCATGCATATGAGGAGATTGAAAAGATCATGACTGGGGTCAGGCATACCATAGTCATCAAAGTGATATCTTTGTTTTTCATAACTTTAACAAGGTCTTTTGCAACAAATTTTCCCAAAATAATATGTCATTTGATTTCTTGACTGCTGTTTCCATTGATGTTAATTGTTGACTCAATATTTTCTTCATTTATCATGATGTTGTTTATGGTTTAGTGTAATAATATAGACTGGGGATTATATAAACTCTAACCAAATCTCAACACATATCAGTTTCTGAATTAAAACTGAAATGAAGATGATTTGCCCCCTACCTTATACATCTAACAAAAGAAGGGATGGGTGATAGCAACATCTATGCAGTAAAGGCATTTAGACTGAAAAAAGACTTATCAAAATCAGGAACTGAAAACAAAAGATAGTGGAA
>NW_006921611.1:8896572-8898133 GCF_000298275.1 Orycteropus afer afer
TTCGTGTGTAGACATTTGATGCCTGCTTCATAGTTTCTATGTTTACTGATCATCTCAATTGCAAACATGTTGTAATACAGTGTTTATCCTCTGAATATTTCTCTGGGAATATCCAGTTATGTCCTAACACTAACATATTCCAACAGCACCACAGTCTCTTCTTTTAAATTTCCTTCTTGCTGCATTCTATTGGGATGACTAAGTGTTCTTTGCTTCAGTTCTCTCACACCCAACCACCCACCCCATGGAGAAACAATCTTTTTCCATTTTTATTCTTCTAGAGGTTAACTGGAGTCTATAGGTGGGTGGTGTAAATGGTTAAGCACATGACTACTAACCAAAAGATTGGCAGTTCTAACCCACCTACAGGCATCTTCAAAGAAAAGCCTGGCAATCTGCTGCTAAAAAGTCACAGTCATGAAATCCCTAGAGAGCATAATTCTACTGTGCAATAGGTGGGGTTGCCATAAATCAGAATTGACTCAAAGGCAACTGGGAGGTGGAGATTTTGCAACATTTATCTATTTTTGACAAAACAATTACTTTTACTATTTCTGTCATTTCTTCTTATTTCATTCTTCTTTGTTCTTGTTTCTTTTTGAACATCATGCACAGTCAATCCTTACAGAGATGAATTTGAAAGTCAATTACATGAGTTCAGTATGTGCTTTCATATAACTTTCTCTTTATATCTATATTTTTGGTATTTGGGCAGAATTTTATATTTCATCTTTCTCTTTAAACTTATGTACTACCTTTCCAGTGATGCATCCAATAAGTTATTTTATCTTAAATTAAACCAGTATACCTTTCATTTCACAATCTTTTCTTTCACTTTTTCCATTCCTTCTTTCTTCCTTCCTTCTGTAACTACTTACCTTTCCCCATCCTTTTGCTATCCATCCATTCATTCTTCTATTTGCCTATCTTTCAGTCTTTCTCTCTTTCTCTTTCTTACAAAACACTTTCATTGTGTTCCAAACCACTCACTTCCTCAGAAGAGAATTTATCCATTTTCAAAATTTCTTTCTTTGTATCTTTGTGTTAAATAACTTCAAAACCATTAATTATTTCTTACAGCATGGCCATTTTGGGGTTGATAATCACTTTTAAACCTCTGTTAATGCAGAAATTAGACTTGGAGTTGCTCCCTGTTCCTACTGAGAGAAGGTTGACACATAGGGTTGTTTCTATGATTATCCTAAATATCTCCACCTTCTGAAAGATTTGCCTACTGAAAACCTTATTATTAACAGCAGTGAAACACTGCCTAATATAGTGCTGGAAAATGACCTCCTGAGATTGGAGGCACTCAGAATATGAATGGGGAAGAGCTACCTCCTCAAAATAGAGTTTGATTGTACAGGAATGGTTTAACATTCATTGTCAAAAAGGACATTTCAGGATCTATCCTGATGTACAATGCTGTCAGTGACAGGATAATATCCATACACCTAGAAGGAAGACCTTCTGAGGGAGGAAACAGATGAGGAAGCCAGTCAGGGCCAGTGGTGGTGCAGTTCAGAGAAGCTGGAGGGAGAAGACAGACCAGGAAGCTGGC
>NW_006921611.1:8899617-8906106 GCF_000298275.1 Orycteropus afer afer
AAATGGAAGAAATGACAAGATGAAATAACTGAACAGAAGATTTCAAAGAGCAGCTTAAGAAGGTAAAGTCATTTATTACAATGAAATGTGCAAATACCTGGAGTTAGAAAACCAATAGTGAAGAACATACTCAACATTTCTCAAGCTAAAAGAACTGAAGAAAAAATTTCAGCCTCAGTTATAATATTGAAAGTTTCTATGGGCAATATATTGAATGATGCAGGAAATATCAAAGAAGATGGAAGACATATAGAGTCACTGTACCAAAAAGAATTGGTAGATGATCATCTATTTCAGGAGTTGGCATGTGATCAAGAAGCAAGGGTAATGAAGGAAGAAGTTGAAGCTGCACTGATGGATTGGTGAAAAACAAGGTTCTGGGAATTGACAGAATACCCATTGAAATGTTTCAACAAATGGATGCTGTTCTGGATGCACTCATTGGGCTATGACAAGAGATTTGAATGACAGCTACCTGGCCAACTGACCAGAACAGATCCATATTTGTACCTATTCCAAAGAAAGGTGATCCCACAGAATGTGGAAATTATTGAACAATGTTGTTCATATCACACTCAAGTAAAATCTTATTGAACATAATTCAAGAACAGTTGCAGCAGTATACTAACAGAGAACTTCCAGTAATACAAACTGGATTCAGAAGGGGACATGGAGTGAAGTATATCATAGCTGATGTCAGATGGATATTGGCTCAACACAAGGAATACCAGAAAGATGTTTACTTATGTTTTATTGACTATGCAAAGGCATTTGATTGTGTGGATCACAACAAATTGTGGATAACATTGAGAAGAATGGGAATTCCAGAACACTTCATTATACTCACAATGAACCTGTATATAGACCAGGAGGGTGTTTGAACAGAACAAGGGGCTACTGCATGGTTGAAAATCAGGATGGGAATATGTCAGGCTATTTTCCTTTCAATCTGTATGCTGAGCAAATAATCAGAGAAGCTGGACTATGTGAAGAAGAATGTGGCATCAGGATTGGAGGAAAGTACATTAACAACCTGGGATATGCAGATGACACAATTTTGCTTGGTGAAAGTGAGGATGACTTGGAGCACTTGAAAAAATTGAAGTTGTCAATTCATATTACTTGATTCTACAATCCATGGAAGCAGAAGTCAAGACATCAAAAGACATGTTTCATTGGGTAAATCTGTTGCAAAGGACCTCTTTCAAGTGCTGAAGAGCAAAGATATCTCCTTGAAGACGAACATGTGCCTAACCCAAGCCATGGTATTTTCATTTGCCTCACATGCATGTGAGAGCTGGAAAAATTAATAAGGAAGACTGAAAAAGAGCTGATGCTTTTGAGTTGTGGTGTTGGAGAAGAATGCTGAAAGTACTGTGGATGGCTAAAAAAACTAACAAATCTGTCCTGGAAGAAGTGCAGCCAGACTGCTCCTTAGAATTAAGAATGGACAGACTTTATCTCACCTACTTTGGTCATCTTGTCAGGAGGCACCATTCTCTGGAGAAGGATGTCATTCTTGGTAAAGTGGAGGGTCAACAAATGAGGGGAAGACCTTCAATAAGATGGATTGACCCGGTAGCTGCCACAATGGGCTCAGGTATAGTAGGGATTGTGAGACTGGTACAGGGCCAGACAGTGTTTCATTCTGTTGTACATAAGGTTGCTATGAGTCAGAGGACAACTTGATGGCACACAACAACAACAACAACAACAATACATGTGGACTTCATCAGATCAAATGCACAGGAATGAAATTGACTTCATTGGTGGAAAGAGATGATGGAGAAGCTCGATATCATCAGTAAGAACAAGGCAGGGACCAACAGTGATTGTGTAACAAATCAATTGCTCACATGCAAGTTTAAGTTGAAGAAAATTAAAACAAGTCCAAGAGCCAATACACAACCTTGAGTATAACACACCTGAATTTAGAAACCATCAGAATAGATTTGATGAATTGAACAAGAATGACCAAAGACCAGGAGAGTTGTGAGGTGACATCAAGGATATCACACATGAAAAAAAAAAAATATAAATAGAGACAAAAATGCATGTCATATAAGATTATAAAACTTGCTATAGAACAAAATATAGCTAGAGAGAATGGAAGAAATGGTGACATAAAAGAAGTGAACAAAAGATTTCAAAGGGCAGCTCAAGAAGCTGAAGTATTATAATGAAATGTGCAAAGAACAGGAGATAGAAAGTCAAAAGGGAAGAACATGATTAGCATTTCTCAAGTTGGAATACTGAAGGATTCTATGGACAAAATATTGAATGACTCAGGAAACATCAAAATAAGATGGAAGGACTACAGGAGTTACTGTCCCAAAAAAGAAATGGTTGATGTTAAACCATTTAAGGAGGTGGAATAAGGTCAAGAACCAATGGTATTGAAAGAAGAAGTCCAAGCTGCACTCAAAGCACTGAAGAAAAACAAGCCTCCAGGAACTGGCAGAATATCCATTGATATGTTTCAACAAATGGATACAGTGCTGGAGGTGCTTACTTGTCTATGCCAGGAAATTTGGAAGACAGTACCTGGCCAACTGACTGGAAGAGATCTATATATGTGCCCATTCCAAAGAAAGGTGATCCAACAGAATATGGAAAGTATTGAATGTCATTAATATCACATGCAAGTAAAATTTTGCTGAAGATAATTCAAATATGGTTGAATCATTATATTGACATGGAAATTGCAGAAATGCAAGTTGGATTCAGAAGAGAATGTAGAAAGAAGGATATCATTGCTGATGGATCTTAGCTAATAGCAAAGAATACCAGAAAGATGTTTACCTTTTCTTTTTACTAACTATGAAAAGGCATTCAACTCTGTGGATCATAGAAAATTATGGATAATATTGCAAAGAATAAAAATTCCAGAACACTCAATTGTGCTTATGAGGAACTCAAATATAGACCAAGAGGACATTCAAACAGAACAAAGGAATACTGCATGGTTTAAAATCAGGAAGAGTGAACGTCAGGCTTACATCCTTTCACTATATTTATTCCACCTGTATGGGGAACAAAGAATCTGAGAAGCTGGACTGTATGAAGAAGAACAAGGCATCAGAATCGGAGTAGGACTCATTAACAACCTGTGATATATAGACAACATAACCCTGCTTGCTGAAAGTGAAGATGACTTAAATCACATACTAATGAAGATCAAAGACTTCATTCTTCAGTATGGATTACCTAAACACAAAGAAAACAAAAATCCCCACAACTGCACCAAAAAGCAATATCATGATAAATGGTGTAAAGACTGAAGTTACCAAAGATTTCATTTTACTTAGATCCATAATCAACACCCAGGGAAGCAGCAATCAAGAAATCGGTTGTCATATTGCACTGGGCAAATCTGCTGCAAAAGACCTTGTAGTGTTGAAGAACAAAGATGCCACTCTGAAGACTAAGGTGCACTTAACCCAAACCATGGTATTTTCAATTACTTCATATGTATGTGAAAGCTGGACAATGAATAAGAAAAACTAAAGATGAATTAATGTCTTTTAATTGTGGCATTGGCAAAGAATTGTGAAAATACCATAATGCACTGTCAGAACAAACAAATCTGTCCTGGACGAAGTACATCCAGAATGCTTCTTAGAAGTGAGCATTGACAGACTTCATCTCACCTACTTTCATCATGTAGTCAGAAGGGACCAGTCCTGGAGAAGGGTATCATGTTTGGTACAGTGGAGGGTCAGAAAAAAAAGAGAACACCCTCAAAGAGATGGGCTGAGACAGTGACTACAATGATGGGCTCAAGCATAGCAAGGATTGTGAGGATGGCACAGGACCATGTAGTGTTTTGTTCTTTTGTATACAGGGTTGCTGCGAGTCAAAATTGACTCGATGGCACATAATAACAACAGCCAGAAGAATCACCAAATTTGTCTTGGAAGATGTACAGCCTGAATACTCCTTAGAAGCATGGGTAGTGAGACTTTGTCTCTAAGATTTTGGTCATTTTATCAGGGGGAAGAAGTCCCTGGAGAAAGATATCATGCTTGGTAAAGTAAAGGGTTACTGAAAGAGAGGAAGATCCTCAATGAGATGGATTGACACAGTGGCTGCAACAATGGGATCAAACATAACACTTGTTGTGAGATTTCACAGCACCAGGAAGTATTTTGTTCTGTTGTAACAGAATGAGGTGTCAGAACTGACTCGACGGCACTTAAACACAACAGCAACATATTTACCCCCAAAATATTGTAAATTCTGAGTGAGAGAGAAGTAGTACAGCATGGGTTCAGTTTGTCTTCTTCCTTCTTGAATACAGAAGACTCAGAGTTTTAACTTTTCCATTCATTATTTTGTGGAAATCATTCAGAATGTCACAATTCCAATTATTATTACACATTTTTTTCACAGTATTCTTCTTCTTTTTATATAATCCTTCATAATATTTATATTAAAATTCAAAGTACTGAAAAGAAATCAAATTCCTGTATCAATATATTTTGTTCTTTTCTGTTTCCACAAAAATAAAAATAGATTATCAGATTAAAATATATACCTTCACCAAAGAGATAGCTGCATTGTTTCATCCCACTCACACATTTTCCTTCCAGACAGATCCATTGGTTCTCTCCACATGGATGCCCATTCTGAATGAAAAGGTTTTCTGTACATGCTGCAGATGTTCCATTGCAAAATTCAGAGAGATCACATTCATCCCTGGGAGACCTACACTCCTCTCCTTTTGGCTTAAACTGATGGAGTACAATAAATGACATGGAATAAGTCAGACTGTGAACATACAACAAGAATTGATAACCTTACTGAATGTGGATTATATAGAAATAAATTTGGCCCTACAGAACAACTTTCACAGCAGTCTCCGTGAGCACATTTTGAGCCATCTGTCAGTCTACAGGTGCTTCTCACACAGCATGTGCCCAGCCCAACAGCACAATTCTGAAAGACAAATCAAATTATTTTAGGTACCTTCCAACTTTTATTGACCTTGAATAGATATTTTAGTAACAACATTATCTTGTATAATATACAGATAGATGCTTTAGGTACATTTTAGAAAATATAAAAAATAAAGCCTATTAGTCAGTCATTTACTAATAGACAGTGCCTACTATATGCTAGACCATGTTCCTTAAATCCCTAGAATAAATCTGGCTATGTTGGTGGTAGAAGGCTGGAGTCCACCACAGCCAAGGCATCAAAAATGCAGACACTATTTAAACCTTGACAGTTTAAATCTATGTAAAGGTTTTAAAACAATTTAAATCTCTTGACACAATGGCTGTTACAATGGGCTCAAATGTAGCAATGATTGTGAGGATGGTGCAGAACAAGGTAGAGTTTCAGTCTATGGTACACAGGGTCACGATGAGTCAGAACCAACTCTTTGGCACCTAACAACATCTAAACCTTGAATCTAAACCACCCCCTGAGGTCGCCTTGTAGCACAAAAAATAAAGGAGATTATCTGTGAGTATGACATGCTACTAAAACATATATTTGACACCAAAAAGTCAACAATTACTCTTAACAAGAAGGGGCAAGGGAACTAGAGTGCTGGAAATGAAACAAACAGAACACAATTAAAGAGAATATTGACACATTATGGAAAATGTCACTGAATAATTTCTGCAGAAATTGTTAAATGGGAACCTCACTTACTGTATAAACTTTCACCAAAAACACAATAAAATATTAAAATAAAACAGACATCAAACAGATAGATCTCTGGGTAAATATGAGATAAGCAGAAGTTATGAATTAAAAATTTCTTTAAAGTGACTAATTCTTAGTCAACTCTTATAGATCTACTATGTTTGAAAAAGTCTGTACTTTCTATGGTATACTGGAGGTTTAAAGGTTCATCTTTAGTTCTCTAATGATCAAGGGATGGAAGATAATATTATTTCTCATCATAACTTAAATTATCATCTTTATATCATTTATTCATATTTTTAAGCTCTGTTTTGTAGTGTAATTCATCTATAACCAATAAATCTGATTTAGCACTTTATATTATGAGAGCTAATCAGGTAACATACAGGAAAGGAGAAAATTTAAGAGAAAATATATCCACATACACATACACAACTTTAACATTTTTTAAATTACTAGGGCCTTGAAACAGGGATGCTGGGCAAAAATCTTAATAAAATACACAAAAGTGATTTGTGGATTTCATTAGTTTTAATATGAGTTATGTCAAAGAACTTATTATGACACACTGTACCTGCAGTATTTTCAGAGATATTCTCAATAAATGTTTTTGCTATTGGCTTCTATACGGGATTCCAGAGGGGAAAAATAATACCACAGAGGGTTAGGAGTCAGTTATATAACAGTTAATGTAACTAAGATATATTTATGTCAATTTAGCAAGGAAAATTTAAGATGGTTACATTGAGACCCAAGCCAAAGAAAGAAAAAAAGTGACTGGTGGTGGTGAAAATGATACCCAACTCTGCAGGTCAAAAACCAAACCAAACTCAC
>NW_006921611.1:8909536-8912488 GCF_000298275.1 Orycteropus afer afer
TCGACGGCACTTAACAACAACAACAACATCACTATGGAAGTAGATTGCCCAGTCTTCCAAGGAGTGGCAGATGGGTTTGAACCTCCAGCCTTCTGGGTAGTAGTCAAATGCCTTAGGCACTACGCCACCAGAGACTCACTTTTCTTGTTGGGGAGAGTACAAATGCATGATCTTAGCCAGTGCAGTATGGTGCACTGAATGCCATTTGTATTCTCTTGATTCTTTCAGGTCCATCCCACTCACTCTCTTAGTCTCACAGTATCTTGCTCCTTCACTACATTCCCTTCATCTGTACTCTTACCATCTCCCTCATAATACAGTCAGTGGATTTATGTAATTTGTGTGGGTTGAAAACCTGGATTTGCCTAACTATGTAGGTTCCAAATCTTTTTGACTTAAATATTGACCTGGATTAAAACAGTTGAAATCCACAAACATGACTCCTATGTTTTCTTGTTTCACTCTGAAATATTTTTATATCTATTTTCCAAATGTCTGATGACCATAGGTTAAAAAGAAATACTAGAGGCAAATACACCAAAGATGGGGTAGGTAAGCTCAGTTGTAAAACTGTGTGACCTTGAAAATTACCTGTAAGACTAAACTGAATCACTGAATCCATATAACAATATATATAAGTGCCCTCCTTATTTTGTTGTAATCTCTATATGCCTTCTTAAGGCCTTTGTAGAAAACAATTTGCTAAAATAAGGAAAGTTATCTAACACAATAAATTTAATTAATGTGTATATAGTTCTAGTATATCTTATTTTTCCAGTTTATTACCAACCTCTGGAGACCCACAGTCACATTGTTCTCCGTCTTCCAATTCTCCATTACCACAAGTCGCAGTCCTGTAGGATGGATCTAAGTGTGGCCGATTTTGAAGACACTGGGACTGAGGCTTTGAAATAAAATGTGCAAAATCTTCCATGCTGCAGTTACTAAAGATCTTCATACCACTGGAATGACTGAAAAATACATCATACTACTTAAAATATTATGTAAAATTATTTCTACAAACTGCCTACCCTGGAACAAAGCTATTTGATAAACCAAAAGAAAAACAAACCCACTGCTGTCTAGTTGATTCTGACTCATAGGACAGAGTTCTAGAGCCACCCTATAGGATTTCTGTAAATCTTTACAGAAGCAGATTGCCTCATCTTTCTTGCATGGAGTGGATTCCAACTGCTGATCTTTTACTTAGCAGCCTAATGCTTTAACCAATATACTACCAGAGTTCCTTAGCTGTTTGATAGCATTCCATAGAGATCAAATGCACAATTTTAGTGCCAATCTTTTTGTCTGTAGAATGTTAACTATAGAATAATTTGTTTTAAATATTCTTAAGCAGAAAAAATGGTGTTTCTGGTTGGTGCAAACAGTTAATATACTTGGGGTCTAACCAAAAGTTTGGAACTTAAAGTCAACCTAGAGTCTCATCAGAAGAAAAGACTGGGAACTTACTTCTGAAAAATAGCCATTGAAAACCCTAAGAAACACAGCTCTACTCTGACATACATGGAGTGGCCATGAGTTGGAACTGATTCCACAGCAACTGGTAAGTAGGAATAAATAACTAACCACTGAAATTTCCATTGATCTGTGACAATGGCCTCTCTTGTTTCAACTCTTATCTCATGAATTTTTCTAACTTTGGAAACAATGTGTTGCTTCTTTTATGTCTTTTATGACCTCTTAATACTGGAATATACATGTACTAAAACATAATTGGCTTTCTCTTTCTTTATCTATAATTATTCATAGGTAACCATATCCAGTTCTTTGGTTTTATATAACACCTATATACTGGTGATGTAGTGCCTAAGGCATTTGACTGCTAACCAGAAGGCTGGTGGTTCAAACTCCTCGGAAGGAAGGTTGGGCAATCTACTTCTATAGAGATATTGCCCCAGAAACCCAATGAGGGGTCACTATGAGTAAGTCTGACTCGATGGCAATGACTTTGGTTTTTGGTATTCACTGGTAGCTCAGATATTTCTGTAACTTGAACTTTTCACTTAAACTACAGACCAAATATCCAATTCTTTACTCAATGTTTCTTCTTGAGGCAATCTTATAGTCATTTTAAATTTAAACTTCCTGAAATTTTAATTCCCCTCCCTTAAAACTTGCTCCTCAAAAAGCATAACATTATGTTTTCTAATGCAAACTCCATAGCCAATCAAACTACATGAATTAAGATCCCAGCTCTGATATTTGCAGATTGTATGCTTTGGTGAAATGCATTTAAATTATATATGCCTTTGTTTCCAATTCTTTAATATGAAGATCAATTTGTTAATTATCCCACAGAGCTGAGAAAATTAATACAGTACATGTGAAGCACTAAAATTGTGCCTTCTATAGTTTGTACTGTTTATACTTCCAAGTACAATAAGCAGGAACTTTAATAGTCCAGTTGTCCTAGGAAGATCCCTGAGGTACTCTTCTATTTCTCATAAACCCCATGTCTGTCATAAAATTTTATCAAATCTATCTTCAAGTATATCAGAATATGTTCTCCACAAAGCCACCTCTTGATAACCTTCTTGTTCTGTCATATAGATTAATGTAATAACTTCGTAACTGATTTCTATGTTTCAAATCATGCCTTGTTGGAGTTTTCCTTTTTCCCTCAAGACAACATCAATTCTAATCATAAAAACAAAAAATTAAAATCCATGTTACTTCTCCATTTAAACCCACATACAGCTTCTCATTTCATTCAACATGAGGTAACATGACCTATCCACCAATTCCTTCTTTGAGGTCATCCTCTCCAGCTATCTTAATTCTGCTCAACTACAGTGGCCTTTTTGCTGCTCCTGTCAAACATTATCTGTTTTCTCTTCAATACATATACATATCTCTATCTCTTAATTAGGAGCTCTGGTAGCATAGTGCCTAAGGCACTTGACTGCTCACCAGAAGGCTGGCGGTTCAAAC
>NW_006921611.1:8926799-8927394 GCF_000298275.1 Orycteropus afer afer
ATATCATTTATAATAGCTACTGAAAAATCAAAATACTTGGGAATAAATCTTACCAGGGACACAAAAGACTTGTACAAAGAAAACTATAAAAAAACTACTTCAAGGAACCATAAGAGATCTACAAAATGGAAGAACATCCCAAGCTTGTGGATAGGAAAATTGAACATTGTGAAAATGTCAATTCTGTCTGTGGCGGTTATGTTTGTGTGTCAACTTGGCTAGGCCTGGTTGAGTGATGGGCAGCTGGATGTAGTATTCCCCATGATGAGGCTGGTAATCAACTCCATGGTGGAATCTACTGTGAGCAGCTGAGTAACTGCCTTTGGGTATGTGGTCTGCTTCCTGTATATATAAGCAGAAGCTTTGAGAATGGTCCCTAGCCTATAGCACACTTGGACCCTGCATATAGCCATGTCATTGCTCAGCAGCAATGTGAAACCTAAAACTATAAAGTTCCTCAAGGAAAAACTAACGGCAAATTTAGGGGCCCTAATAGATGGCATAAATAGATTACCAAGCATAACCCAAAATGTACAAACAGCAGAAGAGAAACTAGATGATTGGGTCCTTCTAAAAAGCAAATTTTTATATGCTT
>NW_006921611.1:8929988-8937633 GCF_000298275.1 Orycteropus afer afer
AAGACAAGCAACCAAATAATTACAGTGGCTAATATTTTGACATCTTACAGAAAAAATTTATCTATACTTAATATCAAAGGAGAAGTAATTTTAGAACTATAATGAAATACTAATAAACACCAATGGTTGGTAAGGTTAAAACTCCATGTTTTGCTGAAGATGTGGAACAACTGATATTCTCATATTATTGTGAAAATCTGAAATAGAACAAACATTTTTGAATGTTTTAAAATTAATCATAGTCTTTCATTATGATCCAACAAGGAAAACAAAGAACAGTGAGAATTAATTAATATATGTAAAGCATTAAAAACTGCCTGCTCAGTTTGTATTGTTTATACCTCCAAACTCAATAAAGGGAAATTCCAACTGTCTAGTTGTCCAGGAAAACATCCTTGAGGTAATCTTTTATTTCTCACAAGCCTATATACTTAAGGAAAAATAAAGCATACCCCCTCACTCATACACGTAGAATTCTTCCAGCATGTTACCAGTCAGTAACTGGAAACAACTCAAATATCTGTTAACAATATGAACAGATTATGGTGGGAAACAGTTTTAATTCTCCTACAATCCAGATTTCTGGATCTGTAGTGTTGGGGTAATCCACTCCAGACATCTGCCTTAGGTGTCCTGTTGAATCTTGAGCTTTTGCTGAAATCAGCTTCAAATCAAACAATAATCTAATGAGCAGTTTAACAAAAATTGTTTTGCCTTAGGCATTGGGTTCTTTTGGAATATTATCTATGTGCAGCCAGTTTCAAGTAGTAAGAAACTCAGAATCTGACTGGAAAATGCATGGTACATGTATGCTAGCAACTGTTTCTATAATAAACCAAACCTGGAACCTTGCATCCTTTTTGATGCTATCTCCTGATAAATTAACATGACAATGACTTATATAATTCATTTTCATCATTCCATTTTCTGAGAACCTTCCTGATACTTTGCAGGTGATGCTGCCTGATTCAAATCATATCTACTCACAATAAATATATTGTTACACTCATTTTTTGGTGCTTCTCTGTGCATTTAGATTTTAGATGGTGTATATATACTGTGAAATACTACTCAGAAACAAAAAGAAATAACACTACTACATGCTTACTGAAAGTGAAGATGACTTGAAACACTTACTAATGAAGATCAAAGAGTACAGCCTTCAGTTTGGATTACACCTCAACATAAAGAAAACAAAAATCCTCACAACTAGAGCAATGAGTAACATCACAATAAATGGAGAAAAGATTGATGTTGTCAAGGATTATCATTTGACTTGGACCCACAATCAACGTCCATGGAAACAGCAGTCAAGAAATCATATATTGTATTGCACTGGACAAATCTGCTGCAAAAGACCTCTTTTAAAGTGTTAAAGAGCAAAGATGTCACTTTGAAGACTTAGGGGCACCTAACCCAGCCATGATATTTTTATTCATTCCTTATACAGGTAAGAGCTGGACAACAAATAAGGAAGACCAAAGAAGAGCTGATGTCTTTGGTTGGCTAAGAATACTGAAACTACCATGGAACGCCATAAGAATGAACAAATCTGAAAGGCATACAACTAGAATGATCCTTAGAAGTGAGGATGGTCAGACTTCATCTCATCTACTTTAGTCATGTTGTCAGGAGGGCTGGTCCATGGAGAAGTATAGTAAAGTAGAAGGTCAGGAGAAAAGGAGAAGAACCTCAATGAGATGGATTGACCCAGTGGCTGTGATGAGGGTCTCAAGCATTGCAAATATTGGGAAGATGGCACAGGACCAAGCATTGTTTTGTTCTCATGTACATAGGGTTGCTATGGGTTGGAGCTGACTCAACAGCACCTAACAACAGCAATACACTATCAATATAACAAAGCAATACACAAACTGCAGAAGATAAACTAGAACGCAATTTAAAAATGGCAGAGGACATGAACAGACCCTTTACTAAACAAGACATACAGGTGGCCAACAAATATATAAGAAATGCTCAGGATTATTAGACATCAGAGAAAGGCAAATGAAAACAACAATGAGATATCATCTTACCTCAGCAATAATAGGAAAGTTCCAAAAACAAGAATCAACAAATGTGGGCAAAGGTGTGGAGAGACTGGAACTTTCTTATATTGCTGGTAGGGCTGTGAGATGTCATGTCACACTTACTAGAAAAAGGTATGGTGCTTCCTTAAAAAGCTGGGAACAGAAATATTATATGAACCAGCAATCTCACTACTAGGTATACATCTTAGAGAAATAAGCTGTATACAATGTTTGACATTCTTGTTTGGTAAGAAGGGAAAGGGATTTTAACAGTTTGAGAGTGGCCATCTAAGATACAACAATTGGTCTGGCTGCCATCTGCAGCAAAAAAGAGAGAAGAAAATCAATGACTCAAGGAAACATTTATTACAAAGAACTAACGGACCAAGCTAAACACAGCTTCCACTACCTAGAGACCAGAAGAATTAGATGGTGCCTGACTACCACAATTGAAGGTACTAGACAGAGTGAGAAAAGATTTAGAACAAAATTCAAAATCATAAAAAATAATACCAGATTTGCTGATCTGACAGACTAGTTGAACCCCTAATACTTTGGTCCTAACACATATTTCCAGTCTGGAACTGAACTTTAAGCCAGGAATCAACTTTCAACCAAACAATGGACAGACCTATAAAGTGAATAATACCAGGGAGGAACTTATTGCTCAGTAGAATGAACCATACAAGATCAAAGGGAAGCATTTGCCCAAAAACAACGCTCAGAAGGCAAGAGGAGCAGGAAAGAAAAACGAAAAATGGCAACAGGGAACCAGAGAGGAAGTGGAGAGAGGGTGTTGTTACATTGAGGGGATTGTAATCAATGAAATCAAACAAAATGTGTATAAATTGTTTGATGGAAAACTAATTTTCTCCACAAACTTTCACCCAAATACTATAAAAATTATGTATATATATTATATAATATACAATAACATTAATATATATATATTATATAATACACACACTATGTTCTTTAGTGCCTCTTCTGAGATGGATAATTTATGTAGAGATTAACTAAAGTTAGAAAAATCTGTGTATTTTGCACACACTCTCTAAAACAATCCAAATGACTCTTGCCTATACTTCCTTGTCTCTAAATATCCAATTTTGGAACTTTCAAATCCTTAACCCAATAACCAAGTCATTTTCACTGCTTAGAATCTTTGTAGATCTAAGCAATCTGGCCACAATCTGGCCACTTCTATCATATAGGGTGAAAAATCGAATGTATTCTTTGTAATTCTGCTCATTGGAGCACTATCTTTTAGGTCTAATTGGGTAATAGCATAACAGTAACTTGTTAATTCAAATTAACATATTGAGCAAATTTCTTATTGAACTAAGCTCTGAGGTTGTCCTTCCTCTGTGAACAAGTTTTTGGAAACCTCAATGAAGCCATTGGTGTGAGGTGATTGAAAAATACTGGTGTAACATGGTCTAGGATCCCTGTTCATCCTATTTATTGTGCTCTTTGAATCTTTTATAGTCCACTCCTAAATATACTATTTTGATTATTGGATAGATTGCCAGATTGGATAGATTTGTGAAAATCCCAAATTATGATAAAAGTATTCAACTTTAGTAACATAGTCATTATTTCATGGTCTTATGCTCAATTCTGGGAGCTCTGGTAGCACTTGACTGCTAACCAGAAAGCTGGCAGTTCAAACCCACCAGCCACTCCTTGGAAGGAAGATGGGGCAATCGACTTCTGTAGTGATACTGCCTCAGAAACCCAAGGAGGGGTCACTATGAGTCGGGTCTGACTCTATGGCATATACCAAACCAAACCAATGCTCAATTCTACAAGGTCCCAGTAGCCCAATAGGAGCTGCAAGAGAACCCTAGAGGAGGTCTGTATTGAAAATCTCCTATTAATACTTTCCAGAGAATTCCCCATTATAATACAATCTAACAGGATGTCGGTGGTTAGAAACTACCAACTGCTTTACCAGGAAAGATGGGGCAGTCTACTTCCATAAAGATTTGTTGTGGTGTTGTTATGTGCCATTGAGCTGGACCCGACTCATAGCGACCCCTTCTTGGGTTTCCAAGGCAGTATCGCTACGGAAGTAGATTGCCCAACTTTCCTTCTGAGGAGTGGCTGGTGGGTTTGAACTGCCAGCCTTCGGGTTAGCAGTCAAGTGCCTTAGGCACTATACTACCAGAGCTCCCAAACTAGAAACCCAATGTGGGTCACTATTAGTCAGAATTGACTTGATGGCGGTAAGTTTTTGTGTGTGTGTGTGTGTGAGTTGTTATTAGTCAGAATTGACTTGATGGCAGTAAGTTTTTTTTTTTTACCTGGAAAATCTTTAGTTTAATTGTGTCTTAATAGTGATACGTATCCAAAACAGGGTATCTTATACCTGGAGTTGTTTTATGTCATCTCCTGGAAAGGGTTTTCTTGTTGTAATTAAATTATTTACTGATTCAATTCCATAAACATTTCACAAAGGTTATTTTCTATAGCCACAACTATTTTTACCAATATGAGTTTCACCTAAAGTAGAGCATGAGATAAGTACTTTAGTGAGAGAAGAAGGAGCTCTGGTGGTGTAGTGCCTAAGGCATTTGACTGCTAACGGGAAGGCTGGCGGTTCAAACCCACCAGCCACTCCTCAGAAGGAAGACTGGGCAATCTACTTCCGTAATGATACCGCCTTGTAAACCAACTATGAATTGGATCTGACTTGATTGCACTGAATATTCTGTTTTTTGTTTTTGAGACATGTAGCATGGGCATTGGAATATATATTTTGATCTAGGAGTCATTGACTACAACTGATATTCAGCCATTATTAATTATTTTAATAATTTACACTTCCTTAAATGAAATACAGAAAAATTATCTTCATACAAACTATATTTAGAAACAATATAAAAGTAAAGCATCTTACATTGCTTCTGGGCTCATTATGCAGACAGCTCCCGAGCACTGGCATTTGTTACTGTCATCATAAGGGATCCCCATACTGAAGCTCAGTAACTGAACTATAATAACTGCAAGTGATTCCAGATTTATAGCTTTGGGGTGCTGGGGGGAAAAAAAAAAACATACACACACACACACACACACAGATACACATGTGCTGATTTTGCTCCCAAATGCATTAGTCTCATTTACCTAAAGAATAATGTAATTATTTAAAAAGTCATATAATAGAATGCAATAGAGGCATCTAATGTATTATCTATAGAAATGCCCTCCTAGGGGGGCCTAACTCATATGTTACAGGTACTATTATCAATATAAGATTACAGGAAATGAAATCTGGAAATTTACCAAAATCTAACTGGAAGACTCATTTGGTGATACCAGACCAAGAAAAAAATTCACAATGTAGCTTGTTAATTTATATATATAGGAGCTCTGGTGACACTGTGTGTATGGCATTGGGCTGCTAACCCAAACGTTAGTGGTTTGAAGCCACCAGTCACTCCATGGGAGAAAGATGAGGCAATCTGCTACTGTAAAGATTTACAGCCTTGGAAACCCTAATGAGGGTTGCTGTAAGTCAGAATCGACTCAGTGGAAGTGGTTTGGTTTGGTTTACATGTATCAGTAGTCTTTAAGAAAAGGAAATCTTTAGAGACAGACACATACACAGTAACTCTCCATGAAGCCCCCAGAAATGTAGAACACAACTATTTATGAATTAGGTCTTCTCTGCTCCTTCTTCAATGAGGGGACAGTGTTCCACATAGATAACAATCTTCTTCAATATTGTTGCTGAGATGGAGTAGCTGGGGCAAAGGCCCATAAAAATGCCACAAAGTTCTTCCATCTTCAATTGACTCTTCCTTTATTCAGTATTTGCTTAATTGCTATAAAGTTGTGATTATTTTCTGGAGTTCTGACAAGCTCCTTTCAGATACTTTCTGCTACCTGTTTTTTATATTTCAGTGCAGTAACATGCACTTGTAAGTGCCACGTTCACTGACACCATCCATAGCTCTGCTCTTTATTCATAAATATAATTTTATTTTTCTCTCCTGTCTAAAGGCATTATTAAAAGTGTGGTTTAAGTTTTATTCTATACACAGTTTTTCTGTTTCTTCCAAGATTTCCCACCTTCTTATTTATAGGTGTTGGCTTTTAGCTTTCTTTTAGAAGTTTCTTTCAGGTATCTGCTAATTCTGCTTATAACATTCATAAACAATAACAAAACCTACAGCCATTGAGTCAATTCCAACTCATAATAACTCTATGGAACAGAGCAGAGATACCCCATAGGGTCTTCTGGGCTGTAAATCTTTACAGGAGCAGACTTCCACATCTTTCTCCCATGGAATTGTTGGTGGATTGAAACCACTCACTTTTTGGTCAGCCACCAAGCACTTTGTTTTTTGCCACCAGTGTGCTTCAATGACAGCAAAAAGCTTATTGAAATATCTGTTAGCTTTTTGGCTTTCAGTTTCAGTGTGTTGCAGGTGAAACTTAACTTGGAAAGCCCTCAAAGTCAGTGGTTTTTATTTATTTTACTGTCAGACCAGAGTGGTCTGATTCCCTGCTTAATAGCGAAGATACTGCTGCTAGGTTTCTTGCAGTAATAGGTGGTAAGAGAACCTGGAGTCTCAGCAAGCAGTATTTAGTATTAATAGAATTGATCTCCAATTTTTTAAATACTGTTCCTAGACTAACATCTTAGCTTAGCATTCTACAGCTGAGAAAAATCTTCACTGCACATTTCTATCTACTTAGGACCAAAGTTTCTGCCCTAAAGGGTCAGGAGGAAGATAATATCTAGGCATCTAACTACTTCTCAAGTAGTTAATAAACTGTTCTCCTTGTTAGCTTGTCCAATCTGTTTTCCAGTTTCTGAATTACCTGTGAATGCCACATCTTGAAACTTCTGGAAATCCTGTGGAGTAAATTACAATATAGGTTTCCTAGGTCAAAGTTTTACAGCTGCTGCTTCCTCTTTTATCTGTCTTTTATGGTTTCATGTTTTTAAATGATCCCTTTCTACAGTTTTAGTATAATTTTGGGAGTAAGTAAAATAATACTTAATCATTTGATCTACTATGGTAAACCAGAAACAATCTTGTATTATGATTTTCTGTATGATATATAACTTTCTGAGGAAAGTATGTTTTTACTTATATAATTTTCCCTGAAGTTAATTCCATGTTATTTTACATATTTTGGAGACATTATTATCAGGAGAATATATGTTTGTGATTGATATTTTTCCTTCTTTTAGAGATCATTTAATGTGCATTGTGCCTGTTTGGTATTTATGATGCATTTTACAATAAATTCTTCTTTGTCATATTTACTTGATTGTTATTTGACTGGAAGATATTTTATCATTTATATTCAACTTCACATTATACTTTCATGTACAGTTCTAATGTTTGAAACATTTTTCATTGTTAAATCAATCAAAGAATCTCTTACTTGGCGAGTTCAACCTATTTACATTCCCATAATTGCTGTTATATAAAAATATTTTATTTTCTATTTTCTATTACTTTCACTTTAAATTGCAGCCATACTTTTGTCCCTTGGTTATATTTATATTTCTTCCACTGGAATAAATATTACACAGTGCAGTTTTATTCTTGTTTATACTTAACATCAATATTCATTTAATATATTTTTATTAA
>NW_006921611.1:8937780-8941528 GCF_000298275.1 Orycteropus afer afer
ATATTTTTTAAGACCACAATAAAATTTATTAAGTATTTTTCATTATTTTTTTCATAACTCTTATAGCTATCCAAGGGAGCTCTGGTAGTGTAGTGCCGAAGGCACTTGACTGCTAACCAGAAGGCTGGCAGTTCAAACCCACCAGCCACTCCTCTGAAGGAAGCTTGGGCAATCTACTTTCGTAGTGATACTGCCTTGGGAACCCAAGGAGGGGTCGCTATGAGTCAGGTCTGACTCGATGGTACATAACAACAACAACAACAACATTCAAAGATTTAAGTCATTTCTACAAATATATTTTTAAAGTGAGTCTTTCCTTGGCAAATGTTTTGAGGCCTTCTATGCCTGAGAGTATTTTTATTGTTTCTTATATTTGAATGAAAGAACCTGGGTGGTACAAGTGGTTTCTAATTGGCCAATAAGCTAAGAGTTGGTGGTTCAAACTGACCCAATGACTCTAAAGAAGAAAAGTCTGGCTAACTGCTTCAGGAAAGATTGTTATTGTTGTTAGGTTCCATCGAGCTGGTTCTAACTCATAGCGACCCTATGAATAGAACGAAACACCATCCAGTCTTGTGCTATCCTCACAATCTTTGCTATGCTTGAGTTTATCATTGCAGCTACTGCGTTAATTCATCACATTGAGGGTCTTTCCATTTTTTGCTGACCCTCTACTTCACCGAACATTATATCCTTCTCCAGAAACTGGTCCCTTCTGACAGCATAACCAAAGTACATGAGACGAAGTCTGGATATTCTCACTCCTAAGGATCATTTTGGCTGCACCTCCTCCAAAACAGATTTGTTCATTCTTCTGGCAGTCCATGGTATTTTCAATATTCTTTGCCAAAACCACAATTGAAATGCATGAGTTCTCCTGCAATCTTCCTTACTCATTGTCCAGCTTTCGCATGTATATGAGGTGATTGAAAATGTCATGAGTTGGTCAGGCACACCTTAGTCTTCAAAGGGACATCTTTGCTATTTAAAACTTTAAAGAGGTATTTTGCAGTAGATGTTCCCACAAAGATTTCAGCCAAGAAAATCCTTATAGAGAAGTTCTACTCTCTAACACATAAAGTCACCATGAGTTGAGGGTCAATTTAATGGAACTAATAAAAGCAATTTATTTGATTTTTTTTTTTTAAATTAGTATTTCAATTGTGCCTTCTAGGTAACTTTCCTTCACTACTTCTAAGTAATTTTCCTTCAATATTTTAAGAAGAAAGATCCTTTGTATCCAATGTCTTTTCTGTCTATAGAACTCTTCCTATTATATGACTTTATTTGTTTTGGAAACATGCAACTATATTTGTTTGTATTTTATATTCTTCTTTTCACTGTTGATATATAATTTTATCTGTTTGTTCTGACCTTGTCTGTGCCCTTTGGCCATGAGTTGTCTATCAGTTTGTCATATTGCATTGACTTATATGTTGCTGTGATGCTAGAAGCTATGTCATTACTATTTCAAATACCAACAGGGTCACCTACGTTAGGCAGGTTTCAGTACAGTTTCCAGACTAAGACAGATTGGGAAGAAAGACAAGAAGATAGTCTGATTCTGAAAAAGCAGACCACTGAGTTCCAGCAAGATGGAGGAATAGGCAGACAAGCTACATAGACCCTCTGCAACAAAGCAATGAGAAACCAATTGAAATGAATACAGAATAAGATTCTGGAAACTTAAGCACTGAAGGGAAGGATAAAGAAGTGGATTAAATACCAACTAGTAGAAGAACCTGAATGAAACAGTGACTAAGGAGACAAACGGAACTGAAGACTGCTGGTTGTACTAAGGGCACAGCCATTTTGAATATTTCCTGACAGCAACCTAAGAATCAGGTCTGATCAACAGGCTTCATGGGCAAGGACTGCACTGGTGCTTGATGACCAGAAGGGAGAACAGCAAGGAAGAGGAGAGGCGGACCTGTAGACTGCTGGTGGCTGTCCTGAGGGCACAGCCAATTTGGATGTTTGCAAGTGGACAGTATAGACATTTTGAGTGTATGCAGGTGGTGTTCTTGCATCCACTGAGACCTGTGAGTGGGCTCCACCTGCTAAGGATGGCATGGGCAACCTCACTGGACACTGATGGCTGGAGAGATGTGATATCCCCCTTGTTACTCCTGTGTTCCGTGTCCTCTTTGTGAACAGGAAGTGTGATCATAAGCCCATCTCCATCCACTTTCTTAACTAGCGGGGATTCCACTCCAGTCTGTGCCTTGGCAGAGCCTGGGCACTATGCCCCACCACCCACAGTTTTGTATTAGTTTGTTTGTTTTTAAATTCCTTTTATCTTCTTCTTCTTCTTTTTTTAAATTCTCTCTTCCCCATCACTGGTTCTTGTTTTTTTTTTGTTGTTGTTGTTGTTCCTCTTCTCTTTTCCTGGTTCCCTTCTTTAATCATTCTTTTGGTTCTTTCTATCTCATGTTTTTCCTTTTCCAGTTTTCCCATTTCTTTTTACTCTTGCTCTTTTCTCTCATTCCTCCCTCCTCACATATTGTGGCTTTTTTCTCTCTCTCTCTCTCTTTTTGCATTATCTTTCTTTTATCATTTTTTAATGTATTGTAAAAATTTTTCTTATTGATTGCATTTCTTTTAGATTGTTCCTGTTTATGAGGTTAGAGATTTTTATTCTCTTGTCTCAGGTTTTTTTTTTTTTTTTTTTTTTTTTTTTGTCTAACTGTATGGGAGACAGCAACCATTACCAAATAACTCTACCACACCTGCACCTCCTTCAGCCCCACCCACTGAGGGCCACCACTTGCTTGTACCAACTGACCAGTGATAGATGGCAGCCAGTATTAGCTCAACTCACCCTCAATTACTCTTTACTAACAGTTAATAAAGATTTGTGCACACACTCTCATTCTCTATCACACCCACTGGAGACAGGTGGTGCGTACCTAAAGGCTAACAACTAGCGAATAGAAGAGCACAATACCCTGCTCACACAGATATATCAAAACAAAATAAAGAAAAAAAATAATAATCTTGCACTAATCACACCAGCATACAACCACAAAATAAACATAAATATAATGCCACTACAATGTCTCAGAGACAAGAGACCATCATAGTCCCCACAGTAAAACATGATAAAGTAGCAGAAACAAGGGACCAGGATAAAACCCAGAGAACATCCCAGAGAGAGAAGCAGCATTGTAACTCCCTGGTAAAGAATTAAAAAGAACTATATTTGGGTACCTTCAACAGATTGGGAGACAAATCAGGGAAGACAATGACAAGATCAAGGAAAACACTGAAAAAATTAAGGAAAACACAGACAAAACTCTAAAACAACTTAGGAAAACAATACAAAAACAAATTCACAAAATAAATAAATAAATAGAAATGATACAAAAACAACAAACAGAAATCCAGAAGATTAATACTAAGATTTCAGAAATAGATAACACATTGAATGGGCAAAAGAGTAGAATCCAATCAATGGGAGACAGAATTAGTGAGGCTGAAGACAAAATACCTCAATACTGCTTTGTTAAGGCATCAAAACATAATGAAGAAATCCTAAGATTCTTGTAGGATATCATCAAGAGAAATAATCTACATGTACTCAAATTCCAGAACAGGAAGAGAGAGATAAAACCACAGAGAAAATTGTCTAAGATTTGTTGGAAGAGAATTTTCCTAATGTGATGAAAGATGAGAATATACCCATTCAAGAAGTTCAACAAACCCCAAACAGATATTAAAAAAAAAAAAAAAAAAAACACTAAGGCAT
>NW_006921611.1:8942436-8948399 GCF_000298275.1 Orycteropus afer afer
TTGGGTTTCTGAGGCAGTATCACTATGGAAGTAGATTGCCCAATCTTCCTTCTGAGGAGTGGCTGGTGGGTTTGAATTGCCAGCCTTCTGGTTAGCAGTCAAGTGCCTTAGGCACTACTAAAACAATACCAATGAAGGAGATGATAGCATGACTCAAAACAAAAAGAGCTCAGAACAGAAAATTATATGGAACAAAGAAATCAGCAACACCACACACAAAAAAATTACACATAACAAAATGACATCAATAAATTCACACTTGTTGATAATTACATTGAATGTAAAAAGATTAAATGCATGATTCAAGAGATGGAGAGTTGCAAATTGCATTAAAAAAAACATGACTCATCAATATGGTGTCTACAAGAGACACACCTTTGACACAAAGACAAAAATAGACTAAAAACTGAAGGATGGGAAACAATATACCAAGCAAATGGCAACCAAAAGAGAGTCAGAGTAGCAATATTAATTTCTGGTAAATAGACTTTAAGACAAAAATAACCATAAGAGACAAAGAAGGACATTATATAATGATTAATTAAACAAGAGGAAATAACGATATGGAATATCTATGAACTCAATGAAAGAGCATCAAAATATATAAAGCAGACTTTAACAGAATTGAAAAGACAAACAGATGATTCCACAAAAATAGCAGGAGACTTTAATACATGACTTTCAGTACAGACTTTAATATATGACATTCAATAAAAGATATAATAAGTGAAAAGAAAGTCAACAAAGAAGCAGAAGAAGTAAACAATATGATAAACCAACTTGACCTTACAGATATCTATAGAGCACTTCACCCAACAACAGCACAAATACATTTTTTTCCAGTGCATATGGAACATTCTCCTTCTCCAGGATAGACTGCATGTTAGGCCACAAAGCAAGCCTCAATAAATTGAGGCAAAGCATCTTCTCAGTTCACAATGCTATAAAACTATAAATAACACTAGGAATACCAGAAGAAAAAGGGCAAAAACATGGAAACTGAGTAATAACCTCATAAAAAATGACTGGGTAATAGAAAAAAATTAAAAAAAAAAAATCTTTGAATCAAATGAGAATTAAAACACAACATACCAAAATCATTGGGACACAACCAAAGCAGTGACCAGAGGGCAATTTATAGCAATGCATGCACACATAAAAAAATAAGAAAGAGCTAAAATCAACACCTTAACCCAACATCTCCAACAATTAGAGAAAGACCAGCAAAAAAGGCTACAGTCACCAGAAGAAAAGAAATAATAAATATTTGGACAGAAATAAATGAAACAGAAAATAGACAATAGAAAAAATCAACAAGACTAGTCGTTGGTTCTTTGAAAAGATTAATAACATCAACAAACCACTGGCAAACTGAACAAAGTAAAAGAAGGAGATGATGTAAACAACATGAATAAGAAATGAAAGGGGTGACTTCACAACAGAACAAACATAAATAAAAAGAATAATATCAGGATACTATGAAGAACTGTACTCCAGCAAATTTGAAAACGTAAAAGAAATAGACAGATTTATAGAAATACATTACTTGCCTAAACTAACACAGACCGATGTAGAAAATTCAAACAGATCCATCACAAAAGAAGAAAAAAAAAGGTCCTGGCCCATACGGTTTCACTGGAGAATTCTACCAATCATTCAGAGAAGAGCTAACAACCATCCTACTCAAACTATTCCAGCACATAGAAAAGGATGGAATTGTCCCAAATTCATTTTATGAAACAAGCATATCCCTGATACCAAAACCAGGCAAAGGCACCACTAGAAAGGACAACTACAGACCAATATCCCTCATGAGTACAGATGCAAAAATATTCAACAAAATCCTAGCCAATAGACTCCAACAACATATCAAAATAATAATAATAATAATAATAATAATACATCATGACCAAGTGGGATTCATACCAGGGATGCAAGGATAATTCAACATTAGAAAAATAATCAGTATAATCTATCACATAGGTAATATAAAGGTAAAGAGTCACATGGTCATATCAATAGATGCAGAAAAGGCATAAAATCCCACATCCATTCCTGATCAAAACCCTCAGAAAAATAGGAATAGAAGAAGGGAAATCCCTCAGTGTAATAAAGGGCATATAGGCAAAACCAACAGCCAACATTATTCTCAATGGAGTGAGACTGAAAGTATTTCCCTTGCGAACAGGAACCAAAAAAGGAGGCCCTTTACCTCCATTTTGATTCAACATTGTATTGGAAGTCCTAGCTAGGGCAATAAGGCAAAAAAGGGAAATCAAAGGCATGCACATTGTTAAAGAATAAGTAAAACTATCCCTATTTGCACATGTTATGACCCTATACACAGAAAATACAAGAGACCCAGAAAGAAAACTACTAGAACTTATCAAAGGATTTAGCATAGTGGTAGGCTACAAGAACAACATATAAAACTCAGTTGGATTTCTCTACACTAGTGGAGAGGTCTCTGAAAAAGAAATAAGGAAATTAATATAATTCACAGTAGCTACCAAAAAGATACTTGGGAATAAATCTTATCAGGAACACAAAGACCTATACTAAGAAAATTACAAAACCCTACTTCAAGAAACCATAAGAAATCTAAATAAATGAAGAAGTTACCATGCTCATGGATAGGAAGATTGAACACTGTGAAAATGCCGATACTACCCAAAGCAATCTATACATTCAATGCAATCCCAATCCAGATTCCATCAACATTCTTTAAAGACATGGAAAAACCAATCACAGTAGTAGCTCAAGCATAGCAAAAATTTTGAGCATGGTACATGAACAGTGTTTGGTTCAATTTTCAATGGTATGGATATATTTTGAAGATGTAGCTCTTCCCCAGTTGTTTTTTGATTGCCTTCCAACCTGAGTGGCTCATCTTCCAGCACTATATCAGACAATGTTTCACTGCTATTCATAAAGTTTTATAGTAACATATCAGAGAATGTTTTACTAATATGCATTAGGATTTCAGTGGCCAATTTTTTTTCAGAATTGGATGGACTCATCCTTCTTTCTAGTCTGTCTTATTCCATAAGCTCCCCTGAAACCTGGCCACTATGATTGATCCTGCTGATATTTGAGTAAAAAGATTAAATGCATGATTCAAGAGATGGAGAGATGCAAATTGCATTAAAAAAAACATGACTTATCAATATGGTGTCTACAAGAGACTCACCTTAGACACAAAGACAAAAATAGACTAAAAATTAAGGTTGGGAAACGATATACCAAGCAAATGGCAACCAAAAGAGAGTCAGAGCAGCAATATTAAGTATTGAGTGGCATAGCTTCCAGCCTCATGGCAACACGCAAGCCACTACAGTACAACAAACTGACAAAAGAGTCAAACAGAACAAGGGGATACTGTGTGGTTTAAAATCAGAAAAGGTGTGTACTTTCACCATACTTATTCAATCTGTATGCTGAACAAATAATCCAAGAAGCTGGAAAATATGAAGAAGCATGTGGTATTGGGATTGGATGAAGAATCATTACCAAGCTGCAATGCACAGACACACAACCTTGCTGAAAATGAAGATTGCATACTTGAAGAATTTATTGATGATGATCAAAGACTACAGTCTTCAGTATGGATTACACCTCAACCTAAAGAAAACAAAAATCCTCAAAAATGGATCAATAATCAACACTGCAATAAATGGAGAAAATATTGGAGCTGTCAAGGATTTAATTTTACTTGAATATGCAATCAATGCCCACAGAAGCAGCAGTCAAGAAATCAGATCTCATATTGCACTGGGCAAATCTGCAAAAGATCTTTTTCAAAGGTTGAAGAGCAAAGATGTCACTTTGAAGACTAAGGCGCACCCAACCCAAGCCATGGTATTTTCAATCATCTCATATGCATGTAAAAGCTGGACAATGAGAAAGGAAGACCAAAGAATTGATGCCTTTGAATTGTGGTGTTTGCAAAAAATACTGAAATTATCAGGAACTGTCAGAAGAATGAACAAATGTGTACTGGAAGAAGTGCAACCAAATGATCCTTGAAAGTAAGAATGACCAGACTTTTTTTATTTTTATTTTTTCCACCTTGATAAAATTTTATCATGAAATACTAAGTAGAATTGGATTATGGGGCTAAAATTTTCCTTGGATAGTTTTCTTCATTCAGCTAGCATCCTCTCTGTGCTCACCATAGTCTCTCCTCTCTTCAAGGTGTCTGGGAGGGTGTCTCTTCTCTCACCTTCTACATCACATGTTTTTAAGGAAATCTGCTTATTTCCAGATTGCGATTTAATGCAAACAATGTTTGAAGTATGATCACCCAATTTTTTGAAGACCACTCAATTTAGGCTCCAGTGCATTAGTAAATGCAAGATTAGGAAGTGAAAGCCAAAATATAATTTCAAAAACCATATTAGTTTATCTCTGCTGTGGAAATGATGACATACTTTAAGTTCTCCTTTTTTTTTTTTTTTTTTTTTTTTCAGGAGTACAGGTTTATATTACTATGACTTGAATTTGCTGAAAGAAGTCAACATACCTAAAACCGTTGGGTTCAAGGTAGGTTTGTTCTAAGTCTTTCTTAAAGAATAACAAATCATTTATCCTCAATTCCTAAATAGCTGATTGAACTATGGCTCTTAAACAAGTGTTTTGCTATGGTTTTCAATCCCTCTGCAAGTTAATTCTACAAATTATGTTGTAAAGAAATGCCCTTCAACTGTTATAAATTAATGATCAGTAAATCCTTTTGAACATAGTTTTATTAGTAAACTATTTTTAAATATGTACCTCCATTTGTTTGATAGTATATTTATATACATTCCCTATTATATTAGTGTGTTATATGCAGAATAAAATCACACAGAATAGATATAACAGGAGCATGATCAAAATGTAAATAGAAGTTATAATATTTCATTCTATCACACAAATTAATTACTCACTCATTTAGGGGAATAGTGCCATAAATGATAAAGATGAATTAGCTTTGGCTTTTGTTATCTGTCGAATCCAAGGAATTTCCAATCTTTTAACTACGTATGACGTGTGTCCAAAACAAACTAGCTGATATACCAATGCTGTGGTCTTTTTCTATCCAATGCTTGAAATTTCTTTAGAAGGAATAGGTGAGTGTATGAACAAATACATAGAAAATCTCATGGAAATTAATAAAAATTGAAAGTAGTGAAAAATTTCATGTTTACTCACTTCCCACTTAGTATCTTGATGATAAAATAAATAAATAAATACTTTCTCAAACATTATACCCCAATTGTTTTTCTATGGTTTTAAAATAAAAAGCCACGTGTACTAAAAGATGATTCTCTGACAAGAGAGGCAAAGGGTAAAACTAATGAAGATGTTAAACCAAGAAAAAAAAAAAAAAACTTACTGCCATCAAGTCGATTTTGACTCACAGTGGCCCCCATTGGGTTTTTGAGACAGTAAACCTTTACAGAAGTAGATTTCCCCATCTTTCTCTTGTGGGGCAGCTGGTAGGCTTGAACCACCAGCCTTCGGGTTAGCAGTCACATGCCTTAGGCACTGCATCACCAGAGCCACTTTAATGAAGATGCTAGCAGCTTACAATTTATACCAGAAGGGCAGGCTAATTCAAGCACATCTATCCCATTCAAGTTTTTCTTCCTCACTAAGCTTTGGTTCACCACTATTGCCTTTGGGATGGAAATACTGTGTCTCAATATTTAATTAGTGAGACAACCAATCATTTTTAAAGAAATATTCCTATTAATGTTTCAAAATATAAAATTTTGCTGCAAGAATACCTAGATGTGAATTCTTGGAAAAGAATGTATATTGGGTTGTTGTTGGGTGAAGTGCTCCATAGAGGTTTATAAGGTCAAATTGGTGGATTATATCGTTTAGTTCTTCTGCATCTTTGTTGAGTTTCTTTCTAGTTGTTCTATCTTTCATTGAAAGTGGTGTATTGACACCTCCTCCTGTGACTGTGGAATCAT
>NW_006921611.1:8949254-8959484 GCF_000298275.1 Orycteropus afer afer
TAAGCTTATTTTACTTTGGATATTTCCATAACTGGGTTGCTTTCTGGGTTTTGCCATCATGTGTGTTATTGATTGGTTGTTGTTTGCTTTTGTTGGTTCTCTGGAGAATGACCAGACTTTGTCTCACCTACTTTGGTCATGTTCTCAGAAAGGACCATTCTCTGGAAAAGGATACCCTGCTTGGTAAAGTAGAGGGTCAGAGAAAAAGGAAAAGACCCTCAACAAGACAGATTGACACAGTGCCTACAAAGATGGGCTCAAGCATAGCAAAGATTGTGAGGACGGCGCAGGACCAAGCAATGTTTCATTCTTTGGTACTTAGGGTTGCTATCAGTTGGAACTGACTCTATAGCACCTAATAACAACATTCAGATGTTTTAGCATGAGACCATGGTGAGACTGCAGGAGGCATTTCCTTGCATAGGTTCCTTGTTGATTGGGCAGTCGCTGGAGATAGTTTTCTGTGAATTCTGTAATTCCATTCAATTTATTTATATTATCCCTTCTAAAATTTTCTTGTGACTCTGAAATTTTTATTTCTTTTACTCTTAAGAATGTAAATATTAGGAATTAGGTTGTGGTTTTCTCTATAAACTTTAAGGTAGCAGTAGCACCAGAAAAATAAAGTCCCTAGATTGTATTCCATAGCTCTGGGGGAATACATAGTGAGAATTTTGGGTATTTAAGCAACACAGAGCTGAGTTTCCATCCGTGCCCCCCCCCCAACATCTTATTTCTGTGGCAATTGGCTACTTGTGATTTTCTAGTGAAAGGTCAGGAAATTATTATTCCACAACAGTGTGAGGAATAAGAAAGAGGAAAACTTGAATGATTTTCTCCAATTGTTACTTTAACTATAGAGATTGCTGTCCTCTATCTATAAGCCAGCTGCTTTTTGTAAACTATGGCATCTCTTTCCTCTTTACAGCTAGCCTGTTTTTTGATAATCTCCTCTTTGTTAATCAGTGAAGATACAGTTCCATGTGAGAGTGCTACTGTTTTTCAGCACTGGATGTAGCTATTAAGTCAGCCAAATTCCAGCTTTTCAGACTAGGCAAATGACTCACCCATTGTGGTAGGTATGGTGTTGTGTCAACTTGGCTGGGCCTGGTTTTGAGTGGCTGGGCAGCTGGACATAGTATTATACTTCATAAGAAGACTGATAATCATCCATGGTGGAATCTACTGTGAACAGCTTAGTAGCTGCCTTAGGCATGTGGTCTGCCCCCAGTATATAAGAAGTTTTATGACTGGCTGGAGCTTTTGAAATGCTTGGACCCTGAATGTAGCTGAGTCTTCATTTAGCAGCCTTCCATGTAGTTTGTGGGTCAGGAAGGATGCGAGGCAGTACAGGGGGTTTGGAGTGGTTAAAGGAGATAGGAAGAAACCAAGGTGGCATGGTGGGTTTGGAGCGCTGAGGGAGGCCAGGAAGGAAGCAACCTGGAGCAGTGAGTTTGGAACAGCCAAAGGACACCAGGAAGTGAGCAGAGCAGTTTGGAACCACTAAGAGAGACGAACTTGTCTGTGAGTTTGTCATACTGTGGTGGTTGCTAAGACAGACTCAGAAAAAGGAACAGGCCATCCACTTCTACAAGAATTGGCCAGTGAAAACCTTATGAATAGCAGTGAAAGACTGTCTCATATATTACTGGAAAACTTTATGACTACTCCTACAACATTGTCCCATATAATCCTGGAAAATGAGCCCCTCAGGGGCTCAAAATATGACTAGGGAAGAGCTGCCTCCTCAGAGTAGAGCTGACCTTAATGATGGTAACAGAGTTAAGCTTTCAGGATCTCCGTTTGCTCATGTGGCATGACTCAAAATGAGAAGAAATAGCTGCAAACATCCATTAATAATCAGAACATGGAATGTATGAAGTAGCAATCTAGGAAAATTGGAAGTTGTTGAAAATGACATAGAACACACAAAGATTAATATCCCAGGTATAGTGAGCTGAAATCAACTGGTTTTGGCCATTTTGAATTAGACAATCACATGATCTCCTATGCCAGGAATGGCAAACTGAAGAGGAATGGTGTGACATTAATCATCACAAAAAATGTAACTAGACCTATCCTGAAGTACAATGTTGTCAGCGACAGGATAATATCCACACGCCTACAAGGAAAACAAGTTAATTACCACTATTATTCAAATTTATGCACCAACCAACAAAGACAAAGATGAGGAAATTAAAGATTTTCATCAACTTCCACCGTCTGAAACTGACCAAACATGCAATCAAGATGTGTTGATTATCACTGGCGATTGGAATACAAAAGTTGGAAATAAGGAAGAATCACTGGTAGTTGGAAAATGTGGCCTTTGTCATAGAAATAATGCTGGAGATCACATAATAGAATTTTGCAAGACCAGCAACTTATTCATTGCAAATATCTTTTTCAACAACATAAACAGCAACTATATATGTGGACTTCACCAGGTGGAGTACACAGGAAACAGAATGACTATATCTGTGGCACGAGGTGATGGAAAAGCTCAATATCTTCAGCCAAAACAAGGCTAAGACTTGACTGTGGAACAGACCATGAACTGCTCCTACACAAGTTCAAGTTGAGGTTGAAGACAATTAAAACAAGTCCACAAGATCCAAAATATGACCTTGATTATATGTCTCTTGAATTTAGGGATCATCTAAAAAATAGACTTGATGCATTGAACATCAATAACCAAAAAACAGAGGAATTGTGGTAAGACATCAAGGACATCATCCATGAAGAAAATAAAAGGTCATTAAAAAGAAAGGAAAGGAAGATAAGACAAAAATGGATGTCAGAAGAGACTCTGAAACTTGTCCTTGAATGGAGAGTAACTAAGCCAATGAAAGAAGTGAGAAGACAAGAGAGTTGAACAGAAGATTTCAAAGAGCAGCCTGAGAAGACAAAGTCAATTATAATGAAATGTGCAAAGACCTGGAGTTAGAATACCAAAAGCAAAGAACACATTTGACATTTCTAAAGCTGAAAGAATTGAAGAGGAAGTTTAAGCCTCAAGTTACAATACTGAAAGATTCTATGGACAACATATTTAATGATGCAGTAAATATCAAAAGAAGATGGATGGAATACACAGATTCACTATACCAAAAATAATTGGTTGATGTTCATCCATTTCAGGAGGTGGCATATGATCAAAAACCAATGGTATTGAAGGAAGAAGTCGAAGCTGCACTGAAATAAGTGGTGAGAAACAAGGCTCCAGGAATTGACTGAATACTCATTGAGATGTTTCAACAAACAGATGCCATGCTGGAGGCACGCACTCATCTATGCCAAGAAATCTGGAAGAGAGCTACCTGGCCACAGAGTGGAAGAGATCCATATTAGTATCCATTCCAAAGACAGGTAATCCCACAGAATGGGGAAATTATCAAACAGTATCATTAATAATCACGTTCAAGTAAAATCTTATTGAAGATAATTCAACAACTGTTTCAGCAGTATACCAACAGAAAACCTCCAGAAATGCAAGCTGGATTCAGAAGAGGACTTGGAACAAAGGCTGTCATTGCTGATGTCAGATAGATCTTGGCTGAAAGCAAAGAATACCAGAAAATGTTTACTTGTTTTTGTTGACTGTGCAGAAGCAGTTGATTGTGTGGATCATAACAAATTATGGATAACATTGAGAAGAATGGGAATTCCAGAACACTTCATTGTACTCATGAGGAACCTGTACATAGACCGGGAGGCTATTGTTCAAACTGTATGGTTTAAAATCAGGAAGGGAGTGTGTCAGAGTTCTATTTTTTCACCATACTTATTAAATCTGTATGCTGAGCAAATAATCCAAGAAAATGGACTATATAAAAAAGAACATGGCATCAGGATTGGAGGAAGAATCATTAACAGCCTGTGATACACAGAAGACATAACTTTGCCTGCTGAAAGTGAAGATGACTTGAACCTCTTACTGATGAAAATTGAAGACTACATTAAGTAGCATGGATTACACCTCAATATAAAGAAAAGTCCTCACAAGTGGACCAATCAGCAGGATCATGAGAAATAGAGAAAATACTGAAGTTGTCAAAGACTTCATATTACTTGGGTCTAATATCAACACCAATGGAAGCAGCAGTCAAGAAGACATCAGATGACATACTGCATTGGGCAAATCTGCTCCAAACAACCTCTTTCAAGTGATGAAGAGCAAAGATGTCTCCTTGAAGACTAAGATGTACCTAACACAAGCCATGGTATTTTCAATTGCTTCAAAAGCATGTGAGAACTGGACAATGAATAAGAAAGACCAAAGAGTTGATGTTTTTGAGTTGTGGTGTTGGTGAAGAATACTGAAAGTATCATAGACTGCTGAAAGAATTAACAAATCTGTCCTGGAGGAAGTGCAGCCAGAATGCTCCTTGGAAGCAAGAATGGCCAGACTATGTCTCACCTACTTGGGTCATGTTGTCAGAAAGGATCATTCTCTGGAGAAGGATATCATGCTTGGGAAAGTGGTGGCTTAACAAAAAAGGGGAAGTTTCGCAACAAGGTGGGTTGACACAGTGGCTGCAACTGTGAGCTCAGGTATATCAAGGATTGTGAGGCTGGCACAGGACCAGACTGATTTCTTCTGTTGAACATAAGGTCACTATCAGTCGGAGATGACTCAATGGCACCTAACAACAACTACTATGTGTTGTTTCCTGATCTTGGGACTCTTAATGAACTTGAGTCAATGGCCTGCTGTGGTAATATTGGGCTGTGCCTTTTTTCCTTGTCAACCTTGGGCTTGTTAGCCTCAGCAGCCAGCAGCTGCCCAAGTGAAGAAAAGGTTTCAGCTTCAGTGGGCTAGGAGCAGGAAGCAAAGATGAAATTCAGGGTTGAGGAATTTTCAACTACCCCCTAGAGCCTGGCACTTTGAACTCAGACTTCTAGCCTCCCAAATTATAAAAAAATAAATGCCTGTTTGTTCAAGCCATCCCATTTGTGGTATATTCCTGTCACAGCAGCAATAGGTAACTGAAGCACTCATAGGTATAAGCCACATTTCCAAAGTATGATTTATTAATTGCAAAATTAAATTTCGTCTTTTTGATTGGTCTATCTATCTTTAAATAGCTCATACTTGTTAAATAAATAATTTATTGCCTCTCTCAAACTCTAGAAGACATTATTTAAAAAAAAAGTAAGTTCCATTTGCTACCATAACTATAGCATTTAGAAAAACATATCAATTTTGAGTACATCAATATTTTCTATTACGATAAACAATGTTAATTGGGGCACTAACTTAAAATTTCATATTTGATTCTATTATTCTTCAGTTACACCCCATAAAGCATTTTAAGGCAATTGACAAACAGGTGAAAAAGTTGTATTTTAATCTTGCTCAGTATAAAATACAGCATAATAAAATTTAAAAACAATGAGAGCTTCAAAATAAAATTAAAAAATATTCAATTTTAAAATTATAAAAAAAATTTAATAATAAAACTTAAGTAAAAAGTCATATAACTTAAAAGTAACAACATTCTAAAAAAGGATATATTGAACATGTGAGAGGAAAAATTATAAAAATCTTTATTTATACCGGGTTAAATGAGAACTGGTATTTCAAACACTTCCATCAGCATCAAGAAAAAAAGATTTCTAGAATCATAATGTAAATAATATACTTATAAATAATAAAGTAAGGAAATCTTTAACCATATGTTAATATACATATAAATTGTCACTATACATTTTAGCTAAGAAAATGAAACCATACATACCAGAACTATACCTCCTCCATAATTTCTATCACACATCTTTCCTTGAAAAGTTGCACCAACATAATCTGATTTTTCTCTGTAACTTAAATTTTAAAAAGCATCAGGATCATTTAATTTTGTAAAGCTAAGCCCAATTAATATTTAGTTTCCCAAGATGATTTAAAATCTTGCATATTTATATTAACTTAGAAGATATTTCTACTTAATAGTAATGTAACAGTATAGAGTGACTTAATGCTTCTCCTTCTTTTAAAAATAATAAAATAGATTTTAAAAATAATAGCAAGTATGCTTTCACATGTAACCAGAAAATAATCAAGATTCAACTTTTCCTGTAGTGTTTTTAAAACTAGGAGAAATAAATTCAAAATAATCTATAAATAAAAGCTCTTAATAAAACACAGCTTGAATACTGATAAAAGTAAAACAGAGCTTATTAAATAGTAGAGAACTATATATTAAAAATATAGCAGTTTGGATTCATTATGATAGGAATATTGAAATATGTATCAATGTTTCCATATATTTGTTATTTTTGTTCTTATTTTAAGACAAAAACTATAAGAAAACCAATTCACCATATTTATAAAATTCAAAGATATTTATTCAGATGGATTTTGCCAGGAGCTCTGGTAGCATAGTGCCTAAGGCACTTGACTGCTACCCAGAAGGCTGGCGGTTCAAACCCACCAGCCACTCCTCACAAGGAAGATTGGGCAATCTACTTCCGTAGTGTACTGCCTCGGCAACCCAAGTAGGGGTCGCTATGAGTCGGGTCCGACTTGACAGCACATAACAACAACAACAACAATGAATAGTTAAAGACGTTTAATGATATGCTACATTCTAGTACAAGACTGAAAGAGTAAGATTTAGCAATAAAGTGATAAATAAAATGGTATAAATACTTGTGTTATAAAATTACATTTAAAAAATATTCACATTATGTTTTTTATATATATATAAATATGGCACGTGATCCTTTCTACTCTAGGACTATCAGCACTTAGAAATAAGAAAAGACATGGATATGTTTTCTTTATATACGCCACAGTAATATGAAGATAATATGCTTACACAAGTAAAAACGCCACATCATGTGGACGCAAAACAAGATATGATCTTTTCCATATTAAAAATCTGCGTAATAACTCATTAGCATCTCCAGTAGTTGAAATTTTATTTTCATCTGTCCAAAGCTCCAATGAAGACAGAATTATTGTAATATTAAATGAAGTAAAAACCTAAAATAGAACACATATGGATAATATGCTCAAACATTATGATTTAAGGAGTATGGGGAATATAGTTATAAATATGAACACTATGGTCATAATAGAAGCTCTGGGAGCACAGTGCCTAAGGCACCTGACTGCTAACCAGAAGGCAAGCGGTTCAAACCCACCAGCCACTCCTCGGAAGGAAGGTTGGGCAATCTACTTCCATAGGGATACTGCCTCGGAAACCCAAGGAGGGGTCGCTATGAGTCCTGACGGCAAATAACAACAACATAGTCATAATAAATATTTAACAACTAAAGTTTAGGTCAGATAGTGTCTTTCAAAGTAAGTTAGTAAATTAGTAAGTGAAAAAATATGACTAGTAATACAAATAATATGTAATAATTTTAAATGCTTTCACTTAAGCATGGATTGTGCAAATGTTTTATATAATTAAATTATTACAACTGCATTAGGTATACCAAACCAACCAAACTCACTGCCTTCAAGTCAGATCCAACTCATACCAACCCCTCCTTGAGTTTGGAGGCAGTATCACTCGGAAGGAGATCATCCAATCTTCCTTCCGAGGAGTGGCTGGTGGGTTTGAACCCCTAGCCTTCTGGTTAGCAGTCAAATGCCTTAGGCACTACACCATCAGAGCTCCCATGTTAGGAATATAGTACTGTTATTTCTGTTTTACAAATAAAAAACTTAAAACATAAAATGGTTATGTAAATTTCCCAAAGTTATTAAAGATCTGTATTCAGACAGTGTCATATAATAAGCTATAGTACTCACTTAATTAACAAAAAGAAACACAAAAACACTAAAAAGCTAACACAACTGGGAGCGCTGATGGTGTAATGCCTCAGGCATTAAGGAACACAAACACAAAAATACCAAAAAGTTAACACTTACAGCACTGGTCAATCCAATCAACTGGAAAATTTTTTCGGTAACAACTGCCATATCAGCACCCATGTGAACATACTGAAAAATATAATTAGCTTTTAAGTCTAAATGCATATAATTTATTATTTAACAACTATCATTCTTCTGTATAAAATTTAATATTGTGAAATGGGATATTGATTAGATTACCAAAATATTAGTTCTTAAACAATATTACTTAATTTTTACGGAAATCATAAAATACAAAACAGTATGGAAAATTGGAAAGTACTGAAAAATACAGAAAAACAAAACCTAAAAATTATTTATGCCTACTATCAACTTATTAACTAATAATAACAATTTTTGGAACAAATTTAGCTCTAAATTATACTATTTAAATGTTAAAAATACACATTTTCTACAGCTAAGTTCTTTAATCAGAAATATTATAGTTTGAATACATCTATTCAAAGCCTCAGCTACCTGTAGCTTCATTATAACAATCATACAGTGATAAAACTATCAAAAGAAAGATGAAGGCTCCAGAAAAAAAAAAAAAAAGACAAAACAAAATTTGCAAAGAGGAAGAGAAAGTTGTGCTAAGAGTAGGTGGATTTATTTAAAGCTTATTTAAGAAGTAATTAAGTAAGTGCAAATTTTCAGAATGGCTATGTGAATGGTCCCATTTATATAACATTCTCAACAAAATTATAGAAATGGAGATTGACTAGTGCTTTCCAGAGGTTAGAGAAAAGCAAGTAAGGGGAAGTAAATGTAGCTGTGAAAACACAAATCAAGACATCCTTGTAGTGATGATATTGCTCTATATCTTGACTGTTGTCTATCAATGTCCTGGTTGTAATATTGCAGTATAATATTTTTAGATGCAAAAAAATTAAGAACAATTGTTTAAACAGCACACAAGATCTCTCTGCAGTATTTTGTATAACTGCATAAACAATGAACATATAACTATACAGTTATCTCAAGATAAAAAGGTTAATTTAAAAAAAAATTAAATAAAAATAAGACCTAATATAGTATCAGAAAATATCCACTTATGACAATAGGTGGTAATGGAGAAAGAATAGATGAAAATGACAAAAACAAAATTAAAAAACAAACAAACACCACCATTGAGTCAATGATGATTCATAATGACCCCAAAGTGCAGAGCAGAACTGCCACACAGGGTTTCCAAGGCTGTAAATCTTTATGGAATCAGACTGGCATTTTTCTCCCACAGAGCTGCTGGTGAGTTCAAATTCAAACCACCAACATTTGGTTAGCAACCAAATACTTTAGACAGCACTCCTTAAAATAGAAAAAAAAAAAGTAGTTACACAACATGGAGAAAACAAAAATTAAAAATGACAGACATAATCCAAACATATCACCAATAGTATTAAATATGAAGAGATTATACAATCCAAAAAAAATTGAGATTTTCAGACTTAAAAAAACAAACAACCCCCAAGAACCAACTATGTACTTTTTAAAGGACACATACTATATTTTCAAAGATAGAAATAGTTTGGAAGTAAAAGGATTTAAAAGGACATACCATAAAAACAGCAATGATAAAGATATCTGGGGTGCCTATTAGGAAGATATAAAAATTATAAACATATATATGCATCTAACAACAAACCCACAAAATTACATGAAACAAAACATTACAGAATTGAAGAGAGAAATAGAACATTTAATAATAATAGATGAATATTTCAATATACAACTTTCAATTATAGATAAAACTAAGCAAAAATCAAAACAGATATAGAAGACTTGACAAAAATTATAAACCAATAGATAATCTATAGAAAACCCCCAAAAAAGCAAAATATACATTTTGCTCAAATGCACAGACAACATAAGGCAGAAATAGACCATACATTAGGCCACAGAGCAAACCTCATTACAGTTAAAAGAAAGGAAAAAGACACAAAGTATGTTATCTGGCCACAAAGAAATGGAATTAAAAACAAATGAAACATGTTTGAGAAGCTCAAAATAGACAGCATCTAAACAACATTACAATAAATAATCAATAACCAAAACAATTACAGAGGAAATTACATGATACTATAAGGTTGTGAATCATTACATAAATAAACTGCCTCACCTGTCTCCTAAGGAGCAGCAGGTGTATTCAAACGACTGACTTTTTGGTTAGCAGCCAAATACTCTAACCATTGAACTACTAGAGCTACTAGTCATTAGAGAATTATAAATTAAAATCACAATTAAATTTTATAGCCACTAAAATGGCTACAAAGTCAGCCCCAGGGTTACAGGTGAGGAGAGACAACTCAGGGATGCCCAAAGTAGCAAGTGGGAAGAGCAGGAGAAAGGGGATTAAAAGCCAGGAA
>NW_006921611.1:8962449-8977366 GCF_000298275.1 Orycteropus afer afer
AAGAATGGCCAGACTTCGTCTCACCTATTTTGGCCATGTTGTAAGAAGGGACCATTCCCTGGAGAAGGATGTCATGTTTGGTAGGGTGGAGGGTCGATGAAAGAGGGGGAGGCCTTCAAGGAGATGTATTGACACAGTGGCTGCGATGATGGCTCAAGTATAGCAGGGATTGTGGGGCTGGTGCGGGATCAGGCAGTTTTTCGTTCTGCTGTGCATGGGTTCACTATGCGTTGGAAATGACTCGACGGCACTTAACAACAACAACAAAATGGCTACAAAGAAAAGGACAGTAACAAGTATTGGCAAAGATATGAAGTAATTGGAACACTGATATAGCACTGGTGGGAATGGAAAATAGTACACCTATTTTGGAAAATATTTTGATCACTGTGGACAAATCTATCCTCCAGTAAGAGATTTAAGTAAGATTATACAGCTGTACCAAACCGAAAAACAAAACAAAACAGAAACTCACTTGCGTCAAGTTGATTTCAACTCATAGCGACCCCCTTTGGGTTTCCCAGGCAGTAAATCTTTATAGAAGTAGATTGCCCAGTCTCCCTTCCACATAGTGGCTGGTGGGTTTGAAATACCAATCATCTAGTTAGCAGTCAAATACTTAGGCACTACTCCACCAGAGCTTCTTTACAGCCCTACCACTAAGTGTAAAATGATTAGAGAGTTGAATAAAATTCAATTCATTGAAGGTGCCAAAACAAGTCGGTAATGAAAGAATTTATTTTGAGAGTTAAAATCTCTAGATACAATTTTAAAAGAATAAACAGAAAGTTAGAGAAGATTTTGTATCAATTGAAAAAAAAAAAAAAAAACAGGAAACTCTGAAAATGAATGTAGAGGAAGTATGTATAGTGAAATTCCACAATATGAGCAAACTACACATTTTTAAGATGATAAGATTGGGAAACTGACCACAGAGTAGAGGAAAAAAAAAATAAAATGAAAAAGAAAATGATTCTAAAGTCATTTCAGGAATTCCAAATAATAATGATTGGATTCCATTTATGGGAATATACTGGAAAAAGTAAATTTCAGGGATGATATTTCTTCCCCTTACATATTAATAGTTTTTTTTTTTTTTTCCTGCCCACCAAAAACATTTATGAATGGAAAACTCTATTTCCTGTTTAAATAATATAAATAATATCAAGCATTATTTTTCTAAAGTGCTAGGATATATACCATAAATTTCTATAATGGTTCTGAAATGAAGCTATTTTTAAATATTACTGAGAAACTATCCTAAAAGTAGCAACTATTTATATCTTAAAATCCTATAAAATTAAGAATAAACATTTAATAGGAATTGCTCTCCAATTTTCTGCTGATACTGAAAGTTTAAACACATTATAGAGAGGCTAAAACAAATATTATCATAGCTTCTCTTCTTTTAAAACTTCATTGCAAATTATTTTAAAAATGTCTCACTGATAATACAAGTGATATAAGATAAATAAATCAGAATATACTTACCAAATTTTTTTCAACTACAATATGCATTTCTATATACTGAGAGAAATCTGACACTGGCTGAAAAACAAAACAAATATAAATTTCATGTCAAAAAATTTTAAAAAGTCATTAAAATAATTAATATATATCATTACAGTTAATGACTGAATGGTGAAAAAGAAAACCTCTCATATACAAATATAGCCCAATATTATAAGCAAAGTTAGGCACTCAAAATTGTTTTAATGATGATTTCCTTATTTCTTTTGTACATCTTCTACACCTAAACTAGCATTTAATTTACTCAAAAAAAATGTTTTTTTCTACTTTCCATTCTCTGCATTCTTATTAGTATTGGGCTAGACACATTATTCTCTTCTCTGAAGAAATCATCCCATCAATTCCCAAATACAAAATGTGTATAGTTCTAATAGCTTAATGATGCCAATTTTGCAATACTGTGTTATAGTTATGCATACGCCTCTGAGAGAGTAACGACATTTCCCTGTGTTCTTGGGGCAGGATTTCATCTGAATGGCAATGATAATCTTTGTATAAGTCACTTTGGAAAAAGATGAGCAATAGAGTCAAAATAATGAATAAATTAAAATTTAAGAAAAGTCTGTATAATGCCAAGAAATGTGTGTGTTAGAAAGGTGGGCAGGTGTCAGATGTCAAAGACCTCAAAAGCCATTTATTTCATTTAGTAATAGACAGCAGCCATAGAAGGGGACAAAAGCACATATATTAGAGTTAAATAAACATGACCTCAATTCTAGTAAAGAGATTGTCTTGGCAAAGAAAATACAAAAGAATTGGATGTAGGCAACTATTGGTTTCTCCCTATCGGGAGCAAAGATGAGTGAGGAAAATCAAAGATGCAAGGAAACAATTACTCCAAAGGAATAAAGGACCACATGAACCCAGCATCCATGAAAAAAAAAAAAAAATTAAAAGAAAAAGCAGGCTTAGTAGTTTGATGGAAACTGGGGGACCTGTCTATGACTAAGATCCTTAGATATCCTTCAGTCTTGAAACTGAACTCACCCCTGTGGCTTGCTCAACTTTCAGCCAAATGATAGACAGGATTATAAGGTGAACAATAACACCAAGGACGTATGCACTTATTAAAATAATCAATTATATGAGGTCAAAAAAGCAGCTTGTGCCCAGGGATAAACATAAGAAGACAGGAAATGATAGGAAAAAAGGACAAAGGGAAATGGTAACAACAGACAGGAAGTGGGAAGACCACTGTTACATTATGGGGATTGAAATCAATGTCACAAAACAAAATATCTGTAAGTTGTTGAATGGAAAACTAATTTGCTCTGTAAATTTTCACCTAAATCAGAAATGAAATGAAAAAAAGAAAAAGAATTGAACATAGGCAAGAATATTAGAGAACATACTACTGGGATGGGTCAAGCAATTTAAGAAAACAAAAACAAACGATGGTAGTATAGGTGGACTATACAGATTTAACACATGTCAAAGGTCACTGGTGGGACTGACTATTCAGGAAGTGGGAAGGACCATCAAAGTTCTCTCTTTTAGATAGATAGATAGAAAGGCAGATAGATACACACACACACACACACAAGGTTGGGCAATCTACTTCCGTAGTGATACTGCCTCAGAAACCCAAGGAGGGGTCGCTATGAGTCAGGTCCAAATCGATGGCAAGTAATAACAACAACCACACACACATATATACATAGTTGTTGTTGTTAGGTGCCATCCAGATGGCTCCAAATGGCAAACAACAACAATAACCACACACACATATATACATAGTTGTTGTTGTTAGGTGCCATCCAGATGGCTCCAAATGGCAAACAACAACAATAACCACACACACATATATACATAGTTGTTGTTGTTAAGTGCCATCCAGGTGGCCCCAACTCATGGAAACCCTTAGTGCAGTTGACTAAGCACTGCCCAGTCCTGAACTATCCTCACAATTGTTGCTATGGTCGAGCCCATTGTTGAAACCACTGTAACAATCCATCTTCTTGAGCCTTCCTCTTTTTCACTGGCTTTCTACTTTTCCAAGCATTATGTCCTTCACCAAGGATTGGTCCATCCTGATAATATGTCCAAAGTATGTGAGATGAAGTCTCACCATCCTTGTTTCTAAGCAGCCTTCTGGCTGTACTTCTTCAGTGATATTTATTCATTTTTCTTGTGGTTTGTGGTGTATTTATTATTATTCACCAACACTATAATTTAAAGGAATAAAGTATTTTTGGTCTTCCTTATTCATTGTCCAGCTTTCATATGTATATGGATGATTGAAAAGATCATGGCACACCTTAGTCTCCAACATGACATCTTTGCTTTTAACACTTTCAATGCATCTTTTGTAGCAGCTATGTCTGATGCAATGTCTCGTTTGATTTCTTAACTGCTGCTTCCATGGTCATTGGATCCAAGTAGAGTGAAATCTTTGACAACTTGTATATTTTCTCTATTTACCATGTTGCTGCTTATTGGTCCAGCTGTGAGGGTTTTGTTTTCTTTTTGTTGAAGTGTAATTCATACTCATTGACCTTCATCAATAAGTGTGACAAGTCTTCTTCACTTTCAAAAAGCAAGGTAATGTCATCTGCATATCAAGGTCATTAATGAGTCTTCCTCCAATCCTGATATTGCATTCTTCTTCATATAGTCTGCTTCTCGTATTATTTGCTCAGCATAAAAACTGAGTAAGTATGGTGAAAGGATAAAACTCTGATGCACATCTTTCTTGATCTAAACCCTATAGTATCCTCTTATTATATCTGAATGACTGTTTCTTGAGGTAAGTACAGGTTCTGCATGAACACAATTAAGTGTTCTGGAAATTGTATTATTTGCAACATTATCCATAATTTGTTATTATGCACAAATGCCTTTGCATAGTTAATAAAACACAGGTAAACATCTTTCTGGTATTCTCTGTTTTCAGCCAAGTTCCATCTGACATCAGTGATAATATCCTTCATTCCACTTTCTCTTCTGTCTGGCAGTTCCCTATATACTACAGCAACAATTTTTCAATTACTTTCAGGAAAATTTTACTTCTGTGTCATATAAACCCAATGGGAGTTGGTGATATTAATGATAATGTTCAATAATTTCCACATTCTGTTGGATCACCTTTCTTTGGAATGGGCAAGAATATGGATCTCTTCCATTCAGTTGGCCAGGTAGCTGTCTTCCAAATTTCTTGACATAGATGAGTGACCCCCTGATACAGGACTTAGTTGTGCAGTAGTTAAAGCAATCATTCGCTAACCTAAATGTTGTCCGTTCAAACTCACCAGCAAGAGAATGATGTGACAATATGCTTCTGTAAAGATTTACAGGTTAGAAAACCTTATAGGACAGTTTTACTCTACCCTGTGAGGTTGCTATGAATCAGAATTAACTTGGTTTTAGTGTTGCTCTGAGGCAAAATCCAGAGAGAGATACCATGAAAAAGCAAATCTACACACAAACAATCCTCTTAAAATAGAGATAAAATAATCCTTAAGAAATTCTATCAAACCAAACGCTATGACACAGTAAGATTTATCCCAGATGCAAGATTTGTTTAATGTGCAAAATCAATTAATGTAATGAAAAGAACCAAACTCACTGTCATCGAGTCAATTCCAACTCATAGTGACCCTTTTTGGTTTCCAAGGTGGTAAATCTTTACAGAAGTAGATTGCTCAGTCTTCCTTCCATGGAGTGGTTGGTGGGTTTGAACCACCAACCTCTGTTAGAAGTCCAATGCCTTAGGGACTATGCCACCAGAGCTCCTTAATTAATACAATACACCATATTAAAAATGAAATGATCCTCTCAACAGATGAAGAAAAACTATCTGAGAAACTCCTACTTTCCTTCATGACAAATATATTACACAAACTAATATTCAGTGAGAACTTCTTTATTCTGATTTAAAAAAAAAAAATCTGATAAAGGGACCTTACAAATAAAACTTATAGATAGCATTTTCTGTAGTGGTGATAGCCTGAAACCATTCCCTATGAGATTGAGACAAGACAAAGATATCTCTTCAAACCATTTCTATTCAGTATTTTACTGAATTTTCTAACAAGGACAATTAAACAAACAAAATGAAATAAAGCACATCCTGATTTGAGAAGAAGAAAAAACTATATTCATTAAATTTGACATAATGTTGTACATAGCAAATCATAAATAATCAAAACACAAACTAACTAATAAAGAAGTTTAGCAAGGTTCGGAATACAAGACTGATATATAAAAACTGCATTTCTATATACTAAAAAATGCAAAAAATAAGTAAAACATTCAATTAACCATAGCATCTAAACTAATAAAATTTATAAAAATAAATTTAATGAATATGTACAAGATTAAAATGTCTAAAACACTGCAGAAACAAATTAAAGATAACCTTAAAGAATAAAAGTTATCTTATGTTCTCTACAGAAAAACTAAATATTGATAAGATGGCAATACTTCCCAGATTAATCTACAGTTTAAGCAAGGTTTTGTTGTTGTTAGCTTCCATCAAGTCAGCTTCTAACACATGGTGACCACACGTACAGTGGAATTGGATTGTTAAGATGCATAGAGTTCTTACTTGCTGATTTTTTAGTAGATTGCCAGATCTTTATCCCTGTTGTTGTTAGGTGTTGTCAAGTCAGTTCCAACTCATAGTGACCTTAGATACAACAGAACAAAACAATGCCCAGTCATAAGCTATCCTCTCAAGTGTTGGCATACTTGAGCCCATCATTGCAGCCACTGTGTCTATCCATTTCATTGAAGGTCTTCCTCTTTTCATTGACCCTGTACTTTACCAAGCATGATATCCTTCTTCAGGGAATGGTCCCTCCCAACAACATAACCAAAGTTTAAGAGATGAAGTCTCGTCATGCTCACTTTTAAGGAACACTCTGGCTGTGTACATCTTCTTCGTTTATCTTAGTCTGGAAGCTCCACTGAACTTCAACATAATAACAATACACAAGCCCCCATTGACATATTGGTGGTGGCTCTGCTTGAGGTGAAATATAAACCCTACCAAATCCTAGCTAGCTTTTACAGATATTGAAAATAAATGAACTTCACTGGGAAATGCAAAGGACTCAGGAGGCCAAACAATCCTGAACAGAAGATTTCAAAGAGCAGCTTGAGAAGACAAAGTCAACAGAAGACAAAGTCAATATATATTTTATATATATATATATATATATATATATATATATATATATACACACACACACACACACATATATATTTATATGTACGTATGTACATGTATATGTATATATGTGATATATGTGTATATACACGCACACACACATATACACATATGATTTTGGAGGACCAAATAAGGATAAATCTACAATAATAAATGGAGATACTTAAATACCTTTCTCAGAAATATTATTAACCATTTTGTCCTTACTCATACTTATAGAATACTACATGTAAAAATTTTAGAATGTATTTTCAGTTGCAATGGAATAATTACCAAAATATATTAAAAGCTATTAAATTAATGTTGACCATTTTAAATTAATAATCCACTCAGAATATGTCCTTTGACACAGTGTTAATATAACAGAAAAAATAAATGGGATAATAACTAGAAAATATGCAAACATTGGGTACAAAAATTGGGAAAGAAGTAGTAAAACTTTCAGAATTCAAATATGACATATTTCTGTTCATCATGATGGAAACTATTTTCAAATTTACTTCATTGAAATTAATAAATTTGTCAATAAAAAGGATGTATATATTTCTCATAGATAATTCTAATCTTGGATTCATATCATTATATCAATATATTCATATGTATTACATAAGAATATATGTATCTCAAACTCAAGAAGAAAGTGACTGAATCCCAATAAAAATGTCAATCAAACATTAACAACTGTTTCACAAGAGCTGATATCTAAGTTCCAGTACATTTATATAAATATGCTCAATAACATTTGACATCAGCAAATTAAAACATAATTAGACAGCAATATCCATTCACAAATATGACTAAATGGAAAAGATTAACAATATCAAAGTCAGAAAGGATATGGAGCAACTAGAATTCTCATACACTGCTGGTGGCAATGAAGATTATATAGCCATTTTGAAATTATATGTGGTGGATTCTTATAAAATGAAAAGTGCATTTACCATACCATCCAACAATCTCCATTCTAGGTATATACTCAAGGGAAACTAAACAGTTATGTTCACATAAAAACACGTTAGTACATGTCCATAGCACACACACACACAAACCCACAAAAACATTCACTTACAAGGGTATATTAATCAGCAATACAAAATAGCTATCTAGTAATAATATATTTAACAATATGGATGAATATCAAAATAATTATGCTGATTGAAAACTGCATGAATACACTTATATCACCTTCTAAAAAGCAAAACTAGAGTATTTGAAAATATTTGTATGGTTGCCAGTTTGGGGAATGGTAAAGGACAGTGACTGCAAAAAGGAAATGAAAATATTTCATATGTTTATAGTGGAGGCTATATGACTGTATATACTGGGAACATCAGAAAAGAAGAAGGAAAATTGAAAAAAGAAAAATAGAGGGAAATACAATAAATTCCTCTAATTTTGGGTTTTCTAAACTATGCTTCCTATTTGAAACAAAAATTATAACATATTCTGAAGTAGATTTCAATGTATGTGAAAAAAAAATATTTAAGATAATGATATGCCAGGAAGCATAATGGCTAAAGCACTTGACTGCTAACCAGAAGGCTGGTGGTTCAAACCCACCAGCCACTCCTCGGAAGGAAGATTGGGCAATCCTACTTCCGTAGTGATACTGCCTCGGAAGCCCAAGGAGGGGTCGCTATGAGTCGGGGCCAACTCGACGGCACATAACAACAACAACAACATGCCAGGAAGGTAAGGCTTCAACATGTCAGTTGAACTGTAAAATATTGATATCAGTACTGATGAAAAATTATGCCTGTTGCTCTTGTTAGGTGCTGTCGAGTCAATTCCAACTCATAGCGACCATATGCATAACAGAATGAAACACTGCCCAGTCCTGTGCCAGCCTCACAGTCCTTGCCATACCTTAGCCCATTGTTGTAGCCATGGTGTCAATCCATTCCATTGAGGGCCTTCCCCTTTTTCCATGACTCTACATCTTACCAAGCATGATATCCTACTGCAGAGAATGGTCCCATCTCACAACATGACTAAAGTACGTGAGACGAAGTCTGGCCATTCTCACTTCCAATGAACATTCTGGCTGCATTTATTCCAGGACAGATTTGTTAGTTCTTTTAGCAGTCCATGGTACTTTTAGCATTCTTCACCAACACCACAATTCAAAAGCATCAAGTCTTCTTCTGTCTTCCTTATTCAATGTTCACCTTTCACATGCATATGAAGCAATTGAAAATACCACGGCTTGGGTTAGGTGCACCTTAGTCTTCAAGGAGACGTCTTTGCTCTTCAGCGTTTGAAAGAGGTCCTTTGCAGCAGATTTCCCCAATGCAATACATCTTTTATGATCCCATTTGTGGTATATTCCTGTCACAGCAGCACTAGGTAACTGAAACACGCATAGGTATAAGCTGCATTTCAAAAGTATGATTTATTAATTGCAATTTATGTATCAACCACCAAAGCCAAAGATGAAGAAAGTGAAGATTTTTACCAACTTCTGTAGTCTAAAATTGACTGAACATGCAATCAAGATGTGTTAATTATCATTGGCAATTGTAATGCAAAAGTTGGAAACAAAGAATCACTGGTAGTTGGAAAATATGGCCTTGGTGATAGAAATGTTGCTGGAGATCACATGATAGAATTTTGCAAAACCAATGACTTATTCATTGCAATTACCATTTTTCAACAACCCAAATGGTGGCTATACGTGTGGACTTCACCAGATGTAGTATACAGCAATCAGACTGACTACATCTGTGGCAAGAGGCAATGGAGAACCTCAATATCTTTAGCCAAAACAAGGCCAGGAGCTGATTGTGGAACAGACCATCAACTGCTTATATGCAAGTTCAAGTTGAAGTTAAAGACAATTAGAACAAGTCCAAGAGAGCCAAAATATGATCTCGAATATATCCCTCCTAAATTTAGAGACCACCTAAAGAATCGGTTTGATTCATTGAACACCAATGACTGAAAAACCAGAGGAATTGTATGATGACATCAAGCACATCATCCATGAAGAAAGCAAGAGGTCATTAAAAAGACAGGAAAGGAAAAAAAGACCAAAATGGACACAAGAAGACACTCTGAAACTTGCCCTTGAACAGAGAGTAGCTAAAGCAATGGAAGAAATGACAATATCAAAAGCTGAACAGAAGATTCCAAATAACAGCTTGAGAAGATAAAGTCAATTATTATAATGAAATGGGCAAAGACCTGGTGTTTAGAAAATCAAAAGGGAAGAACATGGCCATCATCTCTCAAGCAGAAAGAACTGAGGAAAACACTTAAGCTTTGAATTTCAATATTGAAAAATTCCATGGGCAATATGTTGAACGATGCAGGAGACATCAGAAGATGGATGGAATACACAGAGTCACTATACCAAAAAGAATTGGAAGATTTCATTTAAAAAGGTGGCATATGATCAAGAGCCTATGGTATTGAAAGAAGAAGTCAAAGCTACACTAAAGGAATTAGCAAAAACAAGTCTCCAGGAATCGATGGAATACCCACTGAGATGATTCAACAAAGGGTTGCCCCGCTGGAGGCACTCACTCGGTTATGCCAAGAGATTTGGAAGATTGCTACCTAACCAACTGACTGGAAAAGATCCACATTTGTACCCTTTCCAAAGAAAGGTGAGCCTACAGAATGTGGAAATTATCAAACAATATCTATATTGCGTGCAAATAAAATCTTACTGAAGATAATTCAAAAATGGTTGCAGCAGGATTTTGACAGAGAACTTCCAAAAATGCAAGCTGGATTCAGAAGGGGACGTGGAGCCAGGGATATAATTTCTGATGTCAGATGAATCTTGACTCAAAGCAAAGAATACCAGAAAGATGTTTACTTGTGTTTTATTGACTATGCAAAGGCATTTGATTGTATTGATCATAACAAATTGTGGATAACATTGAGAAGAATGGGAATTCCAGAACACTTGATTGTACTCATGAGAAATCTGTACATAGATCAGGAGGCTGTCATTTGAAAAGAACAAGGGGATACTGCATGTTTCACAATCAGGAAGTTAGTGCATCAAGGTTGTATCCTTTCACCATACTTATTCAATCTGTATGCTGAGCAAATTATCCGAGAAGCTGGACAATGAAGAAGAATGTGGCATCAGAATTTGAGGAAGGCTCATTAACAACCTGTTGATACACACATGACAGAACTTTCCTTGTTGAAAGTGAGGATGACTTGGTGCACTTACTGATGAAGATTAAAGACTACAGTCTGCAGTATGGATTACATGTCAATATAAAGAAAATAAAAAGCCTTGCAACTGGACCAAAAAGTAGCATTACAATAGATGGAGAAAAGACTGAAGTTGTCAAAGACTCCATATTACTTGCTTCTACACTGAACACCAATGGAAGCACCAGTAAAGACATCAAAAGACATATTGCATTTGGCACATCTGTTGCAAAAGACCTCTTTTAAGTTCTGAAAAGCAAATATATCTCCTTGAAGTCTAAGATGTGCCAAATGCAAGCCATCATATTTTCAATTGCCTCCTATGCATGTGAGAGGTTGACAATGAATAAGGAAGACCAAAGAAGAGTTTATTGTTTTAGGTTGTCATCTTGGCACAGAATGCTGAAAGTACTGTGGGATGCTAAAAGAACTAAGAAATCTGTCCTGGAGAAGTGCAGCTGGAATGCTCCTTGGAAGCAACAATGGCCAGACTTCATCTCACCTACTTTGGTCATGGTGTCAGAAGGGACTATTTTCTGGAGAAGGATGTCATGCTTGGTAAAGTGGAGGGTCAACAAAAGAGGGTAAGGACCTCAACAAGATGGGTTGATATGGTGCTGCAGCAATGGGCTCAGGTATAGTGGGAATTGTGAGACTGGCACAGGACTGGGCAGTGTTTCATTCTGTTGTTCATAAGGTCACTATGAATCTGCGATGACTCAACTGCACATAACAACAACAATCTATACTGCAGACTGTTGTTTTCGATCTTCATCAGTAAGTGCTTCAAGTCATCCTCACTTTCAGCAAGCAAAGTTGTGTTGTCTGCATGTCACAAGTTGTTAATGAGCCTTCTTCCAATCTTGATGCCATATTCTTCTTTATATAGTCCGCTTCTTGGATTGTTTGCTCAACATAGTGATTGAGTAAGTATGGTGAAAGGATACAACCCTGATGCATTCTCTTCCTGATTTTAAACCATGCAGTATCCCCTTGTTCTGTTTGAACAACACCCTCCTGATCTATGCACAGGTCCCTCATGAGTACAATTAAATGTTCTGAAATTCCCTTTATTTTCAATATTATCCAGAATTTGTTTGTTATGATGCACACAATCGAATGCTTTTCCATAGTCAATAAAACACAAGTAAACATCTTTCTGGTATTCTTTGCTTTCAGCCAAGATCCACATGACATCCCTTGTTTCACGTCCTCCTCTGAATCCAGCTTGCATTTATGGAAATTCTCTGTGAATACACTGCTGCAACCATTTTTGAATTATCTTTAGTAAGACTTTATTGTGTTTGATATTAATGACATTGTTCAGTAATTTCCACATTCTGTAGGCTCACCTTTCTTTGGAATGGATACAAATATGGTTCTCTTCCAGTCATTTGGTTAGGTAGCTGTCTTCCAAATCTCCTGGCATAGCCGAGTAAGTGCCTTCAGTGCAGCATCCTTTTGTTGAAACATCTCAATGGTTATTCCATCAATTCCTGGAGCCTTGTTTTTCACCAATTTTCTCAGTGCAGCTTTGACTTCTTCCTTCAGTACACTAGTTCTTGATCATATGCCACTTCTTGAAATGGATGAGCATCAACCGATTCTTGTTGATACAGTAACTGTCTATTCCTTTCATCTTCTTTTGATGTTTCTTGCATCATTCAATATTTTGCCCATAGAATCTTTCAATAATCCAACTTGAGCCTTAAATTTTTTCTTCACTTCTTTCAGCTTGAGAAATGCTGAGAATGTTCTTCCCTTTTGGTTTTCTAACTCCAGGTCTTTGCACATTTCATTATAATAACTGATTTTGTCTTCTCATGCTGCTCTTTAAAATCTTCTGTTCAGCTCTTTGATCTTGTCCTTTCTTCCATTTGCTTTAGCTACTCTCCATTTAAGGATCATGAGACTGGCACAAGACCAGGCAGTGTTTCATTCTGCTGTGCACAGAGTCACTATGAGGCAGAGACAACTCAATGGTAACTAACAACAACACAACACTCTCCATTCAACAGGAATTTTCAAAATCCCTTCTGACATTCATTTTGGTCTTTTCATTCTTTCTTGTCTCTTCAATAATCTTTTGCTTTCTTCATGGATGATGTTCTTGATGTCATCCCAAAATTCCTCTAGTTTACATCTAGTCATTGATGTTCAATGCATCAAAACTATTCTTTAAATGTTCTCTAAATTCAGGAAGGTCATATTTTGGCTCTGGTGGGCTTCTTTAATTGTCTTCAGCTTCAACTTGAACTTGCATATGAGCAGTTGATGGTTTGTCCAACGACCAGCTCCAGGCCTTGTTTTGGCTGAAGATATTGAGTTTCTCCATTGCCTCTTGCCACATATATAGTCAATGTGATTCCTGTATACTCCATATGGCAAAGTCCATGTTCATAGTCGCTGTTTGTGTTGTTGAGAAAAGGAATTTGCAATGAATAAGTCGTTGGTTTTGCAAAATTCTGTTGTGTGATCTCCAGCTTTATTTCTATCACCAAGGCCATATTTTCCAGCTACTGGTGATTCTTTTTTGTTTCCAACTTTTGCATTCCAACCATCAGTGATAATCAGCACATCCTGATTGCATGTTCAGTCTATTTCAGACTGCAGAAATTGGTAAAAATCTTTAATTTTCCTCATCTTTGGCTTTGGTGGTCAGTGTGTAAATTTGAATAATAGTAGTATTAACTGGTCTTCCTTGGAGGTTTGTGAATATTATCCTATCACTAGCATCACTGTACTTCAGGATAGACCTTGATATAATCTTTGTGATGATGACTGTCACACCATTCCTCTTCAATTTGTGATTCCCAGCATAGTAGATCATATGATTGTCTGATGGGCAAAACCAGTCCATTTCAGCTCATTAATGCCTAGGATTTCAATCTTATGGATTCTATTTCATTTTGACAACTCCAATTTTTGTAGGTTCATACTTTGCACATTCCATGTTCTGATTATTAATGGATGTTTGCAGCTATTTCTTCCATCTTGAGTTATGCTATATCAGCAAATGGAGGTCCTGAAAGCTTTAGTCTATCCACTCATTAAGGTCAGCTCTACTTTTAGGAGGCAGTCTTCCACAGTCGTATTTTGAGTGCCTTCTGACCTGAAGGGGTCATCTTCCAGCACTGTATTAGATAATGTTTGAGGACTATTCAAAAAGTTTTCCAATAATACATCAAGCAGTGTTTCACTTTTATTCATAAGGTTTTCACTGGCCAATTCTTTGAAGAAGAAGAATCTGTCTTATTCTGGAAGCTCTGCTGAAACCTGTCCACCATGGGTAACCCAGCTAGCATTTGAAGCACTGATGGCATAGCTTCCAGTCTTACAGCAACATGCAAGCTTCCACAGTATGAAAAACTGACAGATAAGTTTGTCTCCCTCAGTTGTTCCAAATAGCTCCACTTTTATCCCAGTCTCCCTCAGGTGCTCCAAACCTGCTGTACCTGCTCACCTCCCTCCTGGTCTCCCTCAGCTGCTCTACACCCTGCAGTGGCTTTCCTCCCTCCTGGTTTCCCTGAGTTGCTCCAAACCTGCTGGACTGGTTCACTTCCTTACTAGTCTCCCTCAGCCAGTCCAAACCCACCATGCCAGCTCCAAAATTGTGCATATAGAATGCAAACCTGAAGCAAACACTAAAATGTTGTACGAAGAAGTACTCAAACACACTACAGAAAAGTCCAGATTGTATTTTATAAATATTCAAGTAACACAAAGAAACACAATAATAGAAAACAGAAATTTAAAAATAGACAACAAACAAAACAAAACAAAACAAAATCAGAGAAAAAATAAATGAAACAAAATATTTTATTTTCCCAAGAGATCAATGAAATTGATGACCCTCTAGCCAGAAAAATTAAGAACTTTTAAATGAAGATACAAATTACTAATATCTTAAATGAAAGAAGTACCATTAATACTCCTTCCTGTAGTCACTAAACAGGATAATAAAGAAATATGATGAACAACATTATGCCCACAACTTGATAACAGATAAAATGGGTCAGTAAGTATTTTCATATACCTTAGTTG
>NW_006921611.1:8978391-8983777 GCF_000298275.1 Orycteropus afer afer
AAAAAAAAAAAAGATGAAAACTTGTTAGAGATTAATTGCAAAGTAATGTAAAAGCAAATAAAGTCAGTTCAAAAATTTTAGACAGAAATCTCTCTAAATAGAAAGATTAGCTTTGTTTACAAAGAGCTTCAGATGTAACACACAATAATCTTGAGACATAATACCATATGGTCAGAATATACCAAGATTATTTTCTCTAAATATCTAAGTGGTAAAAAAAAAAAAAAAACTTCCATGGGTAAATAATTTGAATTCTCCAGTTAAACTACTGACCTTGATGACAATAGATTTAAAGAATGTTGTGAGCAAGTTAGAAATTAAAAAGTAATAAAATACAATAAAATATATATTTGTGCTTGTTATCTAATATTAAGCAAATACTTAAGGGTAAACACTAATGCCAAAGGGACAGGGAGGCCACATCTTCTGATCTCGTTTATGCCCACAAGAGGAAGACAGAATCACTATCAGTAGCCCAATGCCTATTCCTGCAAGGCCAGACATGCCACCTCCTTCCAGCTCTTTCACCAACCCTAACACCAACCGTCCCTCCTGCAGCACCCTCCACTTCTCTGCTGGGTTCAATAATTCACTGCAGAAGCCACACAGAACTCACAGATTATGGGATTTATTAATGAAGCAACAGGCTACAATTCAAGTTCAGGAACATGCTCAGTCTCTCTCAGCCCACCATCTCTCAGATGACAGTCTCTTTCCGTCTTTTTTCCAGCAGTGAGTGTCTCTCATGTCTCTCTCTCAGCAATGTGTGTCTATAGTGTCTCCCAGCTGGCAATGAGAGATTCCTTCAGCCTCTAGGAGAGCTCCTTTTGAGCCTGGCGGAGTGACCAAACTAACCAATCCCAACTTCAGAATTCTATACACCTGAGAGAGAGCATACTTCCCAGAAAATTACTTCATGCTGCTCCCAACAGAAATAACCCAGATCGATAACTTTAAAAATCAGGGGCTACTCAGTTGCTTACAGCAATTCCACCATGGAGCTTATAAAGACTTATGGCTAGAAAAGCCACAGTATATAATTTACTACACTGCTGCTAACATATACATTTTAAACCAAAAATGAATCAGGATTTTCTATTGATTTGACAACATGTTTTATACAATTCATAACATATTAAATAAACCTTTTAGCACTTCTTTTTCTTTTCAAAGCAGGAAAAAATCTTTTGTGACTTTACATGAAGTTTTAAAATTGTCAGAAGTTTATAATAGGTCACTGAGAAACAATAAAGTGATTTATCTAAAGATCTTAAAAGTAAAATATATGTAGAATATTGCTGTTGTTGTTGTTATGTGCTGTTGAGTTGGACCCAACTCATAGTGACCCCTCCTTTGTTTCCGAGGCAGTATCACTACAGAAGTAGATTGCTCCCATCTTCCTTCTGAGGAGTGGCTGGTGGGTTTGAACCACCAGCCTTCTGGTTAGCAGTCAAGTGCCTTAGGCACTATGCTACCAGAGCTCCCTAAAAGAGGCATAGTTATTCTAAAATCATCTGCCAAAAGCATCCTCTTCCCTTAAATTAGCAAAGATAGAATAACCTCTGCTACTATTAGCCATTATTCTTCTCCCATTCCTTTGCAGTCTATACAAGAAGGCTGCTAAGGGAATAAAATGGGAAAAGAAATTAACCATTCATTCACCATATGGGGAAAACTGAGATATTTGAGATAAATATAACTGCCTGTCTCTAGGAATGTCTGTTCATACATGTTTGCCTGTGTGTGTTCAATGTCTGCTATAAACTACACATGATAGCTTAATAAAGAGAAAAAAAATCACAACTAATAATGAAAATATACCAAAGAGTTTTGTGCAATATTAACCACACTAGGTAGGTAATGTTTAAAGTATGCAAGAGAACCTAATACATCTACTTTTCACTAATTGACTGTAATGCTATCTGACAATGACATTTCACATTTACAATACTAGTAGAATACTTGCTTTCCAACTATTTTGCTTATTTATGATTATTTCTGTCAGTAACAAATACTGAGGTGAAAGGTGAGAATAACACTAGCTATAATGATTAAGGTTATGTGTCAGCTTAGCTTGGCCATGATTCTCAGTTGTTTAGCAGTTATGTAATGATGTAATGTGTCAATTATGTAATGATGTAGTCATTTTCCACTTTGTGATCTGATGTGAATATCCTCCATTTTCACATAAGTCTGATTTTCAAATAATGAACTAGTTCTTGCAACCATGTCAATAGGTGAGGAGTAAGTATATTTCATTTTTATATGGGTTATCCCTATATAGTCAATATTTATGTGAATGACATTTGTCTTTTTACTATACTAAAATTTTGACATAATAGATATGGAAAAGAGTGCATCTTCAGACAAGAAAATTTTAGATCACAGAAAATATAATCCACTAACAGTTGAAAATTACATGCTTGAAGTTCTTGAAAGTCCAAGAGCTATACATAAGGCCTAATAAATAAGTTATGAAATTTCTAGTACATATATCTCAATGCTAATATAAATAATTTGTTTACCAGAAAGAATATGCTATTTATGTGGTTGTATAATTACCAATATATTATTTACTCAATTACCTACCTCTACACTTTGTATTTTATAAGGCAGATCGTTTGACTCAATATCCTTCTCTGCATATAAAGAAACACCTGCATTCTTATGTTTGACTTCATAAATCACATGTTCAAAACCAATAGAAGACTCCAGGGGTTCAATTCCATAAGTGACATTTTCAAATTGCAGTAAGCCTCTAAAAATTCCAAAAAAGTAAGTGAATAAATAAAATAATGTTTTTTTAAAGTAAAATGTTACTTTTGTTTTAAACAATATGCAAGTCATTTTCAGACTTAGTCTTAGGAGATAAAGTAGGAAAAACTATAATTGCTCAAGAACTTAGAGAGTGGAACAGAACACCAATGCAGTTGGTTTTGTTCTACATATTAATATTTCATAGTTTTCAGATATATTAAGAATCTTAACAAAGACTAAAGATAGACTCTAGTATAAGTATTTCCATACTATGATTCGCCAATAAAAATAATTTTCCACATTATTCATGCCTCACTTTGGAATCCCTGAAAATTATTAAAATTTATTTTAATCCTTCCCAAATAAGTATTAATTTTGTATAAATTATATATCACAACCTGAGTCCAGTGCATGTGCTAACGATCACCATAGAACTTGGAAACCCTTCAATAAACCCTTGGTAATAGCAGAAACTCTGAAAAAAACAAGTACATACATCTTTATTAGAATAATTCACATTAAAGATATGATATTCAATTTTTAAAACATATATGCTTACCTGTATATATGTGTCAAATGCTCTTTGTTTCCAAACATGCATTAGTATTTGTATGGGTTTTCACCTGAGGACCCTGTCCCAGGGAAAGCAACTGTTGTTGTTATGTGCCGTAGAGTCAGACCTTACTCATAGTGACCACTCCTTGGGTTTCTGAGGTGGTATCACTATGGAAGTAGATTGCCCAACCCTCCTTCCAAGGAGTGGCTGGTAGGTTTGAACCGCCAGCTTTCTGGTTAGCAGTCAAATGCCTTAGGCACTATGATACCAGAACTCCTTAAAGCAGCTGTAGGTGGCTAATATTTAAACAGAAAGCCCCATTCTTAATGACTTGAAGGTAAACACAATTTATCAAAAGTAGCTGGAAACTGAGGTAAGATATCTAGGAAAGAGGTGAGGCACAGAGTGAACCTTCAAAAGATATGTTATTAACTCAAATGTAAGAGGTCCTAAATAGTCCCTTAGAAAGCAAGACTAGAAAAGCAGAAAACTGTGAAGAGATCCTGGCTGTCTCCAAACACCAGTGTACAGTTTGGAAGCTACTTCCATACAAGTTAACTGCTTAATAGAACAAAAATCAGATTCGTTAGGTGGCACAAACAGTGACATGCTCAACTACTAAGTAAAAGAATGGCAAACTCACCTTGAAAGTTAACATTCTTGAAAACCCTATGGAGTAATTCTACTAAGTACATATGGGGTTGCTATGAGTCAGAATTGACTCAATGGCAACTGACAGCAATAAGAACAAAACTTTAAAAACTCTTTCAAGAAAGATAACAGATGCACACAATCTACAATGTATCACTGAATATGGCCAGAATATGTTAAAAAAATTATTATATATAGAGAGAGGAAAATGTGATCTATAGTCAGGAGAAAAGATACAGGAGATTGACAGAACTCATCCAGAATTTGAAATTTGTAGAAAATTAAAACAGATATTAAAAATGAGCATGATGAGAGAAGAAATGATATTTCAACAAATTTAAGCAAAGAAATACAGGTTATAAAAGTGCCAAATATAAATTCTACCATATATATATATATATATATTTTTTTTTTTTAAATGAAAAATAAACTTGGTAGGCCTTACCACAAATTGAAATGGCAAAAGAAAAGGTGCAAACAATAAATGATAGATATGAAGATATTATAAAATGTGAAAGAAAATCAAAAGAAGTATTCAAATTGAACATAGCTGCATTATCTATGGAATAGTATTAGTATTAAGCATTATAAAATATGTTTAATTGGAGTTCTGGAGAAAACATAAAGAGAAAATGGATTTAAAAATCTCTGAAAAAATAATGAGCAAAAGATCCCTAAATTTGGTGATAAACAACTTATGAACCTCACTCACATCAGATGAACTCCTAAAATCGAAAACAAAGAGAACAATCTTGAAAGCAACCAGAGAAAAGCAACATATAACATGCAGGGGACTAATCACACAAATGAAGGTTGATTTCCATTAGATACTGTTGACCAAGACAAAATGAAGTGACATATTTAAAGTGCTGAGAGGGAAAACTAATATGACAATCCAAAATTATATATCTTGTAAAAGTATTTTTTAAAAAAGAGGGTATAGAAGATTGACTTTCAGTGTAATAGCAGGAGGAGCTCTGCAGACTGTTTCTCCAGTAAAATTGACAAAAATTACAAACAAACCATAATTTAAGGTCATAAAAGAAAATGATGCTGAGAAGAAGTGAATATGCATCTATTTGAGAAATTATGAATATTCAGTAAGAAAAGCAAGAGTCTGTAGTATTTGAATTAAGACCACCTTACCCTCTTGTCCTCTAGTTCATTGGATGTGGAAATTCCATTTGGACTGGTGTAGCCAAAAATACAGGGCTTCCTCTCCCCATTCCCAGTCAGAGGGCTTTCTTTATAGGAGGTACAGGATGTCAGTATTATTCATCCTGGCCCAACTACCTGTTGCTGAGACTAGCTTCCAGGCTAATGCAATCAATAGGTGGGATCCTATCTTCTGCCCAGGCGCTAAACATGGAATGGTGTGGCACTGAGTGTGGGACTCAAACCCTGATCACCTTTGCTCTGGAT
>NW_006921611.1:8987772-8997239 GCF_000298275.1 Orycteropus afer afer
GGGATCGGGCAGTGTTTCGTTCTACTGTGCATGGGGTCGCTATGAGTCGGAAACAACTCGACGGCACTTAACAACAACAACATGCAGCACCCCTCCCCTTCTTCACGAAGTACTAAGCTACTAGAGCAAGGGTGTTACTCAGACAAAAACTTGCCACTAATTCCATTTCCAGCTCCAGAACCCTGGCTCAAAAATTTTGTCTTGTGGGAGAAGCAGGTTATATAGCAGATAACCTCTAATCTCTTGCTCAAGGAACTCATTACACTTGCAACAGAATGTGGAGAAGTTTAAATCTAAGAATTCTTTCAAAAACATTGGAAATTATAATGAAAGACAATTAAAAACAGATTCATTGATTCAGTGAAGATACAGGATAAACTGCTGATCAGAGTGATCAGTGGAAGAGACATAGCAAGCCCTGCCAAAACTACTGTTACCCTAGAGAAGGAAATAAACTTGGCTAAAATAACAGAGCCAGTCACTAAACAAATAAGTAATCAAGAAAACAAAAAACAATCCCCCCCAAAAAATTCAAGCCCCAGAGGGGGTATAAGGAAGTACTACAAGTGGCTACAATATGCTATCTAAAATATCCAGTTACAAACAAAAATTATGACACAGGCAAAGAGACAAAAAAAAATATGACCCATACCGCAAAATATATGAATAAATGATATGACATAACAAAACAAACCACACACACACACACACACACACACAAGCAAAAGAAACTCCTGTGAGGATCTTGAACTAAACAGAAAATAACATCTAAGATATCTAATATCTGTTGTTGTTGTTGTTGTTATGTGCCATCGAGTCGGACCCAACTCATAGCGACCCCTTCTTGGGTTTCCAAGACAGTATCACTACGGAAGTAGATTGCCCCATCTTCCTTCCGGGGAGTGGCTGGTGGGTTTGAACCGCCAGTCTTCTCGTTAGCAGTCATTTGCCTTAGCCACTATGCTACCAGAGCTCCCATCTAATATCTAAGAGGTCATTATAAATATAATCAAAGTATTAAATTAAAGGAAACTATTATTAAAGAGTGAAGATGAGTATTATTAAAAATTGGAAATTTTAACAAAAGAACCAAATGGAATTTCAGGAGTTTAAATGAACACTGACTGAAATTAAAAATTCAGTAGAAGTAGAAAAAAATTCTCCTTAGAAGTAAGGATGGTGACACATTGTCTCATGTACTTTGGATATGTTATAAGGAAGGACCAGCCCCTGGAGAAGCAAATAGTGCTCAGTAAAGTAAGAGTAAGTGAAAAAGAGAAAGACCCTCAATGAGATGGATTGACACAGTCCCTGCAACAGTGGGCTCAAATATAGCAATGATTGTGAGGATTGTCTAGGAGAAGGCAAAGTTTCTTCTGTTGACACAGGGTTACTATGAGTAAGAACAGACTCAATGGTACCAAAAAAGAACAACAAAAGTTTATTTGAACAGTAAGAATAAATAATTTGCAAACTTGAGGATAAATCAATACAGATTATGCAATCTAAAGAATAGCATGTATGAGGGAATGAATGAACATGCCATCAGAAGACTGATGCATCAAAATAATATGTACCAAGATAGTAAGTAAAATGTAAGTCTTAGAAAAACTACTAAAAATCTAAACAAAATAGGTATAATGGGAGTATAAGAAGGAAGGAAAGGAGCAGAAAAAATATTCAAAGAAATAATGGCTGAAAATTTCCAAAATTCATTGAAAATCACTAACCTATTGCTTGAACAATTTATCTTAAAAAGATCAGCATAAGGCCAGTTCCCATGAAGCGGAGGTTAACAGTGTCCCAAATGTCCAAACTACCATGCCACTCCATCATTTCAAACATTAACTACTCCTCCTCCTCTCACTAATCTCCCCGGTCTTAGGGTTCTGTATTTCACTGTAATGCCTCACAGAACTCACAGACATCATCTCACATAGTGGTGGTGGAGGCTGGGAGGCTGGCAGGCTGGCAAGTCCCAGGTCTGTACATAGTTAAGAGGATCCTCCCAATTCTTGGGGTTTGATGAACCTCAATCAGCAGATCCAATGATGTCTGCCATCCCAAATTCAGAGGTGAGATGATGACGAGCAAAAATGCAAAACCGGAGCAAGAGGAGGGCGAACCTTCCCAGAAGATTCATAGGTATACCCTCAAGGAAGCTAAGGGCGGTGATTTGCCTTATACCCTCCAGCAAGGTGGGACTCGAGATATATCTCACCTGTGCTGCCCCAACAGAAATAACCCAGGTAGATGGCTTTGACAATCAGGAGCTACTTAGTTGCTCATGGCAAATCCTACCACAGAGCTGATTGCCAGTCATTATAGGGAATGACTACTACCAGCTGCCCAGCCACGCTGACACCCAACCTTAACTCCACCACACCACCCCAAACAGGCATGGATAATATAATTACAATACATCACAAAATGGAGGACAACGGCTAGAAGGGCAACATCAAGCAATTCACCGTACCTATATATCCAGAAAGTTCAATGAACTCCATGTAGGATACAGATACACACAGAGATTCACAGACACATCATAGGAAAAATTATGACAGTCAAAATTAATTAGAAGATCTTAAGCAAGAGAAAAACAAAGTCTTTACAAAGGAAGCCAATAAAATTAAGAGGTAATTTCTCAACAGAAACAAATGAAGCTATATGACAATGGAAAAATATATACAAAGTGCTTCAAGACAAAAAAATATACATATCATCCAAGAATCCTCTATCCAACAAAACTACCTTTCAAAAACTAAAGGATTCCCATATAAACAAAAACTGAGATAATTTGTTGTCAACAGACCTGCCATAACAAGAAATGCTTTAAGAATTTCTTCAGACTTAAAGCAAGTGACTTCTATTTTGTAATTGGATTTTTTAAAAAAAAACCTCACTGCAGATGAGTCGACTCCGACTCATAGTGACCCCTCCTTGGGTTTCCAAGATGTTATCTCTATGGCAGTAGGTTGCCCAGTCTTTCTTCCAAGGAGTGGCTGGTGGATTTGAACTGCCAGCCTTGTGATTAGCAGTCAAATGCCTTAGGGACTGTGCCACTAGAGCTCCCAAAAACAAAGGACACCAGTAAAATAAATTATGTAATTATAAAGATAGTATAAAAGCATGTTTTTCCTTTCTTCTCTTAAATAATTAAAAAATAATCTTATAAAAATAACATATATATGATGCATTGTTGGGTCTATAAAATACATAAAGGTAATATATTTCTAATATGCTTGCCAATAATAGCACAAAATGGGTGGATGAGAGCAAAAATGTATTTGACTAAAGAAATGACTAAAGTAATAATTATAACAATGTATTACTAACCTGTTTGCAATCTTATTAGATATATAATGTATAAAATAATACTATAAAAAAGGGGGGAAAGTGAATAGGACTATATAGAAGGAATGTTTGTATATTTTATTGGAATTAAGCTAGTATAAATTTGAAGTTGATCCACAGAAGATGATATGTACGATGTAAGCCCTAGAGAAACTACTAAAATTATAACTAAAAATATTTAGTAAACAAATAATTAAAGAAATTTAAGTATGTCCTTAGAATATATTCAGTTTATAGCAAAAGAATACAGGAATAGAGGGGAAAAAAATCATGAGCCACTTAGTAAACAAAGAATAAAATGACTGACATAAATCCAGCTACATCAATAATGACATTAAATAAGACTGAATTAAACAATTCAATCAAAAGGCAGAGATTGTCAGGCTGGGTAAAAAGTCATCATCTAACCCTTTGCTATCTGCAGGAGGTACACTTTAGATTCAGAGACAAAGAGATTGGAAAAATATATATCAAGCTGCTAAAGGGGCAAGGAAGTGGCATCATATGACCTCCTCTAACTACACAAGAGGAGAACTGAATCACCATCAGTAGACCAAGAGGCCAGACATGGTCACCCTCCAGCCCTCCTACTAACCTTGGCACCAACCATTCCTCCCACACCACCCACCATCTCTCTGCTAGGTTTGATAATTTGCTGTAGTGGCCACATAGAACTCACAGATTACAGGGTTTATTACAGAAGCAACAGGCTACAATTCTAGTTCAGGAACACTTCAGTCTCTCTCAGCAGCCAGCCATCTCTCTCAGCAGCCAGCCATCTCCCTCAGCAGTGTCTCTCTCACTCTCTCTCAGTGGCACGTCTATCTCTCAGCAGTGCATATCTCTTGTGTCTCTCAGCAGTGCGTCTCTTTCAGTGGGGCTCTCAACCAGCAGTCAGAGAGACTCCTTCTTGCCTCTAGGCAGGCTCCTTTTTAGCCTGACAGAGTAGACAAACTAACAAATACCAACATCAGAATTACATACACTAGACAGAGAGCCAACTTCCCAGAAGATTGCTTCGTGCTGGTTCAATGGAAATACTCCAGGTGGATAACTTTAATAATCAGCTACTCAGATGATCGTGGCTAAGTGGGAGGTACAAAGATTATGGCTAGAAAAGCCATATCAGGTAATTTACTACACCGCACAATCAAATATCAACCATAAGAAATGTAGAGTGTTGTTGTTGTTGTTGTTAGGTGCCAGCAAGCCATCTCTGACTCTTAGTGACCCTATGTACAACAGAAAGAAACACTGCTTGATTCTGTGCCAGCCTCACAATCCTTGCTATAGCGGAGCCCATTGTTGCAGTCACTGTGTCAATCCAGCTTGTAGAGGACCTTCCCCTTTTTCATTGACCCTCCACTGTACCAGGCATGATATTCTTCTCCAGACAATGGATGGTCCCTTCTGACAACATGACCAAAGTAGGTAAGACAAAGTCTTCCCGTTGTCACTTCCAAGGAGCATTCCGGCTGCACTTATTCCAGGAAAGATTTGATAGTTCTTTTGGCAGTCCATTGTACTTTCAGTATTCTTTGCCAACACCACAGCTCAAAAGCATCAACTCTTCTTTGGTCTTCCTTATTCATTGATCAGCTCTTACATGCATTTGAGGTAATGAAAATACCATGGCTTGGGTTAGGTACACCTTAGCCTTCAAAGAGACATCCTTGCTCTTGAACATTTGCCCAGTGTGATACGTTGCCTTATGTCTTGACTGCTACTTCCATTGGTGTTGATTGTGGTACCAAATAGTATGAAATCTTTGCCAATTGCAGTCTGTTCTCCATTTATTGTAATGCTATTTATTAGTCCACTTGTGAGGAATTTTGTTTTCTTTATGTTGAGGTGTAATCCATACTTCAGACTGGAGTCTTTAATCTTCTTCAGTAAGTGCTCCATGTAATCCTCACTTTCAGTAAGCAAAGTTGTGTTGTCTGCATATCACAGGCTGTTAATGAGTCTTCCTTCACTCCTGATACCAGGTTCTTCTTCATATAGTCCTGCTTTTGAAATTATTTCCTCAGCATACAAGTTGAATAAGTACGGTGAAAGGATACAACTCTGATGGACAACCTTCCTGATTTCAAACCATGCAGCATCCCTTTATTCAGTTCAAACGGCAGCCTCCTGATCTGTGTACCAGTTCCTCATGAGTACAATTAAGTATTCTGGAATTCCCATTCTTCTCAATGTTATCCATGATTTGTTATCATCCACACAATCTAATGCATTTGCATAGTCAATAAAACATAAGTAAACACGTTTCTGGTATTCTCTGCTTTCAGCCAAGGTCTACATGACATCAGCAATGACATCCATCATTCTACATCCTCTTCTGAATCCAGCTTGTATTTCTGGATGTTCTCTGTCAATATACTGTTGCAATCATTTTTAAATTATCTTCAGTAAAATTTTACTTCGGTGTAATATTAATGATATTGTTTGATAATCTGCACATTTTGTTGAATCATCTTTCTTTGGAATGGATATAAATATGGATCTCTTCCAATCTGTTGGCCAGGTAGCTGTTTTCCAAATTTCTTGGCACAGACGAGTAAGTGCCTCCAGTGCAGCATTTGTTGAAACATCTCAATGCGTATTCCATCAATTCCTAGAGCTTTGTTTTTCACCAATTCCTTCAGCACAACTTTCACTTCTTCCTTCAGTACCATTAGTTCTTGATCATAAGCCACCTCCTGAAATGGATGAAAATCAACCAATTCTTTTTGGTACAGAGACTCTGTGTATTCCTTCCATCTTCTTTTGATGTTTCCTGCATCATTCAATATTTTGACCATAGAATCTTTCAAAATTGCAACTTGAGGCCTGAATATTTTCTTCAGTTCTTTCAGCTTGAGAAATGCTGAGCGTGTCCTTCCCATTTGGTTTTCTAACCCCAGGTCTTTGCACATTTCATTATAATAATTGACTTTGTCTTCTTGAGCTGCTCTTTGAAATCTTCTGTTCAGCTTTTTGATCTTGTAATTTCTTCTATTTGCTTTACCTACTCTCCATTCAAGGGCCAGTCTCAGAATCTCATCTGACATCTATTTTGGTCTTTTCTTCCTTTCCTGTCTTTTCAATGACCTCTTGCTTTCTTCATGGATGATGTCTTGATGTCATCCCACAATTCCTCTGGTTTTCAGTCACGTGTTCAATGCATCAAATCTGTTGTTTAGATGGTCTCTAAACTCAGGAGGGATATATTCAAGGTCATATTTTGGCTTTTGTGGACTTGTTTTAATTGTCTTCAGATTCAACTTGAACTTGCATTTGAGCAGTTGATGGTCTCTTCCATGATCAGCTACTGTCCTTGTTTTGGCTGAAGATATTGAGCATTTCCACTGCCTCTCCCCAAAGATGTAGTTGATCTGATTCCTGTGTACTTCATTTGGTGAAGTCCACATATATAGCCATTGCTGTGTTGTTGAAAAAACGTATTTGCAATGAATAAGTCATTTGTCTTTCAAAATTCTATTATGTAGTCTCCAGCATTATTTCTATTGCCAAGGGCATATTTTCCAACTATTGGTGATTCATCTTTCTTTCTAACTTTTGCATTCCAATCACCAGTGATAATCAACACATCCTGATTGCATGTTTGGTCAATTTCAGATTTCAGAAGTTGGTAAAAATCTCCAATTTCCTCATCTTTGGCTTTGGTGGCTCATGCATAAATTTGAATAAGCAGTATTAACTGGTCTTCCTTGTATGTGTATGGATATTATACTGTCACTGACAGCATTGTACTTTGAGATAGATCTTGAAATATTCTTTGTGACAATGAATGTCACACCATTGCTTTTCAATTGGTCATTCCTGCGATAATAGATCATATGGTTGTCTGAATCAAAATGGGCAAAACCAGTCCATTTCAACTCACTAATGCCTAGGATATCAATCTTCATGCATTCTATTTCATTTTTGACAACTTTCAATATTTCTAGATCCATACTTCATATGTTCCATGTTCTGATTACTAATGGATGTTTGCAGCTGTTTCTTCTCATTTTGAGTCATGCCACATCAGCAAATGGAGATCTCGAAGCTTTACTCCATTCACATCATTAAGGTCAGCTCTACACTGAGGAGACAGCTCTTCCCCAGTTGTATTTTGAGTGCCTTCCGACCTGAAGAGTTCATCTTCCAGCACTATTTTGGACAATGTTTCAGGGCTATTCATAAAGTTTTCCAGTAATGTTTTCACATTCATAAGGTTTTAATTGATCAATTGTTTGAGAAGTGGATGGCCTCTTCCTACTTCTGAGTCTGTATTAGTCTGGACGCTCCACTGACACCTGTCCACCATGGGTGACCTTACTGATATTTGAAATACTGGTGGCATAGCCCCCAGCCTCACAGCAACACGCAAGTCACCACAGTATAACAGTTTGACAGAAAAGTAATAGCTAGAGTGATATATTATCACAAAAAAGGTCAATTGATCAGAAAGAGAAAATAATTGTTAATATCTATGCACTTAATATCACCTAACAGAGTACCAAAAAATATGAAGCAAAAACTGATGGAAATGAAGGGAGAAACAGACAATTCAACAGTAATAGTTGGAGATTTCAATACCCCAATCTCAATAATGGAACAATTTCACAGAAGTTCAACAAGGAAATAAAAGACTTGAACAATACTATAAACCAACAGACATCTGGACTATACTCCATCCAACAACAATAGAATATACATTCTTCTCAGCTGCACATGGAACATTCTCTAGGATACATGATATGCTAGGCCATAACATAAACCTTAATAAATTTAAAATGGTAAATATAATACAAAGTACAAAGTACATTCTGACCACAATGGAATCAAGTTAGAAATCATAACTGGAAAAAGGGACACTTGCACATATGTGGATATTAAATAAAAGGGGATTAAAAGGCCCAGGAACCCAGAGGAGAAGTCAACCGCAGGGACCTGGGTAAGGGTGGTATGAGAGGTTTCCAACAGGGAGACAAACTTTTGTCTGTCAGTTTGTCCTACAGTGGTGACGTGTTGATGTGAGTTTTGAGGCTGAGCCACTGGTGTTTCAAACCCAGAGGGATGCACATGGTGCACAGTATCAGTCCAGCTTATAGATTGAGACAAACTAGAAAGAAGGAAGAGGCCGTCCACTTCTCAAAGAATTGGCCAGGGAAAACCTTATGAATAGCAAAGAAACACCGTTTGATACATTTCCACACAACTTTATGAATAGTCTGGTTAGGTTAGAAAGCTCTCAAAATAGGACTGGGAAAGAGCTGCATCATCTGAGTAAACCCAACCTTACTCCTATGGATAAGGTAAAGCTTTTGAGACCTCCATTTGCTGATGTGGCACCACTCAAATTGAAGAGAAACAGCTGCAGACATCCATTAATCATCGGAACATGGAATGTATGAAGTATGACTGTAGGAAAATTGGAAGTTGTCAAAAATGAAATGGAACACATAAAGATTGATATCCTCGGCATTAGTGAGCTGAAATGGACTGTTTTTGGTCATTTTGAATCAGACAACCATGTGATCTACTATGCTGAGAATGACAGTTTGAAGAGGAATGGTGTGGCATTCATCATCACAAAGAATGTTTCAAGATCTGTCCTGTTACAATGCTGTCAGTGACAGGATAATGTCCATATGCCTACAAATAAGACCCATTAATATGACTATTATTCAAATTTATGCACCAACCACCAAAGCCAAAGATAAGGAAATTGAAGATTTTTATGTGTTGCAAAAGATTTTTATCAGCTTCTGCAGTCTAAAATTGACAGAACATGCAATCAGGATGTGTTAGTTATCACTGATGACTGGAATGCAAAAGTTGGAAACAAAGAAGAATCACCAGTAGTTGGAAAATTTGGCCTTGGTAACAGAAATAATGCTGGAACTCGCCTGGTAGAACTTTGCAAGACCAACAACTTATTCATTGCAAACACCTTTTTTCAACAACACAAATGGCAGCTGTACATGTGGACTTCACCAGATGTAACACACAGGAATCAGATTGACCACATCTGTGGCAAGAGGTGGTGGAAAAGCTCAATATCCTCAGCCAAAACCAGGCCAGGAGCTGATTGTGGAACAGACCATCAACTGCTCATATGC
>NW_006921611.1:8998099-9009822 GCF_000298275.1 Orycteropus afer afer
AGTGTTTCGTTCTGCTGTGTATGGGGTCTCTATGAGTCGGACACAACTTGACAGCACCTAACAACAACAAATAACCTATGGGCCAAAGAAGAAATCAAAAGAGAAATCAGAAAAACTTTGAGACAAATGAAAAGGAAGACCCAACAGACCCAAACTTAAGGGATGCTGCTGAAAGGGTGCTTACAGAGAGTTTTATAGCTATAAATACCTATATTAAGAAAGAAGGAAAATCTCAAATCAGTAACCACAATGTCCTAATCCTGTTGTGCATGAGATTGCCATCAGTCAATGTTATACTTGATGGGAGCCAACAACAAGAAGAGCAAAAACATATTCTACCATCTGAAAGCATTTGGCCTAACTAAAAAGTAGAATGACTTACTGAAGACTCATTTACTATGCCAGCTGGGAGATAGTATCATGGAAAACAGTGGTTATACTTCTATCAGAGACCATTAAATGATACAAGAAAACACAGGTCCAGGAATCAAGGTGTTGAAGTGAGAGTGACACTATTTTGCAGAATTTTTTTGCTTTCCATACCAGCAACTTCTAGATCTTGATCTTTAAGGAGGAATTCTTGCCCAGTGTACACAATAAACAGTTCCAATATATTTTACAATGAAACTACCCCCTGGATACACAGCACCTAAAGCATATGACTGCTAACCAGAAGGTTGGTGGTTCAAACCCATGAGTCACTTCACAGAAGCAAGACTGGGCAATCTATTTCCATAAAGATTTACCACCCCGGAAACCCATTGGGAGTCTCTATGAGCCAGAATCAACTCAACAGCAGTGGATTTCATTTTTGATTTTTATGCCACTGAACAGACAGGCTATTGGCAGTGATTGAATCTTCTTCTACTAATGGAGGATGTAAGGTACACTTTGAACTCTGGGTATTCTCTGAGTCACTTTTTACCTTTTACTAAAGTTTAATGGAAAATTATACTAACCAAAATAAATAAATAAAAGTAACATTAAGGAAACAAGACTCTTTTGGAACAAAGATTTGGGCCACTCCACTACCTAAGAACCAGCTGAGCTTTCGGCTAAGGGAAAAAGAATTAGGAAATGGGTAGTGAAAGAATGAAGCAAGTCACCAATTATAGCTTTATGGCCAATTACAGAAAGGAAGACTACAGCTTTGCATTATTTTCTCTTTGCTTGTTATATGTACATGTTTATTTGTATACATTAACTATTTTCTTTCATTTCCCTATTTCCTGTTATTTGTTTACACACAAGTTTTGGGAGGTTAGCTTTACAATTATTCTTTAGGTAACAGAATATTCAGAGACTATTCATTGAGGACAAATTAATACAGCCAGTAATGGACATAATCACTCTTGGGATTGTATGCCTTCTGATTTGGGGGAGAGGGTAAGAATTTCCTCACTTGTAAAAAGGACAGCTAAATCTTGTTAGTAGGCATGTAGACTGATTCTGTTGTTTTATTTTAGTTCAATTGTGTGAAGAAGAGCACATGCAGAAGCTGAGTAGTTGAGTAGTAAGTTGTAGACTGTGTCAATTATTGATCACAGCATCAAATTAACCTTTCTGTTTTTTTGTCCGCTCTATGAAAATTGATATGGGCCCTTTAAATAGTTTTCCTTTACTAAGTGGCCTTGACACATCATCAAAGGAAATAGTTTCTGTTAGAAATGGTTAAATTCATACCAAAAAAGAAACAAAATAAAGCATCATCCACCCCTTTGTGGATGTGGACTCTACAAAAATCATCACAGAAAAACTGATATGACAGAGTTAAAATACAAACAGTAAAATCCATACCTGAAAATGTTGTTCAAGAGGTTTCATAGTTTCTGTGCCGTTATAACCATAAACTCTAAAATTATGAGGTAAAAAATTTCTGTAAAGTGAAAATAAAAAGTATTTAATGAAAAAAAAAAAAAAAAAAACCTTCCTAAGTTTTGTTGCAAAAATGTCTTTCTTTTTTTACATTTACTATAAATAGGTTGTTGTTGTTATGTGCCGTCAAGTCGGCCCTGACTCATAGCGACCCCTCCTTGGGTTGCCGAGGCAGTACATAGAGATTATTTGAATATATGGGTTTTGAGCTAAACTTCACTTAAAAATCCTTATCTTGAAATCTGTCCTCATGCACTTTACTGCAGTCACAGTAGTCTCCTTTTTTTTAAGATAATAGGCAAGCTGTCCCTCAGGATATTTACACCAGATGCTTCTCTTTCCTAATATACTTTGTACTATGGCTCATTATCTCATGTGCTTCAAATCTTTGCTTATATATTTTCTTCTCAATGAGTTCTTTCTTGACAAATTCATAACAATTACAACTTTCTCTATCACTGAAGCTTATGACTTCCCAGCCATATTTCTTATCTTGTCTATATTTTTCTAAGCATTTTCTATTTTCTAATGCTCTTCCTAAACTACTTATCTATTATATCATTGTCAGTCTCACTTCATAATAATATATGTCCAGTGTTTGCTATCTATTTTGTTTACTAATACACCCAAAATGCTTCAAACAATATCTGTGAGTTAACACATGCTTAATAAATATTTGAAATAATAGGACATTAATTCAGTTGATTACATGGAGAATGCACATGAGAATTTTATTTTTAAATATGAGAAGACTATGCTAAAAAAAGGCTCTATGAAGAGAAAGCATAGAGGTAAGTGTCACAGTTTCATTTCCAAAATATATAATATAAAGATCCGTGACTGTCATGGAATTCTGAACGTGTTGAATCAAGAGGTAAAAGAGCTAATCCAAATCCACTAACATTTTTTTTTTTTCATTCTTGTAATAACAAGGAAAAAATAACCCTTGGTGTGGGACTCCAGAGAATATGCACAGTCTTAATTGAAAATCCTTTAAAGAGACTGAGCTGGTGATTAGCATATATTGTTTCTTGTAAAAGGAGGAAGAATCAAGAAACACGCAGAACTTTTGATGGTCATGCAGGACTATAGTGGAAATATTAAACATTTGAGATACATCAAATGCATAGCTGTTTCCCCTTAATAAAATCATTTGTCTAATTTTAAAGTTATAAAGAGTGGTCAAGGAGTTAAACTTAAAATCTCTGAAAATCAGAGCAAATTTTTTTTTTTTTTTTTACTGTATTGTGACGCTGAAGACACTGAAGTTCACCAAAGGTGAGGGCCATAATGAATATACCAGGTTCTCTGTTGAAATCTCTGGGCAGCTATGATTAAGGAACAAGAGAAAATTAGAGGTAGATAGAGCATTACCAAAATACAATTAAGCCTACAGGCTAATCACAGTTTGATTGTATTAATATATGTAAAATTACAGAAGATAACAAAACAGAAACATGCTATCTTCCCAGTATAAAATATGGTTAGCCTTCACTAAAATGCAATCAAGCCAAGTCTGTTACTGGATTAATATATTAAAAATACCCTATCTTCGTAGCATAGAAAAGGGTTAGTTATTATTCAAATAGCAAAAGTAAAATCAATATAGTTTCAGTCTCTTGTATTTCTCTTTCCACTGGACAATACTCAACTTGAGAAGTCAGATGACATATGATATAAGGCATGGGTCACTTTGTTGTGGAGGAAAGCACTCTAACCTATGACCAAAAAGTTTTGTAGTCAGGAAAAATTTTAAAAAAGTATGTATGTGGGGGGTAAGGGGGAAAGCTCCATGTCTCTCTGAAAAGAGGCAAATGAGAAAATGTTCATCTCACAATATAGGGAGCTTCCTGCAGGAGATGGATATGGATGATAAATGGACTTGTGACAACTATTCAAAGACTACCTGTGTAGTTATGTTCTAGAGATATCACAGAGTATTCCACTAAGATTTGAGTTAGACTATGTTGAGTTTTCCCTATGTGGTCTATGTGAGGAAGAAACTATGGAAGGTCTATTCCCTTGCAACTTTATAGTTTTTCTATACATTTCTTTCACTCAATCAAAATGAAAAATAAATTACCAGAAAGAGAATCAAAAGGATGTCATGATTAAAAAACAGCTGAACAGAAATAGAGAATAGAAACAGGTCTACAGGTGATCCAAACATTCCAGTCAACAAATAATAATTTTCTAAAAACCTATAATTGAATGATAAAAAGAGGAGAGGAAACACTAGATTAAAAGATGGAAAATTTCACAAGAACCACAATCTCAAAAAATTCTGTAATTGAAATAAGAACTCAATACCACACAAAAATGTACTCAATTGAATTATTGGCCATATATAGAACACTGAACTAAAGAAGGAAAAAATACGCATTATCTTTAAATACATGAGGAACATGTTTTGCCCAAGATTGAACAAAAAGTTTATAGATAATGGGAACAGAGCTTCTCACTATTAGAGAAGGGAATTTAAAATAGAGAAAGGGAGAAAGATCGAATGAATTCTGTGAAATTGGATGTATCATTAAGAAGATATATACATAAAGGCAGACATCTGGGTGGACTCATAGATACAGATAATACATGTACAGATTTAAATGTGTGTGCATGTATGTATAGATATGGGTTGGCACACTTGCATGCATTTACACACTGCTATTTCTCAGCTATAACCTTTGAGGGGGCTATAGTAAATAAAGCTAAGGTATCAATTAGCATACCTCATTCCACTAATGTCAAATATTGACATCTAAATACTATTCTTTACTAAAATTGACCAGAGCTACTTGCAGTAATCCTGCTGATTTCAGGACTGGAGGAGGGAAAGGACAAAGGACTGTCAAAAAATTATGACAGTGATCAAATAATGATGGTGACATGTCAAATCAGAATCATTTTGAAGTGTCTACTTCTGGCCATATCTGGCATGATTTGATCATAATAAATAATGATGACAAAGGATTATAAATACTATGAGAATTTATTTTTACACAATTACATAAATAAGATGTGAGAAGTAAAAGCTCTATCTTAAAAGGAAGGAATTATTAAAGAAGAATAAAGCAATAGTGATATGGCAAACTTCATTGTACTTAATGGATTTCAGATAAGAATCATCAATGAACATTAAAGTTTAAGGAGTAACGATATATTTATACAGTATCAAGTTATTTTCTCACAAGATAATAGTAATTACAATGAGAAAATAATAATTTCACTTTGAGACATCTAACAGACAAAACCCCAAGCACATGATCAATGTTAACATTACATATTTGGACATACTAAAATCACATGTCCCTTGATATAGTACACTGAAAAGAACATATTATTTCTGGGAATTCATAGGTCCCCAGAAAAACATAAAAAAAAAAAAAAAAAATTCACTTCTGTGAAGTATGTTCCAACTCATAGTGACCCCTCCTTGGGTTTCCCAGGGGATATCTCTACGGAAGTTGATTGCCCAACCTTGTTTTCGAGGAGTGGCTGGTGGGTTTGAACCACCAGCCTTCTGGTTAACAGTCAAATGCTTAGGCACTAGGCCACCAGAGCTAATTAAGAGGAAACATCAGACATAGACAAAATGAAGTATATTATACAAAATAACTGTCCTGTATTCTAAACAGTGTTAATATCACTAAACAAAAAGAAAATTTCCTGAAAGACATACAAAAGCTCTACACAAAAATAATCAGACCTACTTAAGAGAAATGGAAGAAAACTTAAACAAATGATTAAAACCTACTACCATTGAGTCAAGGAGCTCTGGTAGCATACTGGCTAAGGCACTTGACTGCTAACCAGAAGGCTGGTGGTTCAAACCCACCAGCCACTCCTCGGAAGGAAGATGGGGCAATCTACTTCCGTAGTGATACTGCCTCGAACACCCAAGAAGGGGTCGCTATGAGTCGGGTCTGACTCGTCAGCACATAACAATAACAACAACAACAACAAAATCTTTATGGAAGTAGATTGTCTCATCTTCTTCTTGCAGAGCAGGGGTTGAATTCAAACTGCCGATGTTTTGCTTAGCAGCAGAAAGCGTTAACCACTGCACCAGAGCTCCTTTTCAAATAAATGATAGAGTATGCCATATTCATAGATTGGAAATCTCACTACTGAAAATTTGTGAATTCTTCCAAAATACAGGTTCAATGTAATACCATTACAATTGTGTGTGTGTGTGTGAGAGAGAGAGAGAGATAATTGGCAAGTTTATTTCAAAACTCACATGAAAAATTCAAAAGGTCAAGAAGAACAAGGAGTACCTTAAAATCTAAGAATAAAGGTGAATATCAAGACCTAATATAAAGCTGATATAAAGTATGATACCATGTCATATTTGTATAGGTAAATAGATAGGATTTAAGAACAAGTATATCAGCTGTTTCCATTTGCAGTGCGGTGCGGGGCAAGCCAGTCTCAACTCTTGGTCATGTCCCAAGTTTCCTTAGACATGTACCGGAACCCGGGGTCCTCAGGGCCCCAGCTCCAGGACTTCAACAGCATCATCCAGACATGCAGCAGCAATATCCAGCAGATCAGCCAAGCCACTGTTCAGATAAAGAATTTGATGAGCCAACTGGGAACTAAGCAAGATTCAAGCAAGCTACAGGAAAATCTGCAACAGTTACAACACTCAATAAAGCAGCTTGCCAAGGAAACAATGAATTGCTGAAGGAATTAGGGTCTTTGCCCCTTCCTTTATCTACTTCAGAACAGCACCAGCACAACTTCAGAAGGAACTCCTGATGAATGACTTCTCTGTGGCTTAAACAGTTTCCAGGCTGTGCAGAGGAGGGTATCTGAAAAAGAGAAGGAGAGTATTGCCAGAGCTAGAGCTGGATCTCACCTCTCTGCAAAGGAGGGGCAAAGACAGGAACATCTTGTCCCATTTGACAACCATGAGGATTGGGACCAGATGCAAAGCCAAGAGGATGAGGTAGCCATCACCAAGCAAGATCTGGAACTTATTAAAGAGAGGGAAACAGCGATTCAGCAGCTGGAGTGTGACAGTGACATTTTAGATGTCAACCAGATATTTAAAGGTATGGTTACCATGATCCATGACCCAGGTTATCTGATTGATTGTATAGACACCAATGTAGAAAGTTCAGAGGTGCATGTCGAAAGAGCCAGTAATCAGTTACAGCATGCTGCTTACTATCAGAAAAAATCTCACAAGAAGATCTGTATCCTGGTGCTTGGCCTGTCAGTGATTATTGCAATCTTGGGACTTATTTTCTGGCAAGTTTATAAGAAGTGACTGCCTCAGAGCCTTCTTCTGATGAGCTGTTTTCAAGGGCAAGGGCTTGTTGGAGTCTTGCCAGGACAAAGTGATCACAAGAAAAGACCATACACCAGAATGTATTCTAATAATTTAGTTAGAAACTAACTGCTAACTAATTCTTGGAATTAGTGATCTATGAAGACAGTATTTATCCATTTATGTATAAGTTTTATTGATTTTTCAAATTAGGAATTAACTTATGTGGATTTTGCTTTCTTTTGTATTTTGATTGTCCTTCATCCCAAGTGTATACTGAAGATTCCATTCTAGATGCTCTTGTTTTGACAGGTGACACTACAACCTCATAATATTATCTTTTTATGTGTATACCAGATTTACCTTTTTAATGGCAACTGAAATTACTTTCTGGCACCCAGCATATAGGAGTCTGTCAGAAACTGTATAATAGGCCAGCAATTTTTATTATTTAACATTTTAATTTGAATTTCTAAGAAGCCTATTCTCTCTCTGCTTTGAAGGATTTTGGCACTGTATTTAACTGGAAAGTAAAAAATTGCCCATGTGCTCCAGATTAAATGAGAAGGATCTGTTTGAGCTGGTGAGTTGCTGGGGTACATGTTACTAAGCTGGGTTTAAAGTTTACTTCATTATCTGCTACGGTCATATAGAGCAGTTCATCCTTATACACACTTAGCCATCTCGTTCACTTTTTGAAGAAGTTAATTATCATTACCATAGCTCTGGTAGCATAGTGGCTAAAGCACTTGACTGCTAACCAGAAGGCTGGCGGTTCAAACCTACCAGCCACTCCTCGGAAGGAAGGTTGGGGCAATCCTACTTCCGTAGTGATACTGCCTCGGAAACACAAGGAGGGGTCGCTATGAGTCAGGGCTGACTCGACGGCACATAACAACAACAACATACTCTATGGGGTCCCTCTCCAATCTATCTGTATGTTGTTGTTGTTGTTGTTTGCCGTCGAGTCGGCCCCAACTCATAGTGACCCCTCCTTGGGTTTCTGAGGCAGTATCACTACGGAAGTAGGATTGCCCAACCTTCCTTCCATATAGAAAGAGAAAATTAGACAAACCATGATTTTGGAAAGCAGATAGGAATTGTTTGGAATGATTTAATCTTTCTGCTGTTGTTCACTTCTGATTTTACATTCCTAGTGAATGATGAATGTTGCTGTCCAAGGGCTGCTTCCTACCCCATAGGGTTGCTGGGCATTTGGTGGGAAGGGGAGTTTAAAAGCTAGACTGAGATTGGTTTAAAATTTAGTCCTGTGTACCTGGTGATAAAGCAAAGCACAGGTTCATTTTTGTGACTAACTGGTTGTTAATAGTGATATTAGATTTGTCCTAATTTATGAACAAGAAAGTAATCTCTCCATGTGTTTTAGAGACACACACACACAAAAAATGTTTCAATAAAACGTTGCTGACTTATAATGTAAATGTCATCCACTCCCTTTTTTCACAGGCCTAGAGCAGTTAAATAGAACATAATTTCTTTAGGATCTCACATAAATGTGAATCACACCAATGATTTTAGTTCATCCTTTACTGAATTAAAGATTTGGCTACCCTGGGTATATTTATATTCCTTTCTTCCATTCTGCTTAATGTTACTTAATCTTTTACTAAACTAATGTGAACAGTAGGGAAACAAGGACCCAAATGCATTTCTTTGCACTCTTGCACCATTTCACCCAATTAATACAGATAAACATTTTTAAAGCTTTAAAAAAAAGAAGAAGAAATATACCATATATAATGTGGTGATTATGTTTGTGTGTCAACTTGGCTGGGCCTGGTTGTGTGGCTGGGCGGCTGGCAGTAGTTATCCCCCATGATGATACTGGCAATCAACTCCATGGTGGGACCTAGCACAAGCAGCTGAGCAGCTGCTTTAGGGATGTGGTCTACTTCCCGTACATAAAAAACAGTTTTGGGAATGGTCTCTAGCTTAACGCTTGAACCCTGCATGTAGCCGTGTCATTTTTCAGCAGCCTGCCATACTGTGCCAACCTTGGACTTTCAATGGACTTAGATTAATGGCCTGCCATGTGGTTTGGTAACATTGGGACTGTACCTTTTTACTTATCAACCTTGGGTTTGTCAGTCTCAGCAGCCAATAGCTGTCCAAGTGAAGAAAAGCCTCTAGCTCCAGTGGGCTGGGAGCAGGAGGCAGAAATGAACCCCAAGATTGAGGGCCTTTCACCCAGCACCTAGAACCTGGCACTTTGAACTTGGACTTAAAGCCTCCAAATTGTAAGAATAAACTCTTGTTTGTTAAGGCCATCCCATTTGTGGTATATGCTTCTCAGAGTGGCACTGGGTAACCAGAACATATAATATCAAACCAAACGTTACAATCAGGTTGATTCTGACTGACGGTTACCTCATGTATGACAGAGTAAAACTGTGCTCCATAAGATTTTCAATGGCTTATTTTTCAAGAGTAGATTTCTAAGCCTTTCTTCTGAGACATCTCTGGGTGGACTTAACAGTCAAACTTTTGGTTAGCAGTTGAACACATTGAACACCCAGGGACTCGTCCGCATTTATATTTTAAAACAAACAAACAAATAAATAAATAAATAAATAACTCACTGCCATCGAGTACATTCCAACTCATAGTTACCCCCATTTGGGTTTCCAAGGTGGTAAATCTTAACAGAAGGAGACTGCCTAGTCCTCCTTCCACAGAGTGGCTGGTGGGTTTGAACCACCAGACTTCTGGGTAGCAGTCAAATGCCTTATGTACTATGCCACCAAAGCTCCTTCCTCATATATAGTCATTTGATTTATGACAAAGTTTACATTACAGTGCAGTTAGGAAGGAAAAAGTAACTGAATCCTGTCTTCTACCTTCACAAAATTCCAAAACATCAATTCTGAATAAACTATAGATTAAAAATAAAAATGAAGATAATAAAACCTTGAAGAGAAAATATAGAATTTGGATTCATGATTTCTGACAGATATGTTTTAAAAACATGAAGAATAACTGAGGTTTTCTGTAAGATGGCAGAAGAAGTAGACAAACTGCACAAATCCTCTTCAACAAAAAAAAGGGGAACCAATTAACATAGATACAAAAGATAATCTAGAGCCCTGAGCTTTGAAAGGAAGGATAAAAAAGTGGACTAAATTCCAACTAGTAGAAGAACCAGCAAGAAAACACTGTAAAAGGAGACATACTGATCTGCGGTCTGTCAGCGATCCTCATGGCTCAGACAGTTTGGATACTGCCAAAGGGTGTTAGGATCTAAGAATTAATCTAAAAATCAGCCCTGGTAGCCAGAGTCTCCACAGAGGACTGCACTGGTGGCTGGTAAATAAAACAGGAAATAGTGAAGAGGGAGACAGGCTGAACTATGGACTTTCCACTGTCCAGAGGGTGCAGCCATTTTGAATGTGTACAAGCAGTTCGACCATCTGGGTTATTGAAAATGACCCCTTTCTCTCAGATTCCAGGGACCTAAGAATGGGCTCCACTTGCCAGGGATGGCAAAGACATTCCAGACAGGGAGGACTTTTTTTGGTTTGTTTGTTTTTGTCTGTTTTAATTGTTTTTTCTTTATTTTTGTCCTTCTCATTATTAGTCTTTCTTCTTCCTTTCCCAAGTGCCAGTTTTCAGCTTTTCCTCTCTTCCCTTCCCTGGTTCCCATTGTTTTCTTCCCATTCCTTATTTTTCCTTTTGCATTTTTCCCATTTTTTTTCTTCATTAATCTCCTACTCTACCTCTTTTCTCTTATTCCCCCTTCCCCAGATATTGTGGGGATCTATCTATCTATCTATTTATTTATTTATTTATTCCCCTTTTTCTATGCATATATTTCTTTTGGCTTTTTAAAGTATTTCTTTAAATATTTTGTCTCATTTATTGCCTTTCCTCTCTTTTTCCCCTCTTTCTGGTGATCATTCTTGTGTGTTTATGCAGTATGTTTTTTCTCTCCTTATTTTTACTTTTTTGATTGTTTTTTTTTTATTGTTGTTTTTGTTTAACTGAGTGGGAGACAGCAACCTTGTCTATATGACACAACCACACTCCCACCTCCTTCAGCTCCACTTACTGAGTGAGAGCTACCACTTCCTTCTACACCAACTGGCCAATGATACACAATGACCAATAACCTGACTCACCCTAAACAAACAGTTAAGAGAGATCTGTGCAGCCACTCTCATTCAATATCACACCCACTAGGAGACAGGTGGTGAGTGTGTAAGTGCTGCCAACTAGCAAATAGAGGAGCTGTGGTAGTTCAGTTTTTGTGTCAATTTGGCTGGGCCTGGTTGAGTAGCTGGGCAGCTGGACGTGATATTCCCTATGATGAGACTGGTAATCAATTCCATGGTGGAATCTACTGTGAGCAGCTGAGTAGCTGCCTTAGGGCATGTGGTCAGCTTCCTGTATATAAGCAGAAGCCTTGGGGAATGGTCTCTAGCTTATGGCATGCTTGGATCCTGCATGTAGCTGTGTCATTGTTCAGCAGCCTGCCATGCTCTGCCAACCTTGGGACTTATAATGAACTTAAATTAATGGCCTGCCCTTTGGTTTGGTAACATCAGGACTGTACCAT
>NW_006921611.1:9010663-9011575 GCF_000298275.1 Orycteropus afer afer
AAAAAAAAAAAAAAAAACTGAAGAAAGCCTAAGATTCATGTGGGATACCATCAAAAGCAATAATGTACATGTAATTGGAATTCCAGACAAATCCACTGAGGAAATTATCAAACATTTGTTGGAAGAGAACTTCCCTGATATGATGAAAGACAAGAATATATCCATTCAGGATGTGCAATGAATCCCAAACACGATACACCCCAAAAGAAAATCAAGAAGACATATCATCATCAAACTCACCAAAATCAGAGACAAGGAAAAAATCCTGAAAGCAGCAAGGGAAAAACAAAACGTTACCTACAAAGTACAACCAACAGAAGTAAGCTCTGATTTCTCAGCAAAAACCACTGAGCAGCAGGTGAGAAGAGAATGGGATGGTATATATAAAACTCTGAAAGAGAAAAATTTCCAACCAAGAATTATATACCTAGCAAAACTGTCCCTCAAATATGATGACAAAATTAGGAGATTTCAAGGTAAGCAGAAATTAAGGGAATTTGTTTAAACCAGACCAACCTTACAAGAGATACGAGGCCTTTGAACAGAGAACCAATAATAACAAACAACAATTGACCATTAATACACAAGATGACATAACCCAGATACCAAGACGGCTATGGATATACCAAAAGTAAAATAAGCTTACAAGATTGTAAACAGGGAACCAGAGACATCAGTTGGTAGATGAGGACAACTACAAACTAAAAAGAGGAAAAAATAGTGTAGTTACAGAACTTCTAAATGGTGAGGAAGTCAAGAGAGTTGCAAGATAGAATAGACTGTTCCAAACTCTGGAAGAAAATTATAAATCACAGGGTAACCTCAAAGAAAAATGATAAACCTTCACATCACAATAAAAAAGAGGACAAGCACAAATATTTAGCAAGTACTAAAACAACAGCAACAAAGGAA
>NW_006921611.1:9012985-9014152 GCF_000298275.1 Orycteropus afer afer
ATTCAGAGAAGAACTAACACCAATCCTACTGAAATGATTCCAGAACATAGAAAAGGATGGAATCCTCTCAAATTCATCTTATGAAACAAGCATAACTTTGATACCAAAATCAGGCAAAGACATTACTAAAAAAGGAAAACTACAGACCAATATCCCTCATGAATATAGATGCAAAAATTTTCAATAAAATCCTAGCCAACAGACTCCAACAACTTATCAAGGAAATAATTCATTATGACCAAGTGGTATTCATATCAGGTATGTAAGGATGGTTCATCATTAAAGAAACAATCAGAATTATCCACCACATAAATAAAACAAAGGAAAAGAATCACATGATCATATCAATTGATGCCAAAAAGGCATCTGATAAAATCCAACACTCATTTCTGATGAAAACTCTCAGCAAAATAGGAATAAAAGGGACATTGCTCAACATAATAAAGGGCATCTAAGCAAAACCAACTGCAAACATTATTTTCAATGAAGACAGACTGAAACCATTCCCCTTGTGAATAGGAACCAAACAAGAATGCTCTCTATCACAACTTCTATTCATTACTGTATTGGAAGTTCTAGCCAGGACAATAAGGTAAGAAAGGGAAATCAAAGGCATCCAAATTGGCAAGAAAGAAGTCAAACTATCCCTGTGAACTGATGATAGGATCCTATACCTAGAAAATCCTATGTCAGCAAAAAAAAAAAAAAAAAACTACTAGAACTAATTGAGTAATGTAGGATACAAGATCAATATCCAAAAATCAGCTGGATTCCTCTACACCAGCAAAGAGATTGCTGAAAAAAAAAAAAAAGGGAAATCAATACCATTTACAATAGCTACCAAAACAATAAAATACTTGGGAATAAATTTTACTAGGGACACAAAAAACCTGTACAAAGAAAACTACAAAAGACTACTTTGGGAAACCATAAGAGACCTACATAAATGGAAGAACATATCATGATTGTGGATAGGAAGATTGAACATTGTAAAAATATCAATTATATCCAAAGCAATCTATACATTCAATGCAATCCCAATTCAGAGCCCATCAACATTCTTTAACGTTATGGAGAACCAAGCACTCATTTTATATGGAAAGGAAAGAGACCTCAGATAAGCAAAGCACTATTGAAGAAGAACAAAATACGAGGTCTCACACTCCT
>NW_006921611.1:9014262-9019422 GCF_000298275.1 Orycteropus afer afer
AGCTGATCTTTGACGAAGTACTGAAATCCATTAAATGGGAAAGATATTGTCTGTTTAACAAATGGTGCTGGCAAAACTGGATATCTAATTGCAGAAAAATGAAACAAGATCTGTACCTCACACCATACACAAAAACTAACTCCAGATGGACCAAAGACTTAAACATGAAACCTAAAACTATAAAGTTCCTCAAGGAAAGAATATGGGCAAATTTAGGGACCCTAATATATGGCATAAATAGACTACCAAGTATAGCCCAAAATTCACAAATAGCCAAAGATCAACTAGATGAATAGGACCATCTAAGAATTAAATTTTTATGTGCTTCCAAAGACTTCTCCATAAGAATCAAAACAGAACCTACAGATTGGGAAAAATATTTGGCAATGACATCTGACAAAGGCATTATCTCTAAAATTTATAGAAAACTCCAACACCTCAACAACAAAAAGACAAATAATTCAATTAAAAAATGGGCAGAAGACATGACTGGACATGTCACCAAAGAGGATGCTCAGGGGGCCAACAAACACATGAAGAAATGTTCATGTTCATTAGCCATCAGAGAGATGCAAATCAAAACAACAATTTGATACAATCTTGTCCCAGCAAAGTGCAACAAGACAGAAAAATAACAAATGCTGGCAAGGATGTGGAGAGATTGAGACTTTCATACACTGCTAGTGTGACTCTGATACAACCACTGTGGGAAGCATATGGTGATTCCTTAAAAAGTTGGAATTAGAAATACCATTTGACCCAGCAATCCCATTACTAGGTATATATCCTAAGGAAGTGAGAACCAGGACAAGAACAGATATATTCACACCCATGTTCATCGCAGCACTGTTTACAATAGCAAAAAGATGGAAACAACTTAGGTGCCCATCAACAGAAGAATGGATAACCAAACTATGGTACATACACACAAAGGAATACTACACAACCCTAAAGAATAATGTAGAATCAGCAAAACACCACTTGATGTGGATGAACTTGGAGGACATTATGCTGAGAGAAATAACTCAGTCACAGAAGGACAAATATTGTATTAGTCCATTATTGTAAAAAGTTGAGGAAAGATTTACATATGCAAGGAAATTTTCTCTGTTGGTTACCGGGAGGGGAGGGGAGGGGAGGAGAGGGAACACTGTTAGATAGGTAGAGAAAAGTACTGATTTGGGTAAAGAGAAGGGCAATGTACCAAATGTGAGCGATCAACACGGTGGCATTGAGGAAGAGGAAGACACAGGTCCATGGGAGGTACAGACAACAAAGATAGACCCTTTTGTACATATAGTACTGTGTTGTCACTGATGGCAAACATTGATCTATGGTTGGATAGATGAGTGGACAGGCTGAACTATCAGGTATGTCTATGCAGGGAGGACGGTGCCCATGACCATGTATAGTGATGGTATACAAAATTTCTAAAAGTGTATTGGTGTGTTCTGAAGAATTCCCAGGTATGTAGTAGAGGTATGTAGCTCACAAGGGTCACAGTTGTAGTCACTTCTTGACCACAGCCAGCTATCCAGAGGGAGGAAGTAGTTGGACCTGTGGGCTTGGGACCATGGTCACAGGGGACATCAAGATTAATTGGCATAACATACTACACAAAAACATTGTTCCACATCCTACTGTGATGAGTATGACTGGGATCTTAAAAGCTTGCAAGCGGCCATCTGGTGCAATGATGAGTCTCTCCTTGTCCAGAGCAAAGAAGAATGAAGAAAACCAAAGACACATGGAAACAATTAGTCCAAGTGACTAGTACACCATGCAATCCTCACCTATATGAGTATGAGACCAGAAGAACTAGATGGTGCCCCGCTACCATTGTCAACCACAGGAGGGAGATCTATGTAGGAAATCCTGGATAGATTGGGAGAACAATGTGGAACAAAACTCAAAATCATTAAAAAAAAAAAAAAAAAGAATCAGGTTTGCTGGTCTGATAGAGCCTGGTGGAACCCCTGAGACTATGGTCCCTAACTGCCCTTCAGGTCTGGAATTGAACCCACTCCTGTGGCTTCCAGCTAAACAAAACACAGGCACATGAGCTGAACATCTACATTAGGTAGATACACTCCTTGGAGAGATCAATGATGGGAGAAGGAGGGCTTTGAATGCACAGGAAGACAGCTTAGTGGGTAAGAGTGCATGGGAGGGAAGGACATAGGGAAGAGGTAACTATAGAGAGGAAGTGGGAAGAGAGCTGTTGCAATGTGGGAAACTGCAGTCAATGTCATGAGACAAAGTGTATTTGGACTGCTGTATGGAAAGTGAATTTGCTCTGTAAACTTTCACCCAAATCACAATAAAATTTTTTTAAAAAAAGAAGAGTAAATAACTGCTAAAATGATAAATAAGAGTAAATAATTTAAGAGTAAATAACTCCTGAAAATGATAATTTGGGCTGCATTGAAATTAAGAATACCAGAGTGGATAAAACATCTAGAGATGGATTGAAAGTATTGAAATTAAAGATCACTGGGGCCTGAATGTTCACAGACAGAGGAAGGTGCAGAAAGGGTCTTCTGGGTCTGTCCTAAGTCTCCACAGTTTTGATCTAGGCATTTTATAGTTAGAGGGAGCCTTTGCTTCCTCTGAGGTTTCTGCCATCTGGAGTTTCTTCAGGCTCCAGGTTTCTCTGCCAACCACGAGGAATCCAGGGAGAAAAAGCAGAGCCCAGACATCTATAACCCACTCCCCCCAAGTCTTCGCAGTCCAAGATCACCCCAGCAGGGATGGGCGAAGATCTGGCTGTCCTTGCTGGTGCTTCTCTTGGACAAAGTGTCACCAGAGCTGTTGCCTGGGGTAGCCAGCTTCAAGCCCTCCTTAGACAGTGACATCACTTTTACTCTTCTGGCCAACAAGAAGGAGGGTTTCTACCAGCCCATGCCCCTGAAGGCCTCACTGGAGATTGAGTACCAAGTTTTAGATGGAGCAGGATTAGATACTGATTTCCATCTTGCCTCCCCAGAGGGTAAAACTTTAGTTTTTGAACAGAGTCTATCAGATGGTAGAGACTCACGTTGGTGACTGCATGTTCTGCTTTGACAAAATGTTCAGTACCATTTCTGAGAAGGTGATTTTCTTTGAACCAATCCTGGATAATATGGGAGAACAGGAGCAAGAACAACAAGGTTGGAAGAAATACATTACTGGCACAGATATGTTGGATATGAAACAGGAAGATATCCTCGAATCCATCAGGAGCATCAAAAAAAAGACTAAGGAAAAGTAGTCATACCCAGATTCTTGGAGCATTTGAAGCCCCTGATAGAAATATGTAAGAAAACAACCTTGACGAACCAATTTCTGACCTAGGGTTAATTCAGTGGTTGTGGTAGTGTTGTCAAGCCATTTAAGTTTCTGTGCTAAAGAGTCTATTTGAAGACAAGAGAAAAAGTTGAACTTAAAACTCCAAACTAGAGTATTTAACATTGAAAAAAAGAGGTGGAAAAATGCAAAAAACTGTTACAGTCAAGGCCATTAATCCCTCAAAAAACAAACCTCACTGCCCTCGAGTTGGATTCAACTCATAGCGACCCCTCCTTGGGTTTCCCAGGCAGTATCACTACAGAAGTAGATTGCCCAGTAGATTGCCCAACCTTCCTTTGAGGCGCTGGTGGGTTTGAACTTCCAGCCTTCTGATTAGCAGTCAAATTCCTTAGGCACTATCCCACCAGAGCACTCAAGGTCATTAATAATCTTTTCAAAAATGTTTTTAGACATTTCAGAAGAAAGGTCACTACTTCTGTAGTGATACCGCCTGGGAAACCCAAGAAGGGGTTGCTATGAGTCAGATCCGGCTCCACCGCAGTAGGGTTTTATTTTATTTTTATTTATTTTTTTAAGCATGAAAACAAGTATAACTGAATGTGAAAGTTAAGTTTTCACTTTTGTCTATACTTATGTGTATAACAGAAATATTTTGCCAGAGTATAGGTATAATTGAATGAAATTATGCTAATAACTGTATTTTCCTAATTTTTTTTTTTTTTAATTGCAAATGTCATAAATAAAGCAAAAAACAAACTCACTGCCTTCAAGTCCATTCGACTCATTAGTGATCCCTCCTTGGGTTTCCAGAGGGTGCATTGTGTTGTGTATCTCTACGGAAGTAGATTGCCTAATCTTACTTCCGAGGAATGTCATAGGTGATTTAAATAACTGCTCATTGGATCTACATGTGACACCAAACAATCTTGTTTTTAAAAGGTTCCCTTACCCAAAAGTTTCTTTGTAAATGTGGCAATTACAGATTAATTCTAGACTCTTTCAATATGTTAAATTATAAATCTCTGAGGATTACATAATCATGGCTTGAATGTATATTCAGAAGACAAAAGCTCAGCTTCTATTTTCATATGCACAACTCCTAGAATATAAATGTAGCTTTGAAAATTAGTTACATTTTTTAGATTTTCAAAACTAAATATTGTATTTCAGTGTAAAAAATATCAGTAAAAAGTATTGGTTTTATATATTGAGCCTACAGCCCAAAAGCTGACATTTTGATAATTATTAAAATGCAAAGTCATAGTTTCCTTATTAAAATTAGGACAAATTTTTCCTTTGAAGAATTGGTCAAAAGTTGCACATAGATATTCTTTCTAGCCCATAAGTGAGGTATGGAATTTTTAAGTTAGATGTGAAAGAAAATGACTATCTAATTTTTATATTATCTGTCAACAGTATTATGTTTGTTTTGACATGATTACTGACTTACATAATACATTATCAGTAGTTGTGAAGGAAATACAACTAAAAGGATTTGGGCCTATCAATAAATATCTCCTTTTCTGAGCAATCATCAGAAACAAAAATAATTCAGGTTTATTTAAGAGGCTTGTCTGATTAAAATAAAGTTCACTTAAAAGGAACCAAAAATAGTCTCTGTAATATGTGTGGCTAATCATGATGATCCAATCTTGATATAAGTCAAAGGAAAATAATTTACAGTATTTAGCTGTGGGTTTTGTTTTTCACTATTATTTCATTTTGTTTTGAATTATCTTTTGTATGTATTCAGGTACACATTTTGAAACTTAAGATCTACAGCAAGTTTCACCACTGACTAAGTTTCAGCACTGAGTATATTCTTACTTATGAAAAATTTTTATTATAACTTCCATAAATACCATATTTGAC
>NW_006921611.1:9019522-9025906 GCF_000298275.1 Orycteropus afer afer
ATATATATATATATATATATATATATAAGGTCTTTGCCATCCTAGCTTATCGGAATATGTGGAATCTTACTCAAGTGCAAGTAAATTAGCTACATCATGAATTAAATATAACCTTCAGGTTATATACATTTGTAATACTCTTTATGATAAAATGTGTTAGACACAATCAACTTAAAATAAATTTGTGTATAGAACCCATTTGTAGCTTAGTACTGCTGGAATTCTTAATAAGCAATAATGATATCCAGAGATATAACAAAAAAATTCCCAAATCCACTGCCATCAAGTCAATTCCAACTCATAGAGATCTCTATTGGGTTTCCAAGGCTATAATCGTTACCGAAGTGAATTGCCTCGTCTTGCAGAGTTATAAGTAAGAGTTCCCTCTTCTTTAGTCCCTTAGAAGAATAGCTGCTTAGATTTCCCTAGACTGAAGCTTTTAAAAATAAGGCAAATATCACACTATCGGTTAATTTACCAAGAAAATGCTTTAGGTGTTTTGGTGTAGCCCCTGTTAACACATGCAGAACAAGGTTAATTTTTTTTCCCCTTTTGTTAGATTCATAATGAGAAGCAACTTTATAGTATAATTATAGTACCAAAACTAAAAAAGGAAAGTACAGATAAACCTACTGTAACTTTTCTATAAAATTGTGATTAAGAATTCTACCTCTTAACTATGGCTTACTACTGTACTATCATTGAATTTGTTTCATCATCACTTACATATGTGATTTGTGACACTGAGTTCAAACCTATGATTCAATAACTTCTTGCTATATAAAAATACTTACTAGTGGCTTTATTTGGGAAATAGAAGTTAGGAATGTTAAGGACAATTTTATTTTGATAGATGCAAGATGAAAAGAGTGAGACTATTTAAGAAGTACAGCAAAACCTGTGAAAGCTGGAGACTGTGTAAGGCAGAAACCTGTTGAAAAGAACACTCAATAAGAGCAATAGAAAAGTGGTAAGATTGCACTGGCATCGGGACAAACCTGTGAGACCAGGAAAAACAAGCCAGTCCCATTGAGCTCTAGCTCTCACAGATTTCACTGTATATTAGCTGTATTTAAAATAATAATAATGAGATTTACAATCAAAGAATAAAATGATTTAATATTCCTAAAGGCATATTGTTTATTTGCTTCTATGTTTTTAAAATGTCAGTATTCAATTTCTCAATTAAAATTGCTATAATTGCATAAGCTACTTATCACTTAATAACTGATTTTATCCTTGGTTTTTAATTAAACTTTTAAAATATATTTAACTAAGGCCTGATTCCCTTTTAAATCATTAATTATAAGATACTAATCTTTCATATGAGTATCAATACATGGAGGACAAATGTTTGAAAATAACATTGAAATAAATTATAAATTGAAATGTCAGGTTATGTTGTTTATCCTTAGACATTGGTATAAGTCTTTAAATTGACAAAAATTATATGCCTCCTCATATGAAAATTTGTTCCCTAAAATTTGAAAAGATATTGATTCATAATGTCATAGATTTTTCATCTTAAGTGTAATAATGTATAACCTGTCTTCCTTAAATTGCTATATAGTTGTCAACAGCCATATTAAATGAGCAATGGAATATAAATACTGAACTGAGCATATATAAAATAAAAATTACTGTCATGGAAAAAATAAAAAAGAAAGTAAATGATAGGAAAAGATACAGCTTGCAAATACTTGAAAAAATGTAGATACACATAAATCAGAAAATCAAAATTTAAAGTGAATAAATTCCTAGAAAATACACGTTTACTTTATAATGTTAAAACATCTGCTTCACGGAAAGAGAAACTAATTTAAATTTTTAAGTGCATTAAAACATAGTCTCAAATTATAAATCAAAGTAAATAACAATATAAGGGAAAAAGTCAATGTCAAAAATCAGAGTAGAAATCTTAGAACATGTTTATTAGTAAATAATAAAATAAGTAGAAAAATCATGATAGATATATAGAATAATATTATTTTAAAAGAGCACTGAAGTAAAAAATTGCAGAATACATATCATTTCAATGACAAAAACTGAATATACATTATATCATAAGCTAGTCTCAATAAATTTTAAAATACTGGATTCACAGAATTCTCTAAAAATTATTAGCACTTATAAATAGATAAATGCTACATGTATTGTTATTCACAGATACTCTGAAATAATTAATAGACTAAAGAAGTAATGCAATGTAAACTTTTTTAAAAAATATATGTTGTTGTTGTTAGGTGCTGTCGAGTTGTCTCTGACTCACAGTGACCCTATATGCACAGCAGAACGAAACACTGCCCAGTCTTGTGCCAGCCTCATGACCTTTGTTATACGTGAACCCATCATTCCATCCACTGTGTCTAACCATCTCATTGAGGGCCTTCCCCTTCTTTATTGACCCTCCACTTTGTCAAGTACAATATCCTTCTCTAGGCAATGGTTCCTTCTGACAACATGACCAAAGTAGGTAAGACAAAGTCTGGCCATCCTCACTCCAAGGAGCATTCCAGTTGCACTTCTTTCAAGACAGATGTGTTAGTCCTTTTAGCAGACCATGGTACTCTTAGCATTCTTTTCCAGCACCACAACTCAAAACCATCAACTCTTCCTTATTCACTGTCCAGCTCTCACATGCATCAGAGGTAATTGAAAATAACACAGATTGGGCTGGGCGCACCTTAGTCTTCAAGTAGACATCTTTGTTCTTCAGCACTAGAAAGAGTTCCTTTGCAGCAGATTTGCCCAATGCAATATGTCGTCTGATGTCTTGACTGCTGCTTCCACTGATGTTGATTGTATAGCCAAGTAATAGGAAATACTTGACAACTTCAATCTTTTCTCCATCCACCATGAAGTTGTTTATTGGACCAGTTGTGAGGATTTTTGTTTTCTTATACTGAAGTGTAATCCATACTGTAGTCTGTACTCTTTAATCTTCATCAATAAGTGCTTCAAATCATCCTCACTTTCAGCAAGCAAAGTTGTGTCATCTGCGTGCATATTGCAGGTTGTTAATAAGTCTTCCTCCAATCCTGATGCAATGTTCTTCTTCATATAATCTTGCTTCTCAGATTATTTTCTCAGCATACAAGTTGAATAAGTATGCTGAAAGGATACAATATTGACAGCTGGTGGGTTTGAACTGCCAATCTGCTGGTTAGCAGTCAAATGACTTAGGCACTATGCCACCAGAGCTCCCACAAATCAAATAAGTATGGTGAAAGGATACAACCCTGATGCATTCCCTTCTTGATTTTGAACCATGCAGTATCCCCTTGTTCTGTTCAAACAACAGACTCCTGGTCTAAGTACAGGTTGCTCATGAGAAAAATCAAGCATTCTGGAATTCCCATTCTTCTCGATGTTATCCATAATTTGTTATGATCCACACAATTGAATGCTTTAGGATAGTCAATAAAACACAAGTAAACATCTTTCTTGTATTCTATGCTTTCAGCTAAGATCCATTTGACATCAGCAATGATAAGCCTCATTCCAAGTCCTCTTCTAAATTCAGTTTGCATTTCTGGAAGTTCTCTGTCAATATACTGCTACAATCGTTTTTTAATTATCTTCAGCAAGACTTTACTTGCATGTGACATTAATGATATTGTTTGATAATTTTCACATTCTGTGAGATCACCTTTCTTTAGAATAGGGACAAATATGGATCTCTTCCAGTCAGTGGGGCAGGTAGCTCTCTTCCAAATATCTTGACATAACCAAGTGAGTGGCTCCAGTGGGGCATCCGTTTGTTGAAACATCTTAGTGGATATTCTGTCAATTCCTAGTGCCTTGTTCTTTGCCAATTCTTTCAGTGTAGCTTTGACTTCTTCCTTCAGTATCATTGATTCTTCATCATATGCTACCTCCTGAAATGGATAAACATTGAGAAATTCTTTTTGATACAGTTACTCTGTGTATTCCTTCCATCTTCTTTTGATGCTTCTGGCATCACTCAATATTTTGTCCATAGAATCTTTCACTACTGCAACTTGAGGCTTAATTTTTTTCCTCAGTTCTTTCAGCTTGAAAAATGCCAACCACATTCTTCCCTTTTCATTTTCTAACTCCAGGTCTTTGTGCATATCATGATAGTAATTGGTTTTATCTGCTCAAGCTGGTCTTTGAAATCTGTTCAGCTCTTTTATCTTGTCACTTTTCCCATTTGCTTTAGCTACTCTCCACTCAAGGGCAAGTTTCAGAGTCTCTTCTGATATCCATTTTGGTCTTTTCTTCCTTTCTTGTATTTTTAATGACCTCTTGCTTTCTTCATGGATGATATTCTTCATGTCATTCCACATTTCCTCTGGTTTTCAGTCACTGGTGTTCAATACATCAAATCTATACTTTAAAAATATATGATAATGGAATGTATTTCATATTACTTGGTTCCACAATCAACACCAATGCAAGTAGCAGTCAAGAAATCCAGGAACCTATTGCACTGGACAAATCTTCTGCAAAAGACCTCTTTGAAGTGCTGAAGAGCAAAGACGTCTCTTTGAAAACTAAGGTGTACCTAACTCAAGCCATGGTGTTTTAATCACCTCATATTCATGTGAAAGCTGGACAATGAATGAGGAAGATAAAGAGAAGTTGATGCTTTTGAGTTGTGGTGTTGGCAAAGAATATTGAAAGTACCGTGGACTGCCAGAAGAACTAACAATACATCCTGGAAAGAGTGCAGCTGGAATGTTCCTTGGAAGTGAGAAAGACCAGGCTTTGTCTCATCTATTTTGGCCATGTTGTCAAAAGGGACCATTCCCTAGGGAAGGATATCATGCTTGGTAAAGTGGAGGGTCAGCAAAAAAGGGGAAGGCCTTCAATGAGATGGATTGACACAGTGGCTGCAGCAATGGGCTCAGGTATAGCAAGGATTGTGAGGCTGGCACAGGACTGAGCTGTGTTTCGTTCTGTTGTCCAGGGGGTCACTATGATTCAGAGTTGACTCAACAGAACTGAATAACAACAACAAAAATGAAATGAAACACATAAAGATCGGTATCCTAGGCTTTCAAACCAAAAAAAAACCAAACTCACTGCCATCAAGTCAGATCTGACTCATAGCAACCCCTCCTTAGTTTTCCGAGCCAGTATCACCATGGAAATAGATTGCTCAATCTTCCTTCCGAAGAGTAGTGAGGTGAAATGGACTGGTATATCATTGGTCCACTATGCCAGGAATGAGGAATGGTGTTACATTTATCATCAAAAAGAATATTTCAAAATCTATCCTGAAGCACAATGCTGTCAGTGATAGGATAATATCCACATGCCTATAAGGTAGGCCAAGTACACGACTATTATTCAAATTTATACACCAACTACTAAAGCCAAAGGTGAAGAAACTGAAGATTTTTATCAACATCTGCAGCCTATAATTGATAAAACTTGCAAACAAGATGTATTGATAATTATTGGTGATTTGAATGCTAAAGTCAGAAATAAGGAAGAAGCATCATTAGCTAGAAAATATGGCCTTAGTTATAGAAATGATGCCAGAGATCTCATGATAGAATTTTGCAAAACCAACAGTGTACTCATTGCAAATACCTTTTTTCAATAACAAAAACAGTGACTATACACGTGAACCTTTCCAGGTAGAAAATACAGGAATCAAATTTACTCCATCTATGGAAAGAGCCAATGGAGAAGCTTGATATCATCAGTCAGAACAAGGGTAGGGGCCATCTGAGGATTGCTCTTATGTAAATTTAAGGTGAACTTGAAGAAAATGAAAATAAGTACATGAAGGCTAAAGTATGAACTTGAATATATCCTACCTGAATTTAGAGGTCATCCGAAAAATAGATTTGGCATTGAATACCAATGAGTGAACAACAGATGAGTTGTGGGATAACATCAAAGTATCATACACAAAGAGAGCAAAAGCCCATTACAGGAAAGGAAAGAGAGGCAGAAAGGAAAGAATGAAAAGACCCAAATGGAGATCAGAAGAGACTCTGAAACTTGCTCTTGAAGGTAGAGTAGCTAAACCAAATAGAAGAAATGATGAAGTAAAACATCTGAACAGAAGGTTTCAAATGACAGCTCAAGAGGATAAAGTATTACAATGAAATGTTCATAGACCTGGAGATGGAAAACCAAAAAGGAAGAACATGCTCATCATTTCTCAAGCTGAAAGAACTGAAGAAAAACTTAAAGCCTCAAATTGCAACACTGAAGGATTCTAATGGTGAAATATTGAACTAAGCAGTAGGTATCAAAGGAAAATGGAAGGAATACACAGTCACTGTACCAAAAAGAATTAGTTTAACCATTTCAAGAGGGAGTATATGATCAAGAAGCAATGGTATTGAAGGCAGAAGTCCAAGACACACTGAAGGAATTGGCAAAAAAAAAAAAGGCTTCAGG
>NW_006921611.1:9026161-9054254 GCF_000298275.1 Orycteropus afer afer
GGTAGACCTTAGTTGAAAACAAAGAATACCAAAAAGATGCTTACTTGTGTTTTATTGACTATCCAAAGGTGTTCAACTGTGTAGATCATAGAAAATTAGGAATAACTCTATGAAAAAAAAATGGGAATTTCAGAACACGTAATTGTGCTCATGAGGAATCTGTACATGGACCAAGAGGCAGTCATTTCAACAGAACAAGGGGATACTGCATGGTTTAAAATCAGGAAAAGAGTGTGTCAAGGTCGAATCCTTTCATCATACTTATTCAACCTGTATGCTGAGCAAATAATCAGAAGCCAGATTTTATGAAGAAGAATGTGGCAACAGGATTGGAGGAAGAATCATTAACAACCTGTGATATGCAGATGACAAATCCTTGATTGCTGTATGTGAAAATGACTTAAAGCATTTACTAATGAAAATCAAAGACTACAGCCTTCAGTATGGATTATACCTAAACATAAACAACAAAAATCCTCATAAATGGACCAATTACCAACACCACAAAAAATGTACAAATGAGTGAAGGATTTCATTTTACTTGGATCTACAATCAATACCCATGAAAAGCAGCAGTCAAGAAATCAAATGACGTATTGCACTAACCAGAAGACTGGCTGTTCAAACCCACCAGCCACTTCTCAGAAGGAAGCTTGGACAATTTACTTCCCTACAGATACTGCCTTGGAAACCCAAGGAGGGGTTGCTATGAGTCAGGATCAACTCAATGGCAATGAGGTCTTTGTTGTTGTTGTTGTTGCTGTTGTTTGTTTTTAATTGTACTGGGCAAATCTGCTGCAAAAGACCTCTTTAAAGTGTTTAAGACCAAAGATGTCACTTTGAATATTAAGGTGCACCTGACACAAGCCATGGTATTTTCAATAGCTTCATATGCATGTGAGAGCTGGGCAGTGAATAAGGAAATACTTTTCAATTGTGGTATTGGTAAAGAAACTGTGATATTGCTAGAAAAAGAACGAATCTGTCTCGGAAGAAGTACAGCCTGAATGTCTTTAGAAGTGAGAATGACTGGAATTTATCTCTTATAGTTTGCTCATGTTTTCAGAAAGGACCAGTCTTTTGAGAAGAAGAATATCATGCTGGGTAAAGTAGAGGGTCACTGAAAAAGGGGAAGAGTTTCAACAAAATGGGTTGATATAGTAGCTACAACAATGGGCTCAAACATAGCAATGATTGTGAGGATGGTGTAGAAAAGGGTGGTGTTTCATTCTGTTGTTGTAAGTTGTTATGAGGTCGTTATGAGTCAGAACCAACTCAAGGACACCTCAGAACAACTGTAGTAATACACACTTTATTTCCATATTTTACCTGTAAAATGTGTTGCACAAAAATAGAGAAAGCTCTAACATTTAGTTGATTATAGATTTGGTCTTATCCCAAAAGTTTGATTTATAATTTTCTAGTTATTGTTACCTTTCCTTGGAAAGAAGGTTGGGCATCTACTTCCGTAGTAATACTGCCTTGGAAACCCAAGGAGGGGTCACTATTAGTCGTAACCGACTCAACGGCACATAACAACAACAACACTTATTGTTACTTTATTGATATTGTGCAATAATAGCTTTGATGTTTTTTGAGTCCAGGATTATTTTGAAGACTGCTATTTAATTTTCAAATTATTTGATTAAACATTGGTAATTATGTTCTAGTTTTATTGTGTTGAATAATTAAAATGTTGTTTCTGTTCAAAATATTTTGCACTCTAGTATATGTTAGCTTTGATTTAAATGGCCTTTGATTGCCTTTATGCTAGAAAAGAGATGTCTTGTTTGTAGGGTGTACAACATATGATTTAGCAATTATATAACCATTAATGGTATTCTATATTATTCTATGCTTTTTTTCTGGAATAAAAAAGACAAAACTTAATAAATCTATTCAAACTAAAAACAAACTCACTGTCGTTGAGTTGATTAGCCTCATAGCAACCTCTCCTGGGGGTTTGAGGCTGTCTCTTTACGGAAGTAGATTGCCCAATCTTCCTTCCAAGGAGTAGCTAGCTGGTGGGTTTGAACTGCCAGCCTTCTGGTTAGCACTCAAATGCCTTAGGCACTATGTCATCAAAGCTCCTAATAAATTTACTGCTATTATGGTATTTTAATCAATATCTTTGTATTTCTAACCAACTATATGTAATATATTTCAATATTTTATTAAACATTCTTAAATAGTGTACTTTTGATGCTAAAAGTTTATCATATGATGGTTTAGATCTGATCACTGACTCACTCTATGCCTATCACTTGGCATTCCAAGGCACTGGCTGATTGTGAGGCCGGACCTGGACTTTCCCTATGAAATAAAAGGTATTTTAAGTCAGATTTTGATGTCTTTCTTCAAACTATCACCACTCATCTTGTATATAGAAAACATTTTGCAAAATTTATGATGTATAAAAATAAATGCATGTATAAATGCTAGGGATGATGTGGATGCATTTATTGTCTTTGTATTGATTTGGTAACCTCTCCTGCAGGAGTATTTGCTTCTACCTGTCATTATTATTTTTAAGTCTATTCTTACTATCTAAAACAAAAAAATATTTAAAAGTCTGTTCTTACTATTTTAAAGAGCTCTGGTGGCATACTGCCTAAGGCATTTGACTGCTAACCAGAAAGCTAGCAGTTCAAACCCACCAGCCACTTCCCAGAAGGAAGATGGGGCGATCTACTTCTGTAAAGATGTAAAGATTTACAGCCTTGGAAACCCAATGGGAGTTGCTATGAGTCAGAATCGACTCAATGACAGTGAGTTTGGTTTGGATTTTTTTTTTTTAATGCTTTAAAAAGTCTCACTACAATATTTATTTTCTATATTCTTTAGTAGGTTGTACTTGTTTTTCCCCTCATATCATCAGCTGAGATGTGATTTTGTTTGGCTAACTACAATTACAATCTAGAACTATAATACATTGTAATAGGATAAGTAAACTACTTTTAAAAGAAACTAAATTGTCACTACTCATGCCTCTTAAGAGTCTGCTATGACCTATAAAATATAAGCCAAAGGTGATAGAACTCTAAAACAAATCATATTTATATTTTCAGGAAAGGAAAAAAAAAAGTATCTGAATCCATCCTCTGTGAAACAAGGATAGTCCATCTGAAGTCTAGCACTACTAGGAAGGAGCTGTGGTAGCATGGTGCCTAAGGCACTTGACTGCTAGCCAGAAGGCTGGCGGTTCAAATCCACCAGCCACTCCTCCGAAGGAAGGTTGGGCAATCTACTTCCCTAGTGATACCACCTTGGAAATTCAAGGAGGGGTCACTATGAGTCGGGGCCAATTTGACGGCACCTAACAACCACAAGAAGGAAGGAAGAAGATAAGAATACACACTATGGATTCAAGTTCTAGATATTTATTTACAATACGGACTTGAAAGTTTTTTAAAAAGTATAAACTAGAAACATTTCTGAATGCATAATAATTACATTCTGTATAATTATAAACAATAATTATAAATAGAGTAATGAAAGATGATTTTAAAAAAATGTAGATCACCTACTTTTGTGTTAGGTTCACAGTGTATGTTTTCCCCTCAATTGCAATGTTGTAGGACACCTAGCAGGAGAGTATATTAAAAAGACAAAGATGAGACAGACGAAGGTTAGAAAGGAAGTCTATCACTTCACACTGGTAATAATTAAATTTTAAAACCCACTAACATAAAAGGGAAGATTTGGAATTCAATATGGATTTCTTTATATCAATGAATTTGATCTTAAAATATTGGCTTCCACAATAAAAGAATAATGATAGAAAAATATCATTGTGCAATTTTCTACTTGTTATTTTAAAAATTATCCCATAAAAATAGAATCTGAAAAATTGTTTTTCATACAATGATTTATACATACTTAATAAAGACTTAGGTCACTACAAAATTTATTTTTAAAATGGATAGAGTATAACTAAATCAGTGACTGGATAGAACATTTATTTAGTAGAACCAAGAATTAGCAGCACAAAGTGTACAATATTTATAGAGTTTATAAAATGTGTCTGCTTTACATTTTGGTATAATATTCATTGATATATTTTATTAATGCTGAGATAAATAAATTCAGGTAGTTGTCTAATTAACAATTTAATCTCTAAAAATCAATTTGAGGAGCCTTGACATCTTTATATTTTGGGGGCTTCAATTCACAAATATGGACTGCATCTCCATTATTTAGATTTTTAATTTCTGTCATCTTGTCAGTAAAAAACTTTTGTTTATCTTTGCTACCTATATAAAATATTTTATTTTTATGTAATATAAAATTTATCTTATAAAAAATTCATTTCACTTACTTTTTACTAGAATAGAAATACAATTGATTTTTACATTTTGATCATATTGCCAGGGAATTTTCTAAATGCTTACCGCAATTCAAATTTTCTGTATATTCTTTTGGATGTTATCCTGTATGTAAAAATTTCATCTACATATAATGATAGCTTTATTCTTTTCTAATTATTATGTGTAGTTGTCATTTTTGTTGTTTTCTTTCCTTATTGCACTGCCTATTACTTCCAAGGCAATATCCAACAGAAAAAGTAATAATGGGCATCCTTGTCTTTTTCTTGATTTCATGAGGAAAGCTTTTAATATTTCAATTTTATGTATGGTGTTTTCTCCAAAGGCATTTTTACTTCTGTATAAGCCACAACTGATGGTTATTTTTTCATTCTGAAGTGTTTCATACGCACAAATGTGAGAGAAAACCAAAAACCAAATTCACTGCCAGACGAGTTGGATCTGACTCATAGTAACCCCTCCTTTGGTTTCCAAGGCAGTATCTCTACAGAAGAAGCTCTGGTAGCGGAGTGCCTAAGGCATTAGACTGCTAACCAGAAGGCTGGCAGTTAAAACCCACCAGCCACTCCTTGGAAGGAAAGTTGGGCAATCTATTTCCGTAGTAATACCGCCTCGAAAACCCAAGGAAGGGTCACTATGAGTCAGGTCCGATTCGATAGCACATAACAACTACATCACTACAGAAGTGGATCGCCCCAATTTTCCTTCCCAGAAGTGGCTGGTGGGTTGGAACCACCAGCCTTCTCTTTAGCAGTAAAGTGCCATAGGCACTATGCCACCAGAGCTCCTGACAGAAAATTATATAAAACACAACGTCACCAAATAGATATAAAACATTTCATAAGTATTTGCAAATCATTTTAAGCACTCTGTATACCCTTCTCACAGTAATAGTTACCCTCTTTCTTTCACCCTGGCTAACCAGTTATCCTGAATTTTGTAATTTGTCATATATTCCTTTGAAAAATGATGATATTGAAATTGATTAAAGCAGTCAGATGCTAACAGAAAGATTGGTGTTTCAAATGGAGAAAGATGAAGCAGTTTGCTTCGGTAAAAAAATTGTTGTTGTTATGTTCCGTCGAGTCAGACTCGACCCATAGCGACCCTTCCTTGGGTATCCAAGATGGTATCACTCCTTTCTTCCAAGGAGTGGCTGGTGGGTTTGAACCACCAACCTTCTGGTTAGCAGTCAAGTGCCTTAGGCACTACGCTACCAGAGCTCCTGGTAAAAATTTACAGCCTTGGAAATCTATGGAAGAGTTCTCCTTTGTCCAACAGGGTTACTATCAGTAGGAATAGGATCGATGGCAGTGAGCTTTGTTTTTTAATTTCTGTTTGAGAGAGAGAAGTTGGTAGTAGGTAAGGAAATGATTTTATTCAAATTGCCAGAAAACTATTGTCCAATTAAAATATTAAGATGTCATGTTTCAAGAAACACCATTTAGCTTGTTATGGAATTATTTTTGGCACTAAGTAAAAGGGACATCAAGCTTTTTAATTAATAAAGAAAAAAATCTATGACCTTGATACCAAAAACCAAAAATGAAAAAAATGTCAGCTTTAATACATTTACAAGACAGAAGTGAAAAGCATTAATAGAATGCCCTATGAAATGAAACGGCCATTCAGTCATTTGATTACTCAAATAAATGAGAAGACAAATTCTCTGGATGAATCAGGCCAGTGATTACTGAAGGACACCCACGATAGAAGCAGATTTTAGGAGACAGGGTTTGGGGCTTTGATATCTATCATTATTATACCTATTTCTATGAAACAGCATTAATCTGGATTCATTTTCAAAAGGGCTTTTCCATCTTAAATACAAAATTTAGCAAGTGTGCACAGATGAAAATTGTCATGTTAACTTCTTAGGGATAACACTGTTCAAATGTAATTTTTAAATTACAAAAAATGTTAGAACTTAGTTACCTGTGATTCAACTCCCTCGCTTGTTTTTGACTGTATTTTCTTAGGAACTATAATTTGTACACGTAGTTTTTCAGGATCTGCAAGGTTCAAAATGGTGTTTTAGAGCAACATCCATCACCTCATACCTTCTTTCTCAATTTCCCCATCTAAATACAAAATACGTATTCTATATACCATCTCTCATTTTTAGTATCTTTCAAATTCCCTCAATTCCCTATTTCTTTCAATAATTATAAGAGTTTTAAAGAGAAATAAGAATATTGCTTGTGAGCAGATTCTGGGAACTTTAAGGCAATAAACCCAGGACCCTCTGAACAAATAAGCTAAGGGTCTCAGCCTTTTACTATTCTTGAAACTCAAAGTGTTATCTGAAACTCCAGCCTTGAGGCTTTCACTTGAGTCAGGGGAGGGCACATTTTTCCCAGGTCAAGTGGTGGCACCCCCCAATTCCAATGTGTATTTTGGTTGGGGAAGGCCCTTGGTAAGGCTGGGTTTAGGCTTACAGGATGAGAGTTGATGTTTTTCCAAAGAACAGGTATAGATTTTTTCTTCTTACCATTTTCTGTCCGAAGCTCACTGAGTCCAAAGAGCAGAAGTAGAAGCCTCAACATGGTTTAAGCTACTGGGTTCCCGCCCGAATAATGGCAGTTAGAGGGACTAGGGAGCAGTTAGTTGATCGCGCGACAAAATCTGAGCGCGCACTCTGCAGTTGCAGGCTACAGTGAGAACACAGGTGGGCTGAGTGTGCGCTGTTGAATGTGGGCTGTCTCGGCAGTTAAATCACTTGCAGGAGGAGGCTTGCCCTTTGTGTCATGCCGCGTTGAGCCTGAAAAAAGAGAAAGAACTAGAACGACTTCTTAAAGGCAGCCTCTAAGAAACAGTTAATGGACAGGAAGATTCATATTCACTCTTTAGGTTAATTTTTAATTTAAGGATAATATACAAATATAGATAGTGTAAAATAGAAATCAAAAGTGCAGAGCTCAATTAATATTCTCGTGAACAAACCAGTGTAATTATCACCCAAATCAAGAAATATAGCATAGAACTTCCAAAGCTCCTAGATCGCCCCTCCCATCTTTACCTCTAACACCATAGATTATTAGCTTTGTCTGTTTTTGAACATTATATAAATTAAATGTCACCTTGTTCTCTTTCTTGTCTGAGTTCTTTCAATATGGTGATTGTGATATCCGTGCATGTTATGCATAACAATAGTTTTGTTTGTTTTGTTCTTTCTCACAAAGAGCTATGGTGATGCTAATTGAGCTACTAACAAATGGTCAGAGATTTGAACCCACCAGCTGCTCTTTGGGAGAGCAAGGAGTTGGAATCAACTTGATAACTGTTTAGTTGTTTTTAGTTTTTTATTTGTGTATATTTTATATTGAATAAACATATCACCATTTACCTTTCCGTTTTATTGTTGATGGATATTTGGCTATTCACAATTTGGGCTATATTAATATTTGGGCTACTCTTGTATGTTTGAGTTGGTGAACATATACATATATACAGATTTCTATTGGGTACCTGAAAACAACAACAACAACAACAACAAAAAGCTCACTGTCATGGATTCGATTTCAACTCTTAGCGACCCCTCCTTGGGTTTCAGAGGAGGTATCTCTACAGAAGCAGATTGCCCAGTCTTCCTTCCTAGGAGTGGATACAAACCTAAAGTTATTGGATAGTTGGGTGGGATATGTTTTGATATACTCTTCAAAGAGTTTTCCAAGATGATTGTAATAATTTATACTAAATATATATGAACATATAAATAAATATACTAAGAGAAGTGTAGCATAGTGCCTAAGGCACTTGACTGCTAACCAGAAGGCTTGCGGTTCAAACCCACCAGCCACTCCTAAGAAGGAAGATTGGACAATCTATTTCTGTAGTGATACCGCCTCCCAAACCCAAGGAGGGGTCGCTATGAGTCGGGGCTGACTCGACGGTACATAACTGCAACAGCAAGAGAAGTGTATAAAAGTCCTAGTTCCTCCATGCCCTTGACTAATATTCTACTTCCATCAATTTCACTTTAACCATTTTAATGGACTGTAGGAGTCCTGCATTTTGATTGAATTTGCACATAAGTAGTGGTTAATGAGGAGCTCTGGTAGCGTAGTGCCTAAGGCACTTGACTGCTAACCAAAAGGCTGGCAGTTCAAACCCACCAGCCACTCCTTGGAAGGACAGTTGGGCAAGCTACTTCTGTAGTGATATTGCAGCGGAAACCCCAAGGAGGGGTTCCTATGAGTCCAGTCTGACTGAAGGGCACGTAACAACAACAACAGTGGTTAATGAAGTTAAGCACTATTTTGATTGGCAATTGCCTAATTGAGAACTCCATTTTCCAACTGAATTGTCTTATCTCTTTTTATTAGAATCTATTAATGTATTCTGGGAGCTCTGGTGGCTTAGTGCCTAAGGCATTTGAATGCTAACAAGAATGATGGTGGTTCAAACTCACCAGCCACTCCTGGGAAGGAAGGTTTAGCAATTCACTTACGTAGTGATACCGTGTCGGAAACTCAAGGAGGCGTCACTATGAGTCGGATTCGACTCCACGACAGTGAGTTTGTTTGTTTGTGTGTTTTAATATATGCTAAATATATGTTATGATTCTAGATAGTATTCTTTGGTGGGATATAATTATTGCAAATATCTTTTTTTTTTTTTCTTTGTTTCAGCTTGACTTTCACTCTTTCATTGGAATCCTTTTCATAGCTATTTATATTATTTTTACAGAATTTCATTGTTATAATTTACTTTCAGTAAAAAGCACAAATCTTAAGTATAAATTCAATAAAATTTGACATATGAATGCAGCCAGGAGATCAAGATAAGGAAGTTAGCCAGTTAGCCAACAGTACCCCCACCCCAAGGTAGGAAAATCTGACTCAAGTTGGACAATCTATTTCCGTAGTGATTGCTGTTGTTGTTGTTGTTATGTGCGGTCGAGTAGGACCGGACTCATAACGACCCCTCCTTGGGTTTCCGAGGCAATATCACTACGGAAGTAGATTGCTCCATCTTCTTTCCCCATCTTCTTTCCGTGGAGTAGCTGGTGGGTTTGAACCACCAGCCTTCTGGTTAGTAGTCAAGTGCCTTAGGCACTACGCTACCAGAGCTCACAGAGTGATAAGACCTGGGAAACCCAAGGAGGAGTCACTATGAGTGGGATCTGACTACACGGTAGTGAGTTTGTTTTTGGTTTTGGTTTATCGTAGTGTATCAGTACTGCCTGTACTTGAATTTTTTAGCAGTGGTGTGTGCTCTCCTATAGCTGATTTCCTTTTCCGTTTTTGTGATTCATCAATATTGAGTCTTAGGGTATGTTCAGTAGGAATTTTATTAGAAATACCAAAGAATTTTCCAAAGTGGTTTTATTTATCAAATCCCTACAGAAATTCTATTTGCTCCAAATCATCACTAGCAATAAGTTTTATCATTTTATTAATTTTAGTAATGTGGTAGACTGCGTAATGAATACTCACTAAGGTTCTAATTTGATTTTTTTCTGGAAATATTGAGGAGCCCTAGTGGTGCAACGGTTAAATGCTCAACTCAGCATTGGAATCCACCAACTTCCAAAAAAACTTTCCGCCTAAGAAACCCCATGGAGCAATTCACCTCCATCCTATAGGGTCTCTTTGAGTCAGCATTGATGAGATGGCACCCAGTCAGAAAAGATTCTTGATGTTGAGCAACTTCCTACATGTTTAGTTAACAATTCAGATATCTTTTTTAAATGAAGTAATGAAGTCTTTTGCCAGATTTAAATTGGGTTATTTATCTTTAAGTAGTTACTTAGTGTTAGGTGTTTATTAACTTAATGTTAAGTGTTGATTAATTAATAGGGTTGTAAGTCTTGCGTGTGTTCTAAATATTACACTTTTATCAGGAGAATATTTTTTTTTTCCTTTTGATGTAATTCAATTTTCTCCTTTATGGTTATTTTTGTTTCTATCATTTCTAAGAAATTTTTTTTAACCAAACTTTAAGTTTAGTAAATGCACCTGTTTTTTTAACTTTACTAGTTTTAGCCCTCACATTTAGGTCTCTGAGACTTCTTATAGCAATTTTCAAGTATGAAGTGAAATAAGGTTCATTATTATTTATTTCCATACAGAGATCAAGTTGATCCAACATTAGTTTATTGGAGTCTTCCTTTATTCTGTGAATTGTATTCATGCCTTTGTAGAAAATTGAATTATATATGTGTAGGCCTCTTCTGGGATTTATTCAGTTCCATTGGTCAATTTGTCCAACATCACAATATGAAGGCATTAATTCTTCTTCAGTCTTCCTTATACGTTGTCCAGCTTTCACATGCATATGAGGCTATTTAAAATATCATGACCTGGGTTAGGTGCTTTTTAATCTTCAAATGACATCTTTTCTCTTCAGTGTTTTAAAGAGTTTTGCAGCAGATTTGCCCAATGCAATATGACATCTGATGTTTTGACTGCTGATTCCATGAGTGTTGATTGTGGATTCAAGTAAAATGAAGTCTTTGACAAGTCAGTTCTGACTTATAACAACTAGATGTACAATAAAGTGAAATGTGGCTTGGTTTTGTATCATCCTCACAATTGTCACTATGAGTGAGCCCATGGTCACACCCACTGTGTTCATTCATTTCATTGAGGGTCTTCTTTTTCACAGACCCTCTCCTTTACCAACCAAGCATGATGCCCTTTGCAGGGCCTTGTAATAATGCTGATTATTACAAGTTGGTCCAGTTGTGAGGATTTTTATTTTCTTGATGTTGAGGTATAATCCATACTGAAGGCTGTAGTCTTTGAAATTTATGAGTAAATGCTTCTCATCCTCTTCTCTTTCAGCAAGTAAGATTGTGTCATCTTCAAATCTCAGCTTGTCAGTGAGTCTTCCTCCATTCTTGATCCTGTGTTCATCTTCATATAGTCCAGCTTGTTGGATTATTTGCTAGCATACAGATTAAATAAGCATGGTGAGAGATACAGTCCTGACACACACCTTTCCTGATTTTAAACCATGCAGTATCTTCTTGCTCTGTTTGAAAGACTGCCTCTTGGTCTATGTGCAGGTTCTGCATGAGCATAATTAAATGATCTGGAATTCCCATTACTCACAATTTTATCTATAATGTGTTATGATGATCCACAGATTTGAACACCTTTTAGTAGATAAAACACAGGTAAACATTTTTCTGATATTCTCTGTTTTCAGCCAAGATCTATCTGACATCAGCAATGATATCCCTTGTTCCATGTATTCTTCTGAATCTGACTCGAATTTTTGGCAGTTACCACTGCAACCATTTTTTAATTCTCTTCAGCAAAATTTCCTTGTGTGTGATATTAATGTTATTGTTCAGTAATCTCCTCGTTCTGTTGAATTGCCTTTCTTTGTAGTAGGAAGAAATATGAATCTCTTCCAGTCAGTTGGCCAGAGAGCCAAATTTCTTGGCATAGAAGAGTGGGTGCTTCCAGTGTTGCAAGGATTTGTTGAAACATCTCAACTGGTATATTGTCAATTCCTAAAGTCTTGTTTTTCACAAATGCCTTCAGTGTAGCTTCAGTGTAGACTTCTTTCAGCACCATCGGTTCTTGAACATATTCTACCTCTTGATATGGTTGAATGTTGAACATTTTTTTTTGGTACAGTGACCATGTATTTCTCAAATATTGTTTTCATGCTTCCTGAATGCTTTCATTTTATTTAGCTTTTTTATTTAGCTTTGAAGATGGATGTTCATATTTTCACTACATTTCTTTACAGCATAAGGATTTAAACCTTTATATTTGTCCATAGAATTCTCCAGTATTGCAACTTGAGGCTTGAATTTTTTCTTCAGTTCTTTCAGCTTAAGAAATTCAGAATATGTTCTTTCCTTTAGGTTTTCTAACTCCAGGTCTTTACACATTTCATTATTATACTTTTCTTGTCTCCTTGAGCTGCCTTTTGAAAATTTCTGTTCACCTTTTACTTCAGCATTTCTTCCATTTGCTTTAGCTAATTCACCTTTAAGAGATGTTCTTGATGACATCCTACAACTTGCTTGGTCTTGGGTGATTAGTGTTCAATCTAGCAAGCATATTCTTAAAATGGTGTCTAAATTCAAGTGGGATATAGTCAATGTCATACTTTGGCTTTCCTGGACTTGTTTTAATTTTCTTCACCATCGACTGAAACTGGCATATGAGTAATTGATAATCTGTTCTGAAATCTGCCCATGGACTTGTTCTGACTGATGATATTGAGCTTTTCCTTTGTCTTTTACCACAGATGTAGTCAATTTGATCTCTCTGTATTGCATCTGTTGAGGTCCGCATGTATAATCACAGTTTATGTTGTTGAGAAATGGTATTTGCAATAAGTGAGTCATTGGTCTTGCACAATTCTATCATGCCATCTCTGGTGTCATTTCTATAATGAAGGCCATATTTTCCAGCTACTCATGCATCATCTTTATTTCCCAACTTCCACATAAAAATCACCAGTAATGTATTTGATTGCATATTTAATCAATTTCAGACTACATAATTTGGTAAAAATCTTCAATTTCTTCAACTTTGGTACTACTATGGGGTATAGAAATTTGAAAAAGTCTTATTAACTGATCTTCCTTGTAGGTGTATGAATATTACCCTATTACTGACAGTGATGTATTTCAGGATGGATCTTGTATGGTAACTGCTACCCCCCAAAATGGCTCTCAGATTCAATCTTTTTCAGCCACACTTATAAGAAATACAAGTCATTTCCCCTATCTCCCCTTGTCACGTATTTCCCTGCTCCCCCTATAAGTATTAACTCTCCCTTAGAATACTGTTAAGCCATAAAGCTTGCTAATGTCAGTGTCTGATCAGAACATACACAGGTAGTGGTCATAGGGTACTGCCCAGGGCCCCTTCTCAATTGGGACTGGCGCCACCAAGTCTGAAGCAAGTCATGTAGCCCTCCATTCCAAGTCATGTAGACTCCATCCCCAGTTCCTCAAACACAGGTATAAGTATCCCTGCAAAGTGAGAAGGGGCTAGTGGCCATCTTGGACCCATTCCGGCCCATGGCCTCTGGACACTGTATTGCTAGCAATGTTTGTAAGCCTGTTTTCTTTATCTTTTTAATCCTTTCTCTCCTTATTCTTTTGTTTCTCTTCTCAATAAATGTTCATATTTTTGACTATGCCTCCAGGGAAGTTTTTTTTTTACTTTTGTTACCTACTCAGGAGGAAGTTTTAACCTCTTTAGAAAATTCACATAGCAGACCTTAAACTTTTTTTGGGGGGAGTGGGCAATGATGAATGCAATATCACTCCTCTTCAATTTGTCTTTCTTGGCATAGTAGAGCATATGTTTGTTCTTTTCAAAATGGCTGGTCCATATCAGATCACTTATGTCTAGGTGATTGATCTTTATGCATTCCATTTCATTTTCATAATTTTCAATACTTCTAGGTTCATATTTAATAAATTCCATGTTCTGATTATTATTTGATATTTGCAGCTGCTTCTTCTCATTTTGAGTCCTGCCACATATCCAAATGAAGGTCTCAAAAGCTTTACACCATCCATGTCATTAAGGTTGTCATTAAGCAGGCAGTTCTTCCCCAGTAATATTTTGAGTGCCTTTCAATCTGACAGACTCATTTTCTAACACTATATCAGACAATGTTCTGCTCCTATTCATAAGATTTTTACTTGCTAATTTTTTTCAGTAGCATAGTGGCTAAGACACTTGACTGCTAACCAGAAGGCTGGTGGTTCAAACCCACCAATCACTCCTCGGAAGTAAGATGGGGCAATCTACTTCCATAGTGATACTGCCTCGGAAACCCAAGGAGGGGTCGCTATGAGTTGGATCCGACTCGACGGCATATAACAACAACAACAACAACAACAACGATTTTTTTCAGAAGCAGATCCTCAGGTCCTGCTTCCTAGTGTGCCTGGTGACCCTGCTAGTGTTGGAATTACAGGATCATAGCTTCCTGCATCATCCTTCCTCCAATACCAACTTCTCTGTTGAGTCACCTATTCTGCACACATCATACTAATTAAAGCATACAATATGTGGGCCTTTTGTGAACTTGCTACTTTCACTTAGCATAGTACTTCAAGATTCATTCATGTTGTACCATGCATGAGTATTTTTTTTAAAATACAAAGTAATATTCTATTGTATTATAGTCTATCATTATATTTATTGGTCAGTTGATGAACATTTGGATTCTTTTTTCTTTTTGGCTATTGTGAATAATGCTGTTAACAGCATTCCTGTACAAGTTTTTGTACACATGTATATTTTCATGTATCTTGAGTATACATACCTAGGGACAGAGTAGCTGGATTGTATAGTAAACTATGGTTGATATTCTGAGGAATTAAGAAATTGTTTTTCAATGTTGCTATACTATTTTATATTCACTTCAGAAGTATATGAAAGTTCCAATTGTTCTGCATCCTCACCAACAATTTTTATTGCCTTTCTTTTGACTATAGTGATACTAGTAGATATAAAGTGCTATCTCATTGTAGAGTTCATTTGAATTTCTCTATTGGCTAATGACAGATTATTTTTGTGTTTATTGTCCATTATATGGCTTCTTTGGAGAAATGTCTATTTGAGTGCCTACCCCATTTTAAATTGGTTTATCCTTTTCTTTAATATTTGTGAGACACTTTCATTCATTCTGAATAAGTTTCTTAGATCTATATTTACACATATTTTATTCCATTTTGTGGGTTGTATTTTTCACTTTCCTTTTTTAATGTTCAATATTAATATACATATTGCAGTTACATATTGTACCTACAATTATGCATGAGGAATGTCCACAACTAAGCCCATATCTGCAGGTGGGTGTGCTACCTTACACCCCTCCAAACCTTTGTAGTACATCTATCTACCTATGTAAAAACCAAATGAACACCCACTGCCATCTGATAAATTGTGACTCATAGTGACCTCCATTGGGTTTCCAAGGTGGTAAATCTTTATAGAAGTAGAATGCCTCATCTTCCTTCCATGAAACAGCTGGTGGGTTTGAACTGGTAATGTTCTGGTTAGCTGTCAAATACCTTAGGCACTGTGCCACCAGAACTTCTTCATCTACCTATGTATCCATTTGTAAGTTATTGTTTTGAGTATTTTCAAATACTGTTGTTGTAAGATCATCCATAGTTATTGCCTACACTCAAAGTTATTACTGTAGTTGACTTCTATTCTTTTGTGTTTTTTTTTTTCAATTTTTATTGTGATTTGGATAAAAGTTTACAGAGAAAATTCATTTTCCACACTGCAGTTCATACACATTTTGTTTCATGACATTGACTATAATTCCCCACAGTGTAACAGCTCTCTTCCCACTTCCTCTCCATAGTTACCTCATTCCTGTGTCCTTCCCTCCCATGCATTCCTGCTACCGTGAGCTGTCCCCCTGTGAAAACACTGCCCTTCTGTTCTCCTATGCTCCAAAGACTGTAGCTACCGGATATAAATGTCCACCCCATTTTCCTATCTATTTTTTGGTTGGATGCTACAGGAGTGAGTTCAGTTCGAGACCTCAACGGTAACTAGGGTCCATAATTTCAGAAGTCTCACTAGGCTACATCAGATCAGCGAACTGTTTTTTTTTTTTTTTATTATTATTATTTTATGATTTTGAGTTTTGTTCCACATTATTCTCCCACTCTAACCAAGATATCCTGGTCCAATCCCTCTCCAAATAGTTGACAGTGGTAGCTGGGCACCATCTAGTTCATCTGTTGACCTTTATTCTTGCATTGCTTTTGATGTCTTTCTTTCCCTTGGTCATATTTTGCTGATTTTCCCCATATTGTGTATTGCCTTTCCCTTCATGATATTAAAATGGGTCTTTTATCTACTTAGTAATTTTTCCTCCCTTCCTCCTTCCCCCTTCCATTACTGGTAAGCAATTTTTTTTGTTTTTTTTTGTGTGTATGTAAACTTTCTCCCTCTCTCTCTCTCTCTCTTTCTCTCTCTCTCTGTTTGGTTTTTTGTTTTTTACAAACACTGGTCTCATAAAATATTTGCCTTTCTGTGATTGACTTATTTCACTCAGCATAAAGTCCTCCAAATTTATCAATGTTCTGAAATGTTTTGTGGATTTGTTTTTATTCTTTATCTTTACCAATGCATACAATTCCACTCTGTATATATACCAGTTTTCTTATCCATTCATCCAATGATGTTCTCTTAGGTTGTTTCCATCTTTTTTGCTGAATAATGCTTCAATGAACATGTGTGTGCATATGCTTATTCATGTCACATCTCTTATTACTTTAGGATTTATACCTAGAGGTCTGGATGTGGGATTGCTGGATCATATGGTATTTCTATTTCTAGCTTTTTAAGAAAGTGGCATACCATTTTCCATAGTGGTTGTAGCATTTTACTTTCCTACAGCATTTTCCTACAGCAATGTAAAAGAGTTTCAATCTCCTCACAACCTTGCCAATTTGTTCTCTTTTTTTTTTTTTTTGCAATTGCCATTGCTGTCAGGGTGAGATGGTATTTTATTGTAGTTTCAACTGGCATCTCTGTAATGGCTAATGATCATGAGCATCTCTTCATGTGTTAGTGATTTGAATGTCTCCTTTGGTGAAGTGTCTGTTCATACCCTTTGCCCATTTTTTAATTGATTTTTTTTTTAATTTTTTGTTGTTGAAGTGTTCAAGTTTTCTATGATTTTTAGAGATTATACCCTTTTTGAATATGTCATAGTCATTTTTCCCCAGTCTATATGTTCTCTTTTTACTCTTGGAAAAATATTTTGATAAGGATAACTATTTAATTTATTGGGAGATACATTTATCTGGTTCATTTCCTGCTATTTGTGCATTTTTAGGGCCCCAGAATTTTCCCTATTTTTCTTCCATGATCTTTACATAGTCTTAGGTTTTATATTTAGTTATATGATCCATTTTGAGTTAGTTTTTGTGTTGGTGTGAGGTATGGGTTCTGTTTCATTTTTCTATAGATAGACATCAAATTTTGCTAGTATGATTTTTTAAAGAGACTGCCTCTTCCCCATTTAATAAACTTTGGGTCTTTGTCAAAGATCAGCTATCCATAGAAGGATGGATTTATGTCTATGATCTCAATTCTGTCCACTGGTATATGTGTCTATTGTTGTACCAATACAAGGCTGTTTTGACTAATATGACTGTATGATAGGTTCTGAGATAAGGTAGTAAGAAGTCTCCTACTTTCTTCTTCTTCAATAATGTTTACTTATCTGAGACCTCTTTCTTTTCCATATAGAATGGATGACGAGATTTTTCTATGTTGTTAAAGAATTTTGTTGGAATTTAGATCAGTATTGCATTATATCGATAGAGCAGTTTTGGTGGTATGTAGTTAAGGTTTTGTGTCAACTTGGCTGGCTGTGATTTTGAGTAACTTGGCAGCTGGATGTAGTTATTTTCTGTGTTAGACTGGGTTCTGTAGAGAAGCAAAAAGCCTATATAGAGAAAGAAAGAAAGATAAATTTACCTTAGGAAAATGGCTAACACTTATAGAAGCTTGCAAATCCCAAGTTCTTGGCTCAAACATCAAGCTGGAGGCTTTTTCCAACTTATGCAGCTGCAGGGGTGGACAAGCTCAAGGTTGACAAGCAGTATACTACTGGCTGTTGACTCCAACCAATGATGAATCCAAAATCTCTAGGCCAAATGTTGGACTGTTCACTACAGACTGTTGTAGGCAGCATGACAGAATCCCGATCCACAGAAGATTGTCTCTTTTCCAAGCATGAACATAAATAAACTGTAACAGGTCACATCCCTAGGGAAACTCCCTTTCAATGGATTGGCTGCTCAAAACATATATATCTGACCCCATCATTGAAACAACCCACATCACAATTGCTTAAACCACACAGAATTGTGGTCTAGCCAAGTTGACACACAGCTCCAACTATCACATTTCCATGATGAAACTGGTTATGGTGAAATCACCTCCATGGTAGCATCTGCTGTGTGTAGCTAATAAGTTCAAATGGAGGTGGCCACAGAGTGTGGTCTGTTTCCAGTACACATGGAGAAGCTTTGAGAATGGTCTTTAGTTTTTGGTCATTTTGGAGCCTGCATTTGGCTCATCATAATCTCCACCTCCTGGACTTGAACCAGTGGCCTGCCATATTGCCTGACAATCTTAGGATTATTGCTTTACAGGCTTGTGGGGCAACAATCTTCCATTTGCTTGCCAATCTTGGATTTATCAGCCTCAGCAGCCAGCACCCTGATATACTTCCTGCCAATCTTGAGTTCATCAGCTGCTGCAGCTCTTTAAGTCAGGAGAAGCCTCCAGCTTGCTCTAGTGGGCCTGGAAGATCATTTCAAAATCTATTCTGAAGTACAACTCTGTCAGTAATAGAATAATATACATACATCTACAAGGAACACCCGTTAACACTACTATTAGTCAAATTTGGCCACCAACCATCAAAGCCAAAGATGAAGAACTTGAACATATTTACTAACTTCTGCAGTCTGAAGTTGACCAAACATGTGATCAATATGTATTGATAATTACTAGTATTGGAATGCAAAATTTGGAAAGAAAAAGAATCATCAAGAGTTGGAAAATATGGCATTGGTGATAGAAATGACACCAGAGATCATAACATAGAATTTTGCAAGACCAATGACTTATTCATTGCAAATAGTTTTTTCAACAACATAACCAGTGATTGTACAAGTGGCCCTCCCTGGACAAAATACATAGGAATCAAACTGTGGAAACAGACACTGGAGAATCTCTATGTCATCAGTCTAAACAAGGACAGAGACTGACTATGAAACAGACAATCCTACAAATTTCCTTTTACTTGGATCCACAATCAACAACCATGAAGCAGCAGTCAAGAAATCAAATAACATATCACATTGGGCAAAACTGCAAAAGTCTTCTTTAAAGTGTTAAAGAACAAAGGGTCTCTTTGAAGACTAATGTGTGCCTGAACCAAGTCATGGCAATTTCAATAGCCTGATATGCACACCAAAGCTGGAATATGAATAAGGAAGATCACAGATGAATTGATGCCTTTGAATTGTGGTGCTGAAGAAGAATATTGAATGTACCATGAACTACTAAAAGTTTGAACAGATCTGTCTTGGAGGAAGTACTGCCAGAATGTTTCTTAGATGGCACCTCTCATATTTTGGATGTTTTTTATCAGGAGGGACGAGTCTCTAGAGAAGGGCATGACGCTCAATAAAGTAGATAGTGAAAAAGAGCAAGATCCTCAATGAGGTGGATTGACACAGTGGTTTCAACAATGGGCTCCAGCTTAGCAACTACTATGAGGATTGGACCAGACTTGGCAGTTTTTGTTCTGTTGTACCTGGCATTGCTATGAGTCAAAACCAACTCGACAGCAACAAAAACATAACACCAATGTATGCATGAGGGGTATTGTTCTACAATTCCCTTTTTTAGTAGTATCTCTGCCTGGCTTTGGTATCAAGGGTATGATGGCTTCATATAATGGATTCAGGAGTATTCCCCTCCTTATCTATGATCTGAAATAGCTTGAGTAGTATCATTATGAGGTAGTCTCTCAATGTTTGCTAGAAATTTCCAGTGAAATGATCCAAGCTAGGGCTTCTGTGTATGGAATTAAAATATCTATCTATCTATCTATCTATCTATCTATATTATTTCTTCTTCAATCTCTTCTTTTGTTATGTGTGTGTTCAGCTTTCCTACCTCAATCTGTGTCACTTTATGGAGATAGTATTTTTCTAATAATTTTTCAATTTCCTCTAGATTTTCAAATTTGTTGAAGTACAATTTTCCATAGTGTTCTGTTATGATCCTATTTATTTCTCTTGGTTCTCATGTAATAACACCCATCTCATTTTTTGTTTAGGTTATTTGCTTCTTCTCTTGCTTTTCTTTTGTCAGTTTGGCCAGTGGTTTTTTGTTATTATTGAACCTTTCAAAGAACCAGTTTCTGTTCTTATTGATCCTTTGTATTGTTTTTCTGTTCTCTATTTCATTTATTTCTGCCCTAACCTTTATTATTCCCTTTCTTCTCATGAATATTGGCTACTTTTGCTGCTCTCTTTTTATTCATTCAAGTTGTAGGGGTAATGATTTGAACAAGGTCTCTTCTTCCATTTTGGCGGGTGTGTTTATTGCTATATATTTACCGCTGAGTACTGCTTTTGCTGTGTCCCAAATGTTTTGATATACTGTGTTTTCATTCTTGTTTGATTCTAGGAAATATTTTTATTTCATCTTTGGTTTCTTGTATTACCCAGTGGTTTTTAAGCAAGGTTCTATTCAGTTTCTATGTTTTTGACTTTTTTTTTTTTAACCTTGCTCTTGCTATTATTAATTTTTATTTTTGTACCACTGTGATCAAAGAAATGCTTTTTATTATTTCAATGTTTTGGATTTTATTAAGGCTTGCTTTGTGGGCTATACTGTAGTCTATTCTGAAGAATCATTTATGAGTGTTGGGAAAAAATGTATAGTTTGCTGCTGCTGGGTGTAATGTTCTGTATTTGTCTATGAGGTCAAGTTGGTTGGTTATGTTGTTTAGATCTTCTGCATATTTATTGAGTCTCTTTTTAGTTGTTCTGTCCTTCACTGAAAGTGTTGACTGGAAGTATACTATTATTACTGTGTGACTGTCTATTCCTCTTTTCAATGCTGTTAGAGTTTGTTTCATATATTTTGGACCCCTGTCATTGGGTATGCATATATTTATTCGGTTTATGTCTTCTTTGTGGATTGATTCTTTAATAATTATATAATATTCTTCCTTATCCATGATGGTGGATTTTTCCCTAATGTCTATTTTATCAGAGATTAATAATTCCACTCCTGCTCTCTTTTGGTTATTATTTGCTTGATATTTTTTTCCCCTTTGTGTTTTAGTTTATGTCTTTGTGTCTAAGGTGTGTCTCATGATGGGTTGTGTTTTTCAATCATTCTTCCACTCTGCGTCTCTTTACTGGTGCATTTTACCCATTTACATTCATTTTCATTATCAGTAGGTATGAGTTTACTGCTGTCATTTTGTTGTGCTTTTTCTTCTGATGTTCTTTGTTCTAATTAAATTTTTATGCTTAGTTATTTTTGTTTAGTGGATTTTATTTTCATTTCTTTCATTGTTGTTAGTTTTGTGTCCACTGAGTCTTTGCGTTTTTTACTATTATTATTTTAATGACTAGGTTCGTTAACTTTCTTTGTGGTTACCTTGAAATTTACCATTGCCTTTTTTAGTTAAAAGCAGTCTTTTATTTCTTGATATCACCTTGACTTCCTTGTCATTGAACTTCTATAACTACATCATTTATTCTCCCTTTTTGTTTTGACATCATGGTCATTTACAGATTGATGTCTCTGGTTCCCTATTTTCAGTCTTTAGCTTGTTTTTATGTTTGAGAATTCTTTAACTGGGTTGGTATCTGGTTGATGCTGTCCTTTTTCCTAACTTCAGGTTGTTGTGTGATGTTCGTTCTCTGTCTGAAGGACTCTCTTTAATATTTCTTGTAAAGTTGGTGTGGTTTTTATAAATTCCCTTTTTTCCTGTTTATCTAGAAATGCCCTAAATTTGTCATTATATTTGAGAGACATTTTGCTGTCTCTTGATCTTTTTCTTTCACGGTTTTATATATATATAATCCTATTGCTTTCTTACCTACACAATTTCCACTGAGTAATCAGAGTTTAGTCTTATTGGTTTTTCTTTGTAGATGACTTTTTGTTTTTCCCAAGCTGCTCTCAGAATTTTCTTTCTTTCTTTTTTTTTTTTTCTGTTTTTGGTTTTGACAAGTATATGTCTTGGTGACTTTCTTTTGGAATCTATCCTTTGTAGGGTTTGTTGTGCTTCTTGGATTGAGATCTTCTCATCTTTCATGATATTAAGCAAGATTCAATAATTCTTTCTGTGTTGTTATTTTTTTGCCTCCTCCTGTTCTGGAATTCCAATCACATGTAAAATTTTTCTCTTGATAGAGTCCAACATAATTTGTAGGCTTTCTTCATTTTCCTTCATTCTTTCTTTTCTGATTTTTGCTCATATTGGTGTCCAGAGATGAGTCCTCTACTTTGTTGATTCTATATTCCTTTGATTCAATTTTGCTCCTATATTCTTCTATAGAGGTGTCTATTTCTAAAATTTTCATTGTTAATATTTTGAATTTCTACTTAGTGTTTCCTTTTTTAATGGTTTCTACCTATTTATTTTGTCTTTCTTTATTGTATAGTCTTCCTGGATTCTATTGCTTTGTCTGTGCTTTCCTTGAGCTCTTAAAAAAAAAAAAAAAAAAAAAAAACCTTTATGTTAGCATTTTGAATTCCTTATCAAATAGTTCCATTACCATTTCTTCTACTGGAAGGTTTTCTGGCTCTTCATTTTGGTCACTTGCTGGTGCTACCTTATGCTTTTTCTTTATGATATTATCTATTTTCTCTAAGATATTAAAAAGTGTTACTGTGTTTATTTACTTACTGAATGTTTATTTGCTATGTCTTTTTGTTTGTTTGTTTGTTTCATTATGTTTTGATATATTTTAGTATGTGGGGCATGCATGTTACTCAAATTTCTAGTCTTCTGTGCTAGAATTCTCACTACCAGTCTCCAGGAGAGTGGGCCATTGGATGAATGTGTAATAACAAGTCTCAGTTTTCTGCTCTCACAGTGTGGCTGAGAAGGTAACTGGTATTGCTGATGAGGTGATGTGTCTGTCCAGCTGGTCAGTTGAGCATGGATGCAGGAGCCTTCTCACTGGTCACTGGGTTGGGTGTTGTATGTGAGCACTTAGAGTTGCTGGATGGTTGGAGTTAGGGTTCCTGGGTTGTCTGTCACCAAATGGGTGGTGCAGAATCTCTCATCTGTAGTCCTGGACAAACAAGATAGTGTGGGGGTATTTAGAACAAGCACAAGTTTCACATTTCAGGGAGGGTGATGCAGGGAGGATGCCACTATTGCATAGGTGCCTACTAGGAGGGTATATGGTGTCTCTTATAGTGCAATGCTTGGGTGTGGGCTGCTGGTCTTCTGGCTCCCAATGAAGGTGGCTGGAAAGAATAGGAGATTCTGCTGGCCATAGGGCATAGAAGTTATTGTTGGTAGTCCATGGTTCTCTGGTGCCAGTTGCCAGCAGGGAAGGCTGGTGCTCCTCACCTATGGATCCCTGGTACAAGTAGCTGAGTGAAGAGGTTGGTGTCACTAGTCTATAGGCCCCAGCTCAGGAGACAGGACTGTAATGAAGCCACCAGATAATGATCATATGCAGAGGGGAGGGATTTATGAGAAGGTTGGGGGGCACCACAGGTCTACAGGCCTCTAGTTTGGGAGGGTTGGGGGCAGGTGCAGTGGGCAAGGTGAATGCACTGGGTAGGAAGTCCTCTTGCCTGGCTCTGGAAATGGTTGGTCCTGCTTGGCTGCATCAGGGGATGGGGGTTTGCCTGGGAATGCTGTTTTGTTTGTCTCAATATGGCTATGTTGTGCAAGTTGGGCTGGCAGGACACCAGTGATCCATAGTTCTCCATGTCTGGTAATTTTGTACAGTCGACTTGGCACTTGGTCCATTTTTTCAGCCTTGCTTTGATACTCAGGGTTCTAAAGTTGCAATCTTTAGATGTAATTTGCTTGTTTTCTTGGGTCTTCATTGTAGAAGGGATTTTTGTGAGGCATTTTGACTATGCCACCCTCTTGGACTACTCAAAATAAATTATAGACCTAAATGGAAGAACTGAAATAATAAAAATCTTAGAGTCAAAGTAAAAGTAATGCTTTGAGACTTAGCTTTTCACAGATATTTCTTAGAAATGATGACACCAAATGCACAGACAAAAGACAAAAATAGAAAAATAAGATCTTATCAAAATTTGAAACTATTGTTGATTAAAAGACTTAGTAAAAAAAGATACAACCTACAGATTGGGAGAAAATATTTTGGAGACCACATATTGGATAAAGGTTTAATATCTAGAATATATAAAGATCTCTTAAAATTTCACAACCAAAAAGATAAACAACCCAATAAAAAGAAATAAAAAGATGATTAAAGGACTTGAGTAGACATTTTACCAAAGAAAAAACACAATCAGCAAATAAGTACTAAGTGTTCAACATAATGGTCATTAGAGAAATGCAAATCAAAACCCTAATGAGTTATCAGTTCACACTCACTAGGCTACAAATGATTTAAAAAAAAAGATGTTGTTGAGGATATGAAAAAATAGGAATTCTCACTCATTGCTGGTGATATTCCAAAATGGTATGGGTGTTGTGAAATAGTTTTGTGGTTCCTCAAAAATTTAAGCATAGATTTACTATATGATTCAGCATTTGCACTTTGAGATATATACCCAAAATGATTAAAAGCAAGAATGCAAACAGATATTTGTATACCAATGCTCATTGCAGCAATATTGACAATATCCAAAAAGTGGAAAAAGACTAAATATCCAACAAAAAATTCATAGATTAGTAAAATGTGGTGCATACACATAATGGATTATTATTCAGCCATAAAGAGAAATGAAGTCCTGATACATGGTACAACATAGATGAACCCTGAAAACATTTTTCTGAGTGACATAGGTCATCATAAAAAGACAAAATTATATGATTCTATTTTATATTTTGAATAGGAAAATGTACAGAGATGAAATTTTATTATCGGTAACCAGAGAAGGACAGAAGAGATGGAGAATGAAAGATGTAATGCTTTGATGACACTATTCTCTTGTTAAGAATAATGGAAAAAATGGAAGAGATAAGGATGATGGTGGAACACATTAAGAACATAATTATTGAGACGTCATTAAACTTCTGTAAGATGGTGGAATAGGCAGATAAGCTCTACAGACCCTCTTCAACAAAGAAAAGAGAAACCAGTTACAAGAGATACACAAGACGATCCTGGAGCCCTGAGCTTTGAAAGGAAGTATACAGAAGTGGATAAGGCACCAGCTAGTGGAAAAACCTGAATGGAAACAGTGAATACGGAGACAATGAGAGCAGTGGACTGTCAGCTACTCTGACAGGACTGCCATTCTAAATATTTCCAAGTGGTGTTGGGACTTGAAAATTGACCTAATGATCAGCCCTGGTCATCAAGGGCTGCAGGGACAACTGTGCTGGTGCCCTGTAACTAGGACGAGAAACAGCAAGGAGGGAGACAACCTGAGCTGTGGACTTTTGGCTGTCTGGAGGGTGTAGCCATTTTGATTGTTTACACGTGGTGGCCATTTTGGATATTTAAAGTGACTGACAGTGCAGCTGTTTTGAATGTTTACAAGTGGCGGCCATTTGGGATATTTAAGTGACTGAGGGCACAGCCATTTTGATTGTTTATAAACAATGCCATTTTGGATTTTAAAGTGACAGCATTCTCATTCAGATTCCAGGAACCAAAGAATAGGCTCTGTTTGCCAAGGATTGCAGAGACATAAGGGAGGCTGACAATGGGAAAGGAAACAGGTGGTGAGTGTATAAGTGCTGCCCACTAGTGAATAGAGGAGCACAGCAAGCACAGTACCCTGCTTACATAGATAACATACAAAGAAAACAAAATTGTGGTCAAGTCACCCCAACATACAACAATCAATTAAATATAAACACAAAAACATCATAATGCCTCGGAGACAACAGAGCATCACAGTCCACACAAAGAAGCAAGAGAAATAAGGGAACAGGATACAGACCCAAAATAAATCCCTGAGGAAGATGCAGCATTGGGAACTCCCTGATAAGGAATTCAAAAGAATTATTTAGGTAACTTCAATGAATTGAGAGACAGATCAAGGAAAACACTGACAAAACTGAGGAAAATACAGAGAAAACCCTAGAACAATTTCAAAAGACAATGCAAGTACAAAATGACAAAATAAATGAAAAATTAGAAATGATACAAAATCTACAGACAGAAATTCAGAAGATTAGTACTATATTTTCAGAAATAGGTAACTCATTGAACAGGCAAAAGAGTAGAACTGAATCAATAGAAGACAGAATTAATGAGACTAAGGCAAATACCTCAAAATTTCTTTAGAAATGGAATAATCAGAAATAAGATCAAAACAAGATGAAGAAAATCTAAGGCTCACATGGGATACCAGCAAAGGGACTAACCTACGTGTAATCAGAATTCCAGAAGAAGGAGAGACAAATAAAACCACAGAAACAATTGTTAAAGATTTGTTGGAAGAGAATTTTCCTGGTATGATGAAAGATGAGAATATATCCATTCAAGAAGTCCAACAAACCCCAAACAGGATAGACCCCAAAAGAAAATCACCAAGACATATCATTGTCAAACTCACCAAAATCAAAGACAAAGAAAGAATCCTAAAAACAGCACAGGAAAAATGAAAATTGCCTACAAGGGACAATCAATAAGAATAAGCTCAGATTTCTCAGCAATAACCATGCAGGTGAGAAGACAGTGGAATGGTATATATAAAACGCTGAAAGAGAAAAATTTCCATCCAAGAACTATATAGCGAGCAAAACTGTCCCTGAAATATGATGGTGAAATTAGGATATTTCTAGATAAGTAGAAATTAAGGGAATTTGTTAAAACCAGGCCATCCTTACAAAAAAACCCTAAAGGGAGTCCTTTGGACAGAGAACCAACAGCAGCAAACAACTGACCATTAACACACATCATGACATAACCCAGAAAACAACCCAGATATAGACGTATCCAAAGTAAATAAGTACACAAGATTGTAAACAGGGAACCAGAGACATCAATTGACAAATGAAGACAACTACAAACCAAAGAGAAGGAAAAAACTGTGTAATTACAGAACTTCTAAGTGGTAGGGAAGTCAAGACAACTATAAGATAGAACGGACTGTTCTAAACTTGGGGAGAAATTATAAATCAGAGGGTAATCTCAAAGAAAAATGATCAACCTTCACATCAAAATAAAAAAGAGGACCAGTAGAAATATTTAGCAAATACTGAAACAATAACAATGAAGGAAGAGATAATACTATTCATAAACAAAATGAGCTCAGCACAGAAAATTATATGGCACAAAGAAATCAACACCAAGTAAAAGCACATAACAAAATGACAGCAACAGATTCATACTTGTTGATAATTATATATCTGACAAGGGACTTATTTCTAAAATTTATAGAGAACTCTTAACAACTCAACAACAAAAAGCTTAACAATCTAATTTAAAAAATGAGCAGAAAACTTGAATGGACACTTGACCAAAGAGGATATTCAGGCAGCCAGCATATACATGAAGAAATGCTCATGATCATTAGCCATCCGAGAGAGATGCAAATCAAAACAACAATGAGATACCATCTCACCCCAACACTAATGGAAAAGTTCAACAAGACAGGGAAAATAACAAATGATGGCAAGGATGTGGAGAGATTGGGACTGCCATACACTGCTGGTAAGACTGTCAAATGATACAACCACTGTGGAAAACAGTAGGGTGATTTCTTAAAAAGTTGGAATTAGAAATACCATTTGACCCAGCAATCCCATTACTAGGTATAAATCCTAAAGAAGCGATAGCCAGTAAAAGAACAGATATATGCACACCCATGTGCATTGCAGCATTATTTACAATAACAAAAAGATGGAAACAATCCATGCACACATCAACAGAAGAATGGATAACCAAACTATAGTACATATACACAATGGAATAATATGCAACACTAAAGAATAACATAGAATTAAAAAAAAATCATATAACATGGATGAACTTGGAGGACATTATGCTGAGTGAAAGAAGTCAATCACAGGTGGACAAGTATAGTATTAGTTGGTTATTGTAAAAAGTCAAGGAAAGATGTATATATGGAAGGGAA
>NW_006921611.1:9055186-9058804 GCF_000298275.1 Orycteropus afer afer
GCTAACCAGAAGCCTGGTGGTTCAAACCCACCAGCCACTCCTCAGAAGGAAGATGGGGCAATCTACTTCTGTGGTGATACTGCCTTGGAAACCCAAGGAGGGGTCGCTATCAGTTGGTCTGACTCGACGGCACATAAAACAACAACTTAGCCTTGTAGATATAGTAATACACGTAAGCTGGACTTACAAAAAGCTGTTTCTTTTTATAACTAACTACAAGAATAATTTTATAAAAAACAATAAATTTCTGCTGAAACACTACACAAAAGTTTTAGAGGTAGTTTCGTGTCATCCCATCTGACAGTGTCACCTGGTGCAGTCTGCACCCAACCTTGCACCCCACTAATGACAGAGAAGCTTTTTTAAACTTAAAAAAAGTCTTTTTAAAAAGAAGCCTTTTCCAACTCTCTACCACATCATGGGCCCTCAGACCGTAGAAGGTTTCACATATGGAAAGTAAGACAAGGAAAAAGGGAAGTAGAGGGTCATTTGCACCTAAATAGTTGGGCATCTTCTTGATTAGGGATGAAAGAGAAATTTCAGGTCTTACTGGGGCCATTTGATAAAAACTAGGAAATTCAGATAGTCTCATAGTTTTTAATGATACTTCATTCAGCAGTCTATGAGACCTAATTAATATATTTTTAAAATTCCTACCCCTAGGCCTTTGCTCTTGTCATCTGCCCTTTCCCCCAATGGAAACCAGTGTAAAGCCTGTCCATCTTCAGCTCCACTTCCTTCATAAAGCCTTAGATGTCCTGTTCAGCCCAAAGTGAATTCTCATCCTGCTTAAAATAACCCTGTCTCTCATGGCTGGGACACTCATGACACCTCTCATCTGCTGCCAGGTATGACAGGCTACCTTCTTACAAGGCTCTACTCTCAAATTAGATACTTTCTTAAGGAGTGATGCTTATATATCTTAGTGGCTCTCCACAGTGACTAGTCTAGTGTCTTGATCACAGTGCAAGTATTTTAGATTAACTTTCCAGGAACGAAACTTTGCAAATTCTGCTATTTAAAACATGGAGACTTTAATCCCCTGAAGCCAAACAAAACTCTTCACATCACTGGGAATTAATTGCTAACATTTTCCCAGCTTCCCTCCTTCCTGTAACAGGCTGAACAACTAATTGCTACTTTAAACAATAGGGCATTATTATTATTATTTTTTTTTATGTGAACATTGGGAACAGCTGCAGGGCAGGGAAGGCTTTAAAGGTCTGGGTCTGGAAGGCAGGAGGATGGGTGAAGATGGCAACAAATTCTCCTGTTGAGCTCAAAAAGGCATGGCCCTATGTCCTTCTCAAGAATAAAGAAACCAGTGTAAGGGTTTCTTTGACTACTGGAAGGGAGTTGTCAAGAACTATCATCCTCACAAATTATGACCTGCTCTTTACTCACATATTTGTGTCTAAATATTCCAATACATCATCTCAGACAATACTGGAAGCCTCATGTTATATATAAGCGAGTCAATTCTGACTCAGAGAGACTCTATGTAACAGAGTCTCCTACAGGGTTTTCTAGGGTGTAATCTTTATGGAAGCAGATTGCCAGGTCTTTTCTCCTCCAGAGCCACTGATGGATTCAAACTGTTAACCTTTTGGTTACCAATTGAGTGCTTAACCATCATGACACCAGGGCTCCTTAGAAGCCTTATAGAGTTTCTAAATGGAGTTTCTCCCGTGAGAACTTTCAGAAATAAATTAAACTACAAATACGTCTTCATTTTCCTCTTTTGGGATTTTTTTTTTTTTTTTTTTTTTTGTATAAGAGGCCCTGGATTTGATGTTTCAAGTGTCTGATTGAAGAATGGATAAGCAAACTTAGGTACATACACACAATGGAATACTATGCAACATTAAAGAATAATGTAGAATCTGCAAGATACCATATAATGTGGGTGAACTTGGAGAACATAATGCTGAATGAAATAAGTCAATCACAGAAGGACAAATATTGTATTAGTTCATTAATATAAGTAGTCAAGGAAAGGTTTATATATAGAAGGAAACTTTCTTTTTTCTTTACCGGGGGGGGGAGGGGAAGGGAGGGAACACTGCAGAAATTAAAGAAAAATAATAATTAAAAATAAAAAAGAATATAATTATTATCACTGAATTGAACATGTGAAAAGTGTTGAAATGAAAAATACTTTGTTACATATGTCTTTTCCACAATGAAAATAAATTTTAAAAATAACTGAAAATGCATCCAAAGTAATCTACAGAATCAATGCAGTCCCTTTTGAAATCCCAGTGGCCTTTTTTTTTTTAAACAGAAGTGAAAAAACTGATGTTAAATTTCAAAAAGACTTTCAAGAGACACAGAATAGCCAAAACAGTCTTGAAAAGGAAGAACAAATTATACAAATTATATTTCTTGACTACAAAACTTACTTAAAGCAACAGTAATCAGTAATCATACACTGTGGACCTGGTATACGATAAACATATAGATGCATGAAAAAAAGTTGAGAGACTAGAAATAAACCTATGCAAGTGTGATCAACTGATTTTAAATAAGAGTGACAAAATTATCAATAGGGGAAAGAACAGCCTTTTCAACAACTGGACAGCTATCTGCAAAAGCATGACATTAGACCCTTACCTCACACCATACACAAAAAAAATCAAAAAGGGATCAAATGTAAGAGCTTACATATTTTTTTTTTTCTGCCAATCCTATACATGGTCTTGGGCACGCTCCCCCCCTGCATGGACATACCTAATAGTTCAGCCTGTTTTATATATTTTAATGTTATATTGCTTAAGTTTATAACTATCTGCTATTAGTATATGTTAGATTTATTCTCTGTGTCAAGTAATGCTTTTTCAAAAATACATTTATCAAAATATAATTTATGTACAGTGAAATACATAAAACTAAAGTGACAAAGGTTAATCTTTTTTTTTGCTGTTTCCTTCCCTCCCCTCCCACCCCAGGTAACCAACAAAGAAAGTTTCCTTCCATATATAAACCTTTCCTTGACTTTTTACAATAATGAACTAGTACAATATTTATCCTTCTGTGATTGACTTATTTCACTCAGTATGTTCTCCAAGTCCATCCATGTTATGTAATGTTTTACAGATTCTGTATTATTCTTTAGTGTTGCATAGTATTCCATTGTGTATATGTACCACAGTTTGTTTATCCATTCTTCTGTTGATAGGCACCAGGTTGTTTCCATCTTTTTGCTGTTGTAAATAGTGCTACGATGAACATGTGTGTGCATATATCTGTTCTTGTCCTGTCTTTCACTTCTTTAGGCTATATACCTAGTAATGGAATGGTTGGGTCAAATGGTATTTGTAATTCCAGCTTTTGAAGGAACTGCCATACTGCTTTCCACAGTGGCTGAATCATTTGAGAGTCCCACCAGCAGTGTGACAGTTCCAATCTCTCCATAGCCTCACCAGCATTTGTTATTTTCTGTCTTGTTGAACTTTGCCATTAGTGCTGGGGTGAGATAATATCTCATTTTTGTTTTGTTTGCATCTCTCTGAAGGCAAATGATAATGAGCATTTCTTCATATATTTGCTGGATAACCTGAATATCCTCTTTGGTGAAGTGTTCATTCATGTCTTCTGCCCATTTTTTAATTGGATTGT
>NW_006921611.1:9076380-9077110 GCF_000298275.1 Orycteropus afer afer
ATAATGTCCAAATTTCAGAGCCAACATGTGGTTTTTATGCTTCTGTCCATTTCTGTCCATTGTTCTAGAAATAAAAATAAAGAGATCATTCATCTGTATGATCAAAACCAAAAACACCAAACCCACTACCATTGAGTCAATCCTGATTCATAGTGATTCTGTAGGACAGAGTAGAACTGCTCCATAGGGTTTCCAAGACTGTAAATCTTTAAGGAAGCAGCCTGGCTCACCTTTCTACCATGGAACACTTGGTGGCTTCAAACTGTTGAGCATGGTATGAGCAAATAAATTGAATTTTCAGTCATTGAAATACATAACATTCATTTGAATTTATAATAAGAATTACCCTTTAAAAGTCATGAAGGACATAAAAGTAATGATAAGAGGACAGTTATCATATGGTTTATTCATCATGAGGAATTTTGTAAGGATCAGAGAATTAAGTTATTTTAGAATAACAATGAAATGTAGCACTGTAGAAACCAGTTTAATATGCATCTAATGTAAGGTTTAAGTGTTATAGGTTCATCATGTCCACTGAAATAGTTTACATTTCCACTTATTATTATCTTTCATAAATAATATCAGTATATTCATATTACTTAATATATAAAGGACATAAATGATATATAAATGTAGTGTACATGTCCATTCATAATTAAAATATTTTAAGCTTACTTTAATTTGGGTTCTTTGTTTCTCCAGACTATTCTTGGGATGTATCCTCACT
>NW_006921611.1:9077220-9080272 GCF_000298275.1 Orycteropus afer afer
TTTATATACCACTTCCTGCTATCCAAGAACATTGAAATATCTCCCCTGATGACCAATACCTTTAGAGAATCTCTTTGTATTCCCAAGATAAGCAAGCAAGTAGAATAATTTAAAATTGCAAAACACTCAATATATTTTGAAATGATAGTTTTCCTGGATTTTATAATTTTATCACTTTTTATCTCCCTATTTATATTTCTGTTTACCGTAATTAAATAAAATACTTTATTTCCAATATCATTTTTTCATAATAAAAAATATCTAAAATAAAGAATTTCATTTAATATAGTCAAGCATTCCTTACATCAGTAATCATCTATTTTGAGTATAGCATATCAGCAATCATTTTTTCAAAAATTATGCTAATGAATGAATATATTCTTATTTAAAGAATATTCTCTATGTAATTTTATGAAATATATTTATAACACAAAATTCATTTTTAATGATGTGAAAAACTTGTTAAAGGATTCAATAACAGAAGCAAATTTTCATATGTAAAATTATTTTGATCATTTTATTTGTTAAGGCACCTCTTCACATATTTTCATGCTGAAATTTTGAGAAATAAATTGCATTCTTGTTATCTGCAACTGAGGCATGACAATCTACAGATTTGCAGTCACCATATTATTATTTAAAATTCATTCTTATGTCATCTATGATTATATTTGGGTCTAAGGAAAGACCTCTTGATTTTCTCTGACCTTTTTTTTTTTTAACTGAATAAGAGATCAAAATGTTGTCCTGGATTTTCATGAAATTTCAACAAAATCATATATAGAAATGTCTTTAGAAATACAAAAAAGTTTAAAAATGCAATAATATAATGATAAAAATGGAGGGAATAACCAAACAAAAGAGAACAAATACAAATGGGAAATATGTTGTGTTTAAGTTCATCTTTAAGGCGTTATTTTTTATAAAGTTAAAAGCATTGATCTTTCTATTATACTTTCATTTCTATTAGTTATTGATATATCAAATAATAAACCTACATATTAAAAAAATTGAAATCTCAATTAATATTACTAATTCAGCTTTAATATTACTCATAAATTAGTCTATAGATACAACTTTAAAAATTCTTACAATAAAAATAATAAATTTAAAAAAATCTATGTACTCATCACTTGTAGGTTTTGCAGTTCTACATTTTTTTCTTTGGGAAATGAGTTTTATAAATACAATGATCAGTACAGAGAGAATAATGGATAAAATAACAAGAGATAAAATTGGCCATTTCATAGTTTTGGAATGGAGAACATTCTCACTGCGAATTTCTAGGAAAGAAAACAAGAGATATTAGGAGCAATTGATAGTAACATATTAAGACCTTTTTATACTTTGTTATGATTATTAAATAAATGTCCTTATCTTAGGGACTATTTTATAACTATATAATAAGTATTTTATGTATGAGAAGACTCAGGTCATAAATGCATATATGATATAGGAAAATACTTACATACAAAGTTAGGATGGCTGATTAGTTATCAACTTGATAAATTATCAAGTTAGGAATAATTTGATTATAAATTAAGATTATGAAGCCCCTTTCCTTGCTCTTTCATGGAGACTGTCATTCCTACTGTTATAAGAGTTGCAATTGCACCCTTTCTCCCAAATATTTGGCATTATGAGGCTTTTTAAATTTGGGGAGTTAAGTGGTGTTTTAGAAATTTGTATTTGCTTGATTACTCATGATAATAAATGTTAGCACATTTTCATGTGTTTATTGGATATTTCTCTATCTTCCAGAATGTATAAAGACATTCCACAAAATAATAAAATGACAATCAACACAGTAAAAATTGCCAACACACTTGAATATGCTCTTCATAAAGTAAGATATAGAAATATTTAATAAGGACATGAAAAAGTGCTCAGTTCAGAAGCCTTGCCCATCCTTTGCTTGCTTTATTCCTTAGGTATATGTACTTTCTAGAGAAAGTATAAATACTTTGTATTTTCATTCTTAGCTACTTAAATCAGATTTGTACAGTTTTGTTTTAATGGAAATAAAATTTATTTACCTTCTATGCTGTAAGCTTGCTATATATACTTATTTGTTCTAGGTGTTGCTTTGTAGTTTCCTTAGGATTTCTATGGATACAAAAGTGTTCCTGGCAAACTCAAATTTAACTTTTTCTTTCTATTTTCTTCCTTTTTGTTTTTAATATTTATCTATTATTTTTATTTCTCTTTATCTTACCTCAAGACACTAATTAGTACTCCAATACAGAGTTAAATTTAAGTGATGAAAGGAAGTATGTTACCTTTTCTCCTTATTTTATTAAGGAAAAGGGCAATATTTCACAATTAGGTACTAAGTCAACTCTATGTTTTTCTTAGATTCCCTTTACCAGATTCAGATTCAGAGCTTGCTGGAAGTTTTTTTTTTTTTTTTTTTTTTATTGAGTGTTGAATGTTGAAATATATTTTCTAGAAAATACAACAATTATCATATAAATTTTCCAGAATTCATCTATGCCAAGAAATTTGAAAGACAGCTATCGGGCCAATTTACTGGAAGAGTTCCATATTTGTATGGTGATCAAAGAGAATGTGGAAATCATTGAACATATCATTAATATCACACACAAGCAAAATTCTTCTGAGGACATGAAAATGGTTGCAGCAATATTTTGACAGGAACCTGCCAGAAATTCAAGCCAGATTCAGAAGAGGATATAGAATGAAGGATATCACTGGTATGTCAAGATGAATATTGATTGAAAACAGAGAATACTAGAAAGATGTTTACCTGTTCAATTACCTATGCAAAGGCATTTGACTCTGCAGATCATAACAAATTATGAATAATATTGCAAGGAATGGGAATTCTAGAACATGTAATTGTGCTCATATAGAACTTATATTAGGAGCTCTGGTAGCATAATGGCTAAAGCACTTGACTGCTAACCAGAAGGCTGGCGGTTCAAACCCACCAGTCACTCCTCGGAAGGAAGGTTGGGCAATCCTACTTCCGTAGTGATACTGCCTCGGAAACCCAAGGAGGGGTCGCTATGAGTCGGGGCCGACTCGATGG
>NW_006921611.1:9081282-9088236 GCF_000298275.1 Orycteropus afer afer
TGCTTGCTGAAAGTGAGGATGACTTGAAGCACTTACTGATGAAGATTAAAGACTACAGTCTGCAGTATGGATTACACCTCAATATAAAGTAAACAAAAATACTCATAACTGGACCAATAAGAAACATCACGATAAATGGAGAAAAGATTGAAGTTGTCAAAGACTTCATAACACTTGGTTCTATAATGAACACCAATGCAAGCAGCAGTCAAGACATCAGATGACATATTGCATTTGGCAAATCTGCTGCAAAAGACTTCTTTCAAGTGCTGAAGATCAGAGATGTCTCCTTGAAGACTAAGGTGCACCTAAGCCAAATCACGGTATTTTCAATTGCTTCACATGCATGTGAGAGCTGGACAATGTATAAGGAAGACTGAAGAAGAGTTCATGCTTCTGAATTATGGTGTTGCCAAAGAATGCTGAAGGTACCATGGACTGCTAAAAGAACTAACACATCTTCCCTGGAAGAAGTGCAGCCAGATGCTCTTGGGAAACAAGAATAGCCAGACTTCGTCTCACCTACTTCAGTCATGTTGTCAAAAGGGACCATTCTCTGGAGAAGGATATCATGCTTGGTAAAGTGCAGGGTCAATGAAAAAGAGAGAGGTCCTCAATTAGATGGATTGACACAGTGGCTAGAACTATGGGCTCAGGTACAGCAGGGATCATGGGGCTGGCACAGGACTGGGCAGTGTTTTGTACTGTTGTGCACAGGGTTGCTTCTATTCGAAGATGATTTGGTAGCATAGTGGCTAAGACACTTGCCTGCTAACCAGACAGCTGGCGGTTCAAACCCACCAGCCACTCCTCGGAAGGAAGGTTGGGCAATCCTACTTCCGTAGTGATACTGCCTCGGAAACCCAAGGAGGGGTCGCTATGAGTCGGGGCCGACTCGACGGCACATAACAACAACAACAACAACAACATACTGAATAAATAATCTGAGATATCTGTACTATATGAAGAACAAGGCATTAGAATTGGAGGAAGACTCATTAACAATTTGTGATATTCAGATGACACACACAATATTGCTTGCTAAAAGTGAAGATTTGAAGCATTCACTGATGAAATCAAAGACTACCAAAACCAAAAACAAACTCACCACTGTCGAGTTGATTGCAACTCATAGTGACGTCTCCTTGGATTTCTGAGGTGGTATCTCTATGGAAGTAGATTGCCCAATCCTTCTTCCAAGGAGTGGCTTGTGGGTTTAAACTGCCAGCATTCTAGTTAGCAGTTAAGTGCTTTAGGTCCTATTCCACCAGAGCTTCCATAAAAAACTACAGCCTTAAGTAAAGATTACACTGCAACATAAAGTAAACATAAATCCTCACAACTGGACCAATAAACAACATTATGATAAACAAAGAAAATATTGATGTTGTCAGGAATTTCATTTTATTTGGGTCCAAAATCAATACCCATGGAAGCAACAATCAAGACATCAGACATCGTATTGCACTGGGCAAATCTGCTACAAAAGACCAAAGATGTCATTTTGAAAACTAAGGTGTGCCTGACCCAGGCCATGGTATTTCCAATTGCCTCACATTCATATGTAAACTGGACAATGAATAAAGAGGAATGAAGAATAATTAAAACCTTTGATTTATGTTATTGACAAAGAATATTAAATATACCATGAAGTTGCAGAAGAATGAACAGATCTGTCTTGGAAGAAGTACAGCCAGAATGCTCCTTTAGAAGCAAAATTGGTGAGACTTCATCTCGATACTTTTCTTTTTTAAAGTTTGTATTATGGATCTGTGTGATAATTTGCAGAGCAAACTTGTTTTCCATTCACCAGTTCATACACCACTTCATACATGATTGCAGTCCCAAGGGTGTAATATCACTCTTCTCACTTTCTCCCTGTGGTTCCTAGAAATTTACCCCTTTTTCTTTTTCTTATTCCTTCCTGCCTCTGAGTTTTATTCCTAGCCAAAGCAGCACTTTTGATCACATATGGCCAATTGTTCTAGGAAATGCATAACCCTCTAGTGTTATTGTTCACCATGTTGGCCTGTCCATTGCTTGGCTGAAAGTAAAGCCACTGGGAGAGGCTTGAAGGACTAAGGGCCACAGTCTCAGGGATTCCACCAGTCTCTATCCTACCATTAAGCCTGATTTTGTGTGTGTGTGTGTGTGTGTGTGTGTGATTTTGAATTTTGTTTCATATTTTTCTCCCAGTCTTGTGGTCCTTTTCAGAGTGGTCAGTAGTGGTACTAGGGTACCGTTTTGTTCTTCTGATCTCAGGATCAAGGATACTGAGGTTTGCATGGTCCATTAGTACTTTGGATGATTTATTTCCATGCATCTTTGATTTTCTTCATTCTTCTTTGCTTCGGACAAAGAAAGACCAACAGTTGCACCTTAGATGGTCACTTGTTAGCTTTTAAGACCCTAGTAACTAATCACTACAGTAAGAAGTAGAACACTGTCTTTGTAAACTATGTTATGCCAATTGAGCAATTGAGTTGGCTGTACCCTGAGACTATGGTTCTAAGCCTTTAAGTCCAGTGATTTATTACGTCAAGGTGTTTGGTTATGACTAAGAAGTTTCCACAACTTAGTCCCCTTGATTGCTCTACTATATATATGGATATATTACAGCACATACAGTAGGCATATAGCGATATCCTCTGCCAAACCTATATGTGGCAGTGAGTGTAGTCGTTTGCATGCTCTGTTCAACCTGCCTGTCTACTTATGTAGCCACTCATAGATTATTGTTTGTTGTTATTGATATTGCATAATTGGGTGTGTAATGGTATTTCCCCTTTTTTTCTGTAACTCTTGTGCACCTCTTCCTGTCTACCTTTTCATTGGTGCTTTAGACATATTATCAGGAGGGACAATGTCCTGGAGAAGAACATTGTGCTTGGAAAAGTACAGGTCAGTGAAAAAGAGGAAACCACTCAATGAGATGAGTTGACACAACGGCTGCAATAATGGGCTCAAGCAAAGCAACAATTTTGATGATGGTACAGGACAAGGCAGTGATTCATTCTGCTATCCATAGGGTTGCTATGAGTTGGAACCAACTCAATAGCACTTAACAGCAACAACAATATTTATATGGTGAATTACACTAATTATCTAAGGTTCAATCAAATTGTATTTTGAGGATAAACCTCACTTGCTAGTGATCCATTTATTTATAAATTGTTGCATTGATGGATTTTAATAGCTGGTATTTTGATAGTAATATTTGCTCTAGGTTAAAAAGAGATTGTTATCTTTTATTTTTTCCCCCTCCCCGTACTGTCTTGTTTGCATTTTGCATAGATGTTCATCTTCAAAAACCAAGTTGGGAATGTTTCCCTATTCCTATCTTCTAAGAGTTAAAGTTTATATTCAATTAACCCATAATGTCATTTGAACATGAAATATCTTTGATTTTAGATCTGAACAGCTCTGCAAATACAAAATAATATAAATACAATAATCATACCTAGATGAATGCTATCAAAGATAAAGAGGAAAATATTAAGAACACTCAGAAAATAAATTATATACTAGGAAACAATAATAACAATGAGTTGAATTTTGAAAGAAAAATTTAAAGTAAATGTTACAATATTTAGGAATACAGAATGATAGATGGCAATGATGATTTTAGAGAGCTGGAAATTTTGCTTGCCTCTACTAAATGTAGTTGGCTTTACCTACATACAATGCTAATTATATAAAATGTCAAAACCAATAATAAAAATGTACATTTTGAATAAACATGAAAATACCAAAATTTGAAATTCTGTTTTTCTTTTGGGACCTCTCACCAGAAAACCTCAAGATACAATTTTTTCTAACTTAATTTTCTAAATCTGAATCTTGTTCAATTGTTATCACAAAGCTTTATTGTGAAAATAAATCATTTTAACATTACTTTCTTTTAATGTACTGTCATTATATTTATCTACATGTTTCCCAGTCAACAACAAGATGGTATATAAACTCATTTCTCTTTGCTGTTCCCCACTAAAAACCTGGATATAATACAACAAGCTATCTACCCAAGGCATTTGACTGCTAACCAGACAGCTGGTGGTTCAAATCCACTAGCCACTCCTCTGAAGGAAGATTGGGAAATCTACTTCCATAGAGATACCACCTAGGAAACCCAAGGAGGGATTTCTATGAGTCAGAAACAACTCAGTGACAGTGAGTTTGGTTTTGTTTTTTGGATCATAGGAGAACTCTAATGTGGGAGCAAGAGGAAGTCAGATATGATTGGAACCACAGACTTGGGGAAACACACAGGAAGTCAGATTTCCAAAACTCCATCCAGTGGCAGAAGGCAACCTAGTCCCCATGGTGAGATTAATAATTAACTCCATGGTTGAATCTCCTAGAGCAACTGAGTAGCTGCTTTAGGGATATGGGCTGCTTCCAGTATATAGGCAACAACGTTGAGGAAGGTCTCCACCTTATGGCACGCTTGAACACTGCATGTAGCCAAGTCATTGTTCAGCAGCCTGCCATGTAACCCTGCCAATCATGGGAGCTTTTCAGGACTGGAATCAATGGCCTGCTGTGTGGTTTGGTACTATCAGGACTGTGCCATTTTGCTTGTCGACCTTGAGCTTGTGAGCCTCAAAAGCCATAGCCTGAGTGACGAAAAGCCTCTAACTTCAGTGGGCTGGAAGCAAGAGGCAGAGCTAAAGCCCAAGGTTGAGAAGTTTCACCCAGCCCCGAGAGCCCAGCACTTTGAACTCAGACTTCTAACCACCAAAACTGTAAGAGAATAAACTCCTGTTTGTAAAGTCACTCCCATTTGTGGTATATTCTTGTCAGATAGGCACTAGGTAACCAAAACAGTGACCCCCATGGTGTTTCCAATGTCATAAATCTTTATGGATGCAGATCACCTCATATTCCTCCTATGGAGCTGCTGATGGGTTTGAACTGACAATCTTCTGGTTAGTAGGCAAACACCTTAAGCACTGTGACACCAGAGCTCCTTAGTCTTGGAATGCACCAAATATCAATCAGAAAAAACTGAGATCAGTTGGGCTAGATGTCATGTCTGTGGAAGCCAAAGTGGGCATAGTTTCATGTTCTTTCCCTGCAGACCTGGCAATCTTCCCCTACAAATTGTGGCACCAGGCAGCCCAGGGATCTACCTTTCATATCTGCAGGTAGTAACATTAGGGATCAGGTAGGATCCCTGTTGGCAGCTAGACCATAGTCCATGAAAGTAGGCTAGGTCTTACACATAAAACTTAGATAGGGTGATTATCAGGTAAGCTGTTAAACTCATTGCTTTTTTTTCCTCCCGTCATTCTCATAATCATCACTATGTTTGAGCTCACTGTTGTAGCTACTGTGGCTATCCATCTAACTGTCTTCCTCTTTTTCACTGACCTTCTACTTTACCAAGCCTGATGTCCTTCATGATAACGAGTCCAAAACACATAAGATGAAGCCTTTCCATCCTCACTTCTAAGCAGCATTCTGGCTGTACTTCTTCCAAGATTGGTTCTTCTGACATTAAATATTCTTTGCCATGATAATCCAAATGCATGAATTCTTCTTCCATTTTCCTTATTCATTGTTCAAGTTCCCCCTGCATATGAGGCAACTGAAACTACCATGGCTTGGGTCAGGGGTACTTTAGTCTTCAAAATGAAATCTTTGCTTTTTAATACTTTCAAGAGGTCTTTTGCAGCAGTTATGCTCAATGCAATACAGCATTTGATTTCTTGACTGCTGCTTCCATGGGGGGCTGATTGTGGATCCAAGTAAAATGAAATCCTTGGCAATGTCAATCTTTTCTCTGCTTATTGTGACGTTGCTTATTGGTCCAGTTGTGAGGATTTTTGTTTTCTTTATGTTGAGGTGTAATCTTTTATTTTGTTTTGGTTTCTTTATGTTGAAGTCTTAGATATTCATCAATAAGTGCTTCAAGTCATCTTCACTTTCATCATGCAAAGTTGTGTTATCTGCATATCATAGGTTGTTAATGAGTCTTCCTCCCATTCTGATGCCATGTCTTTTTTCATATAGTGCAGCTACTTGGATTATTTGCTCAGCATACAGACTGAATAAATATCATGAAAGGATACAACCTTAATGTGCACCTTCTTGATGTTAAACCATGAAGTTTTCTTTTTATTTCTAAAAAATACCTCTAGGTCTATGTGCATTGTTCACATGAGCACAATTACATGTCTGGAATTCCCATTTGTCAAAATGTTATCTATAATTTATTATAATACACAGTTGAATGCCTTTGCAAAGGTTAAAAAAAAGTAAACATCTTTATTCTTGGCTTTTAATCAAGATTCATGTGACATCAGCAATGATATCTTTTATTCCACGTTGTCTTCTGAATCCAGATTTTTCTGGTAGTTCCTTGTTAATGTACTGCTGCAAACATTTTTTAATTGTCTTTGGCAAAATTGTACCTATATGTGATGTTAATGATATTGTTGATAATTTCCAAATTCTGTTTGATAACCTATCAGGAATGGGCACAAATATGGATCTCTACCAATCAGTTGTACAGGTAGTTGTCTTCAAAATTTCTTGGCATAGACGAAAGAGTGCTTCTAACTTTGCATCCATGTTTTGAAACATCTCTATTGATACTCTACCATTTCCTGAAGACTTGCTTTTCACCAAAGCCTTCAGTGCAACTTGGACTTCTTTCTTCATTACTATTGATTCTTGATCGTATGCTAGCTCCTGAAGTGGCTGAAAATAGACCAATTCTTTTTGGTACACTGAATGGGTATTCCTTCCATCTTCTTTTGATGCATCCTGTGTTATTTAATATTGTCTCCATAGAATCCTTTAGTATTGCAACACAAGGTTTGAATTATTTTCTTTTGCTCTTTCAGCTTGAGAAATGTCAAGCGTGTTTGTTTTCCTTTGGGTTCTTTACCTTCATGTCTTTGTGTATATCTTTATACTACTTTTTATCCTAGAGTTGCCCATTGAAAA
>NW_006921611.1:9089143-9090352 GCF_000298275.1 Orycteropus afer afer
TTTTTTTTTTTTTTGCTTTCTTCACGTATGATGTTCTGATATCCTTCCACAACTCACCTGTTGGCAGTCATTTGTGAGCAATGTGTCAAACCTATTCTTGCAATTATTTCTAAATTCAAATGGGATGTACTCAAGGTTGTACTTTGGTTCTTCTGAATTTAATTTTCTTCAGCTTCAACTTAAACTTACATATGAGTAATTAATTGATGGGCTGTTCTCTAGTTGGCCCCTGACCTTGTTCTGACTGATGATATTGAATTTTTCCATCATCTCTTTCCACAGATATAATTCATTTGGTTTCTTTGTATTCCATCCAGAAAGATCCATGTGTATAGTTGTCTTTTATGATGTTGAAAAAAGGACAATGCCCACTGCCCACGAGTTCTCCCCTAACATGATCCTGGTCTCTGCTGGGTTTGATGCTGTCCAAGGACATCAATCTCCACTGGGTGGCTACTCTGTCACCACCTTATGTTTTGGCCACTTGATCAGGCAGCTGATGATGCTGGCAGGAGGCTGGGTGAGTTCAATTCCACATCTTAAGGGTTACTAGGGACCATAGTCGCGGGTCTCACCAGGCTTTATCAGACCAGCAAATCTGGGCTTTATTTTTTATTTTATTTTTTTTATGATTTTGAGTTTTGTTCTACATAGTTTCCCTACTCCATCCAAGATCTCCTGCACTGATTCCCCTGTGATTGTTTGACAAGTAGCTGGGCACCATATATGAACTTGGTATATTTTTTAAAAAATGCTTTCACTATTTTGTGTATGCCTCTTTTAAGCAAATTACAGTTTGCACTGAACACTTTCCCTTGTTACCCTCCCAAGAGGGATCGGGTCTCTGGGAGCAAGGTAAGCACGGGCAGGCTTGTGCTTACTCACTGATCTGCACTGAACACTTTCCCTTGTTACCCTCCTGAGAGGGACCAGGTCTCCGAGAGTAAGGAAAGCACAGGCGGGCTTGTGCTTAGTCCCTGGGAGTAAGGTAAGCACGGGCAGGCTTGTGCTTAGTAACCGGGAGCGAGGTAAGCACGGGCGGGCTTGTGCTTACTCACTGATCAGCATTGAACACTTCCCCTTGTTACCCTCCCGAGAGGGACCAGGTCTCCGGGAGCAAGGTAAGCATGGGTGTAGCACAGAGTAGCAGGCCAGAAAAGCAGGAGAAAGGCGATAAAACCCAGGAAGCCAAAGAGAAGAGCAATCAGC
>NW_006921611.1:9093354-9115896 GCF_000298275.1 Orycteropus afer afer
GAGATGGATTGATACGGTGGCTGCGATGATGGGCTCAAGTATAGCAGGGATTGTCGGGCTGGCGCGGGATCGGGCAGTGTTTCGTTGTGCTGTTCATGGGGTCGCTATGAGTCGGAAACGACTTGACGACACTTAACAACAACAACAACAACAACAGTTATATATTCTCTGGTTTACAATAGATGAGTTTATGTCATACATATTTATGATAAGTATGAAAATATTTGTTCCCACTGTTCCTGTTTTGTATTTTTCATTTATCACATGTTGCAGAGTATGTTTAAAGGATGCTAGTAAGAGGGAAAATTAGTATAAGCATTTTGAAAATGTACCTGAATGAAATATACCTTTCATTAAGAAACTTCCTTCATATATTAACTTTTTTATCTCAACTTTAATATATGCCCTTATCAATATATGCTCTATCTCTTAATAACAAATTAGAATATATGTTCCAATATGTTGTTGTTGTTGTTATGTGCTGTTGAGTCAGACGCGACTCAGAGCAACCTCTCCTTGGGTTTCCAAGGCAGTATCACTACAGAAGTAGATTGCCCCATCTTTCTTCCAAGGAGTGGCTGGTGGGTTTGAACCACTAGCCTTCTGGTTAGCAGTCAAGTGCCTTCAGGAGCTACACTACCAGAGCTCCTATGTTCCAATATATTCTATCTTTAAAAAATGTCTTGGGTATCTTTCCTTTAGTCATCTTCCACACTCATCCTTCTCATCACTGCCTAGATTCTCTCATTATCTTTTCTTCACAGATAAATTTATTGAAAATAATAAAACTGAAATAGTTTCTTCCTCTATTTCATAGCATATTCCAATTTTACACTATTTGAAATCTGCTTTCTGGTACTGAGCATAAATAAATAAATAAATAAATAAATAAATGAGATCCAAAGCAAGAAGAAGAAAACTGGCCTAATCATATAGATTAGTAATCTGCTCAACTATAGAAATTTACTAAAAATAAATGGACATTTTTGGTTTATTATATTAAATTAAAAAAAATCAAAAGTTTAGATGATAGAAAAATAATATTGATCTTATTTCTTTTAATAAGTTAAAAGTGAATTTTAATTTTGTTTTAAATTTGTTATTAATACTCACGAGGATCAGGGGGAAAATTTCCACTGTCAACACTGCCTCCAGGCCATGTATTAGATAGAGTTGAACAATCTGGAGGCAAATATCGATCCTCACAGTGGCAGTTCCTTCTATTATTGCACCTCTGAAACCAGAAGAAATGATATTTGGTAGGTACCCAAAATCATGTAACTTCAACTAGCATTAAATGGCTAACATAACATATGTTGTTGCTGTTGTTAGATGCTGTCAAGGCAAAGCAACCCCCCACACAAGAGAACAAAACACTGTTCTTTGTTATAGCCACTGTGTTAATCCACCTCATTGAAAGTCTTCCTCTTTTTTACTAACCCTCTACCTTACCAAGCATAATGTGCTTCTCCAAGGACTAGTGCTACCCAGATAGTATGTCCAAAGAAAGTGAGATGAAGTCTCACCATTCTCACTTTCAAGAAGCATTCTGGCTGTACTTCTTCAAAAAAAGATTTGTTCTTCTTCTGACAGTCAAAGGTTTATTCAAGATTCTTTGCCAATATTATAATTCAAATGCATCAATTCTTTTTCAGTCTTCCTTATTCATTGCCCATATTTTACATGGATATGAGGTAACTGGAAATATCATAGCTCAGGCCTACCTGAGTCCTCAAAATGACATCTTTGCTTTTAACACTTTAACCAGGTCTTTTGCCACAGATTTGTGCAAAGCAACACATAATTTGATTTCTTGATTGCTGTCTCCATGAGTGTGAATTGTGAATCCAAGTAGAATGAGATCATAGGCAACTTCAATATTTTCTCCATTTATCATGATGTTACTTATTGCTTCAGTTGTGAGGATTTATGTTAAGGTGAAAATATACTGAAGAATGTTGTCTTTGATCTTCATCAGTAAGGACTTCAGATTTTTTCACTTTCATCAAGTAAAGTTATGTCATGTGTGTATCATAAGTTGTTAATGAATCTTACTCCAATTCTGATGTCATGTTCATCTTCATATAGTCAAACTTTTTGCATTATTTGCTCAGCGTACATATTGAATAAATGTGTTAAAAGGATACAATTCTGACACACAGCTTTCCTGATTTTCAACCACACAGTATCTCCTTGTTCAGATCAAACTACCACCTCTTGATCTATGTACAGTTTTCACATGAGCACAATTATGTGTCTTGAATTCCCATTATTTACAATGTTATCCACAATTTGTTATGCTCCACACAGTCAAATTCCTTTACATAATCAATAAAATACAGGTATAGATCTTTCTGGTATTGTCTTCTTTTAGCCAAGGTTCATCTGACATCAGCTGGGATATCCCTTGTTCCTTGTTCCACATTCTCTTCTGAACCCACCTTGAATATTTCTGTCAGTTCCCTGTTAATGTAATGCTGCAGCCTTTTTGAATTACTTTCAGCAGCATTTTACTAGTGTGTGCTATTAATAATATTGTTTGATAATTTCTAAATTCTGGTGGATCACCTTTTTTTGAAATGGGCAAAAATATTGATCTCTTCCAGTCAGTTGGCCAAGTAGATGTTGGCCAAATTTGTTGGCATAGAGGATTGAGCACTTCAGCATTGCATCCATTTGTTGAAACATCTCAATGGGTATTTCATCAATTTCTGGAGCCTTGTTTTATACCAGTGTCTTCAGTATAACTTGGACTTCTTTCTTCAGTATCATCAGTTCTTGACAATATGCTACCTCCTGAAAAGGTTGAACACCAATTAATTCTTTTTTGGTACAATGACTCTGTATATTCCTCCTATTTCTTTTCAGGCTTCCTGCATCATTCAATTATTTGCCCATACAATACTTAAATATTGCAACTTGAAGCTTGAAATTTTTCTTCAGTTCTTCGAGCTTGAGAAATACCCATTTTTTTTCTTTTTTGTGTTTTTTCTTTTGTGTTTTCTAACTCCAAGTCTTTACACATTTCATTATAATACTTTGTCTTCTAGAGCCACCCTTTGAAATCTTTTGTTTGCCTCTTTTATTTCAACACTTTTTCCTTTTGCTTTAGCTACTCTGCATTAAAGAGAAAGTTTCAGTGTCTCATGACATCCATTTTGGTCTTTTCTTTATTTTATGTATTTCTAATGATCTTTTGCTTTCTTCATGTATGATATCCTTGATGTTATCCCACAAGTCATCTGGTCTTTGATCTTTTGTGTTCAATGAGTCAAGCTATTCTTGATATGGTCTCTAAATTCAGATGGGATATATTCATTCATTGTTGCATTTTGAGTTCTGTGGACTTGTTTTAATTTTCTTCATCTTCAACTTGAACTTTCATAGAAGTAATTGATGGTCTGTTCAGCACTTGGCCCCTGGCCTTGTTCTGACTATTGATATTGTCCATTGTCTTTTTCCACAGATGTAGTTGAATTGATTCCTGTATTTTCCATCTGATGAAGTCCATACGTGAAGTTGCCTATTCTGTTGTTGAAAAAAAAAAAAAAAGATATTTGCAATGAGTAAGTCATCTGTCTTGCAAAATTCTATCATGTGATCTCTGGAATCATTTCAGTAACCAAGGCTAGATCTTGTAACTACAGATCCTTCTTTGTTTCCAACTTTTGCACTCTAATCACCAATAATTATCAATCCATTTTTATTGAGCTTTTTTTTTTAATTTTGACTGCAGAAGTTGGGAAAAATTATCAATTTATTCATCTTTAGCATTAGTGGTTGGTGCATAAATTTGAATAACAGTCATATTAACTGGAGTTCCTTATAGTCATATCAATATTATCCTATCACTGATGGCATTGTACTTCAGGAACTATCTTGACATGTTCTGTTGGACAATGCATATGACACCATTCCTCTCTAATTTGTCATTCCCAACATAGTAGAGCATATAATTGTCTCATTCAAAATGTCCAATACCAGTACATGCCAGCTCACTAATACCTAACATATGAATCTTTATGCATTCTATTTCATTTTTCATAAATTCCAATTTTCCTTGATTCACATATCATACATTTCACATTCTGATTATTAATGGATGTCTGGAGTTGTTTCTCATCATTTTAAATCATGCTACATAACAAAAGGAAGGTCCTGAATTCTTTATCTTCATCCATATCATTAAGGTCTACACTACTTTAGGAGGCAGCTCTTCCCCAAATGTAGTTTGAGTGACTTCCAACATGAAGGGCTCATTTTCCAGCACTATATCATACTATATTCTGATGCTACCCATAAGGTTTTCATTGCCAATTTTTTCAGCAGTAGATCACCAAGTTCTTCTTCCCTGTCTGTCTTAATATGGAAGTTTCTGCTGAGCTCTCTTCACCATGGGTGACCCTGCTGGTATTTGAAATACCAGTGGCATAGCTTCCATCACTCCTCGAAACGAAGATGGGGCAATCTATATCTATAGTGATACTGCCTTGGAAACCCAAGGAGGGGTCGCTATGAGTTGGGTTCGACTTGAGGGCACATAACAACAACAAACAACAGCTTCCATCATCATAGCAATATGCAAGCTGCTACAGTAAAACAAACTGACAGAAGAGTGGTAGGGTTAACATGTAGATATGATATGAGTATGTATGTGTGTTTGAGTCTATATGTGTTGGTCCTGGAAAAAGTGTGACTGCTTTCCTTTTTGGCTTAGTTACTGATACTTACTCCTTGAAAATTGCATTTTCTAGTGGAACATTCTGTAGGCAAAAGATTGTTTTCCACACATATGCTCTTCATACAAATCTAAAACAAACAGTTAAGACATAATAATTTAATTCACACATATTTTGGAATTTATAGATTAATAAATGAGTTACACATTAGAGTGAGAACTAAGATGGTTATTAAAGAAATATTAATCACTGGAACTAATAACTGGATGATGCACTGAATTTACATGGTTGAGCCAAACTGAAATGCCCTAACCTTCATAGAAGTTACCAAAACCAAACCAAACTCATTCCTGTTGAGTTAGATCCAACTCATAGTGACCCCTACTTGGGTTTCTGAGGCAGTATCACTACAGAAGTAGATAGCCCAATCTTCCTTCCTAGGAATGGCTGGGGGGTTTGAACTGCCAGTCTACCCATAAGCAGTCAAATGCCTCAGGCACTATGCCACTAGAGCTCCCTCATAGAGTTTAGATGGTGGACAATATCACAGACATAAAAAAATGGAGATCTTGGATACAGTTGGAGGAAAAATGTAGAACGAAATTCAAAAACACAAAAATGACCAGAATTACCAGCCATAGAGAGTCTAGGATTACCCAAGACTGTGGCCCCGGGCTACCTTTGGGCCTAGAATTGGATTCACTCCCATGGATTGGCTCTCAGTCCAACAGTAGAAAGACCTACATGCAGAACACCTACCCCAAGGCAATGCATCCACCTACTCTAGGGAGATACACCCCTTAGATGAATCAGCCATGGGACACCGGGGGGCAGCATTCACATAGAGGGAAAGCTGGACAGGCAGGAGTGCATAGTTAAGAAGGGCACAGGGCAGGGGTAGTCATAGGTATAGGAGGGGAGGAGAGTTTGTTATGGTCCAGGATGGTATTCAGGGCATGAAATAAAGTGTACACAAACTGTTGAATGTAAAACAAATTTGCTCTGTAAATTTGCATCCAAAGCACAAACAATTAAAAACATATACTTGCACATACAGACATACACATACACACACAAGGTAATTAATACAATGAAAAAAAAATGTATAGAGTATTATGAAAACAAAACATAGTGATCTGTAAGTTCTGGCCCAGAAAATATGGTCTTGGATCTGTTTTTCATGCTCCTGAGGATGTACCAATGTAATTTCTGGAAATAATGAAAGATGGAACCAAAGGAAAACTGATTGTTGGAAAAAGAATATGAACTTGTGAAGATTTTAGGACTTAACAAAAAAATATAGCAACAAGATGTCATATGAATCCCTGGCCAATATAAGAAGGCAACACAAATTTGACATGGGTATATTGTAATAGCCATATCACATAAGTATATTATAATATCCTGTATGTAAATTGTAATATAGAGAGCAACCACCAAGAAATGTATACAAAGAGATACACTCAAAAACATTATAAATACATCAAGATGGTAATGTTACATAACCTACAAGTAGGCTAGAAAAAAAAGACAGGCAAATAAGACACAGAGGAAACAAGCAGAAAGCAAATAATAAAATGGCAGATTTAAGTTTTAACATATCAATATTTACATTATCTGCAAATGGTCTTCATATACCATTTGAAAGAAAGATATTAGCTAATTGATTCAAAAAAAAGAAAAAAAAATGACCCAATTATTTGCTGTTAACATGAGATTTACTTTGAATTAATGACAAAGCTATGTTGAAAGTAAAAGTATGGAAAGTATGTGCAATGCAAACATTAATTAAAAAAAAATAATAAAGGCAACTATAACTATATTAATATCCAATAAAGTAGTTGTGGTAGTTAAGTTGTGTGTCAACTTGGCTGGGCCTGGTTTTGAGTGGCTGGGCAGCTGGATGTAGTTATTTCCCATGATGAGATTGGTAATCATCTCCTGACTAGTCTGCTTCTAGTACATAAGATGACAGCTTTGAGAAAGGTCTTAGAGGGTTTTGGCATGCTTGGACCCTGCATGTAACTGACTCTTCATCTCAATGGCTTGTTATGTTGTCTGCCAACCTTGGGAATGTTAATGGACTTGAATTAGTGGCCTGCCATATTTCTTGATAATCTTGGGACTGTGCCATCTTACTTGTCGAACTTTAATTTGTCAGCCTCAGTAGCCAGCAGCTGCCTGATCTAAGAGATGCCTCCAGCTTCAATGGGCTGGGAGAAAGAGGCAGAGGTGAAGGCCAAGGTCAAAGGGCTTTCAGCCAGTCTCTAGAGCTGGCAATTTGAACTTGGACTTCTAACCTCCTAAGTGTAAGAGAATGAATCCCTGTGTGTTCAAGTCATCTACCTGTGGTATTTTCTGTTAGAGTGGCACTAGATAACCAAAACAGTAGTGATCATAGAAAAATATTCTAGAGTCATAGAAGAGCATTACATAATAAAGAAAGGGTTAATTCACCAAGGATACATAGAAATTTTAAACATGTGCACACCAAACAGAAGAATCTCAAATAAAAAGAGCAAAAATCGCAAGTATTGGAATGAGAAACAGGTATACCCAAAATTATAGTTGAGAACTGCAACATGCCCCCCAAAAAATAAAAATCATTGCTGTCAAGTCAATTTCAAGTGATAGTGACCCTATGAGAAAGAGTAGAACTACCAAATAGAGTTTCCAAGGCTGTAAATATTTAAAGAAGCAAACTGCCACATCTTTCTCCCATCAGTAGAGTGGCTGTGGGTTTGAACTGCTGACCATTATGTTAACAGCTGAGTTTTAACCACTGTACCACTAGGGCTCCTTAGTGGTAAGATTACTAGAAAGTAAAACAAGAAGAATATAGAAGGACAGTATAATCAATCAACAGGATCTAATTGACACAGATAAACATACCAACTAACAAAAACAGAATACGTTTTTTTTCTAGAGTTCATGACACATTTACAATGATAAATCATGTTCTTGGCCATTAAAAAAAATTAAAGGAATTGATACTATAAAGACTATTTTCCCTCAGACCATAATTTAATCAAAGTAGAAATCAGTAATAAAAGATTAACACAAAAATCTTTAAACTCTTATAAATTAAGCAGCACACTTCCAAAAATATAAAAATTTATCAATCAAAGAGAAAGTCTTAAAGGAATTAAAAGTGTATATAGATATGTTTCAAAATAAAAATATAGCATATCAAAATTTGAGGGATATAAGTAGCACAGGGTTGAAATGGAAATTTATAACATTAAAATGATTGCATTAGAGGAGAAAGGCCTGAAATCAAAAAATCCATTTTCTTACCTCAAGAAAGGTGAAAATGAATAGCAGGAATCAATTAAATTAAAAATAATAAAACATTAGCAAAAATCAATGACACATAGAGTTGTTTTTTTGAAATCTCACTGGACTTGATAAATCTCTATTTAACCAGCTATCCTGAAGGAGCAAATACTTAGACCTGTGGGCTCAGGACGTGGTCTCAGGGGATATCTCAGGGGACATCAAGATCAATTGGCATAACATACTACACAAAAACATTGTTCTACATCCTACTTTGGTGAGTAGTGACTAGGGTCTTAAAAACTTGCAAGTGGCCATCTAGATACAACAATGGGACTCTCCTTGCCAGAGCAAAGAACAATGAGGAAAACAAAAGATGCATGGAAACAATTAGTCCAACAGATTAGTAGACCATGTGATATTCAGCCTATATGACCATGAGACCAGAAAAACTAGATGGTGCCCAGCTACCACTGTCAACCACTTGAAGGAGGATCAGTGCATGAGATCCTGGAGAGTAGGAGAAAAATTTGGAACACAACTCAAAATCATAATAAAAGACTAGGTTTGCTGGTCTGATGGAGCCTGCTGAGACCTCTGAGACTATGGCCCCTTCAGGTCTGGAACTGAACTCACTCCTGTGGCTTCTAATCAAACAATGGACAGGCATATGGGGTGGACATTTACATCAGGTAGACACAATCTTTGGAGTGATCAATCATGGGAGAACAGGAGTAGAGTGTTTTCAGAGGGAGATAGCTTGGGGTTGGGGGTGGTGCATGGGAAGGAAAGACACAAGAACAGGTAACTATGGGGAGGAAGTAGGAAGAGGTCTGTTACATTGTGGGGAGTTGCAGTCAACATCATGAAACAAAATATGTATGAGCTGATGTATGGAAAATGAATTTTCTCTGTAAACTTTAAGTCCTTTGCTCTGTAAACTTTAACTCAAATCACAATAAAAATTTTAAAAAATGTAAAACAGTTAATTAAATTTAAAAAAGAAAACAAGGAGAGAACACAAGTGATAATAATGAAACAGGAGAAATCACTACAGATCCTGCAACCATTAACAGGATAAGAGGGTAACACTTCAAGCAACTTTATGCTCATAATTTCAGCAAGTAATAAATGTCATAAGTCCCTGAAAACTGTAAGCTACCACAACTAAACCAAAAAATTAATAATCAAATTTTCCCATAACCACTAAAGTAATTGAATAGATAATAAACACAAAGCTTCTTCTCTCCCCTACCATGACAATAAGTTATTTCTAATGAATTTTACCAAATTAGAATTGAGAGTCCAAACAGGAACTCTCTCCTATTTATGCTCAAATGATTATCAAGTGTACCAAGACAATTCAATGGAGGAAGATTATTCCTTTTTACAAAAAGTACTTGAGCAACTTGGTATCTACATTAAAAGGAATGAAATTTGATGCCATCATCACACCATTTACAAAAATTAACTCAAAATTGAATGAAAATAAATGTACATGCTAAAATCATAAAACTTGGAGAAGGAATTACAGGATTAAATCTTTGTGATGTTGTATTAAGATTCTTAGATATGACACCTAAATTTACCAAAGAAAATAATAGAATAGTCAGACCATATCACAATTAAAAACTTTTGTGCTTCAAAGGATACCATCAGGAAAGTAAAAAGACAAGCAATAGAATGGTAGAGAGCATTTGTATATAAAGGGTTCTTAGAACTCATCAATAAAGACAAATAACCCATTTAAAAATAGTCAATAGGTTTGAATAAACACATTTAAAAAAGGTACACAAATGTCCGATAAATGTATTAAAATTCAACCTCATTAGTCATTAGAGAAATGCAAATGAAAACCACAAGATACTACTTCATACTTACTAGGATGGCTGGAATAAAAAAGATGGATTCTAACAAGCAGTTACCAGGACTCGGATAATTTTGGACCCTCATACATTGCTCATGTTGTTGTTGTTATTATGTGCCATCTCATGGATATATAAAGTAGTATTGTTGTTGTTAAGTGCATCCGGTCATTTCTGACTCATAGCGACCCCATGCACAGCAGAATGAAACACTGCCTGATCCCGCGCCAGCTCCACGATCACTGCTATTCTTGAGCCCATCATCGCAGCCATGGTGTCAATCCATCTCGTCAAAGGTCTTCCCCTCCTTCGTGGACTCTCTACCTTACCAAGCATGATATCCTTCTCCAGGGAATGGTCCCCTTTGACAACATGACCAAAGTAAGTGAGACGAAGTCTGGCCATCCTCTCTTCCAAGGAGCATCTCAGCTGCACTATCTTAGGACAGAGCTGTTAGTTCCTTTGGCAGTCCATGGTACCTTCAGCATTCTTTGCCAGCACCACAACTCAAAAGCATCAACTCTTCTTTGATCTTCCGTATTCAAAGTCCAACTCTCACATGCATATGAGGCGATTGGAAATATCATGGCTTATGTCATGTGCACCTTAGTCCTCAAGGAGAAATCCTTGCTCCTCAGCACTTGATACATTTCCTTCGCAGTTGACTTTCCCAATGCTACATGTCATCTAATATCCTGACTGCTGCTTCCGTTGGCATCGATTGTAGAACCAAGCAATGTGAATTCTTTGACAACCTCAAACTTTTCTCCATTTATCATGATGCTGCTTATTGGTCCAGTTGTGAGGATTTTTGCCCTCTTTATATTGAGATGTAATCCATACTGCAGACTGTGTTCCTCAGTCTTCATCAGTAAGTGTCTCAAGTCATCCTCACTTTCAGCAAGCAAAGCTATATCATCAGCACATCTCAGGTTGTTAATGATTTTTCCTCTAATCCTGATGCAATGTTTTCTTCATGTAGTCCAGCTTCTCGGATTATTTGCTTAGTATATAGATTGAATAAGTATGGAAAAAGGATACAACCCTGACATGCTCCCTTCCTGATTTTAAACCATGCAGTTTCCCCTTGTTCCATTTGAATGACAGCCTCCTGGTCAAGGTACAGGTTCTTCATGAGTACAATCAAGCATTCGGGAATTCCCATTCTTTTCAGTGTTGTCCATAATTTGTCATGATCTACACAATCAAATGCTGTTGCATAGTCAATAAAGCATAAGTAAACATTTTTCTGGTATTCTTTGCCTTGAGCCAAGATCCATCTGAAAGCAGCTAAGATATCCTTAGTTCCATGTCCTCTTCTGAATCCAGCTTGCACCTCTGGAAGTTCTCTGTCAATATACTGCTGCAAACATTTTTAAATTATTTTCAGTAAGATCTTACTTGCGTGCGATATTAATGATATTGTTCAATAATTTCCACATTGTGTGGGATCACCTTTCTCTGGAATGGGTAAAAATATTAATCTCTTCCAGTCATTTGGCCAGGTATGTGTCTTCCAAATCTCCTGGCATAACAGAGTGAGTGCCTCCAGTGTGGGATCCGTTTGTTGAAATATCTCAATGGGTAATCTGTCAATTCCCGGAGACTTGTTCTTCACCAATTCTTTCATTTCAGCTTTCACTTCCTCCTCCAGTACCATTGGTTCTAGATCATATGCCACATCCTGAAATGGATGGAGATTGACCAGTTCTTTTTGGTACTGTGACTCTGTGTATTCTTTCCACCTTCTTTTGACGTTCCCTGCGTCATTCGCATTTTGCCCTTAGAATCTTTCAATATTGCAAATCAGGCTTAAATTTTTCCTTCAATTCTTTCAGCTTGAGAAATGCCAAGCATGTTCTTCCCTTTTGGTTTTCAAACACCAGGTCTTTGCACATTTCATTATAGTAATTGGCTTTGCCTTCTCGAGCTGCTCTTTGAAATCTTTGGTTCAACTCTTTTATCTTGTCACTTCTTCCATTTGCTTTGGCTACTCTCTGCTCAAGGGCAAGTTTCAGGGTCTCTTCTGTCAACCATTTTTGTCTTCTCTTCTTTTGTTGTCTTTTTAGTGACCTCTTGCTTTCTACATGGATGATGCTCTTGATGTCATCCCACAATTCATCTGGTTTCCGGTCATTGGTGTTCAATGCATCAAATCTATTCTTTCGATGGTCTCTAAATTCAGGAGGGATATATTCAAAATCATATTTGGCTCTCATGGACTTGTTTTAATTGTCTTTACGTTGAACTTGCATATGAGCAGTTAACGGTCTGTTTCACAATCAGCTCCTGGCCTGGTTTTGGCTGAAGATATTGAGTTTCTCCATTACCTCTTGCCACAGATGTAGTCAATCTGATTCCTGTGTGTTCTATCTGGTGAAGTCCACGTGTACAGCCGCCATTTGTGTTGTTGAAAAAGGTGCTTGCAATGAACAAGTCATTGGTCACGCAAAATTCTACCATGTGAGTTCCAGCATTATTTCTGTCTCCAAGGCCAAAATTTCCAACTATAGGTGATTTTTCTTTGTTTCCAACTTTTGCATTCCAGTCACCAGTGATAATTAACACATCTTGATTGCAAGTTTGGTCAATTTCAGAATGCAGAAGTTGATAAAAATCTTCAATTTCCTCATCTTTAGCTTTGGTGGTTGGTACATAAATTTGAATAATAGTTGTATTAACGGGTCTTCCTTGTAGGCGTATGGATATTATCCTATCACTGACAGCATTTTACTTCAGGACAGATCTTGAAACATCCTTTGTGATGATGAATGCCACGCCATTCCTCTTCAAACTGTCATTCCCGGCATAGTAGGTCATATGGTTGTCTGATTCAAAATGGCCAAAATCAGTCCATTTCAGCTCACTATAATGACAAGAATATCAATTTTTATGCCTTCTATTTCATTTTTGACAACTTCCAATTTTCCTAGATTCATACTTCATACATTCTATGTTCCAATTATTAATGGATGTTTACCACTGTTTCTCCTCAGTTTGAGTGGTGCCACATCAGCAAATGGAGGTCTCGAAAGCTTTACCTTATTCATATGAGTAAGGCTGGTTTTACTCTGATAATGCAGCTCTTTCCCAGTCCTACTTTGAGAGCTCTCTAAGCTAAGTGACTCATCTTCCTCCTCTGTATTGGACAGTGTGTCTGGACTATTCATAAATTTGCACAGTAATATATCAGACAGTGTTTCTCTGCTATTCATAAGATTTTCTCTGGCCAATTCTTTGAGAAGTGGATGGCCTCCTCCTTCTTCCTAGTCTGTCTCAGTCTGCAAGCCAGGCTGATACCTGTGCACCAGGTGCACCTCACTGGGTTTGAAATACCAGTGGCACAGCCTCAAGACTCATAGCAACATGTCACCACAGTAGGACAAACTGACAGACAAGTTTGACTCCCTTAGCTGTTGGAAACCCCTCCAACCACCCTTACCTGGATCCCTGCGGCTAACTCCTCGATCTGTTCCAGTCCCCTTTGCCTTTTCTGTCCTCTCCCTGCTTCCTGCCTCGTTGCTTGTGGGGGTTGGCCTGGGTTCCCTCTCCTCACCTGGCTCCCTGCGGTTGACTCCTCAATCTGTTCGTATCCCCTTTGCCTTTTCTGTCCTCTCCCTCCCTTCCTGCCTTGCTCCTTGTGGGGCGTGGCCTGGGTTTCCTGTCTTCACCTGGGTCCCTGAGGCTGACTCCTTGATCTATTCTGGTCCCCTTTGCCTTTTCTGTCCTCTCTCTGCTTCTCACCTCTCTGCCTGTTCTTGTTGTTGTTATTGTTATGTGCCATCAAGTTGGCCCTGACTCATAGTGACCCCTCCTTGGGTCCGAGGCAGTATCTCTATGGAAGTAGATTGCTCAACCTTCCTTTTGAGGAGTGGCTGATGGGTTTGAACCACCTGCCTTTTGGTTAGCAGTCAAGTGCCTTCAAACCTGCCTTTTGGTTAACAGTCAAGTGCCTTAGGCACTATGCCTGTTCTTAAGTCTCTGAAATCCAAATGAGAATGCTACCACTTTAAAATCCAAAATGGTTGCCACTTGTAAACATTCAAAATGGCTGCACCCTTGGTCACTTTAAATATCCAAAATGGCTGCCGCTTGTAAACATTCAAAATGGCTGCACCCTTGGTCACTTTAAATATCCAAAATGGCTGCCGCTTGTAAACATTCAAAATGGCTGCACCCTTGGTCACTTTAAATATCCAAAATGGCCACCTCTTTTGCGGGACCAGAAGGTGGGTGGGAGTGGGGGATGGCCGAACCTCCATTCACCAAGCAGGTATGGGGTATAAGAGTAACAAGGGGAATGTCACACCTTGTCAGTCTTCCAGGTCCAGAGTGTCCTTGGGGCTACTCGGATATCTTCTGGAGGCTAGAAGTCTGAATTCCAGGTGCTGGCTCTCACACTTATAGAAGCTGGCAAGTCCAAAGTTCTCAGATCAAACGTCAAGATGGAGGCTTTTCCCAACTCTTGCAGCTGCAGGTACTGAGGAGCTCAAGGTTGGCAGGAAGTACACTGGCTGTTAACTTCAACGAATGATGAATCCAAGATCTCCAGGCTGAATGGTGGATTGTTCGCTCATGGACAGGTGTAGGCAGCACAACAGAATCCCCTGCTACACTCCAACTATTTGTTTACCCCTCAGTAAGTCAGACCTTCTCAATGCTCTAACTCTGGGGCTCCATAAAAAGTTCAGCAAACTTTGAAGAATTCAAATGATGTTGAGTGTGTTTTCCAAACACTATGGAGAACACTTATAGAAGCTGGCAAGTCCCAAGTTTTTGGATCAAAAAACAAGCTGGAGGCTCTTCCTGACTCACACATAAAGTAGTACAGAAACTTAGAAAAATAGTTTGACAGTTCCTCAAAAATTAAATATAATTTACCATTCTTGTTGCTGTTAGGTGCCTTTGAGTTGGATGCAACTCATAGTGAGGCCATGCACAATAGAGCCAACACTGTCCAGTCTTGCACCATCATGACAATTTTTTCTATGCTTGAGCCCATGTTGCCTCCCCTATGTCAGTCCATTTACTTGAATGTCTTCCTCTTTTTTGTTGATCCTTTACTTTATGAAGCATTATATTCATCTCCAGGGATTGGTCCCTTCTGACAACATGACCAAAGTATGTGAGATAAAGTCTTGCCAACATCGCTATTAAGGAGCATTCTGGCTGTACTCCACCACTCCTCTGTCAGTGTGTCCTCCTATGGTGGCTTGCATGTTGCCGTGAGGCTGAAACTATGCCACAGGTATTTCAAGATGACTTGAAGCTTTTACCAATGAAGATCAAAGACTAAAATCTTCAGTATAGATGACATCTCAACATAAAGAAAACAAAAATACTCACAATTGGACCAACAAGTAACACCATGATAAATGCAGTGTTAAAGAGCAAAGATGTCAATTCAAGGATTAAGGTGCACCTAACCATGATATTTTCCATCACCTCTTAGGCATGTGAAAGTTGGGCAATGAATAAGGAAGACCGAAGAAGAGTTGATACCTCTGAGTTGTGATGGTGGTGAAGAATACAGAATAAAACATAAAGCATTTTTCAGAGAAATAGGAACTGTGGGAATTTATTACCAACAGTCTTGCACTACAAAGAAACTTCAAAGAAAGTTCTTCAGATAGAATGCATATGAAATCAGACAATAACTTGGATCCAAACAAAGAAATGAAGATCTCCAGAAATTTTTAAATGAAGGCAATTATAAAGGACCTTTTTTTCCTTATTATAATCACAATAAATTATTGTCTAAAGCAAATATAATAATATATTGTGGGTTTATAGCAAATACAAATTAAAATGTATGATAACAATATCACAAAAGATAGGAATATTAGGGTGTAAAATGTTGTAAGATTCTTACACTAAACATTAAATTTCAAATCTTATTTGAATATAAGATGTGATTAATTACAAGTGAATGTTCTAAATCTTAGGGACATCCCTAACTTTAAAAGAAAAAAAAAAAAAATCTTGAAACCAGATTTTGCCAACAATGAAGATAAAATAAAACCATGAAAATTAGTCAATCCAAAAATAGGACAAATTTGGAAAAGACAATAAAGAAAAAACAACTTGCAAGATGAAGCTTTTAATCTGTCCATATTGGTAATTATGTGTATAAATAAAAATCTTTAATATGAAGACTACATATAAGATTTTGAGGCACTCAGCCTACTGCAATTAGCTTGATCTCCACCATCTGCAAACATATAGGAAACATCTGATAAATCTTAATACAGTATTTTATAGCTACCATTTGGACAGTCTGTGCCTTCTCACTCAATCTCTGTAGATAAACTGGCTTCAATATGGACAGCTGGAATACTAGCTTCTCCAATGTCACCAGGGTTGCAAATTATTTTCTTTAGCTGGCTGCTGAAGTAGATGTCCTTTTAATAGAGCAACATCTTGGTCATGCTCAGAATATTGACACAGAGCATTGGTGCCTAATTAATTTCATCTTGTTCATCAACTGTAGGGATAGACGTAGCATGCTTCCTTTTTATTCCCTATGCTTTTCTACTCTTTCAGACTTACTGTAGGTATAATGGCTGGAAATCCAGCAGTGTCATAAGATCGAGAGGATACCTGGCCAGGATCTAAAGCTGAAAGCTCAAGAGTCAGAATTACTTATAACAGAGTGGAGCAACTACAACTTCACTGGACTGCTAGCCTGCACTATTACTTTGTTTGATGTTTGTGGAGAAGAAAAAAAAAAAAAAACTTACTTTCATCAAGTGTCACCAGGGTTGACTCATAGTGACCTCCATTGCATTTCTGAGGTGGTAAATTTTTACAGAAGTAGATTGCCCCATCTTCCTTCCATGGAGTGGCTGGTGAGTTTGAACCTATAACTTTCTGGTTAGTGGGCAAATGCCTTAGGCACTGTGCCACCAGGGCTCCTTTGTGGAGAAAGGAGGGGCTTAAACTATTTAAGCCAGTTGGTGATACTTGTTAACTGCAGACAAGTTTCAATTCTTAAGATATGCTTATGCTGTGTAGAAATGATAATGGAATTTGAAATTATATCTTAAGTCTCACTTATAATAAATATTTGGCAAAGTGAAAATTATAGAAGTGTTAAATGTGACAGCATTTGTGTGTTAGACTTTGGGGAAAAGAGAAATAGAAAGATGATGGATAGATAGATAGATAGATAGATAGATAGATAGATAGATAGATGATCGATAAATAGATAGGCAGAAAATGATGGTACACAGCCATGTTTTGTCATAGAAAAACCATTTCATGGAATGGTACACTAACAAAAGAAAATAACAAACTATCATGCTTAGTGTGAATCAGTTTATATAAAGTTCTTATAAAGTTAGATAAATATGTTTATCTATTCATTCATATATATTCATAAAATTAACTTCAAGAATTTTTGTAAAAATATTAACAGTGTTTATATCTCCAATATGAGATTTGGAGAGACTGTCTCTTGGATTTTTGTCATATTTACATTGTTTTAATGAATGCATATTATCTCTAATACTATCATGCCATCAAATATTTCATGACTTATGAAATCTATGAAATGTGATGTTATTCTATAGGTACAAAGTGCATGTGAAGTGTGATTCTTAATTCAGTAAATATACACAAATTTCACCAGAAAAAATACTAGATATCCATGGACATATTAATCATTTCAATGTCTGTGTGTGATTACAGATGATCATTATTTTCTTATTTATATTTTCATTTTATATTTTTTCTATATCAAACATAAACTTTATAATGAATAAATAAGTTTAAATGATCACAATTAAAAGTTTGGGGCATTTTAAAGTTATTGAGGAAAATAAAACTATGTACCTTATTATCACCACAAATAGTTCCACTTGGTACCCACATATGGCTGTAATTTTTATTTCTGTATGGAAAATACAGGCTAACGCATATGTCTCCTTCTACACCAGCATAAAGGACAGCAGCATCTTGTTTTGAAAACGGAGATTTACTTTTAGAGATACACATTAATTTTCCACAACGTAGGTTACTACAAATAGACCAACAAAAGAAAATCATTAATTTTAAGTGATGGAAAAATAATATTTCTAAAGAAAGAAACATCAAAACAATGCTTATGAACAAAATACTGTATTAATTAAATTGTAAAGTACTTAATAATCTGAGGGCATTGTCATGAAATAAATACTAAGTAAACATTTTAATGACATGAATTACTGCCTGATTTCATGCTTTTCCAATTTCCCAGATGTCTCCTTCTTTCATCATATGCCTTTTCTTGTGGATAAATCCCACATATTCTTTAATCACAGTTTAAATTTATTACTTGAGAAAGATCTGCTGTTCTCATAGATTATGTTTAGACAATTGCATTGTGTTCACATAAAACCTTGTTTTGATTTTCTAACAGTCATAATATCTGTAATTACTTCTGTACTGCAATTTCCCCTCAAAAACTGTAAGATTGAAGAGATGATATATGTGAATCCAATGATTTATATTCATCACTTCCTGTACTTTAATATAGTAATACTTATATTCAACTAGTAGAGCATCTAGTACAGTAATTTAATAATTTTTAACTGAATAAAGGTAATGACTATTGAGGTAAGGAGCTCAGACACAGTGTCAGAACACATTAGCCTTGTGTTTTGAGGACTCTATTGTCTATAGACTATCTCAACACTCTCTGGGAACCAATGAAAGCACAGCATATTGGTATTTGTTATTACACTCAACAATGGTATATTCAAAAGTTTCCTGAGAACGAATGAAAGAAAACAAACCAGAAGCAATGTTTTCAAGATTTTTATTTATTTTGTTATTGGTAGGTGTTGGGAACATGCACAGCAAAGCATACCTCAATTCAACTTGTTTCTACTGTAAAATTCAGTGACATTGATTACATATTTCAAGTTATGCAACCATTCTTATCCTCCTTTTCTAAGTTGTCACTCCTCCATTAAGGAACTCTGGTGGTGTAGTGGATAAGGCATTTGGCTGCTAACCAGAAGGTCAGAGGTTCAAACAAACAAGCTGCTCCGTGGAAGGAAGATGAGGCTACCTACTACTTCAAAGATTTACAGCCTGGGAAACCCAGTGGGGGTAGCTATGAGTCAGAATCCACTAGGTGCCAATGAGTGGTTTTTGGTCTTTCTCCTCCATTAATGTCAACTCACTGTTCCTTAAAGGTATGGTTAATGAAGTTAAAGTGTTTTAAGATCCTTATATTCTCCAATAAATAGTAAATGCAATCATTCATATTAGATTTAACAGGGCCTGTATGCATGCAGTAATTTCTTGAGCACTCACTAAAAGAATATAAAAATGTATAAGTACCAAAATAAAACAGGGGAAAATATAAATATTTAAAAACTTAATCCAAAAGAAGAGAAAAAGGAAGAAAAAAGAAAAAAGCAAGTGAACAAATGGAAAATTATAAGACTGTTTAACTTAAACATATCAGTGATTCTATTAAATGGAAGTTGAATAAATGACTCGGTTAAATAGTAAAGACTAATTGGATTCTACAGGAGTAGAATCAATTTGATGACAACTGGCTTGGTCTTTCTGGTTTTAACTGAAAATACATTTAACAATGATTTACAAATATATATATAATGCTGTATTCAACAATTGAAGTAAATGCATTATTTTTATGTGCATATGGAACATTTACCAAAATAGACAGCATTGCTTAGGACACAAAGTAAGACAAAACAAACTTCAGAGGATTAAAATCACAAAGAGTAAGTTCTATTATCACAATGGAATTAAGCTAGAAATGAATATTAAAAAGTTAAGCAATAAGTAATCATTTAGAAAGTAAGAAATACATTTCTAATAACCTAAAGATCAAACAGAAATATCATAATACAAACTTGAAAATCTCTTTATTGGAATCAACACTCATAGGACACACCAAAATAAACACTTAAATGAAAAGTCTTGTACTATTTTATACTTCCACCAATAGTTCATGAGAATTTTGTTTATTCTACACCTTCATGAACAGTCACAGCCCACTAAAATGTCTTTTTTTCCAGAAATAAAATTATTTTAACGTTTTAATTTTAAATTCACAATGTATCTAGAATATTTTTGTATGATGCTTGATGTGGTTGATATTTATTTATTCTTCCATATGGATATAAAATCACCCTGAAGAATTTATGGAATAGGGCCTGCAGACAGTTTTTCTCTCTCTTACTCATTCTGCATTACTAATTTGTAATAAATCTTCTAATGAATTATGTCAGCTATTCTCAGCCTCTTCCACTTACACAATCAATTTCACATTCAACTCTTCATTTCTTGTTATCTTTATTTCAAAAATAAAACACTTGGATTTTTATGGAATGTCATTGAATATATTTTTCTGTATATTTCTTACACATTTTTATTTGATTTAACCTTAGGTATTTGATTATTTTTTCAATTCCATTATATATAAACCAAAAACCAAATTCACTAACATGGAGCTGATTTGACTCATAGCAACTCTTCCTTGGGTTTCTGAGGTGGTATAACTATGGAAGTAGATTGCCCAGTCTTCCTTCCAAGGAGTGACTGGAGGGTTTGAGTCACCAACCTTCTGCTTAGCAGTCAAATGCCTTAGGCACGATGCCACCAGAGCTCATTATATATAGTATTTATTTTTTTAAAAAATATTTTCTGATTATATATTGCTAGTATATACAAGTATATCACATCTAGCAATCTTGGTATATTTTATTATTGATTTTAATAGCTTATCTGAAGTTTTTTGTTAGTTATTTGTTATATTTTTTATGCATTTACTATCTGAACAGACAGTGTTTATATTTTTCTCTAGCTCCTTTATTTTATACTTCCTTTTCATCCCTTTGCATGTAGGATAGTATTTCAGGGGCAATATTGAGTTTGAGCAACAATATCAGCCATTCTTGTCTCATTTCTAATTTCAAGTGAAAACTCCAAAATTTTACTATTTAATATGAAGTTTTGTATAGTTACTTTATAGAAAACTTTTATCAGATTAAAGAATACCCTTTATATTATTAGTTCACTGGGCTTTTACTATACATGGTTGTCAAATGTCATGTTTTCTGACATGTTTTGTCCTTAATCCATCAATGTATGGTGACTTACATTGATAGATATTTTGAGTGTTAGAATCCAACTTTGGTGGTGGAATATTTTGGAAGGATAGCAATAATGGTGATAGGTACAACATGAAAAATGTCATCAATGCCCTGAGCTGTAAATGTAGAAGTTATGCTGGCAAATGTCTTGTGTATGTTTTTTCCACAATAAGAAAAGGAAAAAAAAAAGTATATAAAATAGCTTATTAATATTTTTATATTGATTACCTGGTGAAATTATAGTATTTGAATCTATTGGGTTAAATAAAATAATAAAATACATATTTTTTTTTTAAAGGAGGCAATGGAGAAGCTCAATATCATCAGTTAGAACAAGGTCAGGAGCTGACTGTGGAATAGACTATCAATTGTTCATATGCAAGTTCAAGTTGAAGCTGAAAAAAATGAAAAGAAGTCCATGAGGGCCAAAATATGACTTTAATTATATCCCACTTGTATTTAGAGAAATCCAAAGAATGTAATTGGCCCTTTGAAAACCAATGACAGAAGATCAGATGAGTTGTGGGATGACATTAAGGACATCATACAGGAAGAAAGCAAAAGGTCATTAAGAGTACAGGAAAGGATTTCTGGCAAGATGGCAGAATAGGCAGACAAGTTACACAGACCCTCTATAACAAAGAAATGAAAAAACAACTGAAACAGATACAGAAGATAACCTGGGAGCCCTGAACTTTGAAGGAAAGGATAAAGAAGTGAATTAAATACCAAATAGTAGAAGAACCTGAATGAAAACAGTGAATAAGAAGAGAAACAGAGCTGCAGACTGTCCGCTGTCCCAAGGTCTGCAGCCATTTTGAATATTTGCAAGTGGCTTTCTGATCTGGGCAGCAATCTAAGAATAAAAAGAAAAGGAGAAAGGAGGAGGGAAAAAAGAGTAGTTTAAAAGCAAAACTGGGGGTGGTGTACAGACAGGAATGGATAGCCAAACTATAACACAATGGAATAATATACAACATTAAAAAATAATGGAGAATCCATGAAATACTTCATAATGTGGATAAACTTGGAGGACATTATGCTTAGGAAAATAAGTCAGTCACAGAAGGACATTGTACTAGTCCACTATTGTAAAAAGTCAAGGAAAGGTTTATATATGGAAGGAAACTTTAGTTGTTGGTTACCAGGGTTGGGAGGAAAGGGGAGGAAAAATTGCTAGATAGGTAAGAGACAAGTACTGATTTAAGTGAAAGGAGAGGAAATATACCAAAAGCAAGTGACTAAAACAATAACACTAAAGAAAAGGAAGACACAGAGAGGTGCACAACAGGTACAGACAACAAGATAAATACTTTTAGATATAGAATACTGCATTATCAGTAATAAAAACATTAATCTATGGGTAGATACATAGGTAGACAGACTGAATGATCAGGTATGTCTAGACAAAAGGGAATATATCTATGACCATACATAAGTTTGGCAGACAATATTTCTATATATGTATTTGTAAGTGCTATGTTGTTGTTGTTGTTAAGTGCTGTCGAGTCGTTTCCAACTCATAGCGACCCCATGCACAGCAGAACGAAACACTGCCCAATCCCGCGCCAGCCCCACAATCCCTGCTATACTTGAGCCCATCATCACAGC
>NW_006921611.1:9118987-9121613 GCF_000298275.1 Orycteropus afer afer
GTGCTTACCTTGCTCCCAGAGACCCGGTCCCTCTCGGGAGGGTAACAAGGGAGCCGTCTGAGCACTAGTGACTGGGTTTTGTAAGTGCTATAAGAATGTCCATATAAATGAAATTAATGGGGCAAAGTTATACTAACTTCTTAGCCACATCCAACCACCATGAGGGAGAGAATTGTTGGACCTGTGGGCTCAGGACCACAGGTGCAGGGATACATCAAGCTCAACTGACATAACATACTACACAAAACATTGTTCTATGTCCTACTTTGGTGGGTAGTGACTGGGGTCTTAAAAGCTTCCAAGTGGCCATCTGGATGCAACATTTGGTCTCTCCTTGTCCAGAGCAAAGAAAAATGAAGAAAATCAAAGCACATGGAAGCAATTAGTCCAAGAGACTAATGGACCATGCAAACTTCAGCCTATGTGACCATGAGACCAGAACTAGATGATGCCTGGGACTACCAATGTCAACCACATGGAAAGGGATCAGTGCATGAGATGCTGGATAGAATTGGAGAAAAATGTGGAACAAAACTCAAAACCAGAAAAAGGTCAGGCTTATTCATCTGATAGACTGGTGAAACCCCTGAGACTATGGCCCCTGGTCACCCTTCAGGGTTAGAATTGAATTCACTCCAATGGCTTTCAGCCAAACAATATAAGGCATATAAGGTGAATGTATACATGAGGTAGGTTCACATTCCTTAGAACAATCAACTATAAGAGATCAGAAGGGCAGTGTTTGCACAGGGAGATAGTACAGAGGGCAGGAATGCATATGAAAAGAGGATAGAAGGAAAAGGTAACCACAGGGAGGAAGTAGAAGAGAGCTGTTATGTTATGGAGATTACAATCAATGTCATGAAACAAAATGTGTATGAACTGCTGTATGGAAAATGAATTTTCTCTATAAACTTTCACCCAAATCACAATAATAAATAAATAAAGGCAGGAAAGGAAGAAAAGGACAGAATGGATGTCAGAAGGAACTCTGAAATTTGCCCTTGAGAGTAGTTAAAGCCAATGGAAAAAAATGATGAAATAAAAGACCTGAGCAGAAGATTTCAAAGGTGGCTCAAGAAGACAAAATAAAACATTGTAATAAAATATGCAAATATCCAGAATTAGAAAACCAAAAAGAGGAAGAACACCCATGGCTCTTCTCAAGCTAAAGGAACTGAAGAAAAAATTCAAACACTGAGTTGCAATATTGAAGGATTCTATAGGCAAAATATTGAGTGATGCAGGAAGCATCCAAAAATGTTGGAAGGAATGCATAGAATCACTGTACCAAGAAGAAGTCATATGTTAAACCATTTCAGGAAGTGACACATGATTAATATCAATGGAACTGAAGAATGAAATCCAACCTACACTGAAGGAATTGGTGTAAAATGCTCCAGGGATTGGCAGAATAGCCATTGAGATGTTTCAACAGATGGATGCAGCACTGGCGGTACTTAGTCATTGGTGAAAAGAAATTTGAAAGACAGCTACCTGTACCATATTTATGCCCATTCCAAAGGAAGGTGATCCAACAGAAAGTGGACATTATCAACCAATATCATTATTATTACATGTAAGTAAAATATTGCTGAAAGTAATTAAAAAACAGTTGCAGCAGCATAAAGAATAAAGTAGAATCTGCAAAACAACACATAACATGGATGAACTTGGAGGACATTATGCTGAGTGAAATAAGTCAGTTACAGAAGGACAAATATTACATTAGACCATTATTGTAAAAAGTCAAGGAAAGGTTTATATATGGAAAGAAATTTTCATTGTTAGTTACTAGGGGTGGGAGGGAGAGACAGGGAGGGAACGCTACTAGATAGGTAGAGACAAGTACTGATTTGAATAAAGAGAAGGGCAGTGTACCAAATGTGAGTGATCAACACATTGACACTGAAGAAGAGGAAGGCATACAGAGGTTCATGGGAGGTACAGACAACAAAGATGAACCTTTTTGCACATACAGTACTGCATTGTCAGTGAAGGCAAACATTGATATATGGGTGGATAGATGGGTGGACAGGCTGAACTATTAGGTATGTCTATGCAGGGGGGAGTGTACCCAAGACCATGTATAGGGTTGGCAGACAATGATTCTACAACTGTATTTGTATGTTCTATAAGAATTCCCAGGTATATAGCAGAGCTGACAAGGGACAAGGTTTTAGTCACTTCTTGGCTATAGCCAGGTACCCAGAGAGAGAGAGTAGTTGGGCCTATGGGCTCAGGACCATGGTCTCAGGGGACACCAAACTCAAATGGCATAACATACTACACAAAAACATTGTTCCACATCCTACTTAAGCGAGTAATCACTGGGATCTTAAAAAGCTGCAAGGGCCATCTAGATGCAACAATGGGTCTCACCTCATCCAGAGCAAAAAAGAATGAAGAAAACCAAAGACTTGTGGAAATAATTAATCCAAGGGACTGGTACACCATGCGATCCTCAACCTAAATGACTATGAGACCAGAAGCACTAGATGGTGCCTGGCTACTACTCTCAACCACTCAGAGGAGGATCTATGTAGGATATCTTGCATAGAGTGAAGAACAATGTGGAACAAAACTCAAAATCATTAAAAAAAAAAAAAAAAAAAGGACCAGGTTT
>NW_006921611.1:9121713-9144393 GCF_000298275.1 Orycteropus afer afer
AAAAAAAAGGACCAGGTTTGCTGGTGTGATAGAGCCTGGTGGAACAACTGAGACTATGGCTCCTAGCTGCCTTTCAGGTCTGGAATTGAACACACTCCTGTGGCTTCCAGCCAAGCAAAAGACAGGCATATGAGCTGAACATTTACATTAGGTAGATACACTCATTGGAGAGATCAATCATCAGAGAATAGAAGGGCTGTGTATGCACAGGGAGATAGCTTGGGGGGCAGGAGTGCATAGGAGGGAAGGACACAGGAAGAGGTTACCATGGGGAGGAAGTGGAAGGGGAGTTGTTACATTGTAGGAAATACAGTCAATGTCATGAGACAAAGTGTATGTGAGCTGCTGTATGGAAAAGGAATTTGCTCTGTAAATTTACATCCAAATCACAATAAAAATTAAATAATAATAATAAAGCAATAAAATAAAATAGTTCCAACAGTATACTGACAGGTAACTGCCAGAAATTGAAGCCAGGATTCAGAAGAGGCATAGAATGAGGGATAGCATTGTTGTTAGATGGATCTTGGGTGAGAGCAAAGAATACTATAAAAGATGTTTATCTGTGTTTTATTGAGTATGCAAAGTCTTTTTGACTGTGTGGATCATAACAAATTATGGGTAACATTGTTAGTAATGGAAATTCCAGAATATTTAATTGTGCTCATGAGAAACCTGTACATAGACCAAGAAGCAGTCATTCAAACAAAACAAAGACATACTGCAAGATTTAAAATCAGGAAGGGCATGAGTCAGGGTTGTAGCTTTTTGCTATACTTATTCAATATGTATGCTAAGCAAATCATTTATGAAGTTGGACTATCTGAGGAAGAACGTGGCATTAGGATTGGAGGAACACTCTTTAACAACCTACGATACACTGATGACACATCCTTACTTGCTGAAAGTGAAAAGGACTTGAAGCACTAATGAAGATCAAAGATTACAGCCTTCAGTATGAATTATATATTAAAAAAAAAAAAATTCCTCAAATCTTGATCAATAAGCAACATCAACATAAATGGGGAAAAGATTGAAGTTGTCAAGGTTTTCTTTTTAATTGGATACACAGTCAATGCCCATGAAGCAGCAGTCAAGAAACCAGAAGATGTATTACACTGGGCAAATCTGCTGCAAAAGACTTCTTTAAAGTATTAGAGGGCAAAGATGTCAGTTTGGGAACTAAGGGATGTCTGACCAAAGCCATGATATCTTCTATTTCCTCCTATGCATGTGAAAGGTGGACAAAAAATAAAAAAAGACTGCAGAAGAAGTGATGTACTTGAATTGTGATGCGGGCAAAGAATATTGAAAATACCATGGACTGCCAGAAGAACAAAACTATCTGTCCTGGAAGAAGTGTAGCCAGAATGCATCTTAGAAGCAAGAATGCCCAGACTTTGTTTCACCTACTTTGGTCATGTTGTCAAAAGAGACCAGTCCCTAGGGAAGGATACTATGCTTAGTAAAGTAGAGAGTCAAAAAAGAAGGGAAGATCCTCAATGAGATGGATTGGTACAGTGACTGTGATGATGGACTCAAGTGTAACAAAGATTGTAAAGATGGTGCAGGACTGGGCAGTGTTTCTTTCTGTTGTGCATAGGGTCACTATGGACCAGAGCCAACTTGATGGTGTCTAACAATAACAACTCAAGACTGGAAAATAATTCTCTGTTCTCTGAGACCATCTAGGTTGTGGCTTGCCCTCCAGACTCTGGATGTTAGCTTCCAGATTCTGAGTGGAGGTCCCTGAGCCTGGGCTTCAGCTCCACCTTCCAGGCCTACTAGGACTACAACTCTTCTTCCGCTTTGGGCAGATCCAGTCTCCTAGTCCATCAGAGTGGCAACTCCACTCCTTAGCTCTGCCAGGCCCCATTCTTCTGTCCCTTGGGCATGGAAGCCCCACTCTCTCAGTTTGAGACAGTGGCCTCATCCTCCTGGCATACCTTAATGGCAGACCCACCCTCCAGACCTGAGTTGGGAAATATCTGATTCTTTGAAGTAACATACTGGCTGTAGTATTTTAATAATAAATATTGCCAAAAATTATATAGCATATCCTATGGGTCAATCTTTTAAGTACTGTTTGCAAGTGACTAATGTCAGTCCTGGAAACATCAACAAGATATTGGTTGTTATTATCCCATTTTACAATGAAAAATAGAATGACTTTGACTAAAAATAATCAGTTGTGAAATTCGGATTTGAACCCAATTTGGTTGCAGACTACTCATTCTAAACATCATACTATACTTCATCAATAGTGGAAAATTATTCAGTGCCCTTGATTTTGCCACTACAAAGCTGATCATTTGTTAAGCCAAAAACGGTACCATGCAAAGAAAAATGATCAATTTTACAACTGATACATACATACTTATACATATACATATACATATATATATATATCCACATATATATTCCTATATAAATAATAGAAATTCTCTTTAAAATATTTATAATTTGACCAATTATGAGCTTAATTGAAAGGCAGACAGTATTTTGGAATTTAAAGCAATAAATAAAAATCATCTATCCTTAAAGCCAAATATAAGTTTTACTACATACTTAAAATTACATGGTACAAATCCACTAGGACTTAAGCCACAGTTCCCAAATTGATCATTCCTAGAATTAATTTCTTCAAAGCATGCTTGAGAACCATACAGAGTACCTAGAAAGAGTGCAGAGATATTTAATCATATGGACTCTAAGCCAAATCTAAAATACTTAATTAAAAAGGAAGTTTTTAAATTGTAATGAATCTAAAATGTGTCATTCAGAATATGTTTACATTCTTAAAATTACTGACAAAAATAAAATAAAAATCACACATACCCCATCTTTTAAGTAAAATATTTAGCCTTAAAAGTATTCTTCTCTATTATCTGTGTTCATTATCTAGAAAGTACTTCTTAAAATTCCACATTATTTGACTTTCCATTGTTTCATTTCTTCTACATTTCATTATATTTAAAGTATATATAAAGAGAAAGTTGTTTTTATTTTTACAGATAAAAATTTGTAAAATTTATTCACACCACTAGCTGTATGTATATACACCAATCTATTTTTTTTCTTAAGCACAGTTTTCTGAGACCAAAAACCTTATAGTCAATTTTCAATTTTCAGTGTTCAATCCACCTGAAAATCTTTTTTTTTTTTTAATTTTGTTGAAAAAGCTTCATTTAACCTCAAATTGAATTGAAAATCTATATACTTCTCAGAAACTCCATCGAACCAAGTTCAAAGCTAAGACACTATTCACAATAGTCAAAAGGTGGAAACAGCCTAAATGTTCATCAACTGATGAATGGATAAACAAAATGTTACACATAAATACAATGGAGTATTATTTGGCCACAAAGAGAAATAAAGTCCTGATACAACATGGATGAATCTTGAAAACATTATACTGAATGAAATAACTCAGTAACAAAAGGATAAATATTGTATGAGTCCACTTATATAACATATCTAGAATAGGTGTGTGTGTCAATACCAAAGTTTATTAGTGGTTACCAAGGATGGGCTGGAGTGAGGGGCAGAGGGGGAATTGTTGCTTTAAGGGGTCTGAGTTTCTACTAAAGATTAGAAAAACTTGGAAATAGATAATGGTGATAGTTAAGTGACATGAAGAACATAATTAATGTCACTGAATTTTACATGTAAAGAATGCTGTAATGGCTAATCTTTTCTTACATATTACCACAATTAAAAAAAAAAAAAATCCATGTCTGTCTTTTTTCTTCCTTCTTTTCTGTTTGTGTGTTTATCAATGAGGAAGAATTTCTCAGTTCCGTTTATGAGCTTACCACATTTAAATTTCAGTTTTGTCATTATAGTCATTCAGTCTATTTGTTATTATTTTTTAGCAGAATTTTAATTTCCAACATCTCCAATGGATTCTTTAGTAAAATGCCTCAAGAATCAAAATCACTTGCTTCGATATAAGGACAAAATATCCTTCCTCACTTCATTATAGATACTAAATAACCATATTAAATTCTTGTCAGTCCCTGATCTAGTGGTTATGTCAAATTTCTTTCCTCGGATACATCATTTTCCACTTGCTAAATTGTGTTGTTTTTCTCCACATGTTCAGTGAATCTTAGTTACATGCTCATCTTTGCAGCTGCCAGTTACTTTGTATCTTCTACACCCACTGCTGTCCAGTCAGGTCCAACTCATAGCTCCCCATCCTTGCGTTTCAGAGGCAATATCACTATGGAAGTAGATTGCCTAACCTTCCTTCTGGGGAGTGACTGGTAACTTTGAACCACCAGCCTTCTGGTTAGCAAATGCCTTAGGCACTACACCACCAGAGCTCCCTTGTAACCTCTGCTACCTTTATATATGCAGAAAAACAGCTGGATTTGTTATCTGTCCAGTGGGGAAGGGTTGACCCTCTTGACTGTCTCTGCTTTGAAAACCTCAAATAAACCTTTGCTGCTGTTCCCATCTTTTTTTATCAGAAGTCTTCAAACACATCCTGTGTCACAGTTTTATGTTTTCATTTCATTCATAAATGTTTAATATCGATCAAATAATTCAAAATTTCTGGTAGGATGTTTCTGCAGCTGATACCAATTTACATCTACCAATACTAATGTGCTAATCTCTGAATTCCATGTTTTCAAATTAATCCTATACAAGAATAGTAGTCAGGTTTTTAAAGGTTGTGCCTGACAAACATAGATCTCCTTTACTTAAAAGGCAGTAAGTTCACTGTTATGGTTTTGTTTCAAAAAATGATTTCAGCAACTATTCCACTAAGATATCTAGCATTTTCAAATGTGACTATGCTGTTTTGTGCATGTGTGTGATTTTAATTATATCCACATATACATTTATGCACATTTGAATATTTAGAATCATACTCATTTTCCTGTATGTGGTAGCTAAGTTTGTAGGTCAACTTGGGTGGGCCTGGTTAAGTGGCCTGGCAGCTGGATGTAGTATTCCCCATGATGAGACTGGTAATCAACTCCATGGTGGAATCTACTGTGAGCAGTTGAGTAGCTGCCTTAGGGAATGTGTTTTGCTTCCTGTGTCTAAGCAGAAGCCTTGGGGAATGGTGTCTAGCTTATGGCATCTTGAACCCTGCATGTAGTCATGTCATTGTTCAGCAGCCTGCCACGCTCTGCTGATCCTGAGACTTTCAATGGACTTGAATCAATGGCCTGCGTGTGGTTTGGTAACATCAAGACTGTGCCTTTTTACTTGTCAACCTTGGGCTTGCCAGTCTCAGTAGCCACTCAGCTGTCTGAGTGAATAAAAGCCTCTAGTTCCAGTGGGTTGGGAGCAGGAGGCAGAGCTAAACCCCAAGGGGCTTTCACCCAGCCTCTAGAGCCTGGCACTTTGAACTTGGACTTAAAGCCCCCAAACTGTAAGAGAATGAACTCCTGTTTGTTAAGGCAATCCTATTTGTGACATATGCTTGTCGGAGTGGCACTGTTGTGGTTGTTGTTGTTTGCCGTCGAGTCGGCCCCGACTCATAGCGACCCCTCCTTGGGTTTCCGAGGCAGTGTCACTACGGAAGTAGGATTGCCCAACCTTCCTTCCGAGGAGTGGCTGGTGGGCTTGAACCTCCAGCCTTCTGGTAAGCAGTCAAGTGCCTTAGGCACTATGCTACCAGAGCTCCTAAGGTAACCAGAATACTATATAACAAAAAATGTTATAGATAAGAATCAGAGTAAGATAATTGGATCTATTCAGGTCTTGAATCCACAAATTCAAATGATCATAATTTTGAATTTCATCCTCTCATATTTTGTGGAAATAATCCAACATTGTATTTTCTAGTTCAAGGAATATTTTTTTTTAAATTTCTCCTGAGGAGATATATCATCTGTGTCTGTAATCCTTTAAATATTTACATCAAATTTATTACATTACTAACATAGAAATTTCTTTTAACTCTCAAAACAAAATAAAAGCAATGGAAATCCAATCATAATAAATACCTTCACCATAGATTTCTTCACACATTCTAGTCCCGTCCCGACATTTTCCTTCCATACAGACCCATTGATTCATGCTGCATCTGTACCCATCATGAAGATAGACATTCTCTGGACAAACATTAGAGGAACCATTGCAATATTCAGTGAGGTCACATTCATCCTCTGATAACCTACATATTTCTCCTTTTGCTCTTAACTGAGAGAATGAAGAAAATAATTCTTAATAAAATAGGATAAAGCATGGCAAGTGCTGCGATTGCTTAAATAATGTGGTTAATATAGAAATGACAGAGTTCTTACTTTACTTTGAGAGCAGCAAGACCATGGCAAGTGCTGCGATTGCTTAAATAACATGATTAATATAGAAATGACAGAGTTCTTACTTTACATTGAGAACAGCAAGATCCATGAGCACAAACAGCATTTTCTTTTAATCTGCACGTTTTATATTCACAGCATGGATCTCTTCTACACTCCTGAAATGAAAGTTAAATACTTGAAAGTAAACTATACATTTTGCTTATTTCAAAAAAAAATTGTTAATGAACATGTAAATTATGGAATACATCTTAATCCCATGTTAACCAAAAAAATGCCCATTTATTTATGTATTTATTCAGCAAATATTTATTAAATTTACCTAAAGTGGGTTTGAGAACATTGGAGTGGCAAATTTGTCTAAAACATGCCCATCCATTATGCAACCATAGCCTAGGGATGCAGATTGACTTCTGACTCTTGTTGATACAGACAGAATCAAATAAAGACACAAGAAGATAGACGATATATTCCAATATTTTTGTGATATTAAGTAGTTCTTATTTGAATCCACCCAGAGGTGCCTCACAAGAAAGCCTGGTAATGGGCTTCAAAAAGATAACAACCTTGAAAATCCTATTAAGCACAATTCTACTCTATACACATGGAGTCCCCATGAATGGAATAAACTCCATGATAACTGCTCTGGTTTTTTACCTTCAAACAATATCATTGTGGCTAGTATTATTTATAGAATTGGGGACTCATTTCTTCTTTAACAACACAAAACAGTTCATCACTTTTATATTTTTCACCCACACTTGATTCTGCCCTTCTGTACTAACATTCAACTATGCCCAGAGTAAATTTGCTTAAAAACTTTGATTTGTGTCTAAATAAATAATAGCCCCAACACATTCACAAACATACATGCACTAACGTAAACTTTGACATTAAATAATAGTGATTCACTGAGTATTCCAGGGTTTTAGAAATTATGAATTAGACAAAAAAAAAAAAAAAAAAAGCATAAAGTAACACTAGTCTAGGTCACTTATTTCATTATTAAAATACTATAAACATTAGTCCTAATATTCTAAATTGGCAGCAATTTTGACCCCAGGGGATATTTAGCAATCTCTGGAGCAATAACTGGGAGCTCTGGTGGTGTAGTACCTAAGGCATTTGGCTGCTAATCAGAAGGCTGGCGGTTCAAACCCACCAGCCACTCCTTGGAAGGAAAGTTGGGCAATCTACTTCCATAGTGATACTGCCTCCGAAACCCAAGGAGGGGTCACTACAGTGAGTTTGGTTGTTTGTGGTTTTGGACTCTAATTGATGATTACGCTAGAAGGCTACTGGTACCATATATACTACCGCCATCTAGTGGTAGAGGCTGGGACTATAGCTAAATATCCTACAATGAACAGGACAGCCTTCCTACACCCCCTCAACAAATAATTGTCGCTGTGTGCCATCAAGCCGATTCTGACTTATAGTGACTCTACAGGACAGAGTAGAACTACCCCACAGGATTTCCAAGGAAAGACGCACTGATGGCTCAGTGCCTAAATCATTTGACTGTTAACCAGAAGGTTGCTGGTTCAAACCTACCAGCTGCTCCCGTGAAAGAAGATGGGGCAATCTATTTTCGTAAATATTTATGGAGTTGGAAATCCACTAGGGGTCACTATGAGTCGGCATCGACTCATGGCTGTGACTTTGGTTTTTTGGTTTCTGGAATCTTCATGAAAGCAGATTGCCACGTTTTTCTCACCCAATGCAGCTGGTGAGTTTCAGTTAGCAGTCAGAGTGCTTAACCACTGCGCCATCAAGGCTCCATCAACAAATAATTGACACTGACGCTTGTGAATACTGACTTTCTATAATTCTCCTGCACAATTCTGCCCCTCAAATGTCATTGTTCTGAAAGAGGGATTCCAGAGGAAAGTTATAAGCCAGGGATTTAAAGCTCAGTTATTGCCACTCCTGGGATGCAAGATTGGGCAATGCACTTGCATAGTGATATCGTCTCGGAAACCCAAGTTGCTGTTTGCCATCGAGTTGAACCCAACTCATAGTGAACCTTCCTTGGGTTTCCGAGGCAGTATCACTATGGAAGTAGATTGCCCAATTTTCCTTCTGAGTGGCTGGTGGGTTTGAACCGCCAGCCTTCTGGTTAGCAGTCAAGTGTCTTAGGCACTATGCTACCAGAGCTCCTAGAGGGGTCGCTATTGGTCGGTCTGACTTGAGGGAAGTGATTTTTTTTTGCTTTTTTGGTACAACTAAGATCTATGATGACTATCCCTTTGCTGTGTTAGATCCCAGCATTTCCATTATAATCTTTTGTAAAATAGATCTAAGCTGATTCAATGGAGTGATGTTGGAAAAATTGATAAGCTTTCTTACATATTTTGACATGCAGAAACTTTTTTGTCTGTGTTGAACATAATCAGGAGTGACTTACGCCATATGGAGAAGAAATGCGGACTTGTTAGCAGTTTCAGGTCCGTGCCAGTCACCAACCTCTCTCTCTCATTATATTCTCTCCTCTACACTCCCCACCTCCATCCTACTCAAAAGTTTTCTGTATGAAAATATTGACTTTGCCTAAATTTTATTACACTAAATATTTGGGACTTACATAGAGACCTGCATTAGAATAGTCAGATGTCATAAAATTGATGCATACAATTTTTATTACCTTTGTGAACAAGCTCTGTCTTTCTTCATGGAACAAGGACACAGATTAAAATGAAATTTTTGGGTGGAGAAAGGGGATACACTGGAGGTAGAAAACAGAACTTTTAACTCAGAAGTAGGCCTAACTGATCACAGAATGTAGGTTTACTAATGACCAATGGTGATAATCTATAAATCACTGTAATTCTCCAACTTGTGAGTCAATTTATTTATGTGTTATTATCACTGTATATTTCTCAACACTGATGCTCTTAGAGAATAGTGAGTTTGATAAGTTCAGCAAAATGGCAGTGTAGTACTATAGATATAATTTTAGTTCTAGGAGCTCTTGTGGCGTAGTGCCTAAGGCACTTAAATGCCACTCCTTGGAAGGAAGGTTGGGCAATCTACTTCCATAGTGATACTGCCGTGGAAACTCTAGGAAGGGTCGCTATGAGTAGGATACAACTTGAGGGCAGTGTGTTGCAGTTTGTTGAGTTTTTAATGACATTCTATTGTAAAAACTTCTTATTCAGTACCAACCTCTGTATGCCCACAATCACATTGCTCTCCATCATCCACTTGTTTATTACCACATAGTGAAGTCTTGTAAAATGGATCTAGGTGTGGCTGATTTTGAAGACACCGAGAATTCGGCTTTGAAATAAAATGTTTGAAGTCTTCCATGCTGCAGTTACTGAAGAGCTTCACACCACTGGAATGACTAAAATTATATTTAAATTTTTCTGTAAGAATTATTTTCATGTACAATGTAACCTTAGACACAGTTAAATGAGTATTCCAAAGCAGATCAAATGTTCTATTTTGTTAAATTTTCACAGAAATCAACTACACAACATTCTGCTCTTACATTAAATGATCTTAAATTAGAGTAAGTAATGGGTAAAATCTCTTCAGTTTGTCTCTTACTCTTACCTATGACATTTCTCTCTCTGGATTTTCCTCATACCTTATAGGTTGCTCTGTTACTGTTTCATATGTTGATTCCTTCCCTCTTTCTAGGGAGTCTGGTGGCATAGTGCCTAAGGCATTTGAGTGTTAGCTGGAGGGCTGGCAGTTCAAACCCACCACTCACTCCTCAGAATGAAGGTTGGGCAATCTACTTCCGTAGTGATACCGCCTTGGAAACCCAAGGAGGGGTCACTATGAGTCAGATCCCACTTGACGGCAGTGAATTTGGTTTTGGTTTTTGGTCTCTCTTTCTCATTGTTAAGGATTAGAATATCCCAGAATTCAGTACTTAAATCTCTCCTATTTTCTATGTATATTCACCCCTGCTTAACTAAACCAGTTCTATGGTTTTAGACACTATCTGTACCATGACAGTTCAAACATTTTTCTAACCCTAAATTTTCACTCAAATGGCAGATTTCTATATGTTCGACTCTATACTCACCATTTCTGTCTAGAGAATGGCTAATCACCTTCTTAAAATTAGCTTGCCCCAAATTTAACTCTCCTCTTCCTTTCCTTCAAAGATGTACCTCCTACAAGGTAGCACAATGTTTCAGATTGCATTCTCTGGAGCCCATCAATTTGCATGAGTTCAAATCTCTTTTTCTGTCACAAACTGTACAGCTTTGAGCAAGTTATTTGAACTCTCTTTCCTCAAAGTTTTCTTGTCTATAACTTGAGATGATTTATTATTTAGTTCATAGATTTGTGATGATTAATTATGTCCATATGTGTAAACCAGTTAGAACATAATTGGTACTCAATAAGCATTTGCTACTATTACGATTATTCTCCAGTTCATTAAGTAGCAGTTCCACTTATCCTTTCCTCTTGGCCTTATATACTGGAAGAATCTTCTATATTTCTCACACTCTGTATCCAATCCATCAGTAAATTCTATGAACTCTAACTTCTAACTACATCCAGAATTTGAGCTCTTTTCCACACCAGTAACTTTTTCTATGCTTCCATCATATGCTTTCTTTAACCTCTATCTACTATCTCTATTCAATCAAAGTAGCCTTCTTGCTGTCCACTCCCTCAGACATGTGACACGTATTGTTCACTCCACATGGAAAGATTTTTTTTCAAAAATTACTCCCTCTTTAAAAACCACCCAGTCAATTAGAACCTTCCTGACCACACTATCTAAAGTAACACACTCTTTTGACTTTTATTTCCCTTAGTGTTTTTACTTTTCCTTTTAGTGTCATTTGCTTATTATCTCATGTCCTCATTAGATTGTTAACCCCAAGAGAGCAGGTATTTTCATATGAATATTCCACTGGGGTATCCCCATTGCCTACAACTATGCCAGCACAGAGTACGAGTTCAATAAAGATCTGAATGAAAAATAAATAAGTAAATGAAACAGGTCGTATTTAATAACTCTTGAGCATTTGTATTTTCAAAGTCTATCTTAATAAGGATTATTATACTGACTGTTGACATAACTAATGTTATTACAATTATATGTAGTCAATTCTAATTATTTGCATTAACTCTCTTTTATAAAGTCTCCGTGAACAATGAATTAGATAATACAGAATTAGCTTTGTTTGACTTCACCCGGGAATGTATATGCCATTCTACATGCGCATCTCTCTGAATAACCACAAAAACTGCTGTGAATATTGATTTTTGAGTTAGAAATAAATTTTAGTGAGTAGGCAAATTTGCAAATATGGAATCCAGAGATAATGAGGGTTAACTGTACAACATAATTGATGGTCCCAAACCTCAGGTTTTTGAAGTATATGCCAGTAATGATATTCAGATTAAAAGCACATACAGAGTGGGATATGTGAGTGAGTTATCCCTTATGGGATTATTTATTCTAATAAAGCTAGTCATATACCAAAACAAATAATGCTCTTGAAAAATATCTTTTTATACTTAAATGCAATATACAATAAATACATACTTTAGATGTGAAAAAGAAGCAAATGAAAACACATAGCATACTTCTGTGGAGGATATTTAGCATAAATGCAAAAAATCAGCAAGAATCTTGAAAATACAAGATGAAACAGTGACTATTTTCTTAAAAATATCTGTCAAAAGATTTCATCAGTTCTGTGTAGAATATCTAAGAGACTAGGCATCTATTTCAGAAATCTATAGTCTATATTTTACAGCTGAATATATTTATGCTTAAATAAAAGTGTGATAAGCCAGATAGAAATTTCCCCCATATGCAAATTAATGATATAGCAAGCACTCATATAGTGATTATTCTGTGCCAGATACTGTTTTAAGCACTATAAATATATTAATACCTTTAATTCTCATAGAAATCCTGTGAGATAGTTTGATAGACAAAATAATGGCCTCCCAAAGAAGTCATGTTCACGTCCTAATCCCTAAACCCTGCGTATATTTTGCCTTACATGGCAAAAGTGTTGTTGCTTATACAGTTAAATTAAGGATCTTGAAATAGGAAGATTAGCCTAGATTATCTAAGTGGGATCAATGTAATTACAAGTGTTCTTTTAAGAGGAGGTAGAAAAGTCAAAGTTAGATAAGGAAATGTGATCAAGGAAACAGAGATCAGAGAAAGAGAAAGATTTGAAGATGCAATTCTGCTGGCTTTGGAGAGGCAGGAAGGGACAATGAACCAAGGAATGCAAGCAGGAGCTAAAAGTTGGGAAAGGTAAACACAAAACAAAACAAAACCAGGCCTGGTACCCTCTCCCACTCCAGAGTCTTCAGAAGGAACACCTTAATTTTAAGACTTCTGACTTCCAATATGTAAAATAATACATTTGTATTGCTTTGAGACACTAAATTTGTGGCAATTTGTTATAGAAGGAGTCTGAAGCTAATAGATATAGTGATAATTGTTAGAATCATTTTATATTTGGGAAACTGAGAAATAGAAATCTTTAGTATTTATCATTTCACAGTTAGTAAGTGGTTGAGCCAAAAACTGAACTCTTGCTACCACTATTTTAACCACTACACTGTATTGGTTTCGTATTTCACAAAAATGATCAAATGTTCTAAAATATAGCATGCCTCTTTCCAAATCTCCAAATCTGGCATTAGATTTAATGCCAAAATATTGAACCTCAGAACAAAAATCAGATTCACATTGTGGTTGTTCGGTTTGTGTGTCAACTTGGCTGGGCCTGGTTGAGTGGCTGAGCCGTATGAGGAGACCAGCAATCAACTCCATGGTGGGATCTACCACAAGCAGCTGATTAGTTGCCTTTGGGAATGTGGTCTGCTTCCTGTATATAAGGAGAAGCTTTGAGAATGGTCTCTAGCCTATGGCATGCTTGGGCCCTGCATGTAGCCGTGTTGTTACTCAGCAGCCTGCTATGCTCTGCTGACCTTGGGACTTACAATGGACTTAAGTTAATGGCCTGCCATGTGGTTTGGTAATATCGGGACTGTGCCTTTTTACTTGTCAACCTTGGGGCTTCTCAGCCTCAGCAGCTAGCAGCTCTGAGTGAAGAAATGCCTCTAGCTCCAATGGGCTGGGAGCAGGAGGCAAAGCTAGATCCCAAGGTTGAGGGGCTTTCACCCAGCCCCTAGAGCCTGGCACTTTGAACTTGCACGTAAAGCCTCCAAATTGTAAGAATAAATTCTTGTTTGTTAAGGCCATTCCATTTGTGGTATATTTCCTGTCAGAGTGGCACTAGGTAACCAGAACACACATCCTGTCAGATCATTGTTTTTGAATTGAACATTCAAAAGTACACAGAAAGAATACTAAGAACCTTCAGGATGACATGAGTCCAAAGATTTTGCACTTATTTATAGTTAGTTATATTGTGAGAAAGATAAATTAATATTAAATAAAAATGAACCTCTCTTAATAAGATTTCTTAAAAAATAAAGTCTGAAAGGAGTGGACTGCAACTTGACTACAGGTTATACCAATGACTAGGAGTGAGAGGGTGGAGTGAATAACACAGTGAAGAAACAATGGTGAATATAAAGCTGTATTATCAAATGATTGTTTTTGAAAAAGGGAGCTTAATTCTGCTGGGGCCGCAGAAGAATTTACAGAATACTTACAAGAATTGTTTCTCATAAAAAGCAAAGGCTGGGGTTCCCTTAACTGCGATTGAAGGTCTTCCCAGAAAGGTCAACTACTATGCACTTCAAGGGTCACTTCCAGAAGCACTGAGGTGGCATTGAACAAAGGCTGGCTGACATTAATGGATGACATGATGACTTGGTTTTGAATACCTCTTCTGTGATAGATGTTCTTTGGCTAAGATAATTAAATTAGACATAAAGATCTGCATAGCAAAATTCTATCAGTCCATCTGTATGCCTTTTTTTTTTTCAGATTGCCTTACTCTGTTCTTTTTATCTTTCACTTTCCATGTCCCTGAATAAATGGCCAAAATACTTGCCAATGCCCAGAAGTCCCCACATATATCCTTTCACATGGCACCTTCTTCCAAATAAAGTGAGCAACCAAAGATATTTTTGCAGCTGCATCCACTTGAAGTATTTACTCTCTCAACACTTTTAAGCCTATTTGTGTTTTGAACCATAGTGTGATTACAAATAATTTTCTATTCTCACCAATAAAACAATCAGACTGATTATGAACCAGGTCAGAGTTTTTCCTCTTCTTCAACTTGTAAGGAGAAACTATAAGGTCATTGGTCTGAAGTGACCGAGAAATGTTGATCTCACAAATGGAGGTAACATAGGAGTATGAGCTAGCTATTCATATAAATTACTGGTGACCTCCAGATTTTCCATAGCTGAATCATACATAGACAATTTCCATTGTGACATGAATTGTGTCTGTCAACTTTATGACTCAGGGAATCTGATAATAAGCAAATGTAAAATTCAACTTTGATTGCATGGCAACTTGAAGTCGGGTGGTTGAAAGCTAAGTATCTAAAAGGCTAAGTAGAACTTCAGGAAGTGACCCAGAAGTCTAGGGTTGTGTGCTGAAAATCTCCTGGGACTTGTCTGAGATTCCATAAAAGATCCATAACTATTACAGATAAATCCAGCTTCATTGAATTTGAAGAGTCATAAAAGCTTAAGTGGCAGGATATTTGGGACTAAAGTTGAGCCTGCCACATATCCTTCTTTTGTTCTGGGCTCAAATAAAAATTAGTTACTTCTAAGTCACCCAATGAATGAATGGGAATAGTCCCCGCATTACACTATGTTTCTTTCCAGATTGTTGATAGAGGATGCAAATGCAATAACTTTTCTTTGCATGGAAGAGATGTCATAAACATTAGACACCTAAACATTTACTGTTTTGGCTTCTGTATTTTTGCAAGGTGTATTTCTCATCTTCTGGAAGGAGTACGTCTTGATCGAATATCAAGGAAACTTTACATTTTCAGTTCAAAAGATACAGTGAACTTTTTGATATTCTATGAAATGTCAACACAGTTAATGTGATACAGAACAAGAGAGATAACATAGGTTTAAGGCAAGAGAGCACATATAAACTGATGATCTATGCACATGATTTGCAAACGCTTTTGCTCTACTTAAACACAATTTCCTTTGGCAAAAAAAAAAAAATCAGATTGAAAAGAATCTACTCATTTAATTAGAAATGTCAAAAGAAATGACAACAAAGTCTTTGTTGGTCTATTTCAGTAGAGATGAAGAAACTCTGGTGGTGCGGAGGTTAAAACATTCACTGCTAACCAAAAGGTGGGCAGTTCAAACTCATCAGCCATTCCACAGGAGAAAGATGAGGCAGTCTGCTTCTGTAAAGATTTTACAGCCTTGGAAACCCTTTGTGGCTATAAGTCAGAAGCGACTCAATAGCTGTGGGTTTGATTTAGTATCCACATATGTCATAAAACATGTCATATATTCTATGATCATAGAGGAGAATTGAATGAGGATATGATGATGATCAACTTCTCTACTTTCTTTAACATATTGAGAATGGTTCTCACCTGGAAAGTTCCACTCAGGATACGCCATTGCTGCTAATTAAGTAGTTCATTTGGGATTTGGGTTAGCTCATGTGGATCGCTCTTTCCACTAAAATTATCCTAACTTTGTAAGATGTAGAATTTATGTGAGTTCTGTTTAAGTAGCTCTGGTAGCATAGTGCCTAAGGCACTTGACTGCTAACCAGAAGGCTAGCGGTTCAAACCCACAGCCACTCCTCGGAAGGAAGGTTGGGCAATCTACTTCCATAGTGATATCACCTCGGAAACCCAAAGAGGGGTTGCTATGAGTCGGGTCTGACTCGACGGCACATAACAACAAAAACAACAACATCCCAAATATGAGTTCTGTGGTGAGGGAATTTGCCACAGGCTGAGGTCATGGCTTAAACTGATCTACTGTGAGATGATTTGGGAAAACAATCCTTTGGTATTCTAGCTTGCTCACTCTAACTGGATGCCCCCAAGGTCTCAGTGTCAAGTCAAACCTTGCATCTTTAACAGTCTTCTCCACTCTCCAGTGTACAATTATTTTGGTGAATGGATAAGGTCCATTTGATGAAAGATTGGGGAGGGATTTATTATATTTTCTTAAGTCTGAGAACTGGTTCAAATCTTGAAATATGTTGATGCACCAGCTCTCTGTTGTGTGTGTGCGTGCGTGCGTGCTTTATTTATTTTTTTCTGGTTATACAAGAAAATCAATACCCACGTTTGCAGTCCAATAATCTCACCTCTGTTGTTGTTGTTGTTATATGCTGTCAAGCCAGACCTGACTCATAGTGACCCCTCCTTGGGTTTCCAAGGCAGTATCACTACGGAAATAGATTGCCCCATCTTCCTTCCGAGGAGTGGCTGGCGGGTTTGAACAGCCAGTCTTTTAGTTAGCAGTCAAGTGCCTTAGGCACTATGCTACCAGAGCTCCCAATCTCACCTCTAGGAGCCTATTAAATGTTATTAAAAATCATCAGAGATAAAAGCACTGTGAGTGTTACTTTGGCTTTGCTGCCTGCAGTGGAAATTATATCAATCTTGTCTCTGACAGGTAAGGACAGATATTCCAGATGTCTGTCACTCCAAATGTCATTAAGTAGCTCAGTTTCATGGCAGGATATCTTACTGACAATCCTGCCCTATGAAGGACAGACATTATTACATTTATCCATTCTCCCTGTCATTAATGTATTCCAGTCTCTTTCAGTAAAAGAAATATCTTCTAGGCCTTCCTGGAGAACATGATCAAATAATGGATTCTAAGGTGTCAAACAGTCAATCCTTTTCTTGTGTTTTCTAACTTCTGTCTCAATATTCTTCCCATGTAACTATGCTATCTGTACTTCATTTATTATGGGTCATGATTGTGTCCAGACTTGGAGGAGCCATTGCAGCAGCATCTTTCCATTGATTCCAAATATCCTTGCCAAGATGTTTAATCTTAAATAATGGGCTAATATTCCAAAGTCAACAAAGTATTACTTAACCAGCCTCATGTTCTAGTCTCTAATCTCAACACCGTGAAAATTCTTTGCCACAAGTATTCCCTATTCCTGCCAAATTTATTATTAACCAGGCCCTACAATGCTTTCTGTGAGTTATCTTATTTCTTCCTCAAGGGATTGTATTTCTCCATTCAGGCTGTATTGACATCTAATTCTAATAATTAATCTGGAGGCAATGAAAGGAAGTAGAGTAGATAATTAGAAAGGAAAGCATTATTTTAATGGACACTAGACTCAGAAATGATTTTTGTAATATTCAGCCAAGGCTGCTCTTGTTGCCATTGGACCAGTTAGTGATCCATTTCCACACTTCAGTTCTGAAAGTCTGCTTGCTAGGATCACATCTGATACCAGCTTCTGCAGTCTATGTATTCTAAAAGTGGAGCCTGAACAAGGACTTGAGAGCAGGCATTTTTTAGGAGGTGTTTGTGAAAGCAGGGACAATGAGATAGGAAAAGAAGAAATCCCAAATAACACTACATTGGCAAGTAAAACACAGAGTAAGCCTGCCAGAGTTTACCATATGAAATGATGAGGTGGAGTAGTTATATAATAGCTTCCATGCCTGACTAGATAAGATTTCTGACAAACCCCTGACTAAATTTATTCTGCAACTGTAACATTTTATAGTGCCCTTTAATAGTGGCAGAGATAACAAATGGGTTTGGCTATTTCTTAGGGGCATGATAAAGACACCAAAATTGTCCTACAGTGGTAATGATAGACAAAACCTGAATGACAGCTTTTCTGACATTTATAGATGTCAAAACTTAAGGCTGATCCAGAGGAGGATGCAAAGGGTAATGAAAACAAGGCAGACATTATTTATTCTGTGTAGTGGTCACAGGCCATATTTTGTCCATCAAGTATACATTTTTCCAGCAAATATAGTGGTGAAATTTAGGTCATATATGAAAATATAAAAATGATAACAAGAGAAATTATATATGTATGTATGTGTGTGTGTGTGTGTGTGTATGATAATGAGATATATGAGCTTGGAATATATACTTTGGTTTGGGGATCATTGATCAGGGTTAATACTTGGTCATTAAGTGTTATTTCCTACAGCTTATTCTTTCTTAAACACATCACAATTATCTTTGTATGAAACTTGTAAAATAAAACATCTTACACTGCTTCTGGGTTCATTATGCAGGCAGCTCCAGGGCACTGGCATTTATTAATGTCATCAAATGATATCCCCATACTGAGACTTAGTAATTGAGCTATAATAAGTGCAAATGATTCCAGGCTTGTGGTTCTAGAGTGCTAAAAACAACAAAGAAAGAAGAAAAACACAACTTTTTGAATGGTAGCTCATTCATCTGGGGAATAGTATAATTCCTCTATGAAAAATAAGAAAATAAATATGATAAAATGTAATGAAGGCATCTGGTATATCACCTTCACTATGGACATTTTTCATATATTATCAAGATAAGAGAGATAAGAGTAATATGAGAGTTAAAATTTGAAATTTTACTAGAATCTAAAATGAATAATAAAAAAATATTGGTGACTCTATTGACTGGTCAGACTCCTCTTAAATTTCAATATAACTTCTTATTTATTTATAAGTATTGTTACAGTCAGTTATTTTTTAAAATCTGTATAATCATTAATATATACTTCATGTATGCATGTGTGGGAAAGACAAAGAGAGAGAGAGAGGAAGAGGACAGTTTAATTATATCATTGAATTTGATGTATTTCCGTTAACCTTGATTCTGTAATATTTGAAAGTAAATTTCTATATAGGCCTGTTCTTATTGCTGTTGTGTGCCATTAAGTTGATTCTGACTCACAGGCACACTGTTCTTAGGCTACAATCTTTATGGGAGCAGATCACCAGGTCTTTTTTTCTGAGAGAGCCACTAGTGCGTTTGAAACACTAACCTATTAACAGCCAAGCACTTAACTATTGTACCATGAGAGACCCTTATATGCCTCTTATATCAAGCTTTTCAATAATTTTTTAAGTTGCTATCTTTGAGAACTTTGTTAAAATATTCAAGTATGATTGTATTATGTCAATTTATTCTAGTATCTCTCAAATTTTGCACATACATTTTGACAATATCTTATTAGTATTGTTGCCACTTGCAAGTTATTATTATTATTATTATTATTATTATTTGTATTGTAGTTAATGACTGGTTACTTTCTGCTGCTCTAACACAAAATACCACTGATGGGTGGCTTAAACAAACAGGGACTTTATTCTCTTACAGTTTAGGAGGCTAGAAGTCCAATTTCAAAGTGCCAAGCTCTAGGGGCTGGGTAAAAGCCACTATACCTTGGGCTTCATCTCTGCCTCTTGCTCCCAGCCCACTGATGCTGGAGGCTTTTCTTAACTCAGGCAACTGCTGGCTGCTGAGACTGGCAAACCCAAGGTCAACAAGTAAAAAGGCATGGTCCCAAGACTATCAAACAACATGGCAGGCCATTAGTTCAAATCCAGAAGTCCCAAAATCAGCAGGGCATGACAGGCTGCTGAATGAAGACTAAGCTAATAAAGGGTCCAAGTGTGCCAAAAAGCTGCAGCAACCTTTCTCAAAACTTCTTATATATTGGAAGCAAACCACATCCTTAAGGCAGCTACTCATCTTCTCCAGTAGATTCCACCATAGAGCTGATGATCAGTCTCATCATGGAGAATAACTAAAACTAGCTGCCCAGCCACTCTAAACCAGGCTCAGCTAAGTTGACATATAACCTTAACTATCACAATGACCCTTTAAAACTTTATACAGGTTCTGGTACTGAGGTTGTTGTTTCCAATAGTATTGTTTTGAAAATTTTATTTGGTCATATTTCCATGGTTAGCTTTTTTCCTACCATTTAATATTAAATTATCTATGATAGTACACAAGAGTTTGAAACTTGTAAAAATGATGCTCATATGCAAGCTAAGGGAGTTCTGGTGGTGCAGTGCCTAAGGCATTTAACTGCTAACCAGAAAGCTGGTTGTTCTAACCCACCAGCCACTCCTTGAAAGGAAGATTGGGCAATCTACTTCTGTAAGGATACTGTCTGGGAAACCTAAGGAGGAGTCACTATGAGTTGAATCAACTTGATGGCAATGAGTTTAGTTTGGTTTGATGCAAGTTAAAGAAGACTAGGTGAGTTATGGGATGACATCAAGAACATTATACATGAAGAAAGCAAAAGGTCATTAAAAAGACAAAATAGGAGGGAAAGACCAAAATGAATGTCAGAAAAGACTCTGAAACTTGCTCTTGAATGGGAGAGGAGCTAAAGTGAATTGAAGAAATTATGTAATAAAAGAGTTGAACAGGAAATTTTCAAGGGTGGCTCAAGAAGATAAAGTATTATAATGAAAAGTACAAAAACCTGGAATTAGAAAACCAAAAGGGAAGAACATGCTCAACACTTCTTAAGCTGAAAGAACTGAAGAAAAAATTCAAGTCTCTAGTTACAATATTAAAGGATTCTATGGGAAAAATATATTGAATGATGCAGGGAGCATCAAAAGAAGATGGAAAGAATGCACAGTCACTGCAAGTCAAAAAAAAAAAAAAAATTGGTAGATGTTCAACCATTTCAGGAGGTAGTATATTATGAAAGAACCAATGATACTGAAGGGAAAAGTCCAAGCAACACTGAAGAAATTGGTGAAAAATAAGGCTTCAGGAATTGATGGAATACCCATTCAGATGTTTCAACAAAAAGATGCAGTGGTGGAGGCGAGAAATTTGGAAGACAGCTACCTGGCCAACTGATTGGAAGAGATACATATTTGTGTCCATCCCAAAGAAAGGTCATCCAACAGAGTGAAAATTAGCAAACAATATCTTTAATATCACATGTAAGTAAAATTTTGCTAAAAATAACTAAAAAATGGCTGCAGCAGGATGTATTGACAGGAAGCTTCCAGAAATTCAAGCCAGATTCAGAAGAGGGCATGGAATGAGGGAGATCATTGGTGATGTAAGATAAATACTCGCTGAAAGCGAAGAACACCAGAAAGCTGTTTATCTGTGTTTTATTGACCATACAAAGGCATTTAACTGTGTGGATCATAACAAATTATGGATGATATTGCAAAGGATGAGATTCCAGAACATTTGATTGTGCTCATGTGGAACTTGTACATAGACCAAGAGGCAGTCATTTTAACAGAATGAGGGGACAGGACTAGGCAGTGTTTTGTTTTGTTGTTAGGGTTGCTATGAATCAGAGCTGACTTGAGGGCACTTAACAACAACAAAAAGCATGCAAACTTAATTTTTTTTTGTTTGCCTTAAGAAATAAACCATTTAGATGTATGCATTCCATTGTATTAATACACTGTATTTGCCCATCCTCCTTGGGGTTAAGGTTGTTGACAACTTGGCTGGGCCTGATTTGAGTGGCTGGCAGCTGGATATAATTATTCCCAATGGTGAGATTGGTAATAAACTCCATGGTGGATTCTACTAGAACATCTGAGTAGCTGCTTTAGGGATGTGGCCTGCTTCCAGTATATAAGAAGCAGCTTTGAGGAAGGTCTCTAGCCAATGGCACACTTGAACCCTGCATGTAGCCTGGTCGTTGTTCAGCAGCCTGCCATGTTGCCCTGCTGATCATGGGACCTTTAATGGACTTGAATTAATGGCCTACTATGTGGTTTGGTAATAGTTGGACTGGGCCTCTTCACTTGTTGACCTTGGGTTGTCAGCCTCAAAAGCTAGCAGCTGCCTGAGTGAAGAGATGGCCCTACCTTCAGTGGGCTGAGAGTAAGAAGAAGAGCTGAAGCCCAAGGTGGAGGGGCTTTCACATAGCCCCTAGACCCTGGCAGCTGGAGCTCAGACTTCTCCAAAATTGTAAGAGAATAAACTCCTATTTGTTAAAGCCATCTTATTTGTGGTATTTCTGTTAGAGTGGCACTAGGTAACCAAAACACTCCTGTTGTTATTGTTGTTATGTGCCGTCAAGTCCGACCCAACCCATAGCAACCCCTCTTTGGGTTTTCGAGGTAGTATCACTATGGAAGTGATTGCCCCATCTTTCTTCTGAGGAGTGGCTGGTGGATTTGAACTGCCAGCCTTCTGGTTAGCAATCAAATGCTTTAGGCACTACATTACCAGAACTCCCAGAACACTCCTATAGATGACCATTTGGATTATTTCTAGTTTGAGGCCAGTTTGAACAAAAGTGCTGAAAATATTCTTGTATACCTTCAGTGGACATATACACTCAAAATGTAGGTGTAGGGTGAGCTTGAGGAGACATAGCCAAATGGTTTTTCAAAGCAGCTGAACTAATTTATACTCCTCCCTGCAATGTGTTGTTGTTGTTGTTGTTGTTGTTGTTAAGTGCCGTCGAGTCGTTTCCAACTCATAGCGACCCCATGCACAGCAGAATGAAACACTGCCCGATCCCACGCCAGCC
>NW_006921611.1:9145243-9147410 GCF_000298275.1 Orycteropus afer afer
GACCCCTCCTTGGGTTTCCAAGGCAGTATCACTATGGAAGTAGATTGCCCCATCTTCCTTCCAAGGAGTGGCTGGTGGGTTTGAACCGCCAGTCTCTTGGTTAGCAGTCAAGTGCCTTAGGCAATACGCTACCAGAGCTCATGCTTAGTGCTCTAAATATTCTGGAAATGATGATTTTGGCAGATATAACTTTTCCCAATGTATGCCTTTTTCTTTTTAATAAATTCCAAATTACCAAGTTAGTGTTTTCTACTATTCTCTGGAACAAAAGATATGTTGAGCCAAAAAGATATATTTTTTCCTTTAGTTGCTTAAGTATAGGCTCACAACTCATAGTAACTTTATTATTCTATATAGTATAAGGTCAAATTGAGATTAATACTTCTGATTAGATAACAAATCATCATTTTCTTTCTTTTTTTTTCATACAAATTGTAGTAGCATCTTTGTAATTAATCATATCACCCTGTATGTTTGGGGCTATTTCTGGACTAGTCACTCTTTTTCATGCTTAACTTTGCACCAAAAATTCATCACTTTAATTATCTATAAACTTTCAAGAATCTCCAACGTTTTTCTTCCTTTAAACTGTTTAATTATTCTAAGTCTTTTGTAATTTTATATATATAGGAGCTAGGAGTTCTGGTAGCATAGTGCCTAAGGCACTTGACTGCTAACCAGATGGCTGGCAGTTCAAACCCACCAGCCACTCCTTGGAAGGAAGATGGGGCAATCTACTTCCATAGTGATATTGCCTCGGAAACCCAAGGAGGGGTCTCTATGAGTAGGGTCTGACTCGACAGCACATAACAACAACAACTATATATATATATATATATATATATCAGTCCATCAGTTTCCACAAAAATGCTTAGATTTTATTGAGTTTATATTGCATCTATATGTCAATTTGAGGTGTCTAGGAGCTCTGGTGGCATAGTGCCTAGGGCATTTAACTGCTAACCAGAAAGCTGGTGATTCTAAGCCACCAGCCACTCCTCAGAAGGAAGATTGGGCAATCTACTTCCATAGAGATGCCACCTCAGAAACCCAAGGAGGGGTTGCTATGAGTCAAATCTACTCAATGGCAGTGAGTTTGGTTTGGTGATATCTTAACAATATTGGGTCTTTTAGTCTAAGAAAATGCTTATCTCTTCAGTTACTTAAATCTTCACAAATGACAATAATATATTCTTTGCAATATGAAGGGATGTACACTTTTCCTTATTTTAAATGTTCAATATTCTCTTTTTCTTTTCAAACAACTGTCTCTTTGTCTGTGTACATGTTCCCCTTGAGTACAATTAAGTGTTCTGGAATTCCCATTCTTTACAATGTTATCCATACTTTTTTTGTGATTCACACAGTCAAATGCTTTTGCATAATCAATAAAATACATGTAAACATCTTTCTGGTACCCTCTGCTTTTAGCCAAGAGCTATCTGACATCAGCAATGATATCTCTCCTTATATATCCTCTTGTGAATCTAGCTTGAATTTCCGGCAGTTCCTTGTTGATGTACTGCTGAAACTTTGTTTGAATTCTCTTCATCAAAATTTATTTGTGTGTAATATAAATTATATTATTTAATAATTATGATTCTGTTGGATCACTTTTCTTTGGAATGGGCACAAATATGCAACACTTCCAGTCTGTTACTCAGGTAGCCATCTTCCAAATTTCTTGGCATTGACAAATGAGTGTTTCCACATTTGCATCCATGAATTGAACCATTTCAACTGGCATTCCATCAATTTTTCCTTGTTTACCACCATTGTCTTCAGTGAACTTGGACTTCTTCCTTCAATACCATTTGTTCTTGATCATATGCTCCCTCCTGAAATGGTTTAATATAGACCAATTCTTTTGGTACATTGGCTCTGTATATCCTTCTATCTTCTTTGGATGCAAAGAAAATAGAAAAGATATTAACAATCATGGAAGTTTTCAATTCTCCCTATAGATTTGAGTCTCCATTAATATTATTACATTTCAGGTTGAAGAAGTATTTTAATATTTCTTTGTTTTCATTTTTTTTTTAATTATTGTGATTTGGGAGAAAATTTACAGAGAAAATTAACTTTCCATACAGCAGCTAAAATACACTTTATCTCATGACATTGATTGCAATTTCCCACAATGCAACAACTCCCCTCCCACTTCCTT
>NW_006921611.1:9149110-9150304 GCF_000298275.1 Orycteropus afer afer
TGTATATTTATGTTTGCCTTCACTGTCAATGCAGTACTGTATATGCAAAAGAGTTCATGCTTACTGTCTGTACCTCCCACATACCTCTCTATGTCTTCCTCTTTCTCGATGCCACCATGTTGATCACTCACATTTGTTACATTGCCCTTCTCTTCACCCAAATCAATACTTGTCTCAACCTGTCCAGCAGTGTTCCCTCCCCTCCTCTCCCACCCCTGGTAACTAACAAAGAAAATTTCCCTCCATACATAAACCTTTCCTTAATATTTTCAAATAATGGACTAATACAATATTTGTCCTTCTGTCATTGACTTATTTTACTCCGCATAATGTCCTCTGAGTTATTCCATTCTATGTGGTGTTTTGCAGATTCTATGTTATTTGTTAGGGTTGCATAGTATTTCACTGTGTGTATTTACCATAGTTTGGTTATCCATTCTTCTATTGATGGTCACGTAGGTTGTTTCCATCTTTTGGCCATTGTAAATAGTGCTGCAATGGATATGAGGGTGCATATATCTGTTCTTGTCCTGGTTCTCACTTCTTTAGGATATATAGCTAGTAACAGAATGGCTGGTGTGGTAGTTAAGTTTGTGTGTCAACGTGGCTGGACCTGGTTGAGTGGCTGGGCAGCTGAATGTAGTATTCCCCATGATGGGACTGGTAATCAACTTCATGGTGGAATCTACTATGAGCAGCTGAGTAGCTGTCTTAGGGATGTGGTCTGTTTCCTGTATGTAAGTAGAAGCCTTGGGGATAGTCTCTAGCTTATGGCATGGCTTCAACCCTGCATGTAGCCAAGTCATTGTTCAGCAGCCTGCCATGCTCTGCTGATCTTGGGACTTTTAATGGACTTGAATTAATGGTCTGCCGTGTGGTTTGCTAATATTGGGACTGTGCCTTATTACTTGTCAACCTTGGGCTTGTCAGCCTCAGCAGCCAGCAGGTGAATGAAGAAGAGCCTCCAGCTTCAGTGGGCCGGGAGCAGGAGGCAGAGCTGAAGCCTAACTTTGAGGGGCTTTCACCCAGTCCCTAGAGGTTGGCACTCTGAACTTGGACTTAGTCTTCACATTGTAAGAATAAACTTCTGTTTGTTAAAGTCATGCCATTTGTGGTATATTCCTGTCAGAGTGGACTAGGTAACCAGAACTGCTGGGTCAAATGGTTTTTCTAATTCCAACTTTTTGAGAAATC
>NW_006921611.1:9156593-9157108 GCF_000298275.1 Orycteropus afer afer
GTGCATATAATCCATTTACATTCAATGAAATTATCGACAAGTATAAATTGGTTGCTGTCATTTTGTTATGTGTTTTTTCATAGTGTTTCTGGTTTCTTGTTCCATGTAATTTTCTGTGCTGAGCTCATTATGTTTATTAATCTTGTTATCATTTCCTTTGTTGATATTGTTTTAGTATTTGCTAAATATTTGTGCTTTCCTCTTTCTTATTGTGATGTGAATGCTTATCATTTTTCTTTGAGGTTACCCTATGATTTATAATTTTCTCCCCAAGTTTTAGAACAGTCCATTCTATCTTGAAACTCTCTTGACTTCCTCACCATTTAGAAGTTCTGTAAGTACACTATTTTTCCCCTCTTTCTGGTTTGTAATTGTCCTCATTTGCCAACTGATGTCTCTGGTTCCCTGTTTACAATCTTGTAAGCTTATTTTACTTTGGATACTTCCACAACTGTCACACACAATAGTCTTGTAATCTTTAACTGCACAGAGCAGTTATTTGATTAAATTGCTTT
>NW_006921611.1:9157658-9159670 GCF_000298275.1 Orycteropus afer afer
GCCATTTTATTTGTCAACCTTGGGCTTGTTAGCCTCAGCAGCCAGCAACTGTCTGAATGAAGAAAAGCCTCTAGCTTCAGTGAGCCAACAGCAAGAGGCAGAGTTGAAGCCCAAGGTCAAGGGACTTTCACCCAGTCCCTAGAGCCTGGCACTTTGTACTCAGACTTCTAGCCTCCCAAACTGTAAGAGAATAAACTCCTGTTTGTTCAAGCCATCTCATTTGTGGTATATTCTTGTCAGAGTGGCAGTAAACATAGCAACTAAAATTGAGAAAGCATAATTCTTTATTTTGCTCCTTCATAAGGGTGATAAAGATTTTTCTTTTGTAAATAGTTGAAAATCATTTTAGAATTATTTTTTTAAGTTTTGCTAAATTATTTATCTAAATAATTTATTTATTTTCAGCTGAATAAACAATAATAGCAGATACCTGATGTGGGAGAAAAAATCTTCTAGAAAATTGTTAGAAAGATAATCCTTTTACTGTATTCCTCTGCTTGTGATTTGGATAGAGAGACAGACATGTTATGTGACTGTTAGAGGGTTGGACATCAAATATTTCAGTCAATGATTAGTGCTAGATGATTGTGTACATTTCTTACAACTCCATGTTCAGTGATGCTGGTTGGTAATTTGAAATTGGCTTTGATGGAAGTATATAAACACTGGGAATGAGCAAAAACAGTAAGTGTGCTCTTTTTTTTCCCCTTAGAGTGTATTGCTAAACCTTTATCAATACATCACTTGCCAACATGTTACTCCTATGGACATTGGCATGTGCGGTCTAGGCTATAGCTGAGCTTTCCAGTGAAAGCACAGGCAATAACTTCCCCAAAGCAGTTGGGAGAAGAAGAATAAATAAATTGAAACATTTTCATTACAGAAACAAGCTCTTCTCTGTCCCAGGGCCCCCACCTTCATAACTTCCGGTTCAAAAACAACTTTTTTCTTCCAAAGCCATGAACTCTCTCTCTCTCTCTCTCTCTCCCCCCCTCTCTCTCGCTCACTCTTGTGCTCAAATTTGCTCTCACTCTAACTTTCTCACTTGCTGTCTTTCTTTGTCATGGATCTCTTCTCTCTCTGTCATGTCTCTCTATCTTCTCTCTCTCACTCTTAATTTCTGTATTTAGTTATTACCTAGAATCCACGTTTCCTCTCTCGAGTGCTAATTTTCAGACAAGAACTTAATTAAGAAACTTAATATTACTTTTACCAAAATAGCATATTCATCCAAGAGATCTCTTTGTTCAGACAAGTCTTTGAATATATATTTTTTCCTTTTTAAACAAAAGCTACTATACATAAACTATCAACTTCTTTTCAATATGTTTTATTCTAGCAAACCATTTTCCTAATTTTTCCACAATCATACCATATCCATCATTTAGGAGATATCTTCTCTGCTAATTTTCTGATTGTTCCTATTATGGCATCAAAAGTTTATATGACATAGATCATTTGTCACATACATTTGTTGTTAGCTGCCTCAAGTTGGCCTGACTCATGAACCTCACCAGATGTAATACACATAAATCAGTTTGACTATATCTGTGGAAAGAGGCAGTGGAGAAGTTCAATATTATCAATCAAAACGAGGTCAGTAGCTGACAGTGGAACAGACCATCAATTGCTCATATGCAAGTTCAAGGTGAAGCTGAAAACAAAATAAGTCCATGAGAGCCATGACTATATTACCTTGACTATACCCCATCTGAATTTAGAGAGCATCTGAAGAATAGATTTGAGTGAAACCAAATGTACACAAAATGTTGAATGTAAAACAAAATCTGCCCTGTAGACTTGCACCAAAGTGCAGCTAAAACATAAAAAGAAATAAAAAGAATAGATTTGATGCATCGAACATCAGTGACCAAAGATCAGATGAGTCGTTGGATGACACCAAGAGCATCGCACATGAAGAAAACAAATGGTCGTTAAAAAGACAGGAAAGGACAGAGTTCCGGCAAGAGGGAAGACTAGGCAGAAGGACTACACAGACCCTCTTCAACAAA
>NW_006921611.1:9164288-9169453 GCF_000298275.1 Orycteropus afer afer
ATTTAAAAGTCTAGCTGGATAAGACAAAGTAAAATATTATAATAAAATATGCAATGCCCGGGAGTTAGTAAACCCAAATATGTTTGGTATTTCTCAAGCTGAAAAAACTAATGAAAAAAATCAAGCCCTGAGTTGCAATATTAAAGAATTCTGTGGGCAAAATATTGAACAATGAAGAATGTATCAAAAGAAGATGGAAAGAATACACAGAGTCACTGTACAAAAAGAACATGTTGTCCAAATATTACAGGAGGTAAAATATGATCAAGAACCAGTAGTGTTGAAGGAATAAATCCAAGCTGTACTGAAGGAACTGGCAAAAAAACAAGGCTCCAGAAATTGGTGGAAAACCCACTGAGATGTCTCAACAAACTGTTGTAGTACTGTAGGCACTTATTTATGCCAAGAAATGTGGAAGACAGCTATCTGGCCAACTGACTGGAAAAGATCGATATTTGTACCCGTTCCAAAGAAAGGTGATCCAACAGAATATGGAAATTATTGAACAATATCATTAATATTATATACAAGTAAAATCTTGATGAAAATAATTTTAAAATGGTTGTAGCAGTATATTGACAGGGAACTTTCAGAAAGTAAACCTGAATTCAGAAGAGGATGTGCAATGAGGGATACCGTTGCTGATGTCAGCTGGATCTTGGCTGAAAGCACAGAATAACAGAAAGATGTCTACCTGTCTTTTATTGACTATGCCAAGGCATTAGACTGTGTGGATCATAACATTGCAAAGAATAGGGATTAAAAACACTTAATTTTTCTCATGGGGAACCTGTAAATAGACCATGAAGCTGTCATTCGAACAGAACAAAGTGATACTGCGTGGTTTAACATCACGAAGGTTGTACATTAGGGTCATATCCTTTCCCCATACTTATTCAATCTGTATGCTGAGCAAATAATCTGAGAAGCTGGACTACATGAAGAAGAACATGGCATTAGGATTAGAGGAAGAACCATCAACAATCTGTGACACGCAGTTGACACAACCTTGTATGCTGAAACTGAAGACGACTTGAAGCATTTACTGATGAAGATCAAAGACTACAGTCTTCTGTGTGGATTACACCTCAACATAAAGTAAACAAAAATCCTTACAACTGGACCCATAAGCAATATCATGAGAAATGGAGAAAATATTGAAATTGTCAGGGATTTTATTTTACCTGGATCCACAATCAATACCCACAGAAGCAGCAGTCAGGAAATCAGACATTGTATTGTATTGGGAAAATCTGTTGCAAAAGACCTCTTTAAAATGTTGAAAAGCAAAGATTTCACTTTGAAGACTAAGGTGTGCCTAACCCCAGCCATATTTTCAATCGCTTTATATGCACATGAAAGCTGGACAATAATAATGAAAGTTGCAAAAGAGTTGATGCTTTTGAATTGTAGTGTTGGCAAAAAACACTGAAAATACTGTGGACTGCCAGAAGAATGAACAAATCTTTCTTAGAAGTGCAGCTGCAATGCTCCTTGGAAGCGAGAATGGCCAGACCTTGTCTCACCTACTTTGGTCTTGCTGTCAAAAGGGACAATTCCTGGAAAAGTATATTGTTCTGGCTACCTAGTGCTACTCTGAATATATCACAAATGGAATGGCCTTAACAAACAGGAATTTATTCTTAAAATTTGGAGGCTTTAAGTCCAAGTTCAAAGTGCCAGCCTCTAGGGGTTGAGTGAAAACCCCTTAGCATTGGGCTTCAGCTCTGCCTCTTGCTCCTGGACCACTGAAGCTGGAGGCTCTTCACTCAAATCCTGGCTGCTGAGGCTGACAAACCTGCTGTCAACAAGTAACAAGGCACAGTCCCGATTACTAAACCACGTGGTAGACCATTAATTCAAGTCCATTAAAAGTCCCAAGATCGAGAGAGGGTGGCAGTGGCTACAATGATGAGGTCAAGCATAGCAAGAATTCTGAGGATGGCACAAAACCAGGTGTTTTATTCTGTTGTACATAGGGTCACTGTGAGTCAGAGCTGACTCAATGGCACTTAACAACAACAGGCAAACCCCTTTACAATGGAACAAAATGCTACCCAGTCCTGTGTCATCCTCATGATCAGTTGTGGTCTATATGTTTGATTTTGAGAAGTAGATCACTAGGGCTTTTTCCCTAGTTCATCTTAGCCTGGAAGCTCTGCTGAAACTTGTTGAGCACCATAGCCACATGCAAGCCTCCACTGACGGATGGTGGCTGCAATAGCCTTTCAATACTATTTTATTTATTTTCCACAAGCTGCTTCAAATCTCAGATTACTGCTATGTAAAATAAGCACTCAGTAAATTATCACTTAATTGAGTAAAATTATTTTTTAAATGTTGGGAAAGGATTTCAATGACCTAAGTCTCTTGACCTAACTCTGTCATCACTTCACCCAAAAAGTATAAGAAAGAATTCTGATTCAATTTTGTGTGTGTGTGTGTGTGTGTGTGTGAAAAGGAACTAGGCACAGGCTATTCAGTTTGAGTGCATTCTCTTCTTAATAGACAATCTGCCTGCTTGGGTTCTGCTGTCATTACCATGAAACCATGAAGGCCCAGCCTGTGGGAAAGTTCTGTGGCTTAGTACTGCTGCATGTGACCAGGTGGGTATGGAAATCTGATTCCAATTCTCCAGATTAGTAAAAATTATTTGCCCTCAGATGTTTTCAAAATATATTTTATGAATAAGACAAAACAATATGTTCACTATCCAATTGATTACTCTCCTTATATCTTCACTCACATACACTGCCATTGAGTCAGACCTGACTCATAGCAACTCGTCCTTGGATTTCAGAGGCAGTATCTCTATGGAAGAAGTAGATTGCCAAATCTTCCTCTTGAGGAGTGGCTGGTGGGTTTGAACCACCAGACTTCTGGTTAGAAGTCAAATGCCTTAGGCACTACACCACCAGAGCTCCCACTTATATCTTCAGGTGGTTCATATCTTATGGACAAAGGTGTTATACATACTTCCCTCCAATTCCAAAAGGTATTGTACACCACCAAATAGAATTAAAAAGCAAGTTTTAATTATTAGAATCATCACAGTATTATGACTAAATTCTAAACAAACGTGAAGCTTGAATAAGTCAACATTATCTATTTAAGTTAAATAGTGTCAATTAGTGTCCCACACCTTGAGATTTGCCACTCAATTCTCTCCTTTCTTGACCTATGTGCAGTGAAGCATAAATGACAATGGATGTTTAATTTGGAATATTTATAAATATCAGGTTTTCAGATGACAGCAGAGATATAAGTAAGAAAATGTACAAAATATATACTTTTGAATTGAAATTTCCAAAGGTCAAAATATAAATTTATGAAAATTGACAAATAAATTATAACAAAATTGAAATATATTAAAATCATTAAATACATTTTTTAAAAGAATTAGAATAAAAAGATTAAAATGTCCTTAACTCCTGGTTGAAAGGACCATTTTTATTGCAAGCAGTTTGATTAGTATCAATGATTGAGATTTCTAAAATATGTAAATATTAATATGCTTAGATAAAATTGTCTGCTTCCATGAATATCACAGCCTTGGAAACCCTACGAGCCAGTTCTACTCTTATGTAGGGCCACTATAAGTCAGAATTGACTGTATTGTAATGGATGGTATGATAAAATAAAAAGAAGGATCATTTTTCCCTGTATATTTCTCAGAATAGCTAAGCTAGATATTCTTTTTAGCAAAGTTAACCTTAACTTTACCTACCAGAGCAACAACTCCTGCATTTTCTCTGTCACACACCTTTCCTTTTAATGTCGCACCAACATAGTTTGAGTTTTCTCTGTAACTTAATTAAAAAAAAAAAAAATCATAGACACTTATTTTGTAAAAGCAGGAACAATTAATATTCTCCCAGACAATTAAATTTTCCTAAGACAATTAAAATTTTTCTACATTCACATTAAACACAAAAATACTTGCTTATAACATTAGTGTGACAAAAATAGAAAGTGAATAGATGTGAGTCATAATTAAAATGAATAAAATATTATATATTGAAAACAAAAATAATAAAATAACTTCATATAATTTTATTATAAAGTTCACAATGTTAAGCAAAAAAAAATCTCAAATGAACATAAAATTAAAATACTTATACACCAAATATATATCAACAATTAGCAAGCTTAATAAGCTAAGGAAAAAGACAAAATCATGTGTTGAGTTTAATCCTGTCCTCATTCAGAGTTAGTCTGATGGAGTTTTGCAAAAGTGTAGGTTATGTATGGAAAAGAGAGGATATAAAGGACTGAAAAGAAGACAGAAAAAAATTATTATAAATGTAAAATATTGTCCTGACTATTATGCACAGGAGTGAAGAACTATTATCCAGCAGACTGGCATGTAAAATATAATTATATTACAGTGGGAGATATGTTAAAATACAGAGATATTTAAAATTTACAATACTGTGACTATTTCTTTGCAATTTCCTTTGTATTTTATGGCATTAAGCCACAGATGAAAAAGTACTTTCTCTTTTCATAGATTTAGAGATGTCTTTGAGAAATATTTTTACTAGTATCTTTGGCAAAATGATACATTACATACTATGTAATGAGATATCACTTATTCTTCATTTAAACTGAGAGAAAGTTTCTGCTTCTGTGATGTTATCTCATTGATATTTTTTGTACGGAAATCATAAAAGCTCCAATACATAATTGGACTTTCATCTCTTCACATTTACATACTAGGATCACATGCATAAGAATCACCCTTCATGCATTTCCTTAATTCTGCAAATTGGTATTACATTTTTAAAAAATAACTTTCTGGAAGTTCCAGAAAGATGGTGGAATAGACAGAAAGACTGCACAGACCCTCTTCAACAAAGAGAAGGGTAACCAATTAACACAGATACAGAAGATAATCCTGGACCCTGAGCCCTGAAGGGAAGGATACAGAAGTGGACTAAACTCCAACTAGCAGAAGAATTTCCATGAAAATACCAAAAAAGGAAACATACAGAGCTGTGGTCTGGCAGTGATCCTGATGCACAGACAGCTTGGATATTGCCAAGTGGTGGTAGAACCTAAGAATTAACCTAACCATAATAAATATCTATGGACCCAATGAAAGAGCCCCAAAATACATAAATCAGACTTTAAAAGAGTTGAAAACCCAAATAGATGACTCCACA
>NW_006921611.1:9180013-9181634 GCF_000298275.1 Orycteropus afer afer
TGTTTGCTTCATATAATGAGTTTGGGAATATTCCATCCATTTCCATGTTCTAGAATTGTTTGAATAGAATTGCTATCAGCTTTTCTCTGAATGTTAAGTACAATTCACCAGTGAAGCCATCTGGGCCAGGATTTTTTTTTGTTTTCATATTATTTTTTTTTCTCTCTCTTTTTTTAATCACCGGTTCAGTTTCCTCTTTTGTGATGGATCTATTCAAATTTCCTACCTCAGATTGTGTTATTTTAGATAGATAGTATTTTTCTAGAAATTTGTTCATTTCTTCCAGGTTTTCAAATTTGTTGGATGAGATTCTTTGTAGTATACTCTTATTATCCTTCTATTTAATTTGGTTCTGTTGTGACATTGCCTCTGTTATTTCTTACTCATGCTATTTGCATGTCCATTTTATCTTCCTCTGTTAAATTTGCCAGTGGTTTGTCAATTTTATTAATACTCTCAAAGTACCAACTTACAGTCTTGTTGATTTTCTCTAGTGTTTTTCTGTTTTGCTTATTTCTGCTTGAATTTATTATTTTTTATATCTGGTGACTGTAGACTTCTTTTTTCCTGTTTATTTTCAATTGTTGGAGATATTGAGATAAAGTGTTGTTTTTTGTTTCTTTCTTCTTTTCTAATATGTGCATTTCTTGCTACAAATTGTCCTCTCAGCACTGTTTTTGTTTTGTTCTCATTTGACTCAAGGAATTTTTTATTTCTTCTATTGTTATTATTGATAGGTGTCATGGAGTCAGCTCTAATTCATAGTGACCCTATGTACAACAAAATGAAACACTGCCCAGTTATGCCCCATTCTCAAAATTTTACTTATACTTGAACCCATCATTGTAGCCACAGTGTCTATCCATCTTGTAGAGGGTGTTCCCCTTTTTCACTGACCCTCCACTTTCTCCAGGGAATGTTTCCTTCTGACAACATGATCAAAGTAGGTCAGATGAAGTCTGGCCATTCTTGCCTCCAAGAAGCATTCTAGCTGCACTTCTTTCAGGATAGATTGTTCGTTCTTCTGGTAGTCCACAGTATTTTCAGTATTCTTCACTGACACCACAATTCAAAGGCATCAATTCTTCTTCAGTCTTCCTTATTCATTGTATAGGTTTCACATGCACATGAGATGATTGAAAATTTCATGGCTTGGGTGAGGTGTACCTTAGTCTTCAAAGTCACATCTTGTTCTTCGACACTTTAAAGAGGTCTTTTGCAGCAAATTCACCCAGTGTAATACAACGTCTGATTTCTTGACTGCTGCTTCCAAGGTTCATTGTGGATCTAAGTAATATGTAATTGTGCTCAAGAAGCACCTGTACATAGACAAGATGCACTCATTCAAACAGAACAAGATGATACTATGTGGTTTAAAATCAGGAAAATGTGTGTCTGGTTTGTATCTTTTCACCATACTTATTTAGTTTGTATTCTGAACAAATAGTCTAAGAAGGTGCATTATATGATGAAAAATGTGACATCAGGATTGGATGAAGACTCGTTAACAACCTGCAATATGCAGAAGACAGAACCTTGCTTGTTGAAAGTGAAGATGACTTGAAGCAGTTACTGATGAAGATCAAAGACTACAGTCTTCAGTATGAGTTACACCTCAACA
>NW_006921611.1:9181939-9186628 GCF_000298275.1 Orycteropus afer afer
AATGAAGACCAAAGAATAATTGATACATTTGAATTGTGGTGTTGGTGAAGAATATTGAAGGTTCTATGGACAGCAAGAAGAACAAATAAATCTGTCTTGGAAGAAAAACAGCCAGAATGCTCCTTATAATCAAGAAAGGGAGACTGTGTCTCTCACACTTTGGTCATATCATGCTTGGTAAAGTAGAGGGTCAGAGAAAAAGAGTATGATTCTCAATGAGATAGATTTACACAGTGGGTGTGACAATGAGCTCAAGCATGGTAATGATTATAAGGGTGGCACAGAATGAAGCAATGTTTTATTCTGTTGTACTTAGGTTTGCTATTACTCAAAACCAATTCAACAGCACCTAATAACAACAAAAGGTTTAAAATAGTTCATTCTGTCTTGATATCTTTTGACTTCCTCTTCATTTGGAAGTACTGTAACTACTCCATTTATTCCCTTTTTGTTTTTTAGTTGTCATTTCTGGTTCTCTATTTTCAGTCTGGTAGGTGTATTTTCTTTTTGATACTTCTATACGTAATTTAGGAGCTCTGGTAGCATAGTGCAAACACACCAGCCACTCCTCAGAAGGAAAGCTGGGTAATCTACTTCAGTAGTGATACCGCCTTGGAAACCCAAGGAGGGGTCGCTATGAGTTGGGTCTGACTCGACACCACATAACAACAACAATATGTAATTTGCTTTCCGAGTGATGTCATCTTGTGTCTTAATCTCCACTTGTTGTCTATTTTTGTCTGTTCTCTGTCCAAAGTCTCCATTTAGGATTTCTTATAAGGTTTGTATGGTTTGTACAAATTCCCTTAATTTTTGTTTAACTGGAAATATCTTAATTTCACCATCAAATTTAAGGGACAATTTTACTGGATTGAAAAGTTTTGGTTGGAAATTTTTTTTTCTGTCAGGGTTTTATATATGTCATCCCATTGCCTTCTTTTTTTGTAATTGCCTTCCCATTCACTCAACATTAATATAAGTCTACCCTCTAGTTAGTAGTTTACCCTGAATTCCCATCTCACACCTGGTAACCATCAAATAACATTTCTTTGCTTTTGAAGCTCTTTTCTTAACTTTACAGTAATGGTCTCATACAATATTGTCCTTTTGTGATTGATTAATTGACAGACTAATTTCAGGAGCTCTGTTGATTAGTGGATAAGGTCAGTAGTTCAAACCTACTAGCCACTTTGCAGAAAGAAGATAGGGCAATCCACTTTCATAAAGATTTATAGTAATCTACTTCTGTAAAGATTTACAGCCTTGGAAACCCCAATGGGTATTACTATGAGCCAGAATTGACTCAATGTCCATGAGTTTTTTCTTTTAATTCAGTCAGCATAATGTCCTCTAGGTTCATCCATATTATGACATGTTTTGCAGGTTCAATGTTGTTCTTGAATATTGTGTAGTATTCCATTTTGTATATGTGCAGTAGTTCATTTAATCATCCATCCATTGATGGGCATTTAAGTTGCTTCCATCCTTTTGTTATTGTGCTTAGTGCTTCAGTGAACATGGGTGTGCATATGTCTGTTCATGTCATGGTTCTTATTTTTCTAGGATATATACCTTGTTATATCATCATGATTTTCTTTTGTGATCTATCCTATCGAGGGTTCTTTGAGCTTCTTGAATGTGTATCTTCTCATCTTTCATGATATTAAGGAAATTTTCTTCCAACAAATCTTTGACAATTTTCTCATTGGTTTTCGTTTGTTTGTTTGTTTGTTTGTTTGTTTCTGCCTGTTCTGGATCACACTTAAGTTATTCCTCTACATAATGTTCCACATAATTCCTAGGCTTTCTTCTTCTTCCTTTGTGCTTTTCTTTCTGATTGTTCCTCTAACAGCTTAGAATTAAGAGATTTGTCTTCAATCTTGCTAACTGTGTCTTCTATTTATTCAATTCTACTCCTTTGCCCTTTCAATGTGTTAACTACTTCTGAAATCTTAGTATTAATCTTCTGGATTTCTATTTGCTATGTTATGGTTTTTAATTTTCCATTTATTTTGTCATTTTTTTATTGCATTCTTTTTTTGAATTCTTCTAGAGTTTTTTCTGTACTGTCTTTGTTTTTGTCTATGGCTTCCTTGATCTCTTTCTTAATCTGTTTTAGGCAACTGAGTATAATTCTTTTGAATTCCTTATCAGGTAGTTCTAATAACATTTCTTTCTCCAGAATATTTTCTGCTCTTGTGTTTTGGTCACTTACTTGAGACATTTTGTTCTGTTTGTGTGTGTGTGTGTGTGTGTGTGTGTGATTTGAAGTTGTCTGTAGTCTCCAAGTCATTATGGTGTTATTTTATTTATTTATTTTTTATTGTATAGTGATTTGCTTCACATGGTTTTTGTATTGTTTTATTTTAATATATCCAAAAAACTGAGTTGACATTGTACTCTGGTCATTTGTTTGGCAGCACTGGGGTAGTCACTACTTGTTTTTGTGTTAATTTGTTAGTGGGTGGTATCATGGGTATGAATCTCTGATCACTGGTTCTGTAGAGCAGCTAAAGTCAGGCAGGATGAGTATTGGCCACCATCTGTCATCATCAATTCAGTGATAATGGAGTGGTGGTAACATTCACACCAGATAGTGTGGTGGTAGGTGTGGCAGTTATGGCTATGTAGGGTCACGGTTCCTGACTGCTAGGTGGGGAGGAGAAGAAGAAAGAAAAAGGGGAAGAGAAAGGACAAAAAAAAAAAAAAAAAAAAGAACAGAAAAATAAGGGAGGGAGGAGTTGACGAGGGAAGACACAAGAATAAAGAAAACAAGAAAAAGGAGAAAAAAGGAGTAGAAGGGGGAAAAGAACATAGTGCAGCACTGGTACATGTGTTATCCACTAAAACCGCTGTAGGGGAATGTGAAGTTTGCTCAATGGGAGCATGAACTGCCACCCATGGAGGGGCAGGTGTGGATGCTGCTGACCATGGGATTATTAGAGGGTGGACACTGGCCATACATGATAAAAAAAAAAAAAAAAAAAAAACTGCAAGGGGAAGGAAGAGGAAAGAAAGAAAGAGAAAAAGAGCAAAATAAGATGAAAAAGAAGGAAGAACTAAGAAGAAAGAAAAAAATTAAAAAAATAATAATAATTACAGCAGCACCTTACTGGTGGTAGTGCTTGCTGCCAAACACTGCTGTGGAGAACTCAGCACTTGCTCTGCAGAGTACACACACAGCCCAGCAGAGAGGGGTAGGATTAGGCACTGCTGACTATGGAGGCAGAGCAGGGCAGGATGCCTGCTGCACAGGATCAAACTAAAGGAATGGGGAGTGGGGAGAAAAGAAGAAAAACTAGAGGAAGGAAGAGTGAAACCTTAAGAAGAAAGAAAAAAATAAAAGAAAAGCAGTAGTACTGGCACAAGTGCTAATCACCCATAAGCCACTGCAGTGGAAATGTGAAGCTCAGTGTGCAGAAACACACACCACCATCCACAAAGGGGTGGGGGGGCCACTGCTGACTGTGGAGTCATTGGGGGTTGAGCACCCGTTCTGCAGGTGGGGAGGGAAGGGAAAGAAAAGAAAAATAATGTGGAAGAACTAAGAAGAAAGAAAAAAGCAGCACAGTACCGGTGCAAGCATTTGCTGCCAAACACAGCTGAGGCAGGAAAGCAGCACTCACTCTGCAGGAGTGTTCACTGCTGATAGGGAAGGATGGGATTAGGCTGATCAAGGAGGGGAGGGGGGCAGGGTGTCTGGTAGGGGAGGGGAGGTTGACTAGCCTCTGGAGCAAGTGTGGGATTGCCACACCTCTGGTCACTGGGAAGTTTTGCAAGGTAAGAGAGAGATACACTTCTCTGGTCATTGATTGCCGATGTTGGTGCCAGAGTATTTCCAGAACAGTGTTATCAGTTATCTGGTTCTGCCCTGATTGGAATGCTGCTTGCAATAATTCAAAATGGCCATGCTATGATGGTAAACAGTCACTGTCTCATATGCCTCTATGTTCACTGTTTTCACTCAGTCTCTTCTAATTTGTATTTGCTGTACTTCTTCATCCTTTCCTTTGAAGATCTGGGTTCCAAGATTGACATCGGTATCCATTTCACTAGGTTTCTCAAGTTTTTGTTTTAGAGGATATGGATTGTATATATGCCTATTCCACCATCTTGAATCCTCCAAATTTGTATTATAAGTTTTGTTTATATATATGAAGCATTTTTTTAAAATAAAATAAAGGTAATTGTAAGAAGTACTCTTGTTTCATTTTTTTAAAGTAAGATCTTTAGGTCCTTCTATTCTACCTAGTACTTTCAGGAACACTTTCTCTGTAATCTATGTAAAAACCATTTACCAGCCACATAAGAAAATAATTGGCTGAACACTATAATCACAGAACACTCACTCTTAGTCCTCATCATACTATTGTCTTTCTTTTTCTACATTCTCTTTTCTCAGGTATTCTTTGTTCTCTGTTTCTCAATCCTCAATGGCTGAGGAAAGAAAATCACAGTCAAAAGTTAAGATATTACTCAACTGGCTTCCATTTATTCTCTTACTTGGAGATTTAAAAAGGTTTACAAAGAGAGGTTCTACACAGGAGTGATCTTTATCTACACACTAGAAAGTCAATTGATTTATTAAAATAATTCTGATCTGGTATAAGGACTGTCATTGAAAAATGCTATCCTCTCCTCATCCAGAGCAAAGAAGAATAAGAAAACCAAAATTCATGGAAACAATTC
>NW_006921611.1:9186883-9191324 GCF_000298275.1 Orycteropus afer afer
AGACAGCTCAAGGGGCAGAAGCGTATGGAGGGATGGACACTGGGAAGAGGTAACTATGGGGAGGAAGTGAGAGGGAGCTGTTGCATTGTGGTAAACTGTGGTCAGTGACATGAGACAAAGTATATGTGAAATGCTGTATGGAAAGTGAATTTGCTCTGTAAATCTTCACCCAAATCACAATAGAAAAGAAAAGAAAAGAACAATGCTATCCTTACTAAGTGCTTTATATCAGAAAGTGGCACAAATATTTTTCCTCCAAACAACAACAACTATAAGAAATTAAATAATAATCAAATTTTTATTCATATTAGCTATAGTATTGCCAAGGAGCTCTGGTGGTGCAGTGGTTAAGGTGTCTGTTGCTAACCAAAAGGATATCGGTTTGAACCCACCAGGTGCTCCCTAGAAGAAAGATGTGGAAGCTTGTTTTTGTAAATATTACAGCCTTGGAAAACCCATGGGACAGTTCTATTCTGTCCTTCAAGGTCACTAAAAGTTGGAATCAACTTGGTGACAACAGGTGCAGGTTTTATATTATCACCATGATACTGTACTTACATAAGGAAGAATGCCACATCATGGGGTCGTAAAACAAGGTACGTCTTTTTCCAGTTTAAAAAATCATACAATAATTCATTGGCTTCTCCAGTTATAGGAATTTTATTGGCATCTATCCAAAGCTCCAGTGAAGACAGAACTAATGTAATATTAAATGAAGTTAACATCTAAAATAGAATACATATAGAAAATATGTTCAAATTTAAATATATTTGGGAATAAATTTATGAAAATACACACTATAGTGAATATAATTTTAAGGAAATAGTACAACAATTAAACAGTTAAAGTGTATACTGTGTACTTAAAGTATTTTAATAAATACTCATATCAGTAATAATAGTAATGACAGTTATGATTTATTATATGCTTAATATGTGCAGGTTCCATGCCAAGCACTTAATTTCACTTAATCTTAACAAAAACCTTATAACATAGGCAGTGTTATTACTCCCATTTTATGAGTGAGGGACTCAAAACACCTACACAAATTATGTAAGAAGTAGAAACAAATGAAAAGCAGTAAAATGGCAAACACTTACTGCACTGACAAGTCCAATCACCTGGAAAACTTTCTGAGTGACAATAGCTGTGTCAGCACCCATATGGTCATACTGAAAAATATAATTACCATTTAGCTCTCAATCCCCATTGTTTAATATTTAATGTGTTATCTTTTTTCTGTTTAAAACTTAGCTTAGTAGAATAGGAAATATTTAAGTACATCTACATGTAAATTATGGAAGGAAGACTCATTACAACCTGTGATATGCATATGACAAAACCTTGCTTGAAGAGGAATTGAAGAACTTACCGATGAAGATAAAAGACTACACCTTTCAATATGGATTACACCTCAGCATAAAAGAAAACAAAAATCCTCTAACTAGACCAATAAGCGACACCATGATAAATAGAGAAAATATTGAAGTAGTCAATGATGTCATTTTACTTGGATCCACAATCAATGCCCATGAAAGCAGTAGTCAAGAAATAAAAAGACATACTGCATTGGGCTAATGTGTGGCAAAAGACTTCTTGAAAGTATTAGAAAGCAAAGATGCTACTTTGATCCCACTCACAGTGACCCCTCCATGGGTTTCCAAGGCAGTATCACTATGGAAGTAGATTGTCCAACCTTCCTTCCAAGGAGTGACTGGTAGGTTAAGTCATATTATTACCTGATTCAAAATGGCCACTATCAGTCCATTTCAGTTCACTAATGCCCAGTACATCAACCTTTATGAGTTCCATTTCGTTTGGTAATTTCCAATTTTCCTAAAGTCATACTCCACACATTCTGTGTTCTGATTATTAATGAATGTTTGCAGCTGTTTCTCCCCATTTTGAATTGTGTTCCATCACCAAATGAAGATCTGGAAAGTTTACTCCATCCACATCAGTAAAGTTGACTCTACTTTAGGGAGGCAGCTCTTCCCATTGTAGTTTGAGTGCCTTCCAACCTAAGGGGCTCATCTTTCAGCACTACATCAGAAAATGTGTCAGGGCTCTTCAAAAAGTTTTCTAGTAATATATCAGACAGTGTTTCACTGTTATTCATAAGGTTTTCACTGGCCAATTCTTTGAGAAGTGGATGACTCTTCCTTCTTCTGAGTCAGTCTTAGTCTGGAAGCTCTGCTGAAGCCTGTCCACCATGCGTGACCCTGGTGGTATTTGAAATATCAGTGGCATAGCTTCCAGCATCCCAGCAACACATAAACCACCACATTACAGGTGAATAGTGGATATACATATATGCATGCATACATACATACATATACATGTGTGTGTATATGTGTGTGTGTATAATTTATAATATCTTTATTAAAGATGGTGAAGTGAACAACAAACATTATCATTACTTCCTCAAAATGTATGAAAAGGGAATTAAAATGCATGAAACAAGGGGAATAACTGAAATTGTGTGTGTATATGTGTGTATGTATGAAGTATATGTGTCATATGTTTAGCACCTACAAAAATCTTGTAGCCAAGAGAATGGAAAATTCTACTCTGGTCAATCTTATAAGAATAAGAGAACCAACACAACTTTCCGTTGGAAATAACAAGCCAGATCACTGTAATGTATGTCTCAGTCAACACTTCTCACCCATGACAAATGGTTCTAAAGTTTTAAGTGCTACATCCCAAAATAAAGGATATTTCAACATTTGAATCAAGCATCAAACTGCAGATACTAAAACACAGGAAAGCAGACTGAATATGCAGCAAAAATTATATATAGAGAAAATAATTTTAAAAAATCATTTTAATGATAGGAATATGGAGAAAATGAAGAGATGATCCCTGTCAAAAAATAACAGCTGTAAAATTAAAGACCAATATAGTAAGATTAAGATTTAAAAATAATATAGCAGAATGCATATTTCTGTATTCTTTTTGGAAGATAAATTTGGATAAATTTCTCAGTAAGTAAAGCAAAATGATCTAGGAATGAAAAAAATATTTAAAAAATTTGTCCAGATTCCTACTATCCAAATAAAAGCATGTGAGAGTTGGACAATGAATAAGGAAGACCGAAGAAGAGTTGATGCTTTTGAGTTGTGGTGCTGGCGAAGAATGCTGAAAGTACCATGGACTGCTAAAGGAACTAACAGATCTGTCCTGGAGGAAGTGCAGCCAGAATGCTCCTTGGAAGCAAGAATGGCCAGACTTCGTCTCACCTATTTTGGTCATGTTGTAAGAAGGGACCATTCCCTGGAGAAGGATGTCATGCTTGGTAGGGTGGAGGGTTGACGAAAGAGGGAGGGGGCCTTCAACGAGATGGATTGATATGGTGGCTGCAATGATGAGCTCAAGTATAGCAGGGATTGTGGGGCTGGCCCAGGATAGGGCAGTGTTTCATTCTGCTGTGCATGGGGTCGCTATGAGTCGGAAATGACTCGACGGCACTTAACAACAATAACAAATAAAAGGACATCTAAATAGTGAAAACATTATAAAATACAATTCAAGAAAACTGCTTAGAAATTAAAGGCATGATTTTTTCCAAACAGAAAAAAAAAAAAAAACCTAATGCATTGTCTGTTTGAGAGAAGTGAAAAAAATAAATAAATAACTCATCTATGTACATAATTTTTCTGTAAAAATGGGTAAGAAAATCTTAATTCTTCTTGTGCCTTCTTCAGTAAGGATAATAGAAGAGATTTCTATTCTGTACTTTGCTAATATCTGTTGATAGACATTTATTTTAAAACACATATAATTAGTAAGCATTTTTTCTACAATTAAAAATAAAAAAAAATGCTAGGATACATACTATTATTTTGCAAAATTATTATGAATTAGAACATTTGTAAATGTTAATCAATTCCTTAGAAACTAGTAAGATACAATATTTTACCACATCCCCATTTTTTCATATTTTTCAAAAGATTACTTTTTTAAAAAATAAAATTTGATGGTGTTTTGGTAAGATTTTACACAGCAAGTTAAATTCTCATTTGACAACTTCCACACAAATTTTCACAATGTGTCAATATTCTCTTTAATTTTCTTCAAGTTGTTCCATTTCCAGTACTCTAGTTTCCCTTCCCCTTATCTTTTCATATTTGCTTTAAATTAAATGTTGACTGTTTAGACTCAGACAGTTTTGTTTTGTTTTGTTTTGTTTTGTTTTGTTTTAAGTAGAGCACAGACCTAATGGATAATATCCTTTATTTTATGTGTCATTCTGCTTTTCTTCTGAAAGGTTAGTTCAAGGGATAGTTTTAGTTCAATATTTAAAGAGTGATTCAGGGCACTAATTTCAGGGATTCCTCTGGTCTCAAAAGATTACCATTTATTGGAGGTTCCCCCCACACAACAATTATAAACATTTAATTTCTAAAAATTTATCAGTTTAAAATGTTAAAAACAGAGC
>NW_006921611.1:9194426-9196124 GCF_000298275.1 Orycteropus afer afer
AAAAAAAAAAAAAAAAACTGAGCCAATTTTAAAATCATCACTATATTGTACAGAAGAAAACATGCCATATTATTTTTAACACCTTTCAAAGTTAATACAATATCAAAAAATAAAAATAAACTTACCAATTGCTTTTCAACCACAACATGAATTTCTAAATACCAAGTGTATGATGGAGTATTATCCAATTGTAACTATAAAGAAAAGAAATCCACAAACTTTATGTTAAAACAGAGTAATCTCTCATTTATTTTAATGCATACCAGAATATGTAATGAACTCAAAATGGAAAAAAAACAAAAGTTTATGTGTAAAAATAGAAGGAGATTTTTAAAGAAAAACTAGATATTATAGAAATAATTTTAGTTATTTCCTTAAGCACATATTCTATACATAATCATCCGTTTGATTTATCCATATAGGAAAATTGCTCTCTTTCATTCTCTCTATTCTCTCTGCTACTGGGCTACTGACAAGATTTCTTCTCTGAAAAGATAAACTTATTAACTGTATGGAATGTATGTGATTTTTTCTCCTAGCTGAATAATGTTGTATGTTGTCCTCATGAGCCTGAAAGAGTAAAGGCACTTCCCAATGCTTAGGTATTTCACATAAGTCAAATGGGAAAGAGATATATTCATACTGAGAAAAGTAACAGTAATACGTAGTATCAGAGAGGCAAACCAACTTTCACTGTCTGTAAAACAAATATATTAAGGAACACTTCTGGGTGTTGAGTATGATAATGTTATCCACTTAGATTATGGTGCCTAAGGGCACAGATATTTAAGCCAGAAGCATGGGTTTGAATCCCATAAATCCATGTGACTTAGTTTTTTCCCATGTAAAATGATTACCGCATGTAGCAGTGACCCGGTAGTTCGTGAAAAGACCTCGAGACTAGAGTGTAACTATCTCAGAATAGTCACTAAAATAACATACCACCTTTTGCCCGGGACACAGCTTTAGAAACAGAATAAGGAAATCCAAATTCAGCAATTCTAAGGCAATTTCTTATATTGATTTTAATTTATCTGCATTTCTTCTTCTTTTTTTGGTATTTAATCCTATGAAATCTCAAAATTATTTCATCTTAAGAATTTATTTTTGGTTCATTGAAGACAGCATTAAATAGAGAACAGAAAACATGGGATAAGATTTGTTAGTGTTGGTCAGATAAGTAGTGGTTGCAGTAACTTAAAGGAAGCAACATAAGGGAAAATTTTTTTATAGGATCAGATGACAAATTTAGAGACTCTTGTTCAGTCATCTTTCTCTGTTTTTAAATTCTCTTTCCAGACCCAGTTGTGGAGGCTTAAGGGTTTTATTTCAAAAATGCAGTTGACATTACTTTACAGCCTAACAGGTTATTTCAATTTACCCTAAAGCATAATGTTAACGGAGAGGTGAATACATACCTTATTGGATTCCACTGTCACAAGAAGGACTCTAATATATCTATCTATCTATCTATCTATCTATCTATCTATCTATCTATCTACCTATCTATATAGATATATAAAGGCAAAAGGCAACCATTGCCGTGGAGGCGGACCTGACCCGTAGCAACTCCTCCTTGGGTTTCTGAGGCAGTATCACTATGGAAGTAGATTGCTCAAACTTCCGGCTGGGGAGTGTGGCTGGTGGGTTTGAACCACCAGCCTTCTGGTTAGTAGTCAAGTGCCTTAGGCACTACAC
>NW_006921611.1:9196372-9197553 GCF_000298275.1 Orycteropus afer afer
TTTATTAGCTTTCTAATATGTCCTGAAGTAAGCCATGCTTATTTTCATATTGCAGACTGGGAAAATTGAATTTGGTGGTACACTTAGGTTATTCACACATGCAGCAAACATTTACTAAAGAATACCTTATGCAAATAATATTTTTATTTCTCTGTACAAAAAAATAACTTTGTGATATGATCTAACAGAGAGTACTGAAATGTAGTAAATAGTTAAACAGTTATTGAGTGCACACTATATAACTGAGCTAAGTAAAACACAATGGAATACTGTTATAGCTGAATAGAGATGATATCTATATAGGTGAAATGGGAAAACACATAATGCAGGTATTTGTTGTCATGGAAACCAAGGAGTTTCTGTATTTAAGCTGAATGAGACCTAATTAAGCATAAAGAAGGAAAGTTTTCTGGAGAGAGAAATTCATAGACAAAGGAGGGGAGATTTGAAAGACTGTGGAATATTGGAGAAAAAAATAAGGAATCTTCTGTAGCTAAAAAGGTAGGAGAGAATAGCAAAGAGTATATTTGAAAAGAATGGTAGATAAAATATTTTGAGAGAGCTCAAACAACTTACTAATAAGAGAAAGAAGACAAAGACAATTATTCATTAGACAGGAAGTGCTTAGATACATGCAAGAAGATTTTGTTGCCCAAGAAAAATCAGGATTTATGTAGAAAGAGAGGGAAACACCCTATTCAAATGGTCCAGTCATTATACAAGGATAATAGCAATAGAGACAAATGTAAAAATGCAAGATTTGGAAAATTTCAAAGGTCATCAGTGAAAAACTGTGTGAGAATGTTCAAGGAGTGGGAAGAGATAAAATTTTAACTCAGTGTTTTTGTTTTTTGTTTGTTTTTCTTCCCTTTTGGCAATTGAACAACTGATTTGGTGGCTGTTTTGATTCTCTAGTGCTGCTCCCACAGAAAATACCAAAAATGGATAACTTGGAGTTCGTGTAAGATGGCAGACTAGGCAGAAAGACTACATAGACCCTCTTCAACAAAGAAAAGAGAAACCAATTAACACAGACACATAAGATAATCCTGGACCCTTGAGCGTTGAAGGGAAGGCTTTAGAAGTGGACTAAACCCCAACTAGCAGAAGAATTTGCATGAAAATACCAAAAAAGGAGACATACAGAGCTGTGGTCTGGCAGTGATCCTGAGCGATCCTGA
>NW_006921611.1:9212976-9214594 GCF_000298275.1 Orycteropus afer afer
ACTATGAGACCAGAAGAACTAGATGGTGCCCGGCTACCACTGTCATCCACTTGTAAGGGGATCTATGTAGGAGATCCTTGATAGAGAGGGAGAACAATGTGGAACAAAATTCAAAATCATTTGGAGAAAAAAAATAGGGGAGGGGACCAGGATTGCTGGTCTGATAGAGCCTGGCGGAACCACTGAGACTATGGCCTCTAGCTGCCCTTCAGGTCTGGAATTGAACCCACACCCATGGTTTCTAGCCAAACAAGACAGGCATCTGAGTTGAACATTTACCTCAGGTAGATACATTCCTTGGAGAGAACAATCATGGGAGAAAAATGGCTGCTTATGCACAGGGATACAGTTCAAGGGGCAGGAGTGCATGGAGGGATGGACACTGGGAAGGGGTGACTATGGGGATGAAGTGGGAGGGGAGCTGTTGCATTGTGGTAAACTGTGGTTAATGTCATGAGACAAAGTGTATGTGAACTGGTGTATGGAAAGTGAATTTTCTCTGTAAATCTTCACCCAAATCACAATAAAAAAAAAAAAGACTAAAAAAAATAGATAACTTTAACAAACAGGGATTTATTCTCTTACAGTCTCCTAAACTAGAGAGTCAAAACAGCCACCAAATCAATTTAGAAGGCTAGAAGTCCAAGTTCAAAGTGCCAGCTGTAGGCCCTTGACCTTGGCATTCAGCTCTGTCTCTTGCTCCCAGCTCACTGAAGTTGTTTTTGTTGTTAGGTGCCATTGAGTCATTTCCAACTCATAGCGACTATATGCGCAGTAGAACAAAACACTGCTTGGTCCTGTGCCAGCCTCACAATCCTTGCTATACCTAAGCCCATCATTGCAGCCACTGTGTCAGTCCATCTCATTGAGAGCTTTCCCCTTTTTTGTTCACCCTCCACTTTACCAAGCATGATATCCTTCTCCAGGGAATGGTTCCTTCTGACAACATAAAAGTAGGTGAGAAAAAGTCTGGCCATTCTAGCTTCTGAGGAGCATTCTGGGTGCACTTTTTCCAGGATAGATTCGTTAGTCCTTTTTGGAGACCATGATACTCTTAGCATTCTTCTCCAACGTCACACTAAAAACTTCAACTTTTCTTTGGTTTTCCTTATTCATTGTCCAGCTCTCACATGCTAAGAGGTGATTGAAAATACCACGGCTTGTGCCAGGCTCACCTTAGTCTTCAATGAGACATGTTGCTCTTCAGCACTTGAAAGAGGTCTTTTGCAGTAGATTTTCCCAATGCAATATGTCATCTGATGTCTTGACTATTGCTTCCATCGGTGTTGATTTTAGAACCAAGTAATATGAAGTCCTTGACAACTTCAAACTTTTCTCTATTTACTGTGAAGCTGTTTAATGGACTATTGTGAGGATTTTTGTTTTCTTTATATTGAGGTATAAACCATACTGCAGACTGTAGTCTTTAATCTTCATCAGTAAATGCTTCAAATCATCCTTAGTTTCAGCAAGCAAAGTTGTGCCATATACATATCACAGGTTGTTAATGAGTCTTCCTCCAATCCTGATGCCACGTTCTTCTTCATATACCCCAGCTTCTCAGATTATTTACTAAGCATAAAAATTGAATAAGTATGGTGAAAGGATACAACCTTGA
>NW_006921611.1:9215245-9219374 GCF_000298275.1 Orycteropus afer afer
TCCCTTCCATCTTCTTTTGATGTTTTCTGCATCATTCAATATTTCGCACATAGAATCTTTCAATATTGCAACTTGAGGCTTAAATTTTTTCCTCAGGTCTTTCAACTTGAGATATGCCTGGTGTGTTCTTCCCTTTTGGTTTTCTAACTCCAGGCCTTTGCACATTTCTTTATGGTAATTGGCTTTGTCTTCTTAAGCTGCTCTTTGAAATCTTGTGTTCAGCTCTTTTATCCTGTCGTTTCCTCCCTTTGCTTTAGCTACTTTCTACTCAAGAGCAAGTTTCAGAGTCTCTTCTGACATCCATTTTGGTCTACTCTTCCTTTCTTGTCTTTTTAACGACCTCTTGCTTTCTTCATGGATGATATACTTGATGTCATCCCATAATTCCTTTGGTTTTTGGTCATTGGTGTTCAATGCATCAAATCTATTCTTTAAATGGTCTCTAAATTCAGGAAGGATATTATCAAGGTCGTATTTTGGCTCTCGTGGACTTGTTTTAATTGTCTTCAACTTTGACTTGAACATGCATATGAGCAGTTGATGGTCTCTCCCACAATCAGCTCTTGGCCTCGTTTTGGCCAAAGATATTGAACTTCTTCATCTCCTCTTGCCACAGATGTCAATCTGATTCCTGTATATTTCATCTGATGAAGTCCACATATATAGTTATCACTTATGTTGTTGAAAAAAAGGTATATGCAATGAATAAGTCATTGATTTTGTAAAAGTCTATCATGAAATCTCCAGTGTTATTTCTATCACCAAGGCCATATTTTCCAACTACCAGTAAATCTCTTTGTTTCCAACTTTTGCATTCCAGTCACCAGTGATTATCAACACATCTCGATTGCATATTCAGTCAATTTCAGACTGCAGAAGTTGGTAGAAATCTTCAGTTTCCTCATTTTTGTCTTTGGTGGTTAGTGCATAGATTTGAATAATTGTAGCATTACTGGTCTTCATTGTCTGTGCATGCATATTATCCTATCACTGACAGCATTGTACTTCAAGACAGATCTTGAAACAGTCTTTGTAATGATGAATGCCACACCATTCCTCTTCAATTTGTCATTCCTGACATAATAGTTTGTGTGGTTGTCTGATTCAAAATAACCAAAACAGTCATTTCAGCTCACTAATGCCTAGGATATGGATCTTTATGCACTCCATTTCATTTTTGACAGCTTCCAATTTTCCTACATTCATACTTCGTACATTTCATATTCTGATTGTTAATGGATGTTTGCATCTGTTCTAGTCATTTTGAGTCATGCTACATCAGCCAATGGAGGTCCTGAAAGCTTTATTCCATTCATATCATTAAGGTTGTCTTCACTTTCAGGAGTCAGCTCCTCCCCAGTCATATTTTGAGTGTCTTCCGACCTGATGGGCTCATCTTCTGGCACTATATCAGGCAATGTTTAAAGGTTATTCATAAAGTTTGCCTGTAATATATGAGATAATGTGTCACCGCTATTCATAAGGTTTTCACTGGCCAAGTGTTTGAGAAGTGGATGGCTTGTTCCTTCTTCCAAGTCTGTCTTTGCCTGGAAGCTCTGCGAATCCTGTCCACCACGGGTAACTGTGCTGGTATTTTTCAACACTGGTGGCATATCCTCCAGCCTCACAGCAACATGTAAGCCACTACAGGATGAAAAACTGACAAGTTCACCTCTCTTAGTTGTTCCTAACCCCTCTGCGCCTGCCTACTTCAGGCCCTGGACTTAAAATAGGGCCACTCCCAAGTGAAAGCAGTCCCCAAGCTTTGTGCCCATCTACATCAGGTGCCAGCCTTAAAATAGAACTTCCCCCAAGTGAAAGCAGTCCCCAAGCTCTGTGCCTGTCTACCTCAGGCCCTGGCCTTAAAATAGAGCCATCCCCAAGAGAAAGCAGCAAAAGCAGTCCCTGAGCCCCAGGCCTCCACTAAAGCTGGAGGCTTCTATTAATTCAGGCAGTTGCTGGCTGCTGAGGCTGACAAACCCAAGGTTGACAAATAAAATGGCATAGTCCCAAGATAATTGAGCAACATGACAGGCCTCTAGTTCAAGTCCAGAAACAGTCACAAGATAATCGGGCAACGTGACAAGTTACATTAGGGTCCAAGCATGCCAAAAACTCAAGACCTTTCTCAAAATGTCTTCATATATACTAGAAGCAGACCACATCCCTAAGGCAGCTAGTTAGCTGCTCACAATAGAATCCACCATAGAACTGATTACCAGTCTCATGATGAGGGATAACTATATCAGCTGCCCAGTCACTCAAAACTAGGCCCTGCCAAGATGACACAACCTTAACTACCACAGTGGCTATTAGGAAGTGGGACCAAAAGTACCAGAAAAAGGTTAGAGTTGGAGAAAGTAATGAGTCTTATTAGCTGAAACCATGAAGTGTAAAAAAATATATACTTATAACAGCAAAAAGGCTAAGACTTAATATAACAAAGGCCAATACCTAAAGTGTGAATATAAGAAGAAAAACTTTTAACAGTGAATTAGAATGAGAACTAGAAGAAAATGTTATCATAGAATCCAAAGTGAGGAGAAAATTTCTCAGAATTCTGATATTTATTCTTTAAGAAATGCATCAGAAGTGCAAATCATTTGAGCTGAATTTGTGTTTGGTCTTCATTAATTATGCTTGGCAGCACAAACTTTATTAAGTTGGTCTATCTAGTTAATAGAATGCTGGGAAATAAGACAGGAAGTATAATTTATTGTTTGAAGAAATTTGTATGTGAAGAAATGAAAATATAAGAAGGTAGACAAAAAGTAGACAAATTCCAGGAAAGGTATTTTCTTTTATTTTATAATGGAAAACTCGTAATTATGCTTGTTAAATGAGGAGAAGTCAATGGAGAATAAGAATTTAAAATAAGAAAGTAAAATTCTTAGCCACATAAAGTTTTGAAGGAGGCTGCTTATCTTAAAGTGATGACCTGGGAAAAAAGTCTAATCTAATTCTCCTTACAATTACAATACTGGAATGCAATTTAGAGGAAACAATAGAAATATAAATTTAGGACTCAAAGTAATTATTTTTGTTTATTTATAATGAATGGTCTAGAAGTAGGAGAAAAAGAAGCAAGCAAATAAGAAAAAGTAGTACATGGAGCTCTGGTGGTGTAATGCCTAAGGCAGTTGACTGCTAACCAGGAGGCTGATGGTTCAAATCTACCAGCCACTCCTTGGAAGGAAGGTTGGCCAATCTACTTCTGTAGTGATACTGCCTCGAAAACCCAAGGAGGGGTCACTATGAGTCGGGTCCGACTAGACGGCACATAACAACAACAACAACAAATACATTTGAAAGAGGTAGGAGTACTGAAGCAGGGTGGTTGGTGCATGCACATCAAGTAAAAGAGTTATATTATTCATTTACAGTAAAGAAATATGAGGCACAGCTTGATTAAAATTAAATAGACACATGATTATGTTAAATTAAAGCCACTCCTGAGAAGGAAGGTTGGGCAATCTACTTCCATAGTGATACTGCCTTGGCAACCCAAGGAGGGATCGCTATGAGTCAGGTCTGACTCAACAGCACATAACAACAACAACAACAACAGGAAGATTAAATAAGAAAGAAAGATAAAATGCTGTGTGGCAGTACCCTTACCTCAGATAACAATTTATTTTCCTGGTATATATTGCCATGTAACAGACTACTGAAAAACTTTGTGCTGTAAAACAAGAATTTTATGTATGTCACAAGTTTGCAGGTCATGAATACAGTCAAAGCTTCTCTGGATCATTTTTATGCTCCACAAAGATACTCAGTGATACTCAGCTGGCAACTGACACATTTTGGAGAACCCAAGGTACCTTCCTTCACACACCTCCCACCTTAGGGAGAATGCCTTGAAAGCTAGTCCAGGAGAGTTCCTCTCCTTAGATATTCTCAGGACTTTTCCATTTCATTTTTCTGGCAGAGAAGTTACACAGTCATACCTCAAGCAGCAAGTGTTCAAGACACAGAAATCTGAAGCTGTAATTTTCTAGATGCCCAGACCCCTAAACTAATACAAATCCCTTCTACAATTATTTATAGGATAAAAAAATCTATGGGAACTGCCCATACTAATTAGAGCATACATATCAAACTCCTAAAGGGAGAAATATTTTCAAAA
>NW_006921611.1:9219915-9226876 GCF_000298275.1 Orycteropus afer afer
TGGAATGTTGTTGTTGTTGTTGTTTGCCATTGAGCCGACCCCGACTCATAGCGACCCCTCCTTGGGTTTCCGAGGCAATATCACTACGGAAGTAGGATTGCCCAGCCTTCCTTCTGAGGAGTAGCTTGTGGGTTTGAACCTCCAGCCTTCTGGTGAGCAGTCAAATGCCTTAGGCACTACGCTACCAGAGCTCCTAAGATGGTGGAATACACAAACCCTCTTCAACAAAGGAAAGAGGAACCAATTAACACAGATACAGAAGATAATCCTGGAGCCCTGAGCTTTGAAAGGAAGGATACATAAATGGACTAAACTCCAAGTAGTAGAGGAATCTGCATGAAAATAGTGAATAAAGAGACAAACAGAGCTGCAGGCTGTCAGTGATCCTGACAGCATGGACAGTTTGGATATTGTCAAGTGGTGTTAGGACCTAAGAATTAATCTAAAAATCTGCTCTGGTAGTCAGGGGCTGCACAGAGGACTGCACTGGTGGCTGATGAATAAAAGGGGAAACAGAAAAGAAGATAAAATGAGATGTGAACTTTTGGCTATGAGGTCCCAGTCATTTTGAATGTTTACAAGTGGTTCAACCATTCTGAAAATTTAAAGTGACAGCATTCTCTCAGATTCCAAGAATTTAAGAATAAGCTCCACTTGCCTGGGACCACAAGGACATACCTGACATGAAGAACTGGAAAGGTGCAATATTCCACTTGTTACTCTTATACCCCACACCCTGTTGGTGAACAGAGGTGTGGCCATCCCTCACTCCCACCCACCTTCTGGATGGGCAGGAATTCCGTCCCAGTCTGTGTGCTCTGATGGAGCCTGGATGCCCTGCCCTGCCCCACCTAGATTTTTTTTTTTTTTTTTAAAGTTTGTTTTTGTCTGTTTTAAAAGTATTTTTTTTCCATCCTTTTTATTGTTATTCTTTCTTCTTCCCTTCCTAAATTCTAGTTTTCCAGCTCTTTCTTTCTTGCCTTTTCCTGGTTCCCATTTTTTTCTTTCTTTCTTGTGATTCTCCCCATTCCTTGTTTCTCTTTTTGCATTTTCCCCATTTTTTTTCTTCATTATTCTCCTACTTAGCCTCTTTTCTCTTATTCTTTCCCCACCATATATTTTGGGGCTTTTATTCCTCCCTTTTTTCTGTTCATATTTCTTTTGGCTTTTTAAAGTATTTCTTTCAATATTTTCTCTCATTTATTGCCATTCCCCTTTTTTTTCCTTTCTTTTTCTTTTTCTTTTTCTATTTCTCCCTTTGGTGATTGTTCCTGTGTGTTTATGTGGTGCGTGTTTTTTCTCCTCTTGCTTTTACTTTTTTGATGGTTTCTGGTTGTTGTTTTGTCTAACTGACTGGGAGACTGCAACCATGTCCTTATGACCCAAACACACTCACACCTCCTGCAGCTCCACTTAGTAAGTGAGGGCCACGACTTCCTTCTGCACCTCCTGGCCAATGATACATGACCACCAACTAGAATCTGACTCACCCTTAAATGCTCTTCATAAACAATTAACAGAGATCTGTGCAGCCACTCTTATTCTCTATCACACCCACCAGGAGACAGGTGGTGAGTGCATAAATACTGCCAATTAGTGAATAGAGGAGAACAATACCTTGCTTACTTAGATACATAAAAAAAAAAGAAAATGAACATCTCGGGTGAATCACTCCAACATACAATCAGCAATTAAATAAAAATACAACAAAGTCACAATATCTAAGAGACAACAAATCATCACAGTCCACACAAAGAAGCAAAATAAAGCAGTAGAAACAAGGGAGGAGGATACAGACCCAGAACATATCTCTGAGAAGAAGCAGCATTGGAACTTCCTGATAAAGAATTCAAATGAATTATATTTAGGTACCTTCAGTTAATTGAGAGACAGATCAAAGAAAACACTGACAAAATTAAAGGAAGTACAGACAAAACCCTACAACAATTTTGGAAGTAAAAACAAGAACAAAATGACAAAATAAATGAAAAAGAAAAATGATACAAAATCTACAGATAGAAATCCAGAACACTAATACTAAATTTTCAGTAATAGATAACTCATTGAAAGGGCAAAGGAGTAGAATTGAATCAATGGAAAACAGAATTAATGAGATTGAAGACAAATACCTGAATACTTCTTTTGAAAGGGATTGATCAGAAAAAAGATCAAAACAAAGTGAAGAAAGCCTAAAATTCATGTGGGATACCATCAAAAGGAATAACTTACATGTAATCGGAATTCCAGAACAGGAAGAGAAAAAGAAAACCACTGAGAAAATTGTCCAAGATTTGTTGGAAGAGAACTTTCCTGATATGATGAAAGATGAGAATATATCCATTCATGAAGTCCAACAAACCCCAAACAGGATAAACCCCAAAAGAAAATCACCAAGACATATTATAATCAAACTCACCAAAACCAAAGACAAATATGGAATCCTGAAAGCAGCATGGGAAAAATGAAGAGTTCCCTACAAAGGGCAGCCAATAAGAATAAGCTCTGATTTCTCACCAGAAATGATGTAAGCGAGAAGGCAATGGGATAGTATATCTAAAACCCTGAAAGAGAAAAAATTTCCAACCAAGAATTATATACCCAGAAAACTTCTCCTTCAAATATGATGGTGAAATTAGGAGATTTACAGATAGGCAGAAATTAGGGAAATTTGGTAAATCCACACTAACCTACAAAAGATACTAAATGAAGTCCTTTGTATAGAGAACCAATAATAGCAAACAACAAACAATTAATACACATGATGACATAACCCAGAAACCAAGCCAGTTACAGAAATATCCAAAGTAAAATAAGTTTACAAGATTGCAAACAGGGAATCAAGGACATCAATTGACAAATGAGGAAAACTACAAAAAGGAAAAAAAAAAAAAAAGGAAAAGAAAACAGTGTTGTTACAGAACTTCTAAATGGTGAGGAAGTTGAGAGAGTTGCAAGATAGAATGGACTGTTCTAAATGGGAGGAGAAAATTATAAATCACAGAGTAACCTCAAAGAAAAATGATAAAGTATCCCATCACAATAAGAAGACAAGCACAAATACTTAGCAAATTCTAAAACAATGGCAACAATGGAAAGGATAATGCAATTATAAACAAAATGAGCTCAGCACAGAATATTATATGGAACAAAGAAAATAGGAACACCATGAAGAAACACATAACAAAATGACAGAAACAAATTCATATTTGTTGATAATTACACTGAATGTGAATGGATTATATGCACCACTCAAGAGACAGAGAGTTGCAGACTGGATAAGAAAACATAGCCCATCACTAACCCATCTGCAAGAGACACACCTTAGAGACAAAGACAGAAATAGACTAAAAATCAAAGGATGGTAAAAGATATATCAAGCAAATGGCAACCAAAAAACAGCAGAAGTGCTACTATTAATTTGATAAAATTAACTTTAAGACAAAAAATTAAATAAGATAAATAAAAAATAAGAGACAAGGAAAGACATTACATAATGACTAAAGGATAAATTGAACAAGAAGATATAGCCATAATAAATATCTATGGACCTGATGAAAGAACCCCAAAATACATAAACCAGACTTTAACAGAATTGAAAAGACAAATAGATGACTGTACAGTCAGAGCAGGAGGTTTTACTATGCCACTTTCAATAAAAGATAGAACAACTGGAAAGAAACTCAACAAACACACAGAAGAACTAAGTAATAAAATCCACCAATTTAACCTTATAGACGTCTACAAAGCACTTCACCCCAAAACAGCACAATTACACATTCTTTTCCAGTGCACAGGAGCTCTGGTGGTGTAGTGCCTAAGATATCTGACTGCTAACAAAAAGGCTGGAGGCTCAAACCCACTAGCTGCTCCTCATAAGGAAGATTGGACAATCTACTTCTGTAGTAATACTGCCTTGGAAAACCAAGAAGAGGTTACTATGAGTTGGATCTGACTTGATGACAGTGAGTTTGTTTTTAGTTTTGGTTTTACTAATGCACATGGAACATTCTCCATGAAAGACCATATGTTAGGCCATAAGCAAGTCTTAATAAATTTAAAAACATTGAAATACTGCAAAGCATCTTCTCAGATCACAGTGATATAAAATTAGAAATCAACAACAGGAAGACCAATGGAAATAGAGCAAACACATGGAAACTGAACAACACCCTCCTTAAGAATGACTGGGTAATAGAAGAAATACAAAATTAAATTTAAAAACTCCTTGAATCAAACAAGAATGAAAACACAATATACAAAAATTTTTGGACACAGCAAAAGCAGAGATCAGAGGCCAATTTATAGCAATAAATTAATACACAAAAAAAGAAGAGTCAACTTAAACCAGTATTTCCAACAATTAGAAGGAGAACAGCAAGAAAAGCCTAAAGTCAACAGAAAAAAGGAAATAATAAAGATTCAAGCAGAAATTAATGAAACAGAAAATAGAAAGACAATAGAACATATCAACAAGATCAAAGTTGGTTTTTTGAAAAGCAACTGGCAAATTTAACAAAGAGAAAGAAGGAGAGAATACAAGTAACATGAATAAGAAATGAATTTGGCAACAACACAACAGAACCAACTGAAATTAAAAAGATAATATCAGAATACCATGAAGAACAAATTTGAAAAATCTAGAAGAAATGGACAGATTTCTAGAAACACACCACTTCCCTAAACTAACACAGACTATGGTGGAGAAGTTGAACGACCCATAACAAAAGAAGAAATTGAACAAGTCATAAAAAATTACCAACAATAAAAACATCCTGGCCCAGAATTCTCACCAGAAAATTTTATCAAACGTTCAGAGAAGAACTGACACCAATCCTATTCAAACTATTCCAGAACACAGAAAAGGATGGAATCCTCCCTAATTCATTTCATGAAGCAAGCATAACCTTGATACTAAAACCAGACAAAGACATCACTCAAAAGGAAAACTACAGACCAATATCCCTCATGAATATCAACACAAAGATATTCTCCCAAATCCTAGCCAACAGATGCCAACAACATATGAAAAAAATAATATGTTATTATCAAGTATATCAGGTACTGAAGGATGGTTCAACATTAGGAAAACAGTCAACATCATCCATCACATAAATAAAACAATGGAAAAAAACACATGATCATATCAATCGATGTACAAAACTCATTTGATAAAATCCAATATTCAATCTTGATAAGAATTCTCTTCAAAATAGGAATAGAAGAGATTCCTCAACATAATAAAGGTCATATATGCAAAACCAACACCAACATTATTCTGCATGGAGAGAGACTGAAACCATTCCCCTTGGGAACAGGAACCAGACAAGGATGTCTTCTATCATCATTTCTTTTCAACATTGTATTGGAAGTCCTAGCCAGGGCAATAAGGCAAGAAATGGAAATCTAAAGCATTCAAATTGGCAAGGAAGAAGGACAACTAGCACTATTTGCTGATGATATGATCCTATACATAGAAAACCCAAGAGACTCAGCCAAAAAAACTACTGGAAGTAACTGAGAGATTTAGCATAGTGACAAGATACAAGATCAACATACACAAATCAGTTGGATTCTACCTCAACAACAAAAAGACAAATAATCCAATAAAAAAATGGGCCGAAGACATGAATAGACCCTTCATCAAAGAGGATATCCAGGAGGCCAACAAATATGAAGAAATACTCACAATCATTAGCCATTGGAGAGATGCATATCAAAGCAACAATGAGATACCATCTTGCTCCAGCACTAGTAGCAAAGTTCAATAAGGAAGAAAATAACAAATACTGGCAAGGATGAGGAGAGATTGGGACACTCATACACTGCTGTTGGGACTGTCAAATGATACAACCACTGTGGAAAGCAGTATGGCAATTCCTTAAAAAGTTGGAATTAGAAATACCCTATGGCCCAGCAATTTCATTACTAGGTATATATCCTAAAGAAGTGAGAGCCAGGACAAGAACAGATATATGCACACCCATGCTCATTACAGCACTATTTACAATAGCAAAAATATGGAAACAACCTAGGTGCCCACCAACTAAGCTATGGTGCATACACAATGGGATACTATGCAACCCTAAAGAATAACATAGAATCTGTAAAACACCATATAACATGGATGAACTTGGAGGATATTATGCTGAGTGAAATAAGTCAATTACAGAAGGACAAATAGTATATTAGTCAGTATTGTAAAAAGATCAAGGAAAGGTTTATATACAGAAAGAAATTCCTTTTGTTGGTTACCAGAGGTGGGAGGGGAGGGGAAGGAACACTGTTAGGTAGAGACAAATATTGATTTGGGCGAAGAGAAGGGCAATGTACCAAATGTGAGTGATCAACACGGTGGCATTGAGGAGGAGGAAGACATAGAGAGGTGAACGGGAGGTACAGACAACAAAGATGAACCCTTTTGCACATACAGTACTGTGTTGTCAGTGATGGCAAACATTGATATACAGGTGGATAGATAGGTGGACAGGCTGAATGATTTGGTCTGTCTATGCAGGGAGGAGTGTGTCCAAGACCATGCATAGGGTTGGCAGATAATGTTTCTATAAGTATATTGGTATGTTCTGTGAAAATGTCCAGGTATATAGTAGAGCTGACAAGGAACAAGGTTGTACTCACTTCTTGGCCACAGCCAGCTATCCAGAGGGAGCAAGTAGTTGGATCTGTGGGCTCAGGACCATGGTCACAGGGGACTTCAAGCTCAACTGGCATAACATATTATATAAAAATATTGTTCCACATCCCACTTTGGCAAGTAGCAACTGGGATCTTAAAAGCTTCCAAGCAACCATCTATATGAAGTGATGAGTTTCTCCTTGTCCGCAAAGAATAAAGAAGAAAACCAATGATTCATGGAAGCAATTAGTCCAAGCAACTGGTACACCATGCAATCCTCTGCCTATATGACTATGAAACCAGAAGAACTAGATGGTGCCCATTTACC
>NW_006921611.1:9227438-9230555 GCF_000298275.1 Orycteropus afer afer
AAAAAAAAAAAAAAAAACTCATCAAACCGAACAATGAAGAATGATGCATTTCACTATATAAATATTACTACAAAATTAAATGAAATAATGTATATCAAATTTAATGTCATTAATTATTTTTTGTTGATATGGATAAAGTTATAAAATTAGTTGTGTATTACTTGTGCAAACTGATCACTAATAATGGCCATCAAGTTTCCCATTGTTTGAGAATGATATTGTGAAATTTGAAAGTGGACATATGTCAAACTAGAATATGCCCTGTAGTTTCAAACGTGAATTGAAATTATCAGCATTGTTCATGATGTATACCACACAAACATGCACATACATACATATCCATATATATAATCCTAGATCTATCTGCTGAGAAGTGCTAGCACCAAAGTTATGATTATTCTTAGCCACAGCCAAACACGCTAAGGGTATGCATCACTGTGCCTACAGGCTTGGAACCATAGTTGCAGGGGACATCAAGCTCAACTGGCATAACATACTACACAAAAACATTGTTCCATATCCCTTTGGTGAGTAGTGACTGGGGTCTTAAAAACTTGCAAGCAGCTATCTAAGATGCAACAACAATCAGTCTTTCCTCATCCGGAGCAAAGAAGAATGAAGAAAATCAGAGATTCATAGAAACAATTAGTCCAAGGGACTAGAGGACTGACCATGGGAATCTCTGCCTACACGACTGTGAGACCAGAAGAACTAGATGGTGCCTGTCAACTACTCAGAAAGGGATCAAAATAGTAGATCATGGATAGAGTGGGAGAAAAATGTGGAACAAATCTCAAAATAATAATAATAAAAAAAAGACCAGGCTTACTGGTCTGACAGGAACTGGTGAAACCCCCAACACTATGGCCCTTAGCCACCCTTTGGGCCTGGACTTGAACTCACTCCCATGGCTTCCAACCAAACAACAGATAGGACTACAATTATACCACGTAGTTACACTCTTTAGAACAATCAACCATGGGAGAGCAAAGAAGCAGCATTAGCACAGGCAGAAATCTCAGAAGGTAGGAATACACAGGAAAGAAGGACATAATCACAGGGAGGAAGTGGGAAGAGAGCTATTACTTTATGGGGATTGTTGTCAATGTAATGAGACAAAATGTATATAAAGTGTTGAACAGAAAATGAAATTGCTCTGTAAACTTTCACCCAAGTCACAATAAAAAGTTTTAAAAAAAATCTCATGAAAAAATCATGCTTAATTGTGAAATATTGAAAGTTTTGTTCCTGAGTGTATGAAAAAGTCAATGATGCCTTCAATGACAACCTCTATTTAACACTATACTTGAGGTCCTAAGCAGTAAAATGAAGAAAGAAAAAAAAGTTAAGAACTGAAAAACAAGAAATAATCCCAACATTATTCTTGGAGAGCATAATTGTGTACTTAGAAAATTTCTAAGCATATAGAGATACACAATTTAGAATTTAGGATAAGAAGATTGAGCAAGGTTACTGGTTTTATCAATGTATAAAATAATTTAACAATGTATAAAAATCAATTATGTGTCTCTATACCAACAACACCAATATAGGTATTCAAATTTAAAAAGCAATGCCATTAAAAGTGGCTGTGTGTGTGTGGATAGAGAAACAGAAACAGAGACAGAAACACATCTGTTAGTATCACTCATGTGGATGGCTAATATCTACATAAAGAGGAGACTGTTATATGAGTTCTGCCGTAATACTAAGGGACCTGGAGATACATACTCTTCTTGATTTTGTTTTCAGAGATAAATAAAATATGGTGAATGAAATAATAGCACAGTTTTGAGCTATGTTCCTGCAACTTTAGAGTGTTTCATGAACTTTAGAAAGTAATATTTTCTTAAGGTATGGGCATCTCTGAAGGCAGGACTCTTGCTGAAGCAGCCTACACTGTTAGAGTGAGAAGTTCTCTGCTGAAGTGTGCTGGATTAAGAAGAGAAATAATGCTCATCACTGTTGCATTATTGTTAGGTACCATGATGATTCACTCAGGTGACACAGTAGAACTGCCACATAGGATTTTCTTGGCTGCAATCATTAGAAAATAAGATGGCCAGGTCTTTTTTCCTGCAGGTGGGTTTGAACCATCACCCTTTCATTTAGCAGCCCAGCTCCTTGACAATTGTGCCTCCAGGGCTCCTTGGGGATTCTGACTCATAGCAACCCCGTTTGGTTTCCAAGGCAGTAAATCTTTAGGGAAGTAGATTGTCCAGTCTTCCTTACACAAAGGGGCTGGTGGGTTTGAACCTCCAGTCTTCTGGTTAGCAGTCAAATGCCTTAGGCCCCACACCACGAGAGCTCCTGGGGATATACTAGATCAAAATATTTCTGTAGTGCCTATTTTATCTTTTCTGTCCTCATCTGTTAAAACTCCCAGAGAAGCTATATCCACGGGTGAGCAGTTCATACTGTGGTACATTTCTAATTTTTCAAGTGGAAAGAGTGAAATATATAATTCCTCTCCCCAGTTTAAGTCTCTCAAAAAATCAGGCTGGAATATAGTGGGGAAGAAAAGTAGTTATAAACTGGCTATGAAATTTGAGTTTTAAACAATAATGGACTGAATTTTAATAGTTCATAATGGCTCAAAAGTAATGGGATTTAATTACCACGAAAATATATATATATTTTTTTAAAAAAGCATGTTTGAAAATAGTAACTAGGGGAAAAATAAGCACTATGTTGTTGTTGTTGTTGGGTGCCATCGAGTCATCTCCGACTCATAGCGACCCTGTGTACAGCAGAATGAAACATTGCCCAGTCCTGAGCCAGCTCCACAATCCCTGTTATACTTGAGCCCATTGTTGTAGCCACTGTAAGCACTATGTGGTTATTGTTTACCAAATTGAAACTGAGAAATAAGTATTTTGAAAAAATATCTTAAACTACATTAAGAATATAGCAAACAGATTAATAATACACTAGTTTATCCACAGATATTAAGAGTCAATATAAGTAATTTTCTGTTATGTATTCACTTTACCCAAAGATGTAAGAACTATATTCACAAAATGCATGTTGCTTTTCCAAATATTTAAACAATAACAGTTGCTTTTCCAAATATTTAAACCTGGACAAAACAGACATGGAGAAAGGATAAAACATCAA
>NW_006921611.1:9231067-9232528 GCF_000298275.1 Orycteropus afer afer
GACTTGGACTTGCCGGCTTTTATATGGTTATGAGCCATTTTTCTAAGATAAATTTCTCTCTCTCTCTCTCTCTATAAATATATATATACACTTTGCTGGTTTTTGTGTTTCTCTAGAGAACCCAATCTAACACAATATCTAATCTATATCCTGGAATAATTATATACTAGGTAAATGTGGAAAAAATAAACTGCTTAAGTTATTATATGACTATACCATGCAGTTTCTTCAATTATTCACATACCTTGATCTGTGGAATTTTATGAGACAGTTGACTTGTCTCATTATCCATCTTGGTATATAAAGAATAGCTTGTATTCTTATTCTTTACAGGATATATTACATGCTCAAATCTAGCTGAAGTCTGTAGTGGTTCAATTCCATAACTGATACTCTCAAACTGTATTAAACCCCTAGAAATAAGAATAGCATAATATATTTTTTTAAGTCAGTGAAATGTCATGTAGTGATATTAGAATCCTTAAGGATATTTCTAGTCTTTCCCTTTGAGAACAAAATAGGAAATAGGAGGAAGAAGGTTTCCGAACACTTACTGAATGATACAGTATTGTAATAGCACTGACATTGACCCCGTTGTTAATATGTCATAGTTCCCAGACAATCTAAGATAATGCTGGCATCATAACACGATTCCTCATTCTATGCTTTCCCATGACTGGTAGTATTACCCTAATATGCATCCCTCTACTCTGGAGACCCAAAGACTTACAAAATAAAAATAAAAAATCCAGAAAACATTCCATTTTGTATTTAATAAACAATGTCAAAACCTCAGTCCAGAACAGGTGCTAATGGTCACCACAGAATTCAGAAAACCTTCAATATGACCTTGGTAGTTGCAGAGATTCTGGAGATTAAAAAAAAAAAAAAAAAAAAAGCAAAATTAATACATCTAAAAAGGTAGACTTTATGAATGATAATATCTTTCATACCTCTGTTGTTGTTGTTGTTATGTGCCATCAAGTCGGCCCCAACTCATAGCGACTCCTCCTTGGGTTTCCAAGGCAGTATCACTACAGAAGTAGGATTGCCCTACCTTCCTTCTGAGGGGTGGCTGGTGGATTTGAACCACCAGGCTTCTGGTTAGCAGCCAAGTGCCTTAGGCACTATGCTATAATATCTCTGGGAATTTTATATGCATATGCTTATGTATGCATCTCTGTCCTATACTTATTGCACTTTGCTCATGGTTGACAAAATACCTTTGTATCATTATTAGAGATGCCCTGGCTCAATCTGCAATATTCTTCCATGGATGCAAAGAGAATGAATGAATTTTTATATTCCTTCCTATCCTATTGTTGAATGTGACAACCATTAGATCAAGGTGAAATGGAACCAAGTCTTTTATTTTTCATATAACTTCTCTTAATTTTCCAAAATAAGACTAATAAAATCATAGAGAAAAGTTCCTTGTAAAAATGAATTGATAAAATAATT
>NW_006921611.1:9232748-9233855 GCF_000298275.1 Orycteropus afer afer
GCACTATCAAAGAAGATGAGTGAAAGTTTGGCCATTCTCGCTTCCAAAGAATATTACAGCTGCACTTCTTCCAGGACAGATTTGTTAGTTCTTCAGGTAGTCCAAGCTGCTTTCAGCATTCTTCGTCAACATCACAACTCAAAAGGATCCACTTTTCTTCAATCTTCCTTATTCATTGTCCAGCTTTCACATGCATATGAGGCAACTGAAAATATCATGGCTTGGGTTAGGTGCGCCTTAGTCTTCAAAGAGACATCTTTGCTCTTTAGCACTTGAAAGAGGTCTTTTGCACCAGATATTCCCAGTGCAATACATCATCTTGTGTCTTGACTGCTGTTTCCATTGTTGTTGATTGTGGAACCAAGTAATATGAAATATTTGATAACTTCATCTTTTCTCCATTTATTGTAATGCCACTTGTAAGTAATCAAGAAGTCTTTAGTAAATTCTAAATACAAAATAATTTTCATTGAGTCTTACTCCTCTGTTGAAATTAATAGGAGTTGAGGAAGTAAAGTAGAAGATAATAAAAGTATAATCAGATATTTTAATCAACTAAAATTATCATTATATTATTACAAAACATTTCTTAAAATTATGGCTGTTTATTATTGGAGTGTCTTAATATCACAGAGTATTTTGTCATCATAACCTAATCTTTCTTCTTTCCTAAAATCTATCTCCTGTATTCTTACTCATATTGTCAAGAAATATGTTTTGAATCTTTTATTGCTATTTTATTGGAGTTGAGGTAGATGAGAAAAAATGCATGTGATTCAATTTTCAATTTCAACAAAAATAAATCTCTCACTTATTCCTATGGTGTCAGGATTGGAGGAAAACTCATTAAAAACCTGCAATATGCAGATGATACAACGTTGTTTGCTGAAAGTGAAGATGTCGTGACACACTTACTGATGAAGATCAAAGACTACAGTCTTCAGTATGGATTACACCTCAACATAAAGGAAACAAAAATCCTCACAATAAGCAACATCACGATAAATGCAGAAGATTGATGTAGTCATTTCATTTTACTTGGGTCCCCAATTAACATCCACGGAAGCAGCAGTGAATAAATCAGTTATTATATTGCACTAGGAAAAT
>NW_006921611.1:9234500-9234998 GCF_000298275.1 Orycteropus afer afer
AAAAAAAAAAACTGCCATCAAGTCGGAACCCACTCATAATGACCCCTCCTTGGGTTTCTGAGGCAGTATCACCACGGAAGTAGATTGGCCAACCTTCCTTCCAAGGAGTGGCTGGTGGGTTTGAACCGCCAGCCTTCTGGTTAGCAGTCTAATGCTTTAGGCACTAGGTAGCCTATTATGGCAGAAACCATACCTGATTTTATTTGTTGTTCTTAGGTGTCATTGAGTTGGCTCCAACTCATAGCGACCCTTTGTACAACAGAATGAAGCACTGCTTGGTTTTGCTCCATCTTCACATTCCTTGCTATGCTTGGGCCCATCACTGTAGCCACTGTGTCAATCTATCCCCTTTATAGTCTTCCCCTTCTTTTCTGGACAATGAATAAGGAAGACCGAAGAAGAGTTGATGCTTTTGAGTTGTGGTGCTGGTGAAAAATGCTGAAAGTACCATGGACTGCTCAAAGAACGAACAGATCTGTCCTGGAGGAAGTGCAGCCA
>NW_006921611.1:9239475-9258924 GCF_000298275.1 Orycteropus afer afer
CAAACCAAACCAAACTCACTGCAATCGAGTCAGTTCTGACTCATAGCAATGCTTTCTTTTTAAATCTTTTACTTCTCTTGACAATGTTAAGAGAAGTAAAAGATATTTAAAAATGCTCAAATCTATTTTCTAGGTATAAAAAAGCTATATAGAGATGAAAACAAAACTGATTAGACACTGCAAAAGAAAAGATTAACTTAAAGACCTAGCAATAAAACACATTCAAAATAAAACACAGAGAGTAAAACTCCTCAGAGACAATAAAAATACAAGCAATCAAAAATAAATAAATGAAAATAGAGTATCATGGAACTGCAGGACAACTTCAAATGACCTAATATAAGTGCAATAAGAGTAAAGAAGAAGGGATGCAGAAAATTATTTGGAGAAATATCACCCGAAGATTTCCCAAATCTGATGAAAACTATAAAACCAAAGATATAAGAAATACACTGCTCTGTCCTATAAGTATAAAAATAAACATGAAGAAATCTACACAAAAGTACATCATAATCAAATTGCTCAAAACTAATGATAAGGAAAAAGTCTGAAAAGTAGCCAGAGGAAAAAAAGACATGCTTCTTACAGAAAATAAATATAAGATGTTACATCAGAAACAATGCAATTAATAAAGTACTCAAAAAACCCACTGCCATCAAGTCGTTTCTGTTAGTGACCCCCATTGAGTTTCTGAGGTGGTAAATCTTTACAGACATAGATTGCCATGTCTTTCCTTCCATGGTGTGGCTGGTAGGTTTGAACAGGCAACCTTCTTGTTGGCAGTCAAATGTCTTAGGCACTGCACCACCAAAGTTCCTAATTAATAAGACAGTGGAGGAAAAAAGGAAATGGAGAACAAAGAACAGGTGCAATATATAGAAAACAAATGGCAAAAAGGTAGACTTAAACTTAACCATATCAATAATCACATTCAATTTAAGTAGTGTAAGGACCTCAAATAGTCTAAATACCTCTAAATAGACCAGCAGGCTATTGTTGGAACAAAACAAGGGGATGCTGAAAGGTTTAAAATCAGGAATGGAGCATGGTAGGGTTGGATCCTTTCACCATATTTATTCAATATGTATGCTGAATAAATAATCTGAGAAGCTGGACTATATGAAGAACATGGCATCAGGACTGGAAGAAGGCTCATTGACAACCTGTGATACACAGACAACACAACTTTGCTTGCTGAAAGTGAGGATGACTTGAAGCACTTACTGATGAAGATTAAAGACTTCAGCCTGCAATGTGGATTATATCTCAAAATAAAGAAAATGAAAATCTTCACAACTGGACCAAGCATCACAATAAATGGAGAAAAGATTGAAGTTGTTAAAGATTTCATATTACTTGGTTCCACAATCAATCACCTCATATGCATGTGAGAGCTGGACAATGAATAAGGAAGATAGGAGAAGAGTAGATGCTTTTGAGTTTTGGTGCTGGGGAAGAATGCTGAAACTACCATGGACCACCAAAAGAACTAACAAATCTGTCCTTGAAGAAGCGTAGCCAGCAAAGACATATCTGACAAGAGACTTATCTCCAGAATTTATAGAAAACTCAACAAAAAGACAAATAATTCAATTTAAAAATGGGCAGAAGGCATGAATACACACTTCACCAAAGAGGATATTTAGGTGGCCAAAAAACACATGAAGAAATTCTCACAATCATTAGCCATGAGAGAGATGTAAATCAAAACAACGAGATACCATTTTGCCACAGCACTAGTAACAAAGTTCAATAAGAAAGAAAATAACAAATGCTGGTAAGGATGCCAAGAGATTGGGACTCTCATACATTGCTGGTGGGACTGTCAAATGATACAACTACTGTGGAAAGCAGTATGATAATTCCTTAAAAAGATGGAATTAGAAATACCATTTGACCCAGTCATTCCATTACTAAGTATATATCCTAAAGAAGTGAGAGCCAGGACAAGAACAGGCATATGTACACCCATGTTCATCGCAGCACTATTTACACTAGCAAAAATATGGAAACAACCCAGGTGCCCATCAACAGAAGAGTAGATAACCAAACTATGGTACATACACACAATGGAATACTACACAACAGTAAAGAATGATGTAGAATCTGCATAATGTAGATGAACTTGGAGGACATTACGCTGAGTGAAATAAGTCAAAGACAGAAGGACAAATATTTTATTAGTCCATTATTGTGAAAAGTAAAGGAAAGGTTTATATATGGAAGGAAATTTTCTTCAGGGGTTAGGGGGGGAACACTGTTAGGTATTTAGAAAAAAGTATTGATTTGGGTGAAGAGAAGGGCAACGTTATCAATGATTCAAAAGGCCATTTTAAAATTGACATTTCACCAAGATAATCTTAAGGAAAACAATCCTAAACATTTATGCTTTTAATAATATAGCTTCAAAATGTGTGAAGTAAAAACTGATACAACTACAAGAAGAAATAACAAAACACAAAACTATAGAAAAGACTTTAATGTGAGTGAGCAACATGGTAGAATTGAGGAAAAGGAAGACATAAAGAGGTACATTGGAGGTACAGACAATAAAGATGAACCCTTTTGCATGTACAGTACTGCATTGTCAGTGAAGGCAAACATGGATATATGGGTAGATAGATGGGTGGACAGGCTGAGCTATTAAGTATGTCTATGCAGGGGGCAGGGTGCCCAAGACCACGTATAGGGTTGACAGTCAATGTTTCTACAAGTTCATTGGTATGTTCTGTAAGAACATCCAGGTATATAGTAGAGCTAACAAGGAACAAGTTTACAGTCACTTCTTGGCCACAGCCAGCTACCCAAAAGGAATGAGTGGGCTTGGGACTGTGGTCGGAGGAGACATCAAGCTCAATTGGCATAATATACTGCACAAAACTTTGTTCCACATCCTACTTTGGTGAGTAGCGACTGGGATCTTTAAAGCTTGCAAGTGGTCATCTAAATGCAACAATGGGTCTCTCCTCGTCCAGAGCAAAGAAGATTGAAGAAAACCAAAGACACATGGAAACAATTAGTCCAAGCTACTGGTTCTCCATGAGATCCTCAGCCTATATGACTATGAGACTAGACGAACTAGATAGTACCCAGCTATCACTGTCAACCATTAGGAGAGGGATCTATGTAGGAGATCCTGGATAGAGTTGGAGAACAATGTGGAACAACACTCAAAATTATTAAAAAAAAAAAAAAAGCAGGGGGGGGGCAGATTTGCTGGTCTGATAGAGCCTGGGGGAACCACTGAGACTTGGCCCCCAGCTGCCCTTCAGGTCTGGAATTGAACCCACTCCTGTGGCTTCCAGCCAAACAAAAGACAGGCATATGAGCTGAACATTTACATTATGTATATACACTCCTTGGAGAGAACAATCATGGGAAATAGAAGAGCTGTGTATGCACAGGGAGACAGCTTAGGGGACAGGAGTGCATGGAGGGAAGGACACAGGGAAGAGGTAACTGTGGAGAGGAAGTGGGAGGGGAGCTGTTGCATTGTGGTAAATTATAGTCAATGCCATGAGACAAAATGTATGTGAGCTGCTGTGTGAAAATGAATTTGCTATGTAAACTTTCACCCAAATGCCAATTAAAAAAAAAAAAAAGAAGAAGAAGAAGAAGTGCAGCCAGGATGCTCCTTGGAAACAAGAATGACCAGACTTCATGTCACCTACGTTAGTCATGTTTTCAGAAGGGACCATTCCCTGGAGAAGGATATCATGCTTGGTAAAGTGGAGGGTCAGTGAAGAAGGGGAAGGACCTTAATGAGATGGACTGACACAGTGGCTGCAATGATGGGCTTAGGTATAGTAGTGATTGTGAGGCTGGTGCAGGACCAGGCAGTGTTTTGTTCTGTGTACATAGGGTCACTATGAGTCAGAGACAACTTGACAGCACCTAACAACAACAACAACAACAAATACCTCAAGCAGAAGTTTCTAGATTGTATGAAAAAGCAATAATTAACTTTATTCTGCCTAAAATAAGCCCACTTAGATTATGAAAATAAAGTTAAAAAATAGAAATATAGAAATAATACTAGCACTGATGAAAACAGAGATCAAATGGTTATATTAAAATTAGATAAAGTATATTTAAAAACAAAGAATATTATCATTGATTCAAAGGCCATTTAAAATTGACATTTCAACAAGATAATCTTAAGAAAGACTATCTTAAACACTTAGCTTTTAATAATAGCTTCAAAATTTATGAAGTAAAAACTGTTACAACTACAAGAAGAAATAACAAAACAGAAAACTATAGAAAAGACTTTAACGTATTTCTGTCAATAATTGACAGAACAGGTAAACGGAATTTACAATGTGACATAAAAAATATCAAAAGTACTATCAACTAATATGAATGGATTGTCCCAATTGACAGTAATGGAATTCTCAACAACAATCTATTTTTTTCAAGTATGTTTGAAACATTCTAAAATTAGACCATATTCTGGACTGTAAAATAGTTGTTAATAATTTGAAAGGTATCAGTTCTGCAATGTTCTCTGACCCAATGGAATTAAACTAGAAATTGATATGATCATTTTAAATCATAACCCTAAGAGGTTAAATGGTATGAGTTGAAATACAGAAGAAGGTAATAAGTCACCATAATCATAGAAGGGAATTTGATGACATTGGTTTTATGTTAGTGTTAGGTGCTTAAGGTGTTCTTGGGACCCAAGTATATTTGACTTTAAATTCTGATCAGACTTGAAATATGTTTACTACTTCCAAAATTGTCAGTAAATACAGCAATAGCCAAGGTTTGGTACCAGGTAGCCATGCATGAAAATAGAATTTGGCAGGTTGTCATCACTAATAAAGAACCTTTCTTCTTTATGAAATATTTATGAGCTTTGAAGAACTGCAACATGTGATTTTTTTTTTTTTTTTTTGTCATGGTAAAGTTAAAGGAAACAAAGGCAAGAGTAGAGAAAACAGAATGAAAAGTAAGAAAGAGTAGTAATATATGAATGGCAATGCATATCTGTTTGAGTATCTTTATGATTTATATTCTTTCCTTGGGGGAAAACTCACAGCAAATGACACAATGATATTTATTCTGATAATACCTTATCATTGAATAAAGTTCTTTGACTTCAAAGTACATTACTTAGCATTGCATAGAGGCTAAGTAACTGAAGTTGGACAAAAAGAAATTGATGGAACAGAGAAAAACAAACAAATGGTATTTCTGAAATGAGAAATCCTCGTAAATCCACCCACATTCCTTCTTTTTTCTAAAATCACCTATGGCAGTATATGAATCTCTAAAAGACACAAGGAATTTTACTTTCCCTAAATACCTATCTAGTGATACTGCCTCGGAAACCCAAGGAGGTGTCACTATGAGTCAGGTCCGACGGGACGGCACATAACAGCAACAAAACAACAAATACCTATCAGTTTAATTCTTTTGTTCTTTGGTCCTTAAATATTCTCCAGATATGGATTTGATTCACCATCTTGTGAAAGACTTATTTTTTTTATTGATTCAAATCACTTTTTTCATTCTACTTATGAGATTTAGATATTTATGTCTTATTGCCTCATAAAAATATATCTATTCAACCTGAAACTATTTTCTTAAAAATAGATAATATTTGCTTTAACTTTTAACATGTTAACAGAATCTTTGGATTAGGGCAAACGGGTCATATTCTTAATGATAACTGGTTGCTGCCAAAAATGATTAAATTTATTTTATAAAATCTAAAACAAAACTCAAAGCCTTTTGACACTAGTAGTGTGTAGACTCTAAAAAAAAAGAAAAAGGATTATAAATGGTGGAACAGGCAGACAAGCTAAAGCTATACAGGCCCTCTGCAACAAAGAAACGAGAAACCAATTGAAACTTATACAGAAGATAATCCTGGAACCCTGAGCTTTGAAGAGAAGAATAAAGAAGTAAATTAAATGCCAACTAGTAGAAGAACCTGAATGAAAACTGTGAATAAGGAGACAAACAGAGCTGCAGGCTCAGCTGTCCTGATGGCACTATGCCCGTGGCATAGTGCCTAAGGCATTTGACTGCTAACCAGAAGGCAGGGGGTTCAAACCCACCAGCCATTCCTCAGAAGCATGGTTGGGCAATCTACTTCCATAGAGATACCACCTCAGAAACCCAAGGAGGGGTCACTATGAGTAAGATCTAACACCACAGCAATGCGTTATGTTGTTGTGTGATGTAGGCAGCAAGCTGAGAATCAACTCAGCTTGTGGAGGACTGCACAGGCAAACACACCGGTGACTGATGACTAGAAAGAAAAACAGCAAATAAGGAAACAAACAGAGTTGTGGTTGGTAGGCTGTCCTGAGGGTGTGGTAATTTTGAATATTTGCAAGATTGAGGCAGCAAGATAAGAGTAGACTCCGCTTGTCAAGGACAACACAGGCAACTGTACTGGAGGCTGCTGACTAGAAAGGTGCAATATTCCCCTTGTTACTCTTGTATCTCACACCTTTTGGACTAGCAAGAATTTCACACTAGTCAGGGGACCCTAAACAGATCATGTGTACCTTGCCCCCAGATTTGTATTTTTGTTTGTTTTTAAATTATCCTTTTTCCTCTTCCTCCTTTCTTCATTTTTTGCTTTCTCTCTCTTTCTCTGATTCTTTTTTTGTTTTGTTTTGTTTTGTTTTCTTGGTTAACTTTGTTTTGTTTTTCTTTTCTTCTTTTGATTCCCATCCCTTTTTACTCTTTGAATTTTTCTTTATTATTATTATTATATTAATTTCTGGTAAAATAGGCTTTATGACAAAAAACACCATAAAAGTCAAGGGAGGACATTTTATTATGATTAATGTATTAATTCAACAAGAGAATATAGCCATAATAATTACCTACACACCCAATGAAAGATCCCCAAAATATATGAATCAGACTTTAACATGAAAAGACAAATAGATGACTTCACAGTAATAGGAAACTTAAATGCACCACTTTCAATGAAAAAACAACTAGAAAGAAACTCAACAAAAACAAAGAAGAACTAAACAATACAATCAACAAATGGACCTTATAGATGCTACAAAGCACTTCATCTAACAACAGCACAATATACATTCTTTGCCAGTGCACATGGAGCTTTGTCCAGGATAGACCATATGTTAAGCCACAACAAGTTTAAGAATGTTAAAATACTGCAAAGTCTCTTCTCAGATCACAATGCTATAAAATTAGAAATCAATAATAGGAGGATCAATGGAAAAAGAGCAAATACATGGGAACTGAAAAAAAACCTCCTTAAAAACTACTGGGTAATACAAGAAATAAAAAAGGAAATAAAAAATATTCCTTGAGCCAAATGATAATGAAAACACTACATACCAATATCTCTGGGACACAGCAAAAGCAGTGGTTAGAAGGACAATTTATAGCAATAAATGCACACATTAAAAAGGAAGAAAGAGCCAAAATCAACCCCTTAACTCAACCATTCCAACAATTAGAAGAAGCGCTGCCAAAAAAAAAAAAAAAAAAAAAGCCTACAATCATACAATCACCAGAAGCAAAGGAAAAAATAAAGATTCAAGCAGAAATAAATGAAACAGAAAATAGACCATAGGAAAAAAATCAGTAAGATTGGACAGTGATTCTTTGAAAAGATTAATTAACTTGATAAACCACTGGTAAACTTAGCAAAGAAAAAGAAAGAGATAATACAACTAGAATTAATAAGAAATTAAATGGGCAATGGCACAAAAGAACCAACGGAAATAAAAAATAATAATAATATGAGGATATTATGAAGAATCATACTCCAACAAATTTGAAAACCTAGAGGAAATGGATATATTTGTAGAAACACATCATTTACCTAAACTAACACAGACTGAGGTAGGAAATTTGAACAGACCCATAACAAAAGAAGAAATTGAATAAATAGGTCATTAAAAACAAACAAACAAAAAAAACACTACAAACAAACAAGCAAAAAAAAAAAGGCCTGGCCCAGAGGGTTTCACTGGAGAATTCTACCAAACATTCAGAGAAGGGCTGACACCAATACTACTCAAATTATTCCAAAACATAGAAAAACATGGAATCCTCCCAAATTCATTTTATGAAGCAAGCATAACCCTGATACCAAACCGAAGACACAACCAAAAGAAAACTACAGATCAATATCCCTTATGAGTATAGACACAACAATCTTCAACAAAATTTAGCCAATAGACTCTAACAACATCAAAAACAATAATGCACCATTACTAAATGGGATTCATACCTCGTATGCAAGGATAGTTCGACATTAGGAAAACAATCAACATAATCAATTACACAAGTAAAATAAAGGAAAAGAATCACATGATCAGATCAATAGATGCAAGAAAGGCATTTGATAAAATCCAACACCATTTCCTTCTCAAAACTCTCAGAAAAATAGGAGTACAAGGGAAATTCCTGAAAATAATAAACGGCATATATGTAAAGCCAACAGCCAACCTTTTTCTCAATGAAGAGAAACTAAAAGCATTCCACTTGGGAATGGGAACCAAGCAAGAATGCCCTCTATCACCACTTCTATTTTACATTGTATAGGAAGTCCTAGTCAAGGCAATAAGACAGGAAATAAAAGCCATGCAAATTGGTAAGGAAAAAGAAATACTAACCCTATTTATAGAGGATATGATTCTATTCACGGAAAACCCAAGAGACTCAGCAAGAAAACTACTGAAACAAATTGAAAGATTTAGCATAGTGGCAGGATACAAAGACAACATACAAAAATCAGTTAGATTTCTCTACACCAACAAAGAAATCACAGAAAAGGAAGTAGTAAAATCAATGCCATTTACAATAGTTACAAAAAAAGATTGTTGTTGTTGTTGTTATGTGCCGTCGAGTCAGCCCTGACTCATAGCGACCCCTCCTTGGGTTTCCGAGGCAGTATCACTACGGAAGTAGGATTGCCCAACCTTCCTTCCGAGGAGTGGCTGGTGGGTTTGAACCGCCAGCCTTCTGGTTAGCAGTCAAGTGTCTTAGCCACTATGCTACCAGATTAAGGGGGAAAAAAAAAACACTCACTGCCATAGAGTTAGTTCTGACTCATAGCAACCCCCACTGGGTTTCTGAGGCTGTAAATCTTTATGGAAGTAGATCACCCCATCTTCCTTCTGTGGAGCAGCTTGTGGGTTTGAACTGCTGACCTTCTGGTTAGCAGCCAAATGCCCAGAGACACAAAAGACATACCAAAACCAAAAAACAAACTCACTGCCATGGAGTCGGATCCAAATCATAAAGACCCCCTCCTTGGGTTTCTGAGGTGGTATCACTACAGAAGTAGATTGCCCAACCTTCTCTCCACCAGGAGTGGCTGGTGGGTTTGAACAGGCAGCCTTCTGGTTAGCTGTCAAATGCCTTTTAGGCACTATGCCACCAGAGCTCCCACAAAAGACATATTCAAAGAAAACTGTATGAAAATAATAATAAGAAGAGAGCTACATAAATGGAAGAACATACTATGGTCATAGACAGGAAGACTGAACATTGTGAAAATGTCAATACTACCCAAAGCAATCTATATATTCAATGTAATCCTGATCCAGACTCCATCAACATTCTTTAAGGACATGGAAAAATGAATCACTAATTATATATAGAAAGGAAAGAGCCCTTGGATAAGCAAAGCACTACTGAAGAAGAAGGACAAAGTATATGGTCTCATACTCCCAGATCTCAAAGCATATTATGCACCCACAGAAGTCAAAACAGCTTGGTATTGGTACAACAATAGACACATGGATGAGTAGAACAGAATAGAGAACCCAGAAATAGATCCATCTACCTAAGGTCAGGTGATCTTTGAAAAAGGGCTAGAATACATTAAATGGGGAAGAGATAGTCTCTTTAGCAAATGGTGCTAGAAAAACTGGATATCCATTTGCATAAAAAGGAAACAAGATCCATAGCTTACACCATACACAAAAATTAACTCCAGATAGACCAAAGAGTTAACTGTGAAACCTAAAAAGCTATACAATTCATCAAAGAAAAAATTGGGGCAAATTTAGGGGACCTAATATATGGCATTAATAGAACATCAAACATAAGTGAAAATGTACAAACAACAGAAGATAAACTAGATGATTAAGATTGTCTAAAAATTAAATTCTTACATGCATTCAAAGACTTCTCCAAAGGCTAAAAAGAGAACCTACAGACTGGAAAAAAATATTCACCAATGACATATCTCACAAGGGACTTATCTCTAAAATTTATAGAAAACACCTCAATATCAAAAAGACAAACAATCCAATTAAAAAATGTGCAGAAGACATGAACAGAGACCTCACTAAAGAAGATACTCAGGTGCCCAACAAACACATGAAGAAATGTTTGTGATCACTAGCCATTAGAGAGATGCAAATCAAAGTACCAGTGAGATCCCATCTCACCCCAGCACTAATAGCAAAGTTTAAAAGACAGAAAAGAACAAATGCTGGTAAAGATGTGGAGAGATTGGAACTCTCATACAACACTGCTGGCAGGACTTTAAAATGATAAAACTGTGGAAAGCAGTATGATGATTCCTTAAAAGGTTGGAAACAGAAATACCATTTGATCCAGCAAACCCATGAATAGGTACATATCCTAAAGAAGTGAAAGAGCCAGGACCTGAATAGACATATGTATACTGATGTTCATTGCAGTACTCTTCACAATATCAAACAGATAGAAACAACCAAAGTTCCAAGCTCTGGTGGTGTAGTGCTTAAGGCATTTGATGACCAACCGGAAGGCTGGTGGTTCAAAGCCACCAGCCACTCCTCGGAAGGAAGATTGGACAATCTACTTCCATAGTGATACTGCCTTGGAAACCCAAAGAGGAGTTGCTATGACTTGGATCTGACTTGATGACAGTGAGGTGTTTTTTTTTTTTTTTTGGATAACCAACTATGTTACAGACATACAATGGAATATTATGAAACACTAAAGAATAATGGGGAGCTCTGGTAGCTTAGTGCCTAAGGCACTTGACTGCTAATCATAAAGCTGGCAGTTCAAACCCACCAGCCACTCCTCGGAAGGAAGATGAGGCAATCTATTTCCATAGTGATACTGCCTCGGAAACCCAAGGAGGGGTCGCTATGAGTCGGATCTGACTCCACGGCACATAACAACAACAACAAAGAACAATGCAAAATCTATGAAACACCTAGTAACATTAATGTACTTGGAAAACATTATGCAGAATGAAATAAGTCAGTCAACAAGGACAAATATTATATTCATCCACTATTGCAATAAGTCAAGGAATGGTTTACATATGGAAGGAAATTTTCTTTCTTGGTTACCAGGGATGGGAGGGGAGTGGAAGGAAATTTGCTAGGTAGCTGAGAGACAGGTATTGATTTGGGTGAAGGTAAAAGAAATATGCTAAAAGCAAGTAACCAACACAATAACACTAAGGAAAAGGAAGACACAGAGAGATGCTCAAGAGCTACAGACAACAAACATTAATAAATAATAATTAATCAATTATCAATAAAAGTAATAAAGGTTAATTAAGAGATTAATTGCTAAAGATTAGTTAATAATTAATAGTGATTAATAATTGATTAATTTAAATTAATTAATAAAGATTAAGGTCACCACAAACATATAATAGATATACACACACAATACTGCATTATTGGTGATAAATATTAATCTACAGGTCAGTACATAGGTAGACAGACTGAATTATCAGGTATGTCTAGGCAAAAGGGAATATACCCATGACCATATATAAGTTTTAAATTAAAAATAAATAAATAAACTAACAAATGGAAAAAAGATTGAAAATACTGACATATTAAAGCTTAAATGAAGACAAATTAAAAGCTTACCTGAAACTCTTGAATAAGAGGTTGCATAATTTCTGAGTAATTATAACCATAAACCCTAAAATATCGGGGCAAAAAATTTCTATAAAACAGAAAAGAAAATTAATGAGGGGAAAAGCCATATTGTTTCCTACAGCTTTAGTAGAAAATAAATTCATTTTATTATATTTATCAGAATTATGAATTTCACTCCAAACTTAACTTCAAAATTCTGGCCTCAGGAATTCTTGCTCATTCCACTTTACTTATACTACCCTGTGAGCTATTTCTGTGATATAGTAGGGATGTTCCTGCCTCAGTACATTGGTCGTTGCTGTTTCCTCTTTCTGTAATATCCTTCAACATAATTCCTTCCCTGACCTAACTAAAACTATGCCTTCTCAGTTAGAGTTATCTTGACTCTTTTATTCAAAATTCTAACTCCTGTAACTCAAAACATGGAAGGCCAAAACCTACCTTGCTTTATTTTTTCCTATATTATTCATCATCTTCTAACATTCTTTCCAGTGTACTTTTCCATTGCATTATTGTCACATTCCACAAGTTTGTAAGCTCCAAAAATCATAGAACTTTTCACCTATTTCCCTCATTAATGCATTCTAAGCATTTAGAATAATGTGATGTTTAAAGTATATGGCTACTTACTGAATTCTTTATATTTGCTAAATACATTTTTCTAATTAAAATTAAAAACTTAAGAAATTACCCTTATTGTCTTTTAATTCAGGCCTTTTCATATTTCTAACAAACAGAAATCTAAAAGGAAATTTTGTACTGTTGAAAAAGAATATGGGAACAGATGCTCGAGTTTCAACCTAAAATATCTACTGTACAGTCTTAGACTGGGAAATCTACTTTCATAAAGATACTGCTTCAGAAACCCAAGGAGAGGTTGCTATGAGTCGCAACCAACTGAATGGCAGTGAGTTTTTTTTTTTTTTTTTTTTAATATACACTCTTTGGAAAATTTAAAAACAATAAGAAAAATTAAGAACTAGATGAAAGCATAGTAATTACAAATATTTCTAAATGATCTTTTGAGATAGAAAGGACATTAAAAGTTATTATTTCTAGATTACAAAAACCAGTCATAAATAAATCAAAGAAATATTGCATACTTTTGTGTGAGGTTCACAGTGTATGTTTTCCCGTCAATTAATATGTTATAAAACACCTGGAATGAAAGCATACAGAATAGACAAAGTAAATAGAGAATATTGTAAAGCACAACTATCAGTTTAATGAAAATGAAATTTCATTTTAAATTGGAATTCAATGTGGACATCATTACTTTAATTGATGTTAAAAGATTGAAGTTCATAGTATAATTAACAAATATAATTATATCACTTGTGTAATTCTTTGTTAATTTAATTTATTCCACAAAAAATACAAACTGAACATCAATGAATTTTTAAGCAGTAACTACATTGGCTTAATAAAGATTAAGGTCACCACAAGACATTTTTTTGAATACTTAGGACATAGCATGAAATAGGTTAACTAAATAGAAAAGATCATTTTAAAATATCATAGTTATTAGCATACAATAGATTTAGATAAACGCAAAAACGAAACCCAACCCACTACCATCAAGTTGATTCTGCCCGAGAAGAACTGCCCTATAGGGTTTCCGAGGCTGGGAAGCAGACTGCCTCAATTTTCTCCTGCAGTACATCTCATGGGTTCAAACTGCTGACCTTTAGGCTAGCAGCCAAATGCTGTGCCACCAGAGTTCCCCAGATAATTTATATGCATGTTATAAAATTTATATCTAATATGTTTATGTGTTATGCATGTTGATTTATTTAAATTTTAATAAATAAATTTAGCAACATGAAGCCAAGTCTCAAAAATCAATGTAACAGTAAATATTAACAACTAAAAGAAAATGACATTAAAGTTCATACCATTCAAAATAGAATAAAAAATATAAAATCATTAGTATACTGATAAAGGATCTCTAAGACACTATAGAGAAAATTATTACGTAATACTGAGAGAAATTAGAGAATTCTTAATTTACTGACAGAATATACTTCATTCCCCAACTGGCATACATGCTCTGTATTACAAATATACCAATTCTTCCCAAATTTATCTATAAATCTGTTGCAAATTTAATCTTAATATATTAAGATCCCAATAGATAATTTTGTGTGTATAGACAAGCTTATTTTAAGTTTATATAAAGATGTATTGGTGAAAATAGCCAAGGCAATTTTCAAGAAGTAGTATAGAGTAGTTAATCTTAAATACAGAAAACAGGCAATCAATTATGAGGATGGTTCTGCAGAGATGTAAGGAAAGGATACACACTTCAACAAATGATGAGGTTGAGTCAATTGGATATCCTTAAGAGGAGAAATATTGACCCTTGTTATATAAATTCTCACATATTAATCCTTCTAATATTCTGCTTTCACCATTTTCTCTTTTTCAGGAATGGCAATTAAATATGTATTTGAATATCTAGATCTATTATCCATTACTCTTAATTTTTCTTTCATATTTTACACCTTTTTCCTTTGCTAAATCTTGATAATTTTGTTAGGTCTACTGATTTCACTAATTTTCTCTTTCCCTCTTCTACTGCTTAAACCAAAAACACCAAACTCACTGCTGTCCAGTTGATTCCACTCCTAGCGAATCTTCCTTGGGTGGTTTCCCAGGTGATATCTCTACTGAAGTAGATTGCCCAATCTTCCTTCCCAGGAGTAGCTAGTAGGTTTGAACCACCAGCCTTCTGGTTAGTAGTCAAATGCCCTAGGTACTATGCCACCAGAGCATTCCTAACTGATAATTATTCACCTTTTTGTTAAAACAAAGCAAAACAAAAAACAATATTCTGCTATGGATTGAATTATGTCCTCAAAAACATAAAAGTTGTAAATCTGTGTGTTTGGACTGTCTTTGTATGGAGTGGATTGTCTTTATTATGTTAATCAGGCAGGATTAGTGTGGAGTGTATTTTGAATCAATCTCATTTGGAATATAAAAGAGACTAAATTAGTGAGAAGAGGAGAAATGGGATAAAATCAATGCCAATACACATGAAGATCTCCAAGTAACTAAGAAGTGGAAGCTAAAGAGACAAAGACCTTTCTCCAGAGCCAACAGAGAGAGAAAATCTCCCCCTATAGCTGCACTCTGAATTCAGATTTCTAGCCTCCTAGACTGTGAAAAAATACATTTCTGTTTGTTAAAGCCATCCACTTGTGGTATTTCTGTCGTAGTAGCACTAGATAACCAAGATAAACTGCCTACATTTTTTTTATATCTTGAAGTTCCAGGCAGAATACATTTTTTTATTTATTAATTTTAATTATTTTTATTTTAAGAGTTTTTTTTTTACATTCAACATTACGTGTACATTTAGTTTCACTTCCCATTTACCATACCCAACCCTAACCCAGTCTCCTCCCCTCCCTGCCCAGTAATACCCACCGAAACCCCCCTCCAACACCTGCCCCTCATAGGTATGCACTCCTGTTTGTCCTGCATTTCCTCTGTGTGAATGTTGCTCCTCTGGTGCCTCCCAGTCGATTGCTGCAAGGAATGCATTTCCATGGAGTATGGGGTGCGCTACCCTGGGTTGAGTGGTCTCGTGCAGAATATTTTAAATCATCAACACTATTAAACCACTATGGATACTTCAGATAATTTCTGTATATTTTATATTGTAATTTTAATAATTTAACTACCTAGCAGACACAGTTATAGGCACTGGGAATGCAAAACTTAAGAAAAAATAGAAAAAGATCTGCCTTCATGAACTTATACATGCTTAGATGTCTAATTCTGATACTTATTTTTTTCTGCTGCTACTACTTAAGTTGAATTACTATCTTGTAAGGCCCTTGTAATGCCTCCTGGGTTGAAGTTATTATATCCCAAAAGACACTACGTTTACTTCATAGAATATAATCAAAGTCCCATAATATGTTGCAATTTTGATGTAGAATTCCCATAAAGGTCTTGAACTCATTATTTTATTTGTATTAAAATGGTAAAAACATGAGATATTCTGAAAGACATACATAGTTCTTTGGAAAATCTATGGCATATTTAGACATTTAAGCTATAAAACTCTGTCTTAGGGAAGTAAACAACAAGTTTCTGAGGAAATTATTCCATTCAAATAACCATAACACATAAATGACCACACAAAAATACAATTGAGGTGTAGTGTTCCAAGGAACACAATTTCACCTCTATAGAAGTTATTCTAGAATTTAGGAGAAGAAGCTACTCAATAAATCTAAAAAAGAAAAAGAAAAACAAATAACATAGCCTTGCTTCCAAAACAAAACTAAAATAACATCAAAAGAATTAATCCTAATTGTTGTTATGTTTGCAATAAAGTAGAAAACTACTAACGCTCTAAAACTGTAAACCAAACTTACTGCCATCCAGTCCATTCCAACTCATAGTGACCCCCTTCGGGTTTCCCAGGTGGTAGATCTTTACGGACCTACATTGCTCAGTCTACCTTCTAGCTAGTGGTTGGTGGGTTTGAACCGCTAACCTTCTGGTTCGCAGTTAAATGCCTTAGGCACTACACCACCAGCGCTCCTTACTAATGTGCTACACATCAAATCAAACAATGAACAGTCTGTGGAATAAGTCCCTTGAAATCATATCCCTCTACATGTTGTTGTTATGTGCCGTCAAGTCAGATCTGACTTATAGCGACCTCTCCTTGGGTTTCCGAGGCGATATCACTACAGAAGTAGATTGCCCAACCTTTCTTCCGAGGAGTGGCTGTTGGGTTTGAACCGCCAGCCTTCTGGTTAGCAGTCAAGTGCCTTAGGTATTATGCTACCAGAGCTCCACAGCTGTGTTTAAAAAGAGCCGGTCAAAAAAAGAGAAAAATCCCTAGCTGGAGTCAGTTGGCTGATTTCCTATATAATTATACTACCCAGGAGGGAGGTGAATTTCAGTAGTTTGATATGCAGCAAGATTGCACTATATTCCTAATAAGCATTTTTAATCTTGATTCACATTCAAAAGGGATTTCCACCTCAGAAAATCTGAGCACGAATACAAAATCCATTAAATGACTATGGACCGACAATATCAAGTTAACTCCTTAGATATTACACAGTCAAATGATTTCAAGGAGCAAAACAAAAGAAAAAACAACGTAATTCTTAATCACTTGCGATTCAAAGTCTTCGCTTGCATTTGATCCTATTTTCTGTGGAACTATAATCTGTAAATCCAGTTGTCCGGTATCTGTAAGGAGCAGAATGGTTAGTAGAACACTCTCCATCTCGCAACTTTCTTTTCTACTTCTACATCTAAATTCAAATCTTACGTTTTACTTGCTACTATCTTTTCAAATTCCCTCAATCCCCATTTCTTTCTGTAATTATGTGTTTTAAATAGAAAGACGGATATAGCTTTAGGACTGTTTCCCTGTAGAGGGCAGTATCTGACACGCCAATCCTGAGGCTTTCACCGGAGCCAACGTTTCATCTTTCTTAGAGTCTCAGGACAAGTGGCAGAACCCCGATTCATCTAATGTGAATTGTGTTTGGGGAAGGCGGCAAGGTAGGAGTGGGCTTGATCTTGCAGGGTTAAAGCCCCCGTAAGGGAAACACCTCAGGAGCGCCCAGACTAACTGGTCACCAGGGGGAGGGGAGAGCTGACTTTGTCCCGGAGGGCAGGGGAAAGGCTTTTTCTCCTTACCAGCATCTGTTCGGAGCTTGCTGAGCCCAAAGAGCATAAATAGGAGGCTCAACATGGTTTGACCTCCTGGATTCCAGCTCGAATAATGGCAGTTGGCTTGGTTACAAGACAGTTACGCACGCGGGGAAACACAACTTTAGCCGCGCTCTGCAAAAACTGGACAACTGTGAGAGCGGAGGTTTGTTCTAAAGGCGAGCAGTGTAAGTGGCTGAGCATGAGCTGTCTTGGTGTTTATATCTCTCGCAGACAAAAGTTTCAATTTGATTTGACTCTGGAACTGAAGGGGGGAGGGGAAGACAGAACCACTTCCTAAAGAAAAGGCAGAAGAAACAAATGTTGAATGCGAAGATTCATATATTCTTTTTTAAAAAAGTAAACTTGGATTAAAATGTAATTTATAAGTAATTCATAATTGCACAGCTGGACAAATTTTCATAAAGTAAGCATGCCAATGTAACACAGACCATAAATACCTTACCAGAGCCACAGGGTACACATTACCAATCATTTCCAAAGATCGTTTTTTACTTCTTTAATTATAGAAATTGCATCATACATATACACCTTTTGTGTCTGTATTCATTCAGTATTGTTGATGTTTTTGATTCATGATGTTGCATGCAGGCTAATTCAATCTCATTGTGATACTGTTATTTCATTTTATGAAATATATTTTATTTTTCAATTTTATTGTTAAAGAACATTTGGATTGTTTCCAGTTTTAGGTTATTATGGATAACACTGATAAGCTAACAATTGTTGGTAAATTTCTTCGAATTGGTTCTGACTCAGAGCTATCCTATATACAATACAACAAATCACTGCTGGGTCTCTCACCAACCTCAACAATTGTTGCTGTGTCTGAGTCCGTTGTTGCAGCCACTGTGTCAGTACACCTTCTTGAAGACCTTCCTCTTTTTCACTGACCCCCTACTTTAGCAAACATGATGTCTTTCTCCGGGAACTGTCCTGCTTCTCCTGATGTGACCAAATTGCATGACAAGAAATCTTATGATCCTTGCTTCTAAGGAACATGCTGGCTGTACTTCTTCCAAAGGCACATTTTTTTTTCCTTCTGGCAGTTCATAGTATATTCAATATTCTTGGCCAATACCGTAATTCAAATATATCTTTTCCTCTTTGGTCTTCCATATTCATTGCTCACCTTTTCCATGCATATGAGGCATTTGAAAATACCATGGCTTAGATTAGGGACACCTTAGTCCTCCAAGTGACATCTTTGCTGTTTTACACTTTAAAGAGGTATTTTGCAGCTGATTTGCAATGCAAAATCACTAACATTTAGCTTAGCTACATTTTACATTATTGTGTACCCTTAATCCCACCACCCAAATCAATGCAGACATTTTCATCACTCTAAAAAGTTCTCTGGTGCCTATTTCAGTCATTCGAAACTGTAGGTAACCATTATTCTGCCTCTAGCTCTGTTGAGCAGATTTACCTGTTCTTTAATTTATATAAATGGAATACTACAGTACATATTATTTTATGTTTAATTATTTTTGCAAAAATATATATTTTTTAATTTATCCATATTTTAGAGGGTAATTAATTTATCATATGCCTGTGCATGCACACATGTTTAACTTCAAGCAGCATTCCATGGTATCAGTATATAAAGATCTACTCATTTTGTTGTTCAGCGATATCTTTGTTGTTTCCAGTGTTTGGTGAACATGGATAATTGTGCTATGAACATTTTAGTACAATCTTTTTCTGGATATATGCTCTCATTTATCCAAATCTGTCTTTGGAAAAAGTACAGCCAGAATATTCCTTAAAAGCTAGGATCATAGATTTCCTTTCATGTAATTTGGACACTTTATAATTACTTGTGCATGTAATTGCTGTTCATGGAGTAGTTGTCTATTTAGAGTTACTAGAAGTTGCCATGGGA
>NW_006921611.1:9259024-9267165 GCF_000298275.1 Orycteropus afer afer
CTACTTCCGTAGTGATACTGCCTCAGAAACCCAAGGAGGGGTCGCTATGAGTCGGGGCCGACTCGACGGCACATAACAACACAACAACAGAAGTTGCCAAACAGTTTTCAGAGCGGGTTGTATTTTTTTCATTCCCACCAGCAATATATAAGACATTCAGTTGCTCCATGTTCTCAAAAACATTATAGTCAAATTCTTTGTTCAGTGGTATATGGTATGATGGTGTCTTATTGTGTTTTTTATTTTTATTTTACTTATAGCTAGTATTATTGACATCATTAGCATATGTTTTTTTGGCCACATGTTCATCATCTTTAGTGAGATGTACATTCATGTAGTTTACTGAGTTTTAATTTAGTTTGTGTTTATCAAATTGATCTGTAGACTTTTAAAATACATGTGTGACAAAAATTTTCTTTCATTTGTTGTTTGTCTTTTCACTTTTTACAAGGGTATTTTTTGATGAGAGAATTTTTTTTTTAGTTTTTATAAGGTCCAATTTTTAAATAATTTTATTTTATAATTAAGGAAGTTCTGAAAAAGCCCTATCAAGATGGTGAAGATATTTTATTATGATTTCCTCCAGAGCTTTGTAGCTTTAGTTTCAAATTTTTATGTATGATCCATCACATAAAATCATATCTTCATTACAAATATCATGTTGCTCTATTATCACTTACAGAAAAATTCTATTCTTCTTTAAAATGTAGTAATGATTTTTGTCATACATCTATTCACCATGTAAGAGTAGTTTTATATCTAGACTCTATTCTGTTCCATTTGTCTATTTGTCTATCCTTGCCACAGACTCCTAATTACTGTAGTTTTATAGATAGCCTTGATATCAGTAAAGTAAATCCTCCAATTTGGCTATAATAGATCCTTTGCATTTCCATATAAAATAATTCATGTTTCTTATTTTCTACCAAATGCCTGCTGATGTTTTGATTGGAACTGCATTCAGCCTGTTGATTAAAGTGATAGTTTAACAACATTCAGTCTTCTAACATATATATTCACCATCCATCTGTCAGTTTGTCATACTGCCATGGCTTGAGTGTTGCTATACTGGAGGCTATGCTATTGGTATTTTAATCATCATGGTGGATGGGTATTAGCAGAGATTCCAAGACATGATTGTAAGATATACTAGGAAGAAAGCCTTGGCACTGTATTTCTAAAAATTAGTCAATGAGAACCTTATAGATTACAACACAGAATAGTGTCCAATATAGTGCTGGAAGATGAGCCTCCTAGGTTGAAGGGCAACTGAAGCAAACTGGCTGTCATGAGGATGGAGTGGCACTGGGCAATGTCTCATTCTGTTTTACATGTGGTCACCATGAGTCAGTATCAACTCCATGTTGTTGTTGTTGTTGTTATGTGCCGTCGAGTCAAACCTGACTCATAGCTACCCCTCCTTGGGTGTCCGAGGCAGTATCACTACGGAAGTACGATTGCCCAACCTTCCTTCCGAGGAGTGGCTGGTGGGTTTGAACCACCAGCCATCTGGTTAACAGGCAAGTGTCTTAGCCATTATGCTACCAGAGCTCCCAACTCCATAGCAATTTACAATTAAAATAACAGTATATGAATATTTTACACCTCTTAACTTCTTTCTGAATTATTTCAGTCATTTTCTTCAGTTTGTAGAGTATAAGTCTTGACTATCTTTTTTAACTTTATTTCTAGGTATTTGACATTACTTTATACTATTTTGGATGGTAAAATTTATATATTTTTTCCTACTGATTTTGAAAATTTATTAATATAAAGTTTTGAATAAGGTTGTATGTTTAATGTCTGCAGAATATGTAAGATATATATTTTTTATTTATTATATTAGTAACATGTATTCTCTTTTTCTTGAATAGGTATGCTAGGAATTTAAAATTTTATTAAGCTTTACAAAAAATTATTTTTATGTTCCTGATTTCTCTATTTTGTTGCCAATTTCATTAATTTTTAATTTTTTACTTCTTTCTAAATTTTTCTGTGTAATTTTTTATTTCTTATTCAGCTTCTTGAGTTGGAATCTTAGATTATGCATTGTTGAACCATCTTCTTTTCCCCCTAATATGTATTTTTAAGACATAAAATTTTCTTGAATCTTTCAGATTGTGGCATGTGGAATTTTAATTATCAATTATTCTAAAATATTTCCTAATTTCTATTGCTATTTGTTGTTTTTTTAATGCTTATATTACTAGGAAATTCCTTTCATTAGGAAATTGCTTAATTTTCAAACATTTGGAGATTGTGCAGTTTAGTATCTTCTTATTGCCTTCCAATTCAACTTTGTTCAGGTCAGAAGTTACCATCTGTATTCTCCTTACTATCACTACATTATGAGCCACCTCAAACTTAGCAGTGTAAAACAAAAATATTATTATGTTCATGGACTCTGTGGGTCAAGAATTCAGAGATGGCATAGTAAGAATAACTCTTCTCTGCTTCAGGCTATCTGGGACATTACATGGGGTGACTTAAATAGGGATAGGAAAAAGACTTATTTTTTTGATGGAACAATGGTAAGGGGACACTAAAGAAGAGTATGCAGCACAAGAATTATTATTGACGCTGTCTTTGAAATATGAAATCTGCTAAACTTTTTCAAATAAATCCTTTACTTTTGTTGACACTTGCTTCACATCCTAGCATATGACCTATTGTGGTAAATGTTCTCCAGTTCATATCCCATAATGTCTATATGAGTAAAAAAATGATATCAATGCACATCTAAATATTCAGACCTCAAACTGGAAAATTGTACATCTTTCTGGATTCTTTCTATCATTATGTCTCAATTCCATCTAAATGGTCTGTAGACCTTGTACACTATATCTCTTTCATATCTTTCATGTCTTCCTCTCATTCCTTGAGCCAAATAAATCAGTCCATTAGCACTAGTGCATAGGCCTCTTGGCTGATCTCCCTCATTTTTTGTGTTGACACATTCTCTCTCCCTTACAATGATATTTTTATCATCTGTAATCTTATCATTTTTTCCTTGATAATCTTCAACATTTTTGTATTGTCAACAGGATAAAATCTGAAGTAATAGGCATGGAAGTATAAGAACTTCATGATTTGCTCAGTGTATATTAATCTAATTGATTTATCTGTTCATCTCTCTAAGCACACCTCTCATATGCCAAGCTCTCAATGCAGAACTGTAAGTACAATGTAATAAAGAAATGAAAGTTCAGATATTGAGAGTTCCCATGCCTCAAAGAAACAGAATGATTGAGAAATAGAGAAATAGAGGTACAAAAAGAAGAAGAGGGAGTTGAATATTGAATCTGCCAGAATGTTTTATACCGTTGGCCAAATAATTTAACCTTTTTGGGCTGCTATATGGGTGTTTAAAATAAAGATATTAAACACTTTGTAAAATAGTACAAGGATATTTGTGACCATGTATATAATGAGTTTAATACAGTATATGTTTCATAATTATTATTTTTTATTATCAGTGTTTAGCATCAATTAAATAATTGGTATCAATTTTATGATCAATGAAATGCAGATCAGAAGAGATGAAGAAGGAAGAAATAAAAGATAAGAAAAAAGAATAACTATTTATCCATTTCATAAAATATTTGTTACCATTTATTTACCAAGACCATTATTATAGATCAGAGAAAAAATATGCATAAGATATTATTCCTTTTCTAAAGAAAAGCAATTGCCTTAAAATAGGAAGTAAAAATTAATATAAAAGCAATTACAATAATGTGTAGTAATTTCTACAATAGAGATAAGGAAGGATTTTTTTTTTTTTTTTTAACAAACTAGGAGGAAATCTTAAAAGTCAAAGAAAGGGTCAACAGAACGAAATAGTGAAGGTAAAGTAGGATATAACCAATAAAACAGATACACAAGAAGGGTATTTTATTCCTGGCAGAAGAAAAACATATAAAAAAATCTGTAGACAAGAAGAGATGTTGTGTTTAGAGAATAGCAAGCAGTTTATCAGCAAGGAATGTAGAGTGCAAAAGATGAGGCTGAACTATAAGGAGGAATGAAGTCAAATCACAAAGATGCTTTTAGTCCTAAATCTAATAAACCTATAACAAAGGTAGAGATTGAAATGGTAACCAAAAACTTCTCAGCAAATAAAAGCCCAGGACCAGATGGTTTCACTGGTAAATTCTATAAAATATTTAAGGATGATTTAGCACCAATTCTAAACAGTAGACAAGGAGGGAGCACTTCTTAATCCATTCTATGGAGCTAGTAGTACATTCACATCAAAACCAGATGAAGACACCACAAGAAAAAAACAAGTATGTATATGTATATATATATGTATGTGTATATATATATATATATATACACACACATACCAATATATCTTATTTTTTATGTAAAATTCCTCAACAAAATGTTAGAAAATCAAATCCAGGAGCACATTAAAAGGACTATATATATCATAAGCAATTGAGATATATGCCAGGAATGCAAGTGGTTCAAAATTAAAGCTATCAATAAAGGTAATATACCATATTAATAAGATGAAGAGGGAAGTAACAAAACACATGATTGTCTCAAAAATGCAGAAAACGCATTTCCAAACACTTTCATGATGAAAGCACTCAACAAACTAAGAATCAAAGGGAAATTTCTCCAAACAATAAAGGGCATTTATGAAAACTCAAAATTTAAATGGTGAAAGATTGAGAGCTCTCCTTCTAAATCAGAAAGAAAACAAAAATATCCACTTTAACCACAGCTATTCAACATTGTACTGAAAGTCCTAGCCAGAGCAAAGAAAATGAAATAAAAGGCATAATAATAAAAGAAAAAATAAAACTATCTCTATTCACAGATAGTATATTATATAAATAAAATAAAAAAAACACTAGAAAACTAATAAGCAAATTCAACAAAATTGCAGAATATAAGATCAGCATACAGAAATCAGTTGTGTTTCTATGCACCAGCAATGAATAATCTGAAAAGGAAATTAAAAACACCACTCTTTATATTATAGCATGTAAAATAGTAAATAGGAATAAATTTAACCAAGAAGAAAGGATCTTTATGTTGAAAACTCTGGTAAAAGAAATTAAAGAAGATGTAAATAAGTGGAAAGACATCTGTGTGTCTTATGAGAGAGGTGTTGGTCTAAGACAAGGATTTATTAATTCTGAAGGAAAAAAAAAAGGTTAAGAGAATATGGTTAGCAGTTAAGAAAATTTGTTAGAGTCAGCCAGGGCAGGTCTAAATTTATTGTCTGTGTCACCCTCAAGCTTCTTAACTACTCTGTACTACAGCTTGCTCAGGGGAAAAGTGGCAAAAATAATAATACCTGCTTCATGAGGTTATTCAGACAATCAAGTGATTAATGCATATATAGGCTTAGCATAGTGTCTGAAAATCATTTTAATGATTATTACTTATTATTGAAAATAGTGGAAATTTTACTTTTTGGTTACTGGAAGAAAGAAGGAGAATGGAAGGGAAAAAAAGGGGTAATTAAGTTACAGGTTTGATATGAGTGAAGGGAAAAGCAATGTAAAAAAGTGTGTGACTAGCACAATATCTTTACGGAAAAGGAAAACATGCAGAGGCGCACAAACATGCAGACAATAAAGGCAAATACTATTGCAGGCACAATACTGCATTCACAGTAATAGCAAATGCTAATCTATGGGTGGATACATAGATAGACAGGTATGGTTAGGCAAATGGGAGTATACCCATGACCACAGATATGTTTGGCAGATAATATTCCTTCATATGTATTTATACATGCTACAAAAATGTCCATACGCAGTTTAAACATAACAGAAAGCAAAGTTAGGATAACTTCTTTGCCATAAATAAACACCTTTGGGGACCATCATTGCTGGGGACATCAAGCTCAACTGGCACTACATGCTATACAAAAATATTGTTCTACATTTTACTTCAGTGAGTAGTGTATGTGATCTTAAAAGCTTGCGAGTGGCCATCTAAGTGGCAACTTAGTGGTCCAAGTAGTCTCTCCTCATCTGGATCAAAGAAGAGTGGAGAAAATAAAAAATGCATGAAAACAGCCCAAAGGACTAATGGACCATGAGAACCTCAACCAATATGACTCTGAGAGCCAATAACTATGTAGTGCCCAGCTACCAATGCTAACCACTCAGCAATGGATCAAAATCGGAGGTCCTGTATACAGTGGGAGTAAAATGTGGAACAAAACTCAAATCATAAAAAAAGACAAGTCTTACTGGTCTGATAGAAACTGGTGAAACCTCCAAGACTGTAGCTCAGAGTCACCATTAAGGCTTGGAATTTAATTCACTCCTAAGGCTTAACTCTCAGCCAAACAATAGACAGGCCTACAGCTGAACATGAACACCAAAAAGTCTTTAGAACTATCAACCATGGGAGATCAGAAGGGCAGCATTTGCATAGGGAGAGAGGTAGGCAGGCAGGAATCCATAGGCAAGAAAGACAAAGGGAAGCGTAGTCACGGGAGAAGTGGGAGGAGAGATGTTACACTATGGGGAATGTAACCAGCATCACAAAACAAAATACATGTACGAGTGGTTGAATATTTTGTGTTGTGTTGTAAAATGTCAACCAAATCAAAATAAAAAGTGTTTTTTTTTTTTTTTTTTTTTGAATATTTTGTGTTGTGTTGTAAAATGTCAACCAAATCAAAACAAAAAGTGTTGTTTTTTTTTTTTATAAAGGACTTGAAATGCCTTGAAACACTAAAATTCTGCACAAGATATGATAAAACAAAATAGAGTAATGAAAGAACCAAAATCTCAGATGGGCAGCTTACATCAAAATGTCAAGGAGGGAAGCCAAAAGAGACTACATAGAGAAAAAACTCAAGCAATAGTTATAAACCCAGTGAAACTGTCTTCTAAAATTAGGGTGAAATAAACACAACCTGGGGAAGTTTATTACTAAAGGACCCTTAATAAAAGATATTCTATAGAATAGACCTCAAGCAATAAAGAAAAATGATCTAAGACAAAAAGTCTGAGATGTGAGGAGGAATGGCTGAAATAGAAAAAAATAAAATAAAATGATGGAAAATAAATACAGTAAGTGACATAAATCAGAGTCTACAGCATGAGATGCGCTGATGGAGCAATGTCTAAGGCATTTGACTGCTAACCAGAAGGTTGATGGTTCAAACCCACCAGCTGCTCAGTGGAAGGAAGACAGGGCAATTTTCTTCCATAAAGATTTACTGCCTCAGAATGCCAGTGGGGTCACTATGAGTCAGAATCAACTCGATGGCAGTGGGTTGGTGGTGGATATCATGAGATGAAGAATAACAAAAGAATTCTTGTTGTTGTTAGGTATTGTCAAGTTAGTCCACCTTATAGTGACCCAAAGTATAATAGAATACAACATCGCCTGTCCTACACCTTCTGCATAATTATTGCTGTGTTTCAATCCATTGTTGCTGCTACTGTGTCAATCCATCTCGTTGAGAAACTTCCTCCAGGGACTGGTCCTTCCTAACAAATCTCAAGGATCTCAATTTTAAAAAAGATGGAAAGAATAATTTATGAGAGAGTGTAAAAACGTAGCAACTTCATAAGCACAGTTGACATTGGTGAGAACAAAGTCAACAGAGTGAAGAGTGTGAAGGTAGAACATAGGGGATATAGAAAGGAAGAAATTAAGTTGATTGGACCACTCCTCATGCTACAAAGTATATCCTGATGTGTGTGACAGTTACATTCCTGAATATAAATCAATAAATCAGTCATATGATGTTTTGTACCATTATCTTGTGCCTGATTATTAAAAGTCCTCTCCTCGGAGATGTAACCAACTTCAAATCTCTTCAAGCAATGAATGAGCTAATATAAAAATATACCATCGTGCCTCTTTGACTATACCTTTAGTTGTGGTGATGAAAATGATAATCTTAGAAATTATAATCTTAACAATAATACTCTTGAAAGGAAAATGAGGTACTAATAATAATTGCATCAAGATCATAAAAAAATGTAGCAAATTAAAGTGAAGCAGCTCTAGATGAAAAGATGATGAAGAACTGAAAACTCACCTGCTACCTACCTCACTCATAATTTAGAATGACCATACATTTTTATGGGGAGCTCTGGTAGCATAGTGGCTAAGACACTTGCCTGCTAACCAGACGGCTGGCGGTTCAA
>NW_006921611.1:9267850-9269562 GCF_000298275.1 Orycteropus afer afer
TATCAGCCATGAGACTTTGTAATCAGAAAAAATGTTTGAAACATTTAATATAATGTAACAAAAGAAAAAATCCTAATTAGGTATGTAAATTGAGCTTACTGTCACAACAGTGGTAAAACAAAACTAAACATTTTGATGTCTATAAACATTGACTTCCCACTTGGGATCATAAAGTTTGGTGTCATTTTCAGTTGTTTCACTGTAAGGTACCCATCATAAAGCTTTGAAATACAATGTTATCAATGGTTATAAATTTCTATTAAGCATAATCCATGCCTTAAAAAAACTCATCATATAGCGGGTGGGAGGCCAGGCACTCCAGGGTTCAAGAGCCTGGCTTCCTGCCAGGCCCGTGGCCTTCGGCCTTGGGGCCACTGGGGCGGCCGTGCCTCCCAGGCGGGAGGAGAGAACGCCTGGGTCCCGCTCGACCTCTTGCCCTCCCTGCTCCGGCGCTGCCATGGGTTCCTGCAGCTCCCAGGCCACGACCATCCCCGACGTGGACACCATCCGCCAGGAGATCGGCTTCTCTCAAGCCAGCCTGGTCCGCCTCTACCGCCGGTTCCGGGACCTGGACAGGAACAAGAAGGGCTACCTGTGCCGCAGGGATCTCCGGCAGATTGGGGCTTTGGCAGTGAACCCTCTGGGGGACCGCATTATAGAAAGCTTCTTCGCTGATGGGAGTTACAGTGTGGATTTCTCAGGCTTTGTCAGAGTCCTGGCTCACTTCCGCCCTGTAGACGATGAAGAAATACAGGACCCCAAGGCACCAGAACCCCTCAATAGCAGAATGAACAAGCTTCCCTTTCCCTTTCAGCTCTATGATCTGGATCGAGATGGAAAGATCTCCAGGCACGAGATGCTACAGGTTCTCCAAGTGATGGTCGGGGTACAGGTGACAGAAGAGCAGCTGGAGAGCATCACTGACGGCACAGTGCAGGAGGCCGATGAAGATGGGGATGGCGCTGTGTCCTTCCTGGAGTTTGTCAAGTCCTTAGAGAAGATGGACATTGAGCAAAAGATGAGTATCCGAATCCTGAAGTGACCCCTTTGTGCCTTTGATGACCTCATGCAGACCAGCATCTATTTGGGATTCATCCTCAGCCTCCATAGAGGCAGGACCCCAATAACTGTATTCTTACTTCTAGGCTGACCTTCATTTAGGGCCAAGGAGAGAAAGCAGGAAAGATGTGTATTCAGGTCTAGCCCATTTGATCTCAGGTCTGTAAGCAGCCAGCAATCTTTGGTTGCAAGTGACTGAAAACCCAACTCAAAGCTACAAAAATGAAAAAAGAATTTATTGCATAATAATAATAAAAGACCAGGCTTACTGGTCTAATAGAACTGGTAGAATGCCCAAGACTATGGCCCTTAGTCACCTTTCAGGCCTGGAACCGAACTCACTTCTGTGGCTCAGTTTTAGCCACACAATAGACAGGCCTATGAGGTGACCAGTAACACCAGGGAGGTGCCTGCTCCTTAGAACAATCCAGCTTAAGAGATCAGAAGGTTAGTATTGGCCAGGGACAACACAGGAACAGATAGGAAAGAAGGATAGAGGGAAAGGCTTATCACTGGGAGAAAGTGGGGAAGTGCTATTACGTTGTGGGGATCGCAATCAATGACAAGAAACAAAATGTACATGAACTTCTGAACGGAAAACCTATTTACTCTGTAAACTTTCACCCAAATCACAATAAAAAAGTTAATAAAGG
>NW_006921611.1:9283203-9283898 GCF_000298275.1 Orycteropus afer afer
TGTGCAATCCTTCTGCCTAGTCCGCCATCTTGCCCCGCCTCCTGAGTCAATCTCTTTTGAGATATCAGAGATGAAACAAGCAAACAAGTGGTTAAAGATGGGGTAAGATAGACACCAGGACACATGGAGATCTCCCGGAAACCAGAAGGGAGTATCTGAAAAGACAAAGACTTCCACTAGAGCTGACAGAGAAAGCCTTCCTCTAGAGCTGGTACCCTGAATTTGGACTTCTAGCCACCTAAACTGTGAGAACATAAATTTCTGTTTGTTAAAGCAACTCTCTCGTGATATTTCTATTACAGCAGCAATAGATAACTAAGACAGGTGGTCACTGACCTTCAGCAACAAACTAGTTCCCCATTTGCTATGAAATGATAGAATAAAATAATATTACTTTATATGTATTAGTAAGGAGCCCTGATAGCACAACAGTTAAGAGCTCAGCTGCTAACCAAAATATTGGTAGTTCAAACTCATCCAACCACTCTGTGTGAGAAAGACCTGGTAATCTGGCTCCATGAAGATTATAGACTAGAAAATCCTATGGAGCAGTTTTACTTTATCACATGAGGTCACTATGAGTCAAAAATTGATTTAAGGCACCTAACAGGGAGCTCTGGTGGCATAGTGTCTAAGACATTTGACTGCTAACCAGAAGGCTGATGGTTCAAACCCACCAGCCACTCCTTAGAAGG
>NW_006921611.1:9284418-9296033 GCF_000298275.1 Orycteropus afer afer
GTTCCTGTGCTTGAGACCATTACGGAATCCACTGTGTCAATACATCTCATTGAGGTTCTCTGTCTTTTTCACTGACTGTCCACTTTACTAAGCATAATATCCTGTTTCAGAGACTAGTCTCTCCTAATAGAAAGATCAAAGTACTAGAGATAAAGACGTGCCATTCTCGCTTTTAAGGAGATTTCTGGCTATCCTTCCTCCAAGACAGATTTATTCATTCCTCTGGAAGTTCATGGTATATTCAATATTCTTCACCAACACCATAATTTAAATGTATCAATTCTTCTTCAGTCTTCCGTTTTTGTTTTCCAGTTTCACATGTATATGAGATGATTGAAAATGCTATGGTTTGAGGTACTGGACTTTAGTCTTCAGAGACTATGTAATCCAATGTAATACGTCATTTGATTTCTTGACTGCTGCTTCCACAGGTGTTGACTGTGGCTTACACTAAAATGAAATCCTTGATAATTTTAATCTTTACTCCATTCATCATAATATGGCTTTTTGGTCCAGTTGTGATATTTTTAAAAAATATATATATATTGGAGTATAATCCATACTAAAGGCTGTAGTTTTGATCTTCATCACTAAGTACTTCAAGTTGTCTTGAAGTATTTAACCTTTCAGCAAGCAAGGTTGTGTCATCTGCATATCAAAGAATGTTACTGAGTCTCCCTCAAATCCTGATGCCACATTCTTCTTCACAGAGTCCAGGTTTTCAGACTATTTGCTCAGCATACAAATTGAGTAAGTATGACAAAAGGACACAACCCTGACACACAGCTTTCATGATTTTAAACCACACGGTATCTCTTTGTTTTGTTGAAACAACTGCCTCTTGGTCTACATACAAGTTTCTCATGAGCACAATTAAGTGTCTGGAATTCCCATTGTTTGCAATGTTATCCATACTTTATGATGATCCACCCAGTCTAAAGCCTTTACATAATCAATAAAATTCAAGTAAACATCCACAAGGTGGCGCTTGGGTCTGAAGAGCAGAGCTGCTTTGAATAATCTTTCCTATTGGCACCACTAACTTTTAACAATCTGTCACTTATACTCTCTATTTTACTGATTTGAAATGTTACCTAGAAATTCTGTAGCCTCTGTTACAGAATTTGCATTTACTTATGTTATTTAAACCTTCTCCTAGGAAACGGAGCTATATACAATTATACTGATGAATTCCTCATCAGGTTTAAAAGATATGTTTAGATTCAAATGCCAACTCATAGTCACCCTATACGGCAGAGCAGAAGTGCCCCATAGTCTTTCTAAGGCTGTAAATCTTTACAGAAGCAAACTGCCTCATCTTTCTCTCATGAAGCTGCTTGTGGTTTTGAATCGTTGACTTTTTGGTTAGCAGACAAGCACTTTAACCACTAGGCCAGCAGGGCTCTTATATCCAAAATAAATAGAATAAATTAGGAAGCAGCAGTCACAAAATCAGACATCACATTGCACTGGGCACATTTGCTGCAAACGACCTATTTAAAGTGTGTAAGAGGAAAGATGTCTCTTTGAAGACTATTGTATGTCTGACCCACTTCATGATATTTTCAATTGCCTCATATGCATGTGAGAGTTGGACAATGAAAAAATAAGACCAAAGAAGAGTTGATACCTTTCAATTGTGTTTGCAAGGAATACTGAAATACCATGGACTGCCAGAAGAACGGACAAATCTATCCTGAAAGAAGTGCAGCCAAAATACTCCTTAGAAGTGAGAATGGCCAGACTTCGCCTCACCTACTTTGGGCATATTGTCAGAAAGGACCAATCCCTGGAGAAGTATTTCATGTTTGTTAAAGTAGAGGGTCAGAGAAAAAAGGGAAGGCCCTCAATGAGATGGGTTGACACAGTGGCTGCAATGATGGGCTCAGGTTTAGCAAGGATTATGAGGCTGTCACTGAACTGGGCAATTTTGTTCTGTTTTACATAGAGTTGCTATGAGTTGGAACTGACTGGACAGCACCTAATAACAATAATAACATACAAAATTTATTCTAAGAATGAAATACAGTTATAACATGCAAAAAGCAACTATTACAATTGAAAGAATGAAGTCAAGAAATTACGTGATTATCTCTATAGAGTCCAATGTTTTATGGTATTTCCACTCTTCTGAAGGAAGGTTGGGAAATCTACTTCCATAGTAATTGTTGTTGTTGTTGTTGTTTGCCGTCGAGTAATATCACCTCAGAAACCCAAGGAGGGGTGTCTATGAATCGGACCCAACTCGACAACAGTGCATTGAGTTCCCTGTGTAAAAAAAAAAAAAAAAAAAGTGTAAAAAAAAAAAAAAAAAAAGGAAAGAAAGAAAAATTCAACCAACTCACAATAGGGGAAAAAAAAAAGCTTTATCAAGTTGATAAAGTTTATCAACTTGATAGTCAATGGTGAAATACTGAATCCTATGCCTGGCCATCAGCCACTCCTCAGAAGGAAGGTTGGGCAATCAACTTCCTTAGTGATACTGCCTCAGAAATCCAAGGAGGGATTGCTTTGAGTCGGTCCAACTCAACAGTAAACAACAACAACAACAATGCCTGGCACTGTAATTATGGCATTGGGCTGCTAACAGAAAGGTAAATGGTTTAAACGCACCATCTGCTCCATGGGAGGAAGCTAAGACAATCTACTTCCACAAAGCTTTACAACCTTGGAAAGTGACTCAATGGCAGTGGGTTTGGTTTTAGTTTATGCCCCAAAGGTAAGATAAGGATGTCTACTCTTACATCTATACAACACTGTCTTGGAGAAATCAGCCAGTGCATTAAGACAGGAGATAAATAGCTAGCTAACTGGCTAAGTAGCTAGCTAGCTAGATATTAGAAAAGAGGAAGTAAAACTATCTTTATTTTCATGTGGCATAGTGGCATATGCAAAAAATTAAAAAAAAAACATATACAAAGAAACTACAAGAATAACTAAGTGAATCTGAAAAGGTCAAAGGAAACAAGGTCAATATATGCCTTAGTCTAAGTTCCCTATAGGAGCTCTGGTAGCATAGTGGCTAAAGCACTTGACTACTAACCAGAAGGCTGGCAGTTCAAACCCACCAGACACTCCTCGGAAGGAAGGTTGGGCAATCCTACTTCTGTAGTGATACTGCCTCGGAAACCCAAGGAGGGGTCGCTATGAGTCGGGGCCGACTCGATGGCACATAACAACAACAACAAGTTCCCTATAGGAGAAAAAACAGTGAAGCATGTATAAATATGCTGTTGCTGTTGTTAGGTGCCATTGAGTTGGTTCCAACTTATAGAAACCCCTGTGTACAACAGAATGAAACATTGCCTGGTCCTATGCCATCCTCACAATTTTTCTGTGCTTGAGTCCATCATTGTAGTCACTGTGTCAATCCATCTCATTGAAGTTCTTCCTTTTTTTACTGACTATCTACTTTACCAAGCAGGAAATCTTTCTACCTCCTGATAACATAAGCAAAGTAGATGAAGTCTGGCCATGAGTACTTCTAAGGAGCATTCTGGATGTACTTCCTCCAAGACAGATTTGTTCATTCTTCCAGAAGTCGGTAGTACATTCAACGCTCTTTGCCAATACCACAATTTAAATGGGCAATTTTTCTGAGGTTTTTCCCTATTCACTGTCTAGCTCTCACATGCATATGACGTGATTGAAAATACCATGAAGTTGGTCAGACACACCACAGTCTTCAAAGTGACATCTTTCCTCTTACACACTTTAAAGAAGTCTTTTGCAACAGATTTACCAAATGCAGTAAGTCATTTGATTTCTTGACTGCTGCGTCCATGGCTGTTGATTGTGGATCCAAGTAAAATGAAATCCTTGACAACTTCAATCTTTTCTCCTTGTATCATAATGTTGTTTACTACTCCAGTTGTGAGAATTTTTATTTTCTCTATGTTAACATTATAGTCTTTGATCTCCATAAGTGATTTAATTCTTCACTTCCAACAAGCAAGGTTGTATCACCTGCATGTTGCATGTTGTTAATGACTCTTCCCCTAATTCTGATGTCAGGTTCTTTTCATATAGTTCAGCCTCTCATATTATTTGCTCAGCATACAGGTTGAGTAAGTATGGTGAAAGGATACAACCCTGCCACACACCTTCCCTGATTGTAAACCAGGCTATCTTCTATTGCTCTATATCAATGGCTGCCTCTCAATCTATTTACAGGTTCCTCATGATTATAATTAAGTGTTCTGGAATTCCCATTCTTCAAAATGATATCCATAATTTGTTATGATCCACACAAATATATTTGCATAGTCAATAGAACACAGGTAAACATCTTTCTTTCAGAGCAAGGCTATGAAACTTGTTCTTGAAAGGAGAGTAGCTAAAGCAAATGGAAGAAGTGATGAAGGAAGAGCTCTGAACAGAAGATTTCAAAGTGCAGCTTGAGAGGACAAAGTAAAGTATTATAATGAAATGTGCAAAGAGCTGTACTTAGAAAATCAAAGGGGAAGAACACATTTGGCATTTCTCAAGCTTAAAGAACTGAAGAAAAATTCAAGCCTTGAGTTATAATACTGAAGGATTCTATTGCATGATTCAGGAATCATCAAAAGAAGATGAAAGGAATACATAGAATAACTGTGCCAAAAAGGATTGGTCAATGTTCAACCATTTCAGGAGGTAGCTTAGATCAAGAACCAGTAGTATAGGAGGAAGAAATCCAAGCTGCACTGAAGGCATTGGCGAAAAGCAAGGCCCAGGGAGTTGACAGAATACCATTGAGATGTTTCAATAAATGGACACAGTTCTAGAGGCACTCACTTTTTTATGCCAAGAAATTTGGAAAGCAGCTATCTGGCCAATTGGCTGGAAGAGAACCATATTTGTGCCTGCTTCAAAGACCAGTGATCCAATAGAGTGTGGAAATTATCAAATAAGATCATTAACATCAAACACAAAATTTTGCTGAAGATACTTAAAAAAAATGGTTGCATCAGTAAATCAACAGAGAACTGCCAGATTCAAGCTGGATATAGAAGAGGATGTGGAATGAGGGATATCATTGCTAATGTCAGATAGCTTTTGGCTGAAAGCAAAGAATACCAGAAAGATTTTTTCATTCTTATGGCAGTCCAAACTTTCAATGTTCTTTGCAGATATGACAAATATGTGCAGCAATTCTTCTTCAGTCTTCTTTATTCATTGTCCAGCTTTCACATGCATATGAGGCTTTTGAAAATACTATGGCTTGGGTCAGGTGCACCTTGGTCTTCAAACTGACATGTTTGGTCTTTAACACTTTAAGAAGTGTTTTACAGCAGATTTGCCCAGTGCAACATATCCTCTGATTTTTGACTGCTGCTTCCATGGGCGCTGACTGTGGATCCAAGTAAAATGGGATCCTTGATAGCATCAATCTTTTCTCCATTTATCGTGAAGCTGCTTATTGGTTCAGCTGTGAGGATTTCTGTTTTCTTTATGCTGAGATGGAATTCATACTGAAGGTTGTAGTTTTGATAGTTATCAGTAAATGCTTCAAGTTCTCTTCACTTTGAGCAAGGAAGGTTGTGTTACCTGCATATCGAAGATTGTGAATGAATCTTCCTCCAATCCTGATGCCATGTTTTTCTTCATATACTCCAGCTTTTCAGATTATTTGCTCAGCATACTAAATGAATAAAATATAGTGAAAGTAAACAACCCTGACACACACCTTTCCTAATTTAAATCATGCAGTATCTCCTTGTTCTGTTCAAACAACTGCCCTTTGCTCTACATACAGGTTCCTCATGAGCACAATTAAGCATTCTGGAAATTCCATTCTTCACAATGTTATCCATACTTTGTTATGATCCACACAGTCAAAGCCTTTGCATAATCAATAAAAAACAGACAATCATCCACAAGGTGGCACTTGGGGTCAAAGAATAGATCTTAGTTTTGAATACTTTTTTCCTATTGGCACCATTAGCTTTTGACAATCTATGACTTGTACTCTCTATTTCTCTGCATTTGAAGTAAAAAAAAAAAAAAAAACTCATTGCTGTCGAGTCGTATCCAACTCATAACAACCCCTCCTTGGGTTTCTGAGGCAGTATCACTATGGAAGTAGGTTGCCCAATCTTCCTTCTGAGGAATGGCTGGTGGGTTTGAATCACCAGCCATCTGGTTAGCAGTCAAATGCCTTAGGCAGTATGCAGCAACCTCTGTTTGAGACTTACTTATCAGCATACCCAGATGTTATTTATACCTTCTAGGCAATAGAGTTTTATATAATTGTACAGATGAATTCCCCACCAAACCTATGAGATATGTTCAAATTCAAAAAAAGGAAAGAAAAAGACTGTCATCGAGTCAATTCCAACTCATACTGATCCTATAGGGCAGTGTAGCACTGTCCCATATTGTTTCCAAGGCTGTAAATCTTTATGGAAGCAGATTGCTTCATCTTTCTCCTGTGCAGCTGCTGGTACTTTCCAATCACTCTTTTTGTTTAGAAACTGAGGACTTTGACCATCAAGGTTCTAATATATCATAACTAGTCATCATTTGTTCTAGGAGTGAAATATAGCTATAACACACAAAAGCAACCATTATAACAGAAGGAATTAAGTTGAAAAATTACATAATCATCTCTATTACAGATTCTAATAAAATGTTTGATACTATTCCATACCCATTTGTGTAAAAAATAATGATAATAATTCACCCAACTCACAATAGAAAAAAGAAACTTTGCCTAGTAGATAAAGAATTCAAAAAATGTATAGCTAACTACATACTCAGTGGTGAAATATTGAAATATCAAACTTCATACCCCTAAGGTAAGGAAATAATATGAACTCTTACCTCTTCTATACAACTTTCTATTGGAGTAATTAGACAGTACACTAAGTTAGTAAATAAACAGCTAGCTAACAGGTTAAGTAGCTAGCTAGACATATAGATAGATACTAGAGAGGATGAAGTAAAACTGTCTTTATTTTCATGTGACATAGTGTCATATGCAAAAGTTCAAAAAGAATATACAAATAAACTACAAGAACTAAGTGAATCTGAAAAGTTCAAAGGAAACAAGGTCAATCTATGTCTTAGTTTGGATTCCCTATGGACATAAAACCAGCCAAGCATATATAAATATGCTGTTGTTAGGTGCTGTAGAGTCATTTCCAACTCATAGTGACCCTATGTACAACAGAAAGAAACATTGTTCAGTCCTATGCCATCCTCACATTTTTTTTTCTATGCTTGAGCTTATTGTTGCTTAATTGGTAAAAATCTTCAATTTCTTCATCTTTGGATTTAGTAATTGGTGTGTAAATTTGAATAATGGTAGTATTAACTGGTCTTCCTTGTAGTCATCTGGATATTATCCACCTACTGACTGCACTGTACTTAAAGGGAGATCTTGAAATGCTCTTTTTGATGATGAATTTGACACCACTCTTTTTTAATTTGTCATTTCTAGAATAGTAGGTCATACGATTGTCTGATTCAAAATAGCCAATAGCAGTCCATTTCAGCTCACTAATGTCTAAGATATCAGTCTATATGCATTCCATTTCATTTTTAACAAGTTTGAATTTTCTTAGATTTTACTTTGTACAAGTTCTGATTATTAATGAATGTTTGCAGGTGTTTCTTTTTATTTTGAGTCATGCCACATCACTAAATGAAGGTTCCAGAAGCTTTTCTCCATTCACTTCATTAAGGTTTCCTCTCCTTTGAGGAGGCTGGACTTCCCCAGTTGCATTTTGAGTGCCATCCAACTTGACGAGCTCATCTTCTAGCACCATACAGACAATATCCCACTGCTATTCATAAGGTTTTCAGTGACCTATAACTAGACTTAAGTCTTAGCGAGCCCCACTCATCTGTCAGTTTGTCATATTGTGGTGGCTTGTGTGTTGCTGTGATACTGTGAGCTATGACACTAGTATTTCAAATACCATCAGGGTCACCCCGGTGGACAAGTTTCAGCAGAACTTCCTGACTAAGAAAGACTGGAAAGAAGGATGGGGTCATCTACATCTGAAAATATTGTCAACTGAAAACTTTATGAATAGCAGCAAAACACTGTCTGAGGTATTACTGGAAAAATTTATCAATGCCAGTGAAAGATTGTCTGATTTAGTGCCAGATGAGCCCCTCAGATTGGAAAGTACTCAAAATCCAATTAGGGAAGAGCTTCCTCCTGAAAGTAGAGTTGACCTTAATGACATGAGTGGAATGAAGCTTCTGGAACCTTCATTTGCTCATGGGGCATGACTCAAAATGAGAAAAAAAATAGGTGCAAATAGCACTTACTAACTAGAACATGCAACGTGTGTAGCATGAATCTAGGAAAATTGGAAGTTGTCAAAATTGAAATGGAACACATAAAGATGACTAGATGACTATCCTATGCATTAGTGAGCTGAAATTGACTGGTTATGGTTACTTTGAATTGAACAATCACATGGTGTATTATGACAGGAATGATCAATTGAAAAGGAATAGGGTCATATTCATGTTCAAAAAGAGCATTTCAAGATATATCCTGAAGTGCAGTGCTGTCAGTGATAGGATAATATCCATACACCTAGAAGGAAGACCAGATAATACTACTATTGTTCAAATTTACACACAAACTACTAAAGCCAAAAGTGAAGAAATTGAAGATTTTTACCAAGTTCTGAAGTCTGAAATTGACCAGACAAGATGTATTGATAATTACTAGAGATCAGAATATGAATGTTGGAAACAAAGAAGCATTGGTAGTTGGAAAATACAGTTTTGTTGAAAGAAATGACTCCAGAGATTGCATGATAGAATTCTGTAAGTCCAATGACTCATTCATCGCAAATAACTTTTTTAAACAACATAAATGGTGGTTATACACATGGATTTTGACAGATGAAAAATCAGATCGACTATATCTGTGGAAAGAGATTATGTAGAAGCTCAATATCTTCAGGCAACAGTGACTGAAAACTAGATAAGTTGTGAGATGACATCAAGACCATCCCCAAAGCCACTATGTCAACCCATCTTGTTAAAGTCTTCCCCTTTTTCACTGATCCTGCACTTTATCAAGCATGATATCTTTCTCCAGGAAATGACCCCTTCAGACAACATGAGCAAAGTAGATGAAGAAAGTAAAATGTGATAAAAAGACAGGAAAGGAAGAAAAGACCAAAATGGATGTCAGAAGAGGCTCTGAAACTTACTCTTGAATGGAGAGTAGCTAAAGCAAATAGGAGAAACAACAAGATAAAAGAGCTCAACGGGAGATTTCAAAGGGCTCCTCAAGAAGACAAAGTAAAGTACTATAATGAAATGCAGAGTTAGAAAACCAAAAGGGAAATCCATGCTTGACATTTCTCAAACAGAAAGAACTTGGATAAAATTCAAGCCTCAAGTTGCAATACTGAAGGATTCTATGGGCAGAATATTGAATGATGTAGGAAGCATCAAAAGAAGATGGAAGGAACACATAGAGTCACTGCCCAAAAGTAACTAACTGCTCAATGTTCAACTATTTTAGGAAGTAGCGTATGATGAAGAACCAATGGTATTGAAGAAAGAAGTTCAAGCTTCACTGAAGGTATTGGCAAAAAATAAGACTTCAGGAATTGAAAGAAAACCCATTGAGGTTTTTCAACAAATAGATGAAGAACAGGAGGCACTCATTTATGCAAAGAAATTTAGAAGATAGGTATCAGGCCAATTGATTGAAAGAGATCAATATTTGTGCACATTTCAAAGAAAGTTGATCCAACAGAATGTAGAAATTACCGGAGAATATCATTAATACCACATGCAAGTAAAATCTTGCTGAAGATAATTCAAAAATGGTTGCAGCAGTATTTTGACAGGGGACTTCCAAAAATTCAAGCCAGATTCAGAAGAGGATGTGGAACAAGGGATATCATAGCTAGTGTTAGATGGATCTTGGCTGAAAGAATACCAGAGAGATGTATGCTTGTGTTTCTTCGACTATGCAAAGACATTCAACTCTATGGATCATAATGAATCATGGATAATACTGCAAAGAATGGGAATTCCATAGCACTTAATTATGCTTATGAGGAACCTGTATATAGACCAAGAGGCTGTTGTTTGAACAGAACAAGGGGATACTGCATAACTTAAAATCAGGAAAGTTGTGCCCTGGGTTGTATTCTTTCACCATATTTATTCAATCTGTATGCTGAGCAAATAATCTATGAAGTTGGACTATATGAAGAATGCAACAACAGGATTAGAAGAAGACTCATTACCAACCTATGATATGCAGATGGCACAACATTGCTGGAGCCTGGAACTGCAGGATCCAGGTAAGTGGAGGGAGACAAACCCCACACCAAGAGATAGGAAGCAAGGGAAAAGCCAGGGATGACAGAGCTGCAGGATCCACATAAGGGGAGGGCAGAGAGGTTTCAAACAACTAACGAAGACAAACTTGTCTGTCAGCTTGTCATACGGTGGTGGCTTGCATGTTGCTGTGAGGCTTGAGGCTGTGCCACTGGTGTTTCAAACACCAGCAGAGTTGCACAGGTGCACAAGTTTCAAAGCAGCTTACCAACTGAGACAGACAAGGAAGAAGGAGGAGGCCATCCATTTCTCAAAGAACTGGCCAGGGAAAACCCTATGAATAGCAGAAAAACACTGTCTGATACATTAGTGGACAACTTAATGAATAGCCCTGAAACACTGTCTGATACAGTGCAAGAAGATGAGCCCCTTACGTCAGAAGGTACTCAAAATACGATTGGGAAAGGGTTACATCATCATAGTAGAACCAACCTTAATGGTATAGATAAAGTAAAGCTTTCAGGACCTCCATTTGCTGACGTGGTATGACTCAAATTGAGGAGAAACAGCTGCAAACATTCATTAACAATCAGAACATGGAATGTATGAAGTAGGAATCTAGGAAAATTGGAAGTTTTCAAAAATGAAATGGGATGCATAAAGATTGATATCCTAGGTATTAGTGAGCTGAAATGGACCAGTTTTAGCTATTGTGAATCAGACAACTATATTATCTACTATGCCAGGAATGACAAACTGAAGAGGAATGGTGTGGCATTCATCATCACAAAGGATGTTTTAAGATCTGTCCTGAAGTACAATGCTGTCAGTGATAGGATAATATCCATACACCTAGAAGGAAGACCAGTTAATACAACTGCTATTCAAATTTATGCACCAACCACCAAAGTCAAAGATGAGGAAATTGAAAACTTTTATCAAGTTCTGCAGTCTGAAATTGACTGAACATGCAATCAAGATGTGTTAATTATCACTGGTGACTGGAATGCAAAAGTTGGAAATGAAAAAGAATGACTGGTAGTTGGAAAATTTGGCCTTGGTGACAGAAATAACACTGGAGACCGCATGATAGAATTTTGCAAGACCAATGGCTTATTCATTGCAGATTCCTGTTTTCAACAACACAATCAGTGGCTATACACATGGACTTTGCCAGATGGGGTAAACAGGAATCAGATTGAATACATCTGTGGCAAGAGGTGATGAAAAACTCTCAATATCTTCAGCCAAAACAAGACTAGGAGTTCATTGTAGAACACATCATCAATTGCTCATGTGCAAGTTGAACTTGAAGTGGAAGACAATTAAAACAAGTCCACAAGAGCCAAAATATGACCCTGGAT
>NW_006921611.1:9296603-9320631 GCF_000298275.1 Orycteropus afer afer
TATATGTCATATTTATATTGGATGTTGTATTAAAGAAGTATATTGCATTATTCCATTTGTATGAACTTCAAAACAGACTGAACTAATCTATGGTGAGGTAAATGAATTGAGTTTTGGTGGGAGGGAATGGTAAAGATGCAAAGAGAACTTTCTGGATATTGGAAATGCTCTTTATCTTGAACTAGTTGATAATACAAGGATGTATATACTTGTTGAATCTCATCAATCTATATATAAAATTTATGTATTTTACTTTACATAAACTATGCACCAGTAAAGTTCTGTTTCATAAAATAATTAATCACAGTCTTTTAATATAGCCAATTGCTATTTCACCCATAACTTTAATTTCCTTATATTTGTCATGGAATAAAAATTTTAAGTAATAGTGACTCTGTGTTAATTGTCCACTTGCATACTTTCAATAAGCAATGTGTAAATTTTTTAGATTTGTTTTCTAAGTTATGTTTATTCTGGTCATATTTATTGAAATGAAAATTTATAATTTTAAATTTAATAATAAAGTAGTATTTTATTCTGTACCTATTTTATTTTATTTTTCTAGTAATTAATTTTTATTACATATTTCAAAAGTTGATTGTGAATGGCTCCATATGAGAATTTCTGATCCTTCACCATAGATAGTTTGATAAGCATTTTTATACAACACAGGTAATTGAATAAGAATTGATATTAAAAATATTAAGATCTGCTACACATTGGAAAGTAATTGTAAGTATCTCCAACCAAAATATGATGAGAAATTCTTATGTATTATTTCTTGTAAAAGAAAAAAATAATTGGGATATTTTCTGGCAGTATTATCTTATAAAGGATGACACATTCACATCTTAATATCCAGTAGTTCTCTCCTACTATGTGAATACTTTTGATCAGAATTTCTCATTCAAGGACATTTGTTGGTGTTGGGAGATATTTTTGGTTGTCTGGATTACGGGGCGGGTCACTACTGTAATCTAGTTGGTAGAGGTCAGGGACGTTACTAAACATTTTACAATTAACAGGAACATCCCCCAACCAAGAAGGACTACCAAAATATTTTTGTAACATTGTTGCTAATAGTAAGAATAAACTAAAAACAAACAAAACTAGATACAGCTCTTATGTCCAACAGTATGGAAATGAATATAGAAAGCGTAACATATCTATAAAACTGAATGCAATAAAGCAGTGAAATTGAATGCATTACAACTAAGCATATGAACATGAATAAATGTTGCAAAGGTAGTGTTGATTAAAAACAGGAAATTGTCCATGCATTACAGTACCTATTTCAAGACCTTCAGAAATGAACATCTGTAAAAAATATATTATTTAAGGTTACATGCATACATGGTAAAATTAGAAAATAAAATATACAATAAATAAAAACAAATACATTCAGAGTAATATTTTTTCTGAGGTTAGGATTGGAATGCAAAGGAAAGTGATTGATAAACAGCACTCAGAGTTTTGATATTTGGAAACATTCTTTTTCTGTGGGTTTGTTTTATAATTATGCTTCAGAGTGTAAATATATTCTGTCTACTTTTGCTTGAATTTATCAGTATTTCATAATAAAATAATTAAATGCAAATAAAAACCCCATTCAAATACTGAGTGAAAAATACAATGAAAAATAAGAAAATATTTCCTTGAAGACATGTTCCTGAACACCAGTAACAGATTGCTCTGCTATGCAGGTTTAATAGACAACTTTAAAGTTGGGCAATATGGGATTACCAAGTAATTCAGTGTTCCATTTAAGATTTTCAGGGTATATATATATATATATATATATTTCTATCAGGAATTTTGAACAAAAACATTTTTATTTGGTTGATGATTAGGTCAGAATACACAAATTTTATAAGAGAATCACATGTGCTCAGACATTGTGAAGAATAGAAAACTAGAAACTTTGCTAAGACAATCACAATATTAGTGAGCCAGGATTACAAAACCTGTGGTGTTGGGAACAGGACGTATTCATTAATCTTCAATTGTTTTCTGAAAGAACAAGTTTCAAGTGGTTCAGTGAGCCAGATCTCTGAAATACAATTATGAACCTAGACAAGCTGCTTTTAAAAGTTAATTACAGTTTAAGGCATAACTAACTATAAGCATTTAAAATTATATATAGATAATTATACAGCACATAGGATTGTAACATTTAATAAGATGATCTTTAGTGTAATGGGCAAGAGAATTTTATTTTGATAAAACAAAAATTATACTTTTATTTCACAGCCTACATTCTTGACTTCCATGCAAAGTATTACAAGGATCTATTTGGCAGTCTTTAAGAGACTGAATTTGCTACCTAGAATTTCCTGTGACATTAAAAACAAATAATTATTCAATATGTTAAGATATCTAAGTAGAGTTAAGTTGGGATATCTGACTAAAAAATGTATTTGCTGCATTTAAAGGTGATCTCTATCTACAAACAGATATAAAAATTACAAAATCATCAGAACATGTAAATGATTTGGAGAAATCTTCTCCTAGAACCTTAAGTAAACCCAAGAGTGAAATAAAATGAAACAAATAAACAAACAAACAGAAAATAATACCTCGTGATCACTTCTTTTCTTAGGAGAGGCAGCACAGCTGAGTGGTTAAGATCATGGGCTCTGGAGTCAGGCGGTTTAAATTCAAATCTTAGCTCTGCTCCTTCATAGCTGAGTGAGTAATTAATTTCTTGATGACTTATATAATCTCATCCGGGAAATGAGAATAACAATATGCATACCTTTAGGATGGCTGTGAGGATGGAATGGGTTAATACTTGTAAATTGCTTAGAAAAATGCTAAGGAAGCGTTTGATAATTACAATATTGATGACATGTTGGTTTATATAGCATTCTTTCAAAGACAATTTAGGGATGTAGTTCCTATGAAAACTTACTTACCACATCCTTATACTCCTTTGTTGCTAAAATTGGCAACCAAATTAGTTCAGACCCTTGAATCACATGCTCAGCAAATAATCTATGTTAATACAAGACAAAAGTTACTTGATGTGCCATCTGAGAAACCAATGAAAATAAAAAGCCAGGATTTGTACACTTCAAAGTGTATCAGCTGAGAAAGGGGTTTCCCTTTGACTCACGGACCATTTATAATGTTGGCTTTTTCAAAATGCCTTTGGAAATGTACCTGGGTTAAAGCAGCTTTTGATTTCTATAGTATAATTCTTCTGCAGAGTTAAAATACTGTCTTTAATTTCTGTACCTCATCTCTGTACTATCTTTATAAGGTAAATAAGGAGAACATCTACAACTAAATTTCAAGGAAGAAAATTTTAAGAAAAAGTAAGTGAAATACAGGTTCTCCAAACTCTGCCTCCAATGTTGGCAGTCCTTTATCCATTTGTTTAGTAGATGTTACAATCACATTTGTCCATTTTATGTCTTCTCTTGTATGAAGATTTGTTTATATCAATCTTTTTTCCTATTATTTCAACATTTAAAAAAGATGGTTACCCTTGAGATTATAACAAATATCTGTAACTTTCAAAATCTCTTATAAATTAGTTCTTATATTCCTTCCAGAAAAAGCAAGAAATTTAACATCATCTATACCCCTCTTCACATTCATGCAATTGCTGTGATGATGTAGTTTCATTTATACTGCCTTTCTTGTATTTAAATAAATAAAACTCCACAAATACTGCTATTACAGCAATTATTATTTTTACACTATAGTCATTCATTTAGATTTAGTCAGATAATTTTCTCTTTCACTGCTCTTGATTTGTTATTTCTGGGATTTTTTTTTTTTAATTTTATTGTGATTTGGGTGAAAATATTTCTGGAATTGTTTAAATTTAAAGAGTAATGTTTCCTTGTGTGTGGGCTTGCTGGTGATAAATTCGTAATTATTGCTTGTCTAAAATATTTTTATTTTATTTACTTTCTTCAGAAAATTTTTTGTGACTATAGAATTGTTGTTTGGCTGGTTCCTCCGCACCTCCCAGCAGTGTTACATTGTTTTCAGGTGTCAATTTTATAAATTTTTATAAATTTTATAAATTTTTACAAATTCACCAACAGCCTTAATTTTTGCTCCCTAGAAAGTAACATGTCTCCTTTTTTCCTAACTATCTTTAATATTTGAAAGAATTTTTACTTGGTTTTGAACAGTTTTACCATAAGTTGACTACGTATGGTTTTCATTTCATTTAACCTAGTGAGGTATGTAGTGTTTTCTTTATTTGTGGCTCAGTTTTTATGTTATATTTAGAAAATCCTCAGCCCTTATTTCTTCAAATAGAGCTTCCTTCCATTCTCTCTCTTTTCCTCTTCTAAGACTCAGATTATATCTATGTTAGATTTCCTCACTACACCCTCCATCTCTCTCTCCTCTCTTTGTTTCCCCTACAGGCTTTAATCTATATTTTCTACTGACATATCTGCAAGTTCATGAATTCTTTCCTCAATTACATGATTTCAAAATATTTTACATTTTCTAGTTTCTGAAAAGTATGAAAATCTTACTCTTATTTATTTATTTATTTTTAGTATATTGTTGTTGCTGCTATGTGCTGTGGAGTCGGACCCGACTCATAGCGACCCTTCCTTGAGTTTCCAAGGTGGTATCACTGTGGAAGTAGATTGACCAACTTTCCTTCTGAGAAGTAGCTGGTGGATGTGAACCTCCAGCCTTCTGGTTAGCAGTCAAATGCATTAGGCACTACACCACCAGAGCTCCTTTGAGTATATTAGCCAGATGAATTTAGAAATTTTTGTCCACATTTTCTTTTATTTACTCCCTTTAGGTCTGTTCCTGTAGTCTTGTTTTGTTATTTGTTTTCTGATTTTAGTTTAGTTTAGTTTTGTTTTAGTGATTGTTAGATGTATATAAAAATTGTGGGAGCTCTGGTAGCCTAGTGCTTAAGGCACTTGACTACTAACTAGAAGGCTGACAGTTCAAAACCACCAGCCACTCCTGGGAAGGAAGGTTGAGCAATCTACTTCTGTAGTGATACCACCTCGGAAAACCAAGGAGGGGTCACTATGAGTCAGGACTGACTCCACAGCAATGAGTTTGGTTTTTTGGTTTTATCATTTCTTTCACTCTTCTTTGTATATATTATATCATTTGGATTTTTATCTGAGAGTGATTTATTTTAAATTTAACTATTTTTATAAATAAAAAGTAACACATTAGCAAAGAGGAAGTTTGATAAATTGCACATGGTAGCATACTAAGACAAAAGAAATTTCTGTTTATTTCAGACCTGGATAAAAGTTCCTCAACAGGTCTTGTAATACCTGAAGTCTCCAGTGAGAGAGGATAACAAGATACACAGATGAAGATGTTCATCAGCAATTAGAAATGTAGCCCATAGATATAGTGACAAGTTAGGCTTTTCAATCATCAGAAAGAAGGGATTATCCAAGTCATGAAAACAGGTGATATGTATAAGAGTGATAAGTTTATACAAAGCTTCAGTTCTCTGAGGACATAAGGCAAAAGCCTAAATTTTGACCCTCAGGTACTCTCTATCATCATAGTCACCTGGGCACGGGTAAGAAGCTGAATAGATTGATAATGAATCTCTCAGTGATAGCGAGAGTCAGATGTTTTCCTGAAGCCACATGAAAAGTGCTTTTTAAGGAAAAGTGGTCATTACAAAAGAAAAATAAAGATGAATGAAAACTAAGCATCAATTGAGAATATTGTTTTGGAAATATGAAAGGCAGAAGTTTGAGGGATTTGAAAAAGGGTACAGATGAAATTGGGTAGTAAAAGCATAATTGTGTTTGAAGTCAACAGTGAGATATTTTCAGTAAGGTAACTGATAAGCAAAGCCAAGGTAGAGTTTTAGCAAGCCATATTTCTTTAAAAAAAAATCAATCCTGAGGGATTTTTCTCCAAGCCTTCATTTTGACTTACTCATTTAAAAATTCTGTACAAAGAATGAAAAATTATAGGAATATTTGTACTCTAATATTCTAATTCTCAATGTTTTGTTAGCACTTTTTTGGCTTCCATATGGATATGATAGGCTTTCGTGACATTTTCTTTTCTTTTCTTTTTTTCCTTTGGCCTGGTTTCAAATATATCAGCCTCATGAATCATTTTGTTAAAGAAGTTTGGACATTGTCTTCTTAGTGATTACTTTTGGTTTCAGTTTTCCTTATCATTCTTATACAGAGTACATATTCTGTATAAGAATACAAAAAAACGATAAAAAACACTTTAAAAAAGACATACATAATAAAGAGAAATAGTGTGAGAGCTTTTCTGGAAGGTAACCAAAGCCATGAGCTATGCAAATTTTGTTTGAAGCTGGATGACTGACCCTACATTGTTTTCCAATCTACTGAACACTCACTCCTGTTTCCTTCTTTTGATCATCAAAAGGAACGATATGGTGGCTATTTCTGCTTCACCTTTATTAGTAAGATCAAAAGATGCCTCTAAATGATCATAGACCTAGATTTCCCTGAAATCTACTGAGTGCATTTTGTTTGCATTTTGAGAGAAATATTTTCAAGGCATTTTATCCTTTCTTCAACTTTTTAAAAACACGTCGCAAACTCTTCAAATGTGTGGTACTGTTGGCTCATCAGTCTCTGGTAGCCAGATCCACTGGAGATGCAAGAAAGTCTTTCCAAAAGCTACTTACTAGAAATGTGAAGGAAAGAGAATAGTATCATTGTGAATACAGATAGAAGGTTAAGTGTGTTTTCACTTTTTTTCTACATCGGAGCCATTGAACAACAATTCAGTGTGTGTCAGGTTGTGTTTCAGGGCTGCTGAAACAAGACACTGATATTTTCGAAGGACTCTCAAAGCTTAAAAGAAAGCCACTGACAAGAATAACTAGATGATAGTTTGGTAATTTATCCATGGTCAAATTTATTATTCTAACTCAAAGTTCTAAATGTTTCTACAAAGCAATCTTCTTTTGGTCATATGTTTTCAAGGTTTGGGTTATTTCTATCAGAAATTTTTTCTGTTGTTGCAGGTGGCAATGAGCAAGTTATCTTCATTATGATAACAATTTGATGTGGAATATAAACTTTCAGTTTCTTCATATGATTAATAAAGATGATTTTGTGGTTCTATGTTTCTTGGATGACAAATAAAGAAACTAGAAAATGAAACTATTCTGAAAGTGGAAGTCATTTCTCACTGCCCACATGAGACATGTTGTGGTCATTGGCTTAACAAGCACTCAAATAAATAGATGCTCTGAAACTTTTCAGAGACTAAGGAGAGCCACAGGAGTGCACTGCAAGAATGGCACAAGATAAGGTATCTCCTATGGAAGGCTCTTGGAAAATTGATAAAGAGTTCCATATAGATGAAGATATGGGCTTCATTCTGCCAAATCCACTGGTAAGAAAGGGTACTGAAATACTGAAATATGGGCAAATGTATTTTTTTCTCATTACTTACCTTGGCAGATATGGTTCAGTAATTTCTACTGAACAAATGGATAAAGGACTGCCAACTTTGGAGGCAGAGTTTGGATAACCTGCATTTCACTTACCTTTTCTTAAAATTTTCTTCCTAGAAATTTAGTCATAGATGCTCTCCTTAGTTACTTTACATCAACTGTAGGGAGATAAAATACAGAAATTATAGATAGTATTTTTAACTTTTAAAAAGAATTATACTATAGAAATCAGAAGTTGATTTAATCCAAATACATTTTCAGAGGCATTATGAAAAAGCCACAGTTATAAATGGTCTATGAATCAAAGGGAAACACCTCTATCAGGTGGTACACTATATTTTACAAACCATGGGCTCCTAATTTGATTAGGTTTCTGAGATGACACATTAAGCAAATTTTGAGTTGCATTATTATAGGTTATTGTTCAAGAAGTACAAGATTGGAGTGAGAGTCTAAACTACTTTTTGTTGTTTTTGTTGCCAATTCTACCTGTGAAGGAGTATGAGCCGTATGAGTAAATATATTTGCCACAAGACCTAATTTGTCTTTGAAATAATAACATGTAAACCAAATTTTCCATCAGTATTTTGATCAAATACTTGTATAGAATTTTTCTAAGCAATTTACAAATACTAACCAATTTCATCCTCATAACCATCCTAAAAATTATTGTTATTAACTTTATTTCTGTGATGAGATATATAAAGACATGCAGAATATAATTAATTGTCCAAGCTCACACAGCTAATAGTACCACAGTTAAGATTTGGTCCTTAACTGTCTGGATCCAAAGTCCATGACCTTAACCATTCTGCTCTGCTGACTCTATTAAGAGAAGAGATGAAAGAACATTGTGCTATTATTATTATTATTATTCACTCTTGGGTTTAACATCTTACATGAAATTTTAGGGGATGATTTTGAGTTTCTTACAGTTATTTATATATTGTGACAATTGTGAAAATTTTATACCACCATATCCTTATTTTTAGCTCATGTCTTTAAAGTCTACATGCTGGAGAACACCTTTGCATGCAGAAAATACAGTCTAAGTTAAAGACCTCAACTAACCTAACTGTACTTAGAAAGAAAATCCTATAATAGCTTGCATAATATAGACAAATGGAAAGCAACCCCTTCCTCCCAATCTAATTTTCCTCTTTAAATTATTAAGTTACTTTAAGAAAATTACATGTATGTTTAAATTTCATTACTGAAAGTACCTGAGAGCTCTGATGGCATAGTGCCTAAGGTATTTGACTGCTACTCAGAAGGCTGTAGTTCAAACCCACCAGCCACTCCTCGGAAGGCAGACTGGGCAATCTACTTCTGTAAAGACACTGCTTTGGAAATCCAAGGAGGGGTCTCTATGAGAAAGTACCAGCTTGCTTTATATGTGCAAATACACACACACACAGAGAATTGGGTGATTTCAAGGAAATAAATATCAATGATACAATAAAAACTATCTTAAAAGAAATAACTAAAACCTCATATCAAAAAAATTTTAAAGAGTTTGTTCTTTTAAAAAATGAAATAACCACCATAATTGTGGAGACCTCTAGGACATACCCCAAGGGTTAAAGCAGATCCCAGAGATACGAAATACATTCATCTAGCACAAGTTTAATGAGTCTCTGATTTATTCCTAATTTATTTATATTAATTATACATTTAAGGAAATCTCTGAACCAGAAGTATATTAATGATTAAATGTGGCATTTGTTCAAAGTGTTGTGAAATAAGATACTGATCTTGATACATAAGGAAAAGAAGTATGTACTTCTGTTATTTGGGGAAATACAACAATCAAAAAATTGTGTGCACTACACAGTGAAACAAAGAAAAAAAAAAAGACATTTATTCCTAAAAATGCTAGAGCATACCCACCAGCCACTCCTCGGAAGAAAGATTGGGCAATCTGCTTCTGTATTGACGCTGCTTCGGAAATCCAAGAGGGGTTGCTATGGGATCTGAGTTCACTGCAGTGAGTTTGGTTTTGGTTTGAGTACTTGGTCAAAGAGAAAATTCAGGGCAAGCAAGAAAGGTGAGCTTCTAGTGGATTACTGCTTAGATGTTCCCTGCTAAAAATCTGCCTCAACTAAACACTGGCCAATTTCAAGCAGATAAGGAAAGTATTTGAAATACCTGTTATATAAAACATCTTGTTTTATACCTTACTTGTAAGTTTGGAGGCTTAAACTTCACTTGCATCTCTTTGAGCTCATTTCTCTATTTGCATTCAGGCCCCAAAGTTCAATGTTGATGACCGCCCCCCCCAGGGTTTACCTCAAAGCTGCTTGTGAAGGAAGCATAGGATTGGGTGTATGGGGAGGGATTGGCATATCATTTTGGAAAGTTTCCTGGGTCCTTTGTATATTTCTTCTTGAGATGAGATCATGAATCTGTAGGCACTAGGGAGCCACTTTTATTTGCTTTCATTTGCATTTATTGGGCAAAAATAAGCCTGCGGTGAAACCAAAGTAGGCAATCAACATGCATATATACAGCATTCCCTGTATGCCCAGTACTGTGTAAGATCCTAGGAGCTCTGGTAGCATAGTGGGTAAGGTACTTGACTGCTAACCAGAAGGCTGGTGGTTCAAACCTACCATCCACTCCTGGGAAGGAAGATTGGGCAATCTAGTTCCGTAGTGATACTGCCTCGGAAACCCAAGGAGGGGTCGCTATGAGTCGGGTCTGACTCCACGGCACATAACAACAGTGTAAGATCCTAAAAGAAATATGATATTAAGTGCACAATATAATCCTTGCTATCAGATAGTGAAATGTAAAAAGAGCGTAGGTTTTGAAAGTTGGAAACACTCATATTTGAATTCTAATAAACTATATAATAGTGCCTAAGGCATTTGACCGCTAACCAGAAGGCTGACAGTTCCAACCCATCAGCCACTCCACAGAAGGAAGATTGGGCAATCTACTTCCCTAGAGATACCATCTTGGAAACCCAAGGAGGAGTCGCTATGAGTCGAATAGGCTCCACGGCAGAGAGGTTTTTTTTTTTTTTTTTGGTATCTAAATAAAACAAATTCAATACACTGAACCTTTCTTATGACATGGATATAAACTCCACATTTTGGGTTGCTACTAGAATTAAATGAGAAATATATACAAAATTATGGATCAAATTGCCTAATCCATGATTAACATTTAATAAATCTCATTCAAATATCTATTCAAAGAATTAAAATCTACTTGAGAATTAAAAATGTAAGGTAACAGCAAATTACTCAACAATGTGAAAAGGTAGGATTTATAATAAGGGAGAAAAGTGTCTAAAGATGTAGTCAGGAAGATTTTAGTGGAATTTGGGAGGTGAACTTAGAAATATAGGTAGATGAAGGTGTTTGAACAGAGAGGGAGAGTAGGAGTACAAAGTTCTTATGCCCTGTGTGTACAGGTGGCAATGCATGGACTTCCATTACTAGACACAAAGGTGTGTGTTGGGGCAGCTTTGCACAGAGTGGGTTTAGGGCCAAAGCAGACTGTTAGTGGGAAGCCAATTCTATTTTGCCATAACTTCCATTGCTAAATAAAAGTCCTATTTCTCTTTGGCAGGAGGATCTACCTGATAAGTACGCTGACTGGATTTCCATTGCTAAAATTCTGCCTGACCTGATTGAGAATGGCACATTACGTGCACAAGTTGAAAAGGTTTGGATTGAATATTTGTCTTCTCCTTTAATAGCTTCTTAACATTTTTAACTTGGTTTTGAAGGCAAAAAAAAAAAAAAACATCATTTATATTGATTTGAGTCAATTCCTCCATGTATTCTCAGTTGCCACAACTCAGCATTGATGACCTCCAGGGGCACAAGTTGCAACGCCTTGCACATCTGGTCTTGGGGTACATCACCATGGCATATGTGTGGTATCGAGGTAAAGAAGACGTCAGTAAGGTTTGGAGCTTTCCTAATATCTTCTGTACTATATGACGGATGTTCCAATATAAACTTTATATAAAAAGCTCACTGCCTTGGAGTGGTATCCAACTCAGAGTGACCACTCCTTGGTTTTCCCAGGGGGTATCTCTACAGAAGTAGATTGCTCAGTCTTCCTTCCCAGGAGTGCCTGTTGGTTTGACTGCCAGCCTTCTGGTTAGCAGTCAAATGTCTTGGGCACTACCCACCAGAACTCCTAAACTTAATATAAGAATTCTAAAAACAACATAATTCCATTTTGCAAAATTTGGATGGCAGAAAAAAAAATGGGAAAAATAATTTACTTAATGTGTCTACTAAAGAAGACTTTACCCTTTGTGTATATGTATTTATCTTGCTTCTATCACTTAAATTATAATGTAAGCATTTTTTAGTTGCTACATAATCATCCTCTTTTGATATGACTCTAATTTTTCATTGAGTTTATGAACTTTAGTTTACTTACTTAATCCTTAATTGATGCCTACTTTACTAGTTGTGACATTTTGCAGTTATAAATAAGATTACATTAAAAATCTTAGAATATGGCACAGCTTCTCTATTTATGACTTTTGTGAGATATAAACACTTTATGACTCTTCTTAGTTAATGGTATATCATCTTACATCTGTCAATACAGAAAAATATATAGGTTTTACTCTACACTCACCAACATTAGATAACCTCAGATTTAAAATGATGTCATCTTAATATATAATTGGATGTTTAGTCATAGTCTTATTTTTATGCAAAAACAGTCATTATGAATACAACCATTATAAGTTAATCCTTGATCACAATTTCACTCTAAGCGCAACCTATTCTTAGGGAATGGTGTAGGGCAAATGAATCTTAACTCACTGTTGTTCAGTTGGATCCGACTCATAGCGACCCCTCCTTGGGCTTCCGAGGCAGTATCACTACGGAAGTAGATCGCCCCATCTTCCTTCCAAAGGGCAAATAAATAGAGGAGGTCAAATATTGTTTGCAAACTACCTCTGTTCATTCTTTACCCAGTAGTGCAACAAAGGCCCAGTCTTCTCATTCCAGGGACGATTGCCATTTAGCAAGTAAAAACACAGGAAGTCCAGTTAAATTTGACTTTTAAATAAACAGTGATTTTTTTTTTTTTAAAGTTTATGTATTCCCCTTGAATAATGTAAATTCACCTGGGCATCCTGTATTTTTATCTGGCAATCCCGTGAAAGCAAGACAGACTGCAATGCCTAACCTTTAACTAAAGAAAGGAATTAAATAGATTCTAGAAACACCTTCTATCATTTAGTGGCAGTTTCTTCTCTTTTAATAAAGTAACTGGCATTTTATTATTTTTCTTTCCACACCCTGTTTAAAGATAGATAAGCACTTACAGTTCACCTATGCAAAGAGTCATTTTCCAGAACGAAAAGAAGGGAAAGTTGGGCTGCATAATTAGGAGAACACTTTATACTTCTTTGTATTCGTCATACTTTATTGAACATCTCCCACACCTAGTTTTCTGGAATTACACTAAACTAAAAAGTTTAAGAGTAGTTCCAGTCTTATGACCTAACTTAAAATATAGTTAAGCACACAGTGACACTAAATTTAAGAATCTAGCTAAGTGTATAGGAATTATATAGGAAAAGAGAATTAATAATGAAAGGCAGCATATGCTAGGTACAGAAGAACAAGAGTGAATCCAAAGGAGAGAAATAGTAGTTAATATGATCATGAATTGCTTTAAAGAAGAGGGACTTGAATTATTTCTTGAAAGATTGGTAGAATTTATATAAAAGGAGCAGAAACGAAATGGGAACTCATAAGCCAAAAAAAAAAGTGTCAAGAAATTACATAGAATCATTGGAAAGCAACACATTTAACAGACCTGAGATCAGAATTATGAAAATGTTTTTAATTTATTCAATTTATTTGCTTATTTATTTTTATTTATTCATAATTCTGAAAAGGATCTGAGGAACTGGCAATGGAAAAAATACAAGATAAAAATCTGTAAGTGCGAAAAGTATAGGAAAAAGAAAATAAATGAACAAAAAATAAGTCAATATATGGCACTTTTTCTTGAGAATGGATAAGAAATTAGAACTTTAGTTTCTTAGCCATTGTATGAATGTCTATGATAAAGATGTATTTGAACATTTCCTTTCTTTCTCCAAAATCATATCAAGGTAACTATTAAATTTTTTCCATTCTTATTTATTTTTTAAATCCTTTCTCTAGATCAAAGAGGGATAAAATTTCCTTGCTTTTGAAACATCCATAAATAATTTGCCTACCAGATAGTTTCAGTTCCCAGAGATACAAGTTCTGTAGTAAAAAGTGCTCATCCAAGTGTGACTTTGATTGTCAACGATACTGTTCTAACATCTTGTTCTTTGGGTTAAACCATCATTACTGGGCATATTAAACTAGGCTGAAGCCACTTGTATTATAACTCACAATTTTGTAAAATAGCTCATATGGTCACTCCAGTTGTACCCCTGGAGTTGCACAACACATTACACAGACTTGACAACTCCCTGCCCTATCTCTGATTAGATACACATATTTCTGCCATTGGCTGTCAACAACAAAGATTACCCTACAATTGATAGATGAAGAAATTAGGCAGATGAAGAATAAAATATGAGCTTTATGACCAGTAGAGTATGTGAGGAAAACAGGCCCTCTTAAAAGTGAATTAGATTGACTTGCCTACCTCAATTAAAGGCAGTGCTCGGTAACTGTAGGACTACCCTGTGGGGACAGGAGCCTTTTACTACACAGCTTAACACAGAGCAGAATACTATGAGTAGCAGGTTCAGGAAATGAAAATAAAAGAAGGAAGGAAGGAACAAGATGAAAAAAGTAAAAAAATAAAGGAAAAATAAAAAGCTGAACCATGTTCTCAGTTTTCACTCTCAAGCGCTACACCACCTCTGAAGAAAAGCAAATGAAAGATCTGACCTAAGCTAGAGGTGTCACCCTGTTTGATATATTTCTACATGGAAATATACAGCAAGAATAAAGGAGATTCCTCCTTCTACTACATTGAGTCTTCAAGGCTGAATGCCAGCGTTGTTGTATAAAATATCCAGGCAAGAGAATTTCTTTCCACACTGTGGTCCAAGAGCAGCAATCTATTCATAGTTTTATTATGTCTCATCTTCAAAAGTCTTAATTACAAATGACTGAACTTCTTTGAGACAATTTTATCTTTGTATAAACCATATCTTCTTTACGTCAGTTGGTAATGTTGTGGCTTGTGTAGAAGATATACTTAATAAACATGTAATAGATGAATGAATGAGTGCAAACCAAGTCAAGAGGCAATTACAAAATCAAGGGTTCAGCTTAGCTTGTTCCATTGCCCTCCACTCCTTTTTTTCTCTGTGGTCAAGTTTATCCACATTAACACAAGTTCCAAACATGAACTTTTAATAATTACCAAGATTGCATTCTGAAATGAGGAAGGAAAAATTAATATTTGTTTGGTTTCAAAGTGCCATCATATAGAATAGGTAGTGTTTGGTACCCAAGAAACAGAGGAAAAAATAAGAACTTTCAAAAGTTGACACTAAATACTGTGTTTTATTTAGGTTCTGCCAAGCAATATTGCAGTTCCTTATTGCAAACTCTCTGAGAAGCTGGGGCTACCTCCTATTCTGGTTTATGCTGACTGTGTCTTGGCAAACTGGAAGAAAAAGGATCCCAATGGGTATGTAAATTAGGATTATAATAGGATTCCAGGGTATACATTCTATTTAAATCAACAGGACCTTAATCACTGCTTTAATTTTTAGCAGCACAGCTCCATTGTTGAGGATGGTTTCTTTGACCACTGTATCTTTAACTACCAAGGTATTGTACAGATGTGAGAGAGGTGTAAACTTGACATACAGTGAAATGCACAAATCTTGGTATTTCAATATGATGAGTTTTGCAAGATAAGCAAGATAACCAAGATATAGAATATTTATATCACCTCAGATAATTCCTTTGTGAACTTTTCTGGTTAATTCCTGTCAACTCTCTGGCCCAGACAAACAAATTCTGATTTGTTTCACCAAAAATTTGTTAGCTTTTTTTTTTTTTTTTTTTTTTTTTTTTTTTTTTTTTTTTTTTTTTTTTTTTTTTTTTTTTTTTTATTTTTTAATATAAAAAAAATTTTAATTTTAAAAGTTTAAGTAGTTCAAAAAAACCTGACTGCCATTGACCTCTCTTTGGGTTTCTGAGGCGGTATCACTATGGAAGTAGATTGTTGAGTTTAAAAAAAAAAAAAAAAATCACCTTTCAGCAATAGAGGTTGCAATTTCTGGGCTGCTCAGAATCTAGGCCCCTCTGAATTATTTAGTCATGGATTGTTCTACATAAAAAGACAAGTGAATTATAGTGTCCCAAAGCTCTAAAGATCCATCTGCAGAGGAGGATCCTGTACATGCAGGTACCACAATAGAAAGGGCTTTTTTAGAAATTATTTGTATTTGTAATAGACAGTTTCGACTATCCATGTATCTTCCTTGCATATTTAGTTGTTTTTTTTTTTTCACTTATAAAGTCCTAAGTGTTGCAATTCCTACTTGAGAAATATAAAAATCACATTTTAAAAAATATTTTTGCCTGACTATATCTTACTTTTGCTATCTTGGTAATATTAAGTCTTATAACAATAACTCAAAACTATTTGATTTGTAAGTTTCTTTCTCTTTTTCTTCCAAATGATCCATTGTTTGCCGGCTGCTTTCATAGGCCTATGATTTATGAGTAAGTATTTGCTTTTAATTTTACTCTTGAAATTATTTCATATTCAAAGTGAATGTACGTTTATCAGTAGCCCCCAAATGGATTCTTCAAATGATCAATTAAATTCAGTCAAAAAGTAATTCAAGTAATTGTTAAAAGAGCAAATAATATTAGTCCTGGACTATCTCTATGACAATAATATGACTCTATCTATGTGATGTTATAACTACTGATATATACATAAACCCTACAGGCATGGGTACACATGTAATCAACATGTATAAATACAAAATACAAACAAATTTGTGTTTCTTTGACTTATTGACCCCTGTGGCCAGAATTAGTTGTCAGTATCAATAAATTACCATACACAAACCTATTCTCTTTGACCCAATCTTTACTTCAGTTTTTACCTATGTACTAAGTAGAAGTAAGAACTAGAGAAACAAGGGTCATCATCATAGGTTTAAGCCTGCCCTTGGAGTCCCTGGGTGGTGTAAAACATTAACACATTTGGATGCTAACTGAAAGAATGGAGGTTCTATGAGTACTTTGGTTGTTAAATTCATGGTCTTTGGAGCCAGTTTATTTGTGCAACTTTGAGCAAACTATTTCACAGGTCTTGGAAGAAAGACCTGGAGGTCTGCTTATGGAAAAACCAGCCAGTGAAAACCCTGTGGAGCACAGTTCTATTCTGACACACCAGATTATCGGAGTCAGAATCAACTTGACTGTAACTGGAAAAGACTGCCCTCATGAAGTTAGACTAGTGAAAGGAAAAGTAGTATATAAAAATTATATAATTGCTGTGATAAAGAGACAGAATAAGAAGATAAAGTACTGGGGCTCTAATCAAATAAAAAAGAGTAGAGGGAGGAATCCCTTAAGCAAGTTATTTAATCTGAGCTAAGAGAGTGAGTAGGAATTAACTGTTGTTGCTATTAGGTGTCATCAAGTCAATTCCGACTCAGAGTGACCCCATGTGCCAGAGTACAACTTCCCCATATGGTTTTCTTGCCTATAATCTTCACAGAAGCAGGTCACCAGGTCTTTCTCCCATGGAGTGGTTGGATGGGTTTGAACCGGAACCTTTTAGATTAGCAGCCAAGCACTTAACCGCTGTGCTCCCAGGGCTCCTTAGGAATTAGCAAAATGAAGGAAAAGTTGTAGAGCATTCTTGATGGAGGGAAGAGAATATGTAAAAATCTTGAAGTGACAAAAGCTTTGATCCATTATCAGAACTGAAGGAGGGCTAGTGTAGCCGATACATGATGAATGATGAAAAGAAACAGGTTTACAAAAAAGCTTACATGGGACTTTGTTGTCTCCACCGAGGGTTTTAAATAGTTACTTAAAATAAGCAGGAAGATATGGAAAGATTTAAACCTGGAAGATGACATTGTTAGTTTCATTTTACACATGAGAACACTGAGGAAGAGACCTTGAAAATAGTTTGCCCAAAGTTGCACACCAATTAAACTAGCTTTTAGACTAAACTATGAATTTAATAATCACTGTACTCATAGACATACACATGCTGAAGTCATGTTTACACCAACTCCCAAACATCAGTAGAACAGAAAAGTACAATCTAATCAGTTATTTGGATTTACTAATCAATTTCTTTGTAAAGCAGATGAATCTAGAATCCTGGAGAAACTGAAACAGGTTCATAGATAAAAATATTAATATAAATATATTTATTTACTTATGGAGAAAGACTACTTTTTGAAATAATACCTCCCAGATATCTTTCTAAGAATTGAGTATAACTCATGTGGCAAGTGTGCATATATGTGCATGTGAAAACCAGATGGGGGATGATGGGGACACAACTAGTCTTTAGAGTCGTAAGAATGGAATAAGTCATAAGAATGGAATTTCATGTTCCAGCTTAACTTACTGTTAATTATGTGATCTTAGGCATCTTACCTAACCTAACTGAGTCTTTGTATTCCCAACTTCATAATGGAGATGGTAAAACTTGCCATATCTATCTCACAAAATTATTTTGGTAGCAAAATAGAATAAATAAAAATGCTTGAAAAGTACAAAAAACTCTATAATTACGTATACAGGATATTTTTTTGTTAAATTTACTGCCTTCTTTGACCTACTTTCTTAGGAACATGGATATTCTGTTCTCGCTTCCTGGTGGGGATTGCAGCAAAGGATTCTTCCTGGTGTCATTGCTGGTGGAAATGGCGGCAGCTTCTGCAATCAAAGTACGCCCATCCCCAAAGGAAATTTATATTTTGATTCACATAGTGAAAGGATCTTTTAGTAATTGAAATATATTAAGCATGAATTATATTTATCTTGACTTTATATAGCGTTTGATAATTTAATTGGGGGTAGGTGATCTCTGATAGTTATACTTATTTTATTCATTTGTGTATTTCACCTAAGAGATGAAATTATATGTAGAGAGAATCAAATTTTAAACTTCAGTAAGAAAGTATATTTTCCACACAACTTGTCATTGGAATTATAATATGTAGTGATATAAATCCAATGGCTTTGACTACAAGCAATATAAATATGTAAATATTTTTTTAAAATCAAGAGAGAACTGTAAAAACTTATCTTTAAATTCAAATTGAATAAGGACAAATCCAAGCTTATATAAATATAAGGACATTAGCCAGTTGGTGATAGGATATTCAATACAGAAGAAAGTGGAAAATTCTATATTTGCAGGATTAAGGCTTGGAATTCATATGTTCTATGGCAATTTTTTTTTTAAGGAAATTCCCATTATATTTAATGCAATACAACATCAGGACCAGGTCACTTTTAAAAAGGCACTAGGTGAGATAACTTCTTGCCTGAACAAAGCCCATGAAGTGTTTCAGCAAGTTCACAGTAAGTACTCTGCAGTACAGAATTCTAAGCTGGCAGTCAAATGTTTGACTAAACTATATTCTGGAGAAAAAGGAAATGAAAACATTTATTTAGTATGTTTCCACTTTACATATTTTATTTCAATTAGTCCACTTTCTATGTAGTAGATTTTATTATTTTTATAGATAAGAGAATCTAAACTCAGGGGGATAAGTAAATGACCTAAGGACCTAGGTATTGAATGGGAAATTTGTCAAATGAATTGGCTGTTTTAAGTTCTGGAAAACTTAGATGCTGCTTGATAAGAGTTCTCAGTTAATTCTGCTTTTCCACAAGCTAAGAAGCAATGTAGACAAGCCATTGAGCTCAAAAGTAGTTGCAAAATTAACAAATAAAAAACCAAACAACAATACCAAAACAAAACATTAACAGTTATTTGCAAAAGAAAATTTTTTCCTACTAGAAAGCCTTAACTACTATGTGACTGTTTATTTCTGGGATTTCAGTTGTTGCTGATTAGTCCTTGACAAGAAAATGAGTTTCCAAATCAAGCTTTGGATAGGAAGACTTGGTGACGCCATCCATAGAATTGCTCTCTGTGTGTTTTGTCTCTCTATGTAGTCAGCTCAGCATTCATGTCAGTGAGCACATAAAGTAGTGATAAAGAAATGCTGACAGTTTAAACTGTTTGGTCTCCTGATGATGAGTGAGCCCAGGCTCCTAGGCATCAGTCTAGGGACCAGCCCTAGTTAAACCTTGTTCTGTGGAGACATGTGATGAGAGGAGTTGGAGGACTCCCCTAGGAAGGGCTAGGTGATTGTGGGCTTGTCCACAGGGGTTTTGTTCTGTAAAGACTGACCCAATAGCTATAGCTATATTGGCGCTCTCTCTCTCTCTCTCTCTCTCTCTCTCTCTCTATATATATATATATATTGCCTATGCAGATATCCAATATCAGTTATTTATAGCATCTTGTTTTCTCACTATTATCTCTGATGCCGCTTAATTAAATATACTCCTTCCTTTTACAGAACATGTGGATCCAAATCTATTTTTCAGTGTTCTTCGCATATATTTGTCTGGGTATGTAGTCTTATGCTTGAATTTATTTTCTCTTAAACAATTGAAAAAAACAAAAACAAACCCTCGCTGCCATCAAATTGATTTCAACTCATTGCAACCCCCTTCAGGTTTCTGAGGCAGTAAATCTTTATGGAAGTTGATTGCCCAGTCTTCCTTCCACAGAGTGGCTGCTGGATTTGAACCTCCAACCTTCTAGTTAGCAGTCAAATGTCTTAGATGCTATGCCACCAGAATTCCTTTAGGAATTTGGTATATTCTTTAATATTCTTTTTTAAAAAAAACAATTAAAGAGCATATCAAATTCCGAAGGATGGTCCCCATAATCATCAAATTTAGATAATAATTTTTATTTAATTTTAAAACACAAGATTAGAAAAAAAGTAATCTTTCTACTTGTCGGAGAATGCACTGGAGGAGGATGAGAAAGGTAGTGGTATTAAAGAGAATGGAATCATTTGCAGCAATGCACAGTTAAGTTTCCATTCTTAGAATGCTGATGCTTGCTTTGCTCAGAATTATATTATTTAGTACCTGGGCTACAAATGAAAAGTTGGCAGTTTGAACCTACCAAGAGGTTCCTCAAAAGAAAGGTGATATGCTTCCTAAAAGCCACAGCCATGAAAAACCTATGAAGCAGCTCTAATCTGAAACACATGAGTTTACCATGAGATGGACAAATCAACTTGACAGCAATTGTTTTAGTTTAGCCCTATTTTCATGAATTATACTCACTCATGAAAATAATCAGGAAAAAAGGGTGTGGAAGAAGAATGATGAAATCTATCTGACCCATGTGTTTTGGCTCTCTAGTGTCACTCTAACAGAAATATCACAAATGGGTGGCTTTAGGGGCTAGATGAAAGCCCCTCAACTGTGGTGTTCAGCTCTGCTTCTTGCTTCCAGCCCACTGAAGTTGGAGGCATCCCTTAGCTCAGGCAGCTGCTGGCTGGTAAGGCTGACAAACCCAAGGTTGATAAATAAAATGGCACAGTCCAAAAATTACCAAACAACATGGCAGGTGACTAGTTCAATTCCAGAGACAGTCCCAAGATCTGCAGGAAACATGGTGTGGTGCTTGCATGAGTTCTCAGCTACATGCAGGATCAAGCATGCCAAAAACTCTAAGACTTTTCTCAAAGCTGCCTTCTTATATACAGGAAGCAGGCCACATCATTAAGGCAACTACTCAGCTGCTCCAGTAGATTCCACCATGGAGTTTATTACCAGTCTCATCATGGAGATTAACTACATCCAGCTGTCCAGCCACTCAAAACCAGGCTCAGCCAAGTTGACACATAACCTTAATTTCCATACCATGTAACCTTCTATTATTCTGTTGCAATAATTTTATGTCTGAATACTGCCAATTAATCCCAATAACTATTACTTTTCCTTCCTGTCCTAGTTGGAAAGGCAACTCATTGCTGAAAGATGGCCTGCTGTATGAAGGGGTCTGGGATACCCCTCGGCAGTTTTCAGGGGGCAGTGCAGCCCAAAGCAGCATCTTTCAGTGCTTCGATGTCTTGCTGGGCATCCAGCAGAGTACTGGTGAAGGTGAGTGGATGATGAAGAACAGTGATTACCTTTTACATTAAATGTGGTAGTATTTTAATATTTAAGAAGTGTCTTCCCATCAGTATATCATCTAAACTTATGTGATTTTTTTAAGGTGTATGGTCAATATTCCATTTCATACATGAAGAAGTAGAAATTTGAACAGGATAAGTGTCAGGCTTTCTGCTAACCAGCTAAGAAATGACAGAGCCCATACTCAAACCCAAGTTGATCACAGTCAATCTTTTTGAACATATTGTTTAAGGCACAGTTGACTGTGGTGAAGACAAGATCACATGTGCTGAAAATGTAAGATCAGATTCAGAAAAAGAAAGCCATTTGCATATGAGGCAGAACTGTGTTGAAATTGGAGAGGGAGAGACCTCAGTAACAAGGCAAGGCATTGGTATTGTTCAGTGTTAGCTGTCCTGTCACCCCAGTGGCCAGTGGCAATGCCTTTGCCCAAGTTTGAAGATGGGCCACATTCATTATCTTCTTCCTTGAGATTTTAAAAGGGGAGAAGTCACTGTACAAAGAATTTCTATATTCTCTATTTCCTAGACTTCTATTTAACAGTCAAAGGAGAAAACATTGGGCTGGATAAAGCAGGCTTTGGACTTACCTTAGTAGTTTATTTAAAAATGATCCTTTATGCCTCTTAGAATTGGTGTCATGATCTGCCAGTGCACATTACATATAATCTGCCTGTATCATCAGGTTCTTTAAGAATCAAATATATTGAGAAAGTAGAGGGGAAAGCAATAAACAAAACCTTTGTTATGAAAGAATGAATTTAGCTAATATGGTTTTCAGAATTAAAAATTTCACACTTACCATAACTAGTAGCAACACTAATAATTGTTAAGCCTTCGTATAGAGTGGTTGTGACCTCAGTGCCTCTTGCTGTGGTTTGGTCTATGATCCCCACCCACTCTAACCACCTTCTTACCTTTTATCCTGGATTGAGGACTACTTTAACTTCCCATGGTACCCCTGGGTGGCACAAATGGTTTAGCACTGTATTGCTAAAAAACAGTTCCCAGTTTGAATCCAACCAGAGGTGATACACTTCCAAAGGATTTCAGCCATGAAAAACCTATGTAGCAGCTCTAATATGAAACACGAGGGCTTGCCATTAGACGCATCTACTCAATGACAACAGTTTTGGTTTGGTTTTTGGTTTGATCTATCTACTACCTCACCTTACTTTTTCCTTTAGAATATGCTGCTGAGTTCCTCCAGGATATGAGGACATATATGCCACCAGCTCACAAAGCCTTTCTTGAATCACTGGAGAAAGGCCCCTCAGTCCGTGAATTTGTCCTTTCAAATGGTGACACCAGCCTGAAGTCAGTTTATGATGAATGTGTGAAAGCTCTGGTCTCTCTGAGGAACTATCACTTGCAAGTAGTAACTAAATATATTGTAATTCCTGCACGACAGCAGAACAAGGATAACCAAACGTCTGAAGATCCATCAGAAGCAGAAAATAGAGGAACAGGAGGCACCAATGTCATGACTTTTCTAAAGACTGTAAGAAATACAACTGAGAAATACCTTATGAAGGAAGGTTAAAGTAACCTAATCAAGGGTATTGGACAATCTACTTCCATAGTGATACTGCCTCAGAAACCCAAGGGGGGGTTGCTATGGGTCGGGTCCAACTGGATGGCACATAACAACAACAACAACAAATCAAGGGTGTGTTGTGCTGGGCAAAGATCATGGTGTATATTTCTGTCACTGCTCATTATACCAGATCCATAAGTTAGTATTATACAATAATTTAGAAATCAAATATTATGAAACATTTAAAATTAAACTGTTATCTTTGTTTGAAAATAACAAAAGAAAATTAGACAAAAGTGATTAAGAAATACTAACATTAGAAGTATGATTATAATGCACACATTACAATGTAATGATGAAACTCAATAAATTAAACTTGATATAAGATATAATAGAATATGTAAAACTCATTTTACAAAATGTGTATGAACTGCTGTATGTGAAATGAATTTCCTCTATAAACTTTCACCAAAATCACAATAAATATTAAAAAAAATTAAAAACTTGTTTTATTTGTGACTATAATTAAATATTCTTCTATACAGGAGAACTAGTCCACACTATTGCCCCTTCAGACTCCACTGCTTCCTGTTCATAGACTCCCGTACTTTCCCTCTGGAATAATTACCTGTTTATTTGTTCATTTTGCCATTAGATAGTAAGCTTCATGACCTCAGGGGCTTTCTGTGTCTTCTACCACATTTGTGCATCCTCAGTTCTTGAAATGTATGATACTTTTACGCAGATACTTAGCAAATATTTGTTGAATGAATGTATAAAAGAACGAGCAATTATATACATAAATTACTAGGCTGACAATGACAGCTTTGATATACAATTTCTTGTGGGAGATCAGGGGTATCCGCCATTTACACCCTAACCTGAATTTATTAATAAT
>NW_006921611.1:9328616-9331670 GCF_000298275.1 Orycteropus afer afer
TATTCATAAGGTTTTCCCTGGCCAATTCTTTCAGAAGTGGACGGCCTCTTCCTTCTTCCTAGTCTGTCTCAGTCTATAAGCTGGGCTGTTACCTTTTACTTGGTCTTTTTTATGATTTTGAGTTATGTTCCGCATTTTTCCCTACTCTGGCTGGGACTAATTACTGTTATCTTTCAGAAAAGTCAGCAGTGGTAGTGGGGCACCATCTAGTTCTTGTGTCTCAGGGTCATAAAGGCTGGGGTTCACATGCTCCATTAGTCCTCTGGACTAATTGTTTCCTGCATCTTTGATTTTCTTCACTCTTTTTTTCTCTGGATGGGAGAGGCCTATAGTTGCACCTTAGATGGCCACTCAACAAGCTTTAAGACCCAGTTGCTACTCACCAAGGTAGAATGTAGAATATTGCCTTTGTGGACTATACTATGCTAATTGACCTTAGTGTCCCCTAAGACTATAGTCCTGAGCCTCAGTAACCAGTGACTCATTCGCCCAAGGTGTTGAGTTATGATAAGATGTTTTTATAGCTTTGTCACCCACATGCTCTACTACATTCATGGATATATTTGCACCATATACAAATACATTGGTACAGATAGCCTCTGTCAAACCTATACACATGTATTGGGTGTAGTCCCATTTGCTTTCCCATCTCTGTTCAGATTGAGTGTCTATCTATGCATTCACTCATAAATTATCATTATTACTATTATTGTAGTATTGTGTATGTAATAGAATATACCTTTGTTGTCTTTAACTCTGTATTCTTCCCTATGTCTTCACCTATATTATTCATCTGTGCTGACCTCCCTCTTATTGTTTATTGCTTGTCCCTTCACCCAAGTTAATATGTGTCTACCCAACCCATTGAAATGTTTCAACAAACAGAAGCAGCACTGCAGGAGCTTGCTCATTTATGCCCAGATATTTGGAAGACAGCTATCTGGCCAACTGACAGGAAGAGATGGATATTTTCACCCATGCCAAAGAAAATGGTCCAACAGAATGTGGAAATTATAGAACAATATCATTAATATCTAACTCAAGTGAACTTTTCCTAAAGATAATCAAAAAATTGTGGCAGCAGTATATTGACAGAGAGCTTCCAAAAATGCAAGCTGCATTCGGAAGAGGATGTGGAATCAGAGATATTTTTGCTGATGTCAGATAGTTCTTGCCTGAAAGCAAAAACTACCAGAAAGATGTTTACTTATGTTCTGTTGGCTATGCAAAGGCATTTAACTGTGTGGATCATAACAAATTATGGTTAATATTGTGAACATTTGGAATTCCAGAACAGTTAATTGTGCTCATGAAGAACCTGTACATAGAAACTGTACCTAAACCTGTACAACGAACAGAACAAGGAGATGCTGCAAGGTTTAAAATCAGGAATTGTGTGTGTCAGGGCTGTATCCTTTGACCATAATTATTCAGTCTGTAAGTTGAGCAAAGCATCTGAGAAGCTGGACTATATGAGGAAAAACATGGCATCAGCATTGAAGGAAGACTCATTAACAACTTGAGATATGCAGATATGCAATCTTGCTTGCTGAAAGTGAAGATGACTGGAAGTATTTACTGATAAAGATTAAAGACTACAGTCTTCAGCATGGATTACACCTCAACACAAAGAAAACAAAAATCTCACTACTGGACCAAAAAGCAACATTATAATATATGGAGAAAAGATTGAAGTTAAGGATTTCATTTTACTTGGATCCACAATCAACACCCATGGAAGGAGCAGTCAAGAAAGAAAGAAGACTTCATTTTTCAATGGGCAAATGTGCTTCAAAACACCTCTTTAAAGAGTTAAGATGTAAAGATGTCACTTTAAAGACTAAAAAACACCAAAACCAAACACACTGCCATTGAGTTGGATCTGACCCATAGCGACCCTTCCTTAGGTTTCCCAGGCAGTATCACTATGGAAGTAGATTGCCCAACCTTCTTTCCAAGGAGTGGCTGGTGGGTTTGAACCTCCAGACTTCTGGTTAGTAGTCAAATGCCTTAGATACTATACTACCAGAGCCCCTCTTTAAAGACTAAGGTATGCCCAAACCAAGGCATGGTATTTTCAATCACCTTATATGCATGTAAAAGCTGGACAATGAATAAGGAAGACCAAAGAAGAGTCGATGCCTTTGAATTGTGGTGTTGGCAAAGAATACTGAAAATATCATGGACTTCCAGAAAAATGAACAAATCTGGTCTGGAAGAAGTTTAGCTGGAATGCTCCTTAATAGTGAGAATGACCAGACTCAGGTGCTTTGGTAATGTGGTCAGAAGGGATCATTTCCTGGAGAAAGATACCATCCTTGGTAAAGTAAAGGGTCAGAGAAAAAGAGGAAGACCTTCAACAAGATGGATGGACCCACTGGCTGCAGTGATGTGCTCAGATATAGTAAGGATTGTGAGGAAGGCACAGGACAGGGTAGTGTCTTGTTCTATTGTTCATGGAGTCATTATGAGTCAGAGCTGACTTGATGGCACTTAAAAACAATACTGTCTAGTTGGTGACTGTCCCTCCTTTACCCTCCAATGCCTTCAAAAAACAAACTAAACTCATAGTCATCAAGTCAATGCTGACTTATAGCAACCCCCATTGGGTTTCCTGGGCTGTAAATCTTTGCGGAAGCAGACTGCCTCATCTTTGTTAAATGGAGCAGCTGATGGGTTTGAACCAATGACCTTTGGTTAACAGACAAATACCTTAACCACTACACCACCAGAGCCCCTTCTTCAACCCCTAGTAAACTTCAAAAACAATTATTTCTGTGTGGAAACCTTTTCTTAACTTTTTATAGTAGTGGTCTCCTACAATAACTGTCCTTTTGAGATTGACTAATTTCACTTAGCATAATGTAGTCTAGGTTCATCCAAGTTATGAGGTATTTTACAGATTTGTCATTATTTTTAAAAGTTGCATGATATGCCATTGTGTGTATATGCCATAGTTTGTTTATTCATTCATCTGGGTACTTAGGTTGTTTCCATCTTTTTGCTATTGTGAATAATGCTGTGATGCACATGAACATATATCTTTTCCTGTCA
>NW_006921611.1:9331770-9336155 GCF_000298275.1 Orycteropus afer afer
TAAGGCACTTGACTGCTAACCAGAAGGCTGGTGGTTCAAACCCACCAGCCACTCCTCAGAAGGAAGGTTGGGCAATCTACTTCTGTAGTGATACTACCTCGGCAACCCAAGGAGGTGTCGTTAAGAGTCAGGGCCGACTCGACGGCACACAACAACATGGAAAATAAGAGGGGAAAAAAGGCACAGTGGTCCCACAGATGGGGGATTAACATGAACTTTGAGTTTATAAAAATTTAGCTCTGGGGAGATGGATCATAAAACAGGAATTTAAATGAGTGCCTGCCAAGTAGGCCTGAGGAAGGAAATGTGGCCACGTAATTCTAAAACCAAAGTGCTAAAAACTATTCCAAAGTTGTTTCTCAAATACACCGTGAAGCCAAGAAAGAAGTCACATGAAATCTTCCTGCTCATAATAAGATTTCACTTGATTTCCTAGAAAAGGCACAAAGTAGCAGTAGTGATAGCTTTCAGGTTATGAGCTATATTTTCCTTTTTATTCTTTTTCAATGTTTATGCAACAAGTATATATAATTTTATAATGAGAAAGTGCTGATGTACACATGCAAACATGTTAAATTTATGTGTTCACTAGAGAGATTGTCATGTCCTTAGAGTTTGATGCGGCACAGAAAGCACTAAACTGAGAGTCAGGAAATGGAAATGTGGAATTCGTTTCTGATATTTACCAGCTTTAGGACCTTAAGAAGTCTGTAAAATGACCGTAATAACACCTGCCCTGCCTCACTCCAAGTTCACTCTGAAGACTAAATGAAATACAAGTGCTAAGTGTTTAAACAGTTGTCAGTTAGTCCATGACAATTCATGGCAACCTCTTTTGTTTCAGAATATAATTATGCTTCACAGGGTTTTCAGTGGCTAACTTTTCTGAAGTATAAATACCAATTCCAGCCATTCTTCCAATGTGTCTTTAAGACAACTCAAACCTCTAACCTTCAGCAGCCAAGCACGTTAATCATTTGCACCATCCAGGGACTCCTGGTGCCAAAATGTTCAGGAAATTATAAAGTACTTCTTGAATATAAAAGTAAGTAAATTGCTAGCAATCATTTATTGGCTGTGGTAGCATAGTGCCTAAGGCATTTGACCACTAACCAGCAGGCTGGAGGTTCAAACACACTAGCCACTCCTTGGAAGGAAGACTGTGTGATTACTTCTGTAGTGACACCACCTCAAAAATTCAAGGAGGAGTCACTGTGAGTTTTATCTGACTCAATGGCAAGTGAGTTTGGTTTTAGGAGGTCTGATAGTGTAGTGCCTAAGGCACTTGACTGCTAACCAGAAGCCTGGCAGTTCAAACCCACCAGCTTCCTCAGAAGGAAGGTTGGGCAATCTACTTCTGTAGTGATACTGCCTCGGAAACCCAAAGGGGTTGCTATGAGTTGGGGCCGACTCGACAGCATGTAACAACAACAACATTCTCTGTCTGCCACACTGATTTTTCTGGTCCCTAGTAAGGTTATACTTCAGGGCTTTCTCTTCCCCAGAGTTGATTCTACCTGAATATTACTAATCACCTTGAGATATACAGCATTTTTGATCCCAAGACCAAGGTCCCTCCACTCACACCTTATTCTTTTGAATATCACACCTGTTCTGACCCCTGAGGGGACTAGAGTAGGAGGAAATGAAAGGACATTGTTCCTGACGCTGTTGTTTATAGGTTATAAAATGACAGAAACCTGACTTCAAGTTCTTCTAAAGAGTCTGTGTTCCTCTAATGAGATTACTGCCTTTTCTATAATTAACTCTGGAACAGGAAAGGCATTGGAGCTCTGGTAGCATATCGACTCAACGACAGTGAGTTTGGTTTGGTTAAGAAAGGCACAACAAAACTCTGGTTATCTTCTAAGGAAGCCTTCCTACTCTTCCTATCCCTTGCCATGAAGCATCTGCTTTTTATAGTGACTATTTAGAACCTCAGCCTCCTCTGGTGAGGGCTACTGGGAAAAGAAGGTGATCTTCTACTATAGGAAAAGACTTCAGCTAGGAGTAATAAATTCTTAGTAATATAGATCATGGGAGCTCTGGTGGCGTAGTGCCTAAAGCATTTGACTGCTAACCAGAAGGCTGGCAGTCCAAATCCACCAGCCACTCCCCAGAAGGAAGGTTGGGCAATCTACTTCCACAGTAATATTGCCTAGGAAACCCAAGAAGGGGTCACTATGAGTCAGCTCCGACTCAATGGCAGTGAGAATATAGATCATATTTAAACAGAATGAATGATAAATGCATCCCAGTATATGTGCTAGTATAATCAGAAGCTCATAGTAGCATAGTCTTGTACATGATATTTTCTATGAATAAAAAGACTTCAGCTTAAAATATGTATCTTTTTCATATCAAGGATTCAGAGAATTAAGTATTCTTTAGCCCCTTCTTCTGTAATGAAGTCTTATATATAATGCCTAATTCCTCAGCTATGATTTATGTACTATTTTTCTCACTCAATATAATAAACATAATATTGCATGGAATAGAGAAATATTTTAATCAGTTCACCCTACTCTGACCTCCTTATTACCCTTTCTAAAAGAGATAGTGCAAAGAGCCAGACATTTGTCATGAGCTAGAAATAGAAATTTACTCATTTCCACAAACTTGTTTATATGACAATAAATAATTGAAAACAAGTTCAGATGAGTCAAAGACTTGTCATATATATATATAGATAGATAGATAGATAGATAGATAGATAGATAGATATAGATATATGTACTTAATGGTCTCTGAGATCCTTCCCAATTCTAAGACAGTAGTGTCCCACACAGTGTATAAATCCCCTCTCTAATGCTCCTGGCAGTAACAGCAACCACTTATTTAGAGCTAACTCCACTAACTACTGCTGCAAGTGGGCTTTATACATTAATTCATTTATTTCTTAAAGCAATTTGATGAAGTAGGTATTATTAGTCTCTTCATTTTAGGGATTAGGAAAATGAGATGCAAAGAGGTCAAGAAATTTGTTCATGAACACACTGTACAGAGGCAAAGCCAGAATATAAACCCAGACAGTCTGGCTCCAAAGATTGAGCTCTTGTTCACCATAACACTTAGTAAGAAATTTATCCAGCTTCTGTGGAAATACCTCTAGAGAAGGGGAACTCAGTAATATACAAGAAGTTTGACTCACTTTTGCATAGGTGCTGCTCTAGTCATTTGACATTTAAAAATTACTAAAATGCAGTACTTAATCTCAACCAAAGACTATAGCCTTTAGTATGAATTACACTGCAACTTAAAGAAAACAAAAATCCTCACAACTGGACTAATATACAACATCAGGATACAAAGAGAAAAGATTAAATTGTTAAGGATTTCATTTTACCTAGTCCACAGTTAACACCCATGGAAACTACCATCAAGAAATCAAATGGCTATTGCATTGGGTAAATCTGCTGCAAACTACATCTTTAAAGTGTTGAAAGAAAAAAAATAGATGTTACTTAGAGGACTAAGATTCATCTCACCAAAGGCATGATATTTCCCATCATCTCATATACATGCAAAATCTGAACAATGAATAAGGTAGACAAAAGAAGAATTACTGCATTTGAATTATGTTTTTGGTGAAGAATATTGAATATACCATGGGCTGCCGAAAGAATGAACAAGTGAAAAAAACTACAGCAGGAACACTGCTTAGAAGTGAGGATGGAAAGATTTCATTTTATGTACTTTGGACACGTTATCAGGAGGGAAAGTCCCTGCAGAAGGACATCATGTTTGGTAAAGTAGAGGATCAGCAAAAAAAGATGAAGACCCTCAACAAGATGGATTGACACAGTGACTTCGATAATGATTGAAGCATAGGCATGATTGTGAAGATGATACAGGACCCAGCAATGTTTCATTCTGTTGTACATAGGATCACTATGAGTTGGAACTGACCCAAGGACACCTAACAATAAGAACAACAATCTCCATCAGTCCAAAGTAGAACTGATAAGACACTATATTGTGTTTCTAATTGCTAGACTAATGGGTGTTACAGCAGTGCAGATAAAGAGATGAGGCTTGCGAGATTTGAAGAAACTTTCATAAAGGAGGTAATGTTTGATCCTTATCTTAAAGTAATATTAATTGTTACAGTTTAATTGGAAATTTTCTCCTGAATTTTCATTATTAAATACATAAGAAAAATCTGACTTCAGCAATATTACTTTGCTTGTCAGTCTAACTCAATGCTGTCAATTGGATTCCAAGTCATAGAGACCACTTATGAGTGGAAAAAAAAAAAGCTCACAGGCTTTCCAAGGCAGTAAATATTCATAGAAGCAGACTACTTATCAATATGTTGTTAGTGTTATTGTTGTTGTTGTTAAGTGCCGTCGAGTCGTTTCCGACTCATAGCGACCCCATGCACA
>NW_006921611.1:9343425-9343927 GCF_000298275.1 Orycteropus afer afer
AGTCTTTAATCTTCATTAGTAATGCTTCAAGTCACCCCCACTTTCAGCAAGCAAAATTGTGTCATCTACATATTGCAGGCTATTAAAGAGTCTTCCTCCAGTTCTGATGTCACTTTCTTCATATAGTCCAGCTTCTTGGATTATTTGCTCAGCATACAAGTTGAATAAGTATGTTGAAAGGATACAACCTTGATGCATTTCCTTCTTGATTTTGAACCATGGAGTACCCCCTTTTTCTGTTGTAATGACAGCCTCCTCATCTTTGTACAGGTTCCTCCTAAATACAGTCAAGTGTTCTGGAATTCCCATTCTTCTCAATGTTATCCATAATTTGTTATGATCCATACAACAAAATGCTTTTGCATAGTCAATAAAACATAAGTAAACATCTTTATGTTATTCTTTGCTTTCAGCTAAGATCCATCTGACATCACCAATGATATCCCTCTTTTCACATCTTCTTAATCCACCTTGCAGTTCTGGAAGTTCTCTGTCAATATAC
>NW_006921611.1:9344607-9346625 GCF_000298275.1 Orycteropus afer afer
ATCACTTAACCAGTCCTAGCCAAGTTGACACACAAACTTAACTACCACATTCAATATTTAGCTCATAGAATCTTTCACTATTGCAACTCAAGGCTTAAGTTTTTTCCTCAGTTCTTGCAGCTTGAGAATGCCAAGTGTGTTCTTCCTATTTTGTTTTCTAACTCCAGGTCTTTGCACATGTCATTACAGTCATTGGCTTTGCTGGAGCTGCTCTTTGAAATCTTCTGTTCAGCTTTTTTATCTTGTCATTTCTTCCATTTCCTTTACCTTCTTTTAGTTCAAGGCAAGTTTCAGAGTCTCTTCTGATATCCTTTTTGGTCTTTTCTTCCTTTCTTATCTTTTTAATAACCTCTTGCTTTCTTCATGGGTGATATTCTTGATATCATCCCACAATTCCTCTGGTTTTTGGTCATTGGTGTTCAATGAATCATATCTATTCCTTAAATGGTCTCTAAATACAGGAGGGATATTATCAAGGTCTTATTTTGGCTCTTGTGGACTTGTTTTAATCCTCTTCAATTTCAACTTGAACATGCACATGATCTGTTGATGGCCTGTTCCACAATCAGTTCCTGGCTTTGTTTTGGCTGAAGATATTGAACTTCTCCATTGCCTCTTGCCACTGAGGTAGTCAACCTGATTCCTGTGTATTCCATCTGGTGAAGTCCATGTGTATAGTCATCACTTATGCTGTTGAAAATAGGTGTTCATAATGAATAAGTTGTTGGTCTTGCAAAATTCTATCATGCAATCTCCAGTGTTATTTCTATCACCAAGGCCATATTTTCCAACTACCAGTAAATTTTTTTGTTTCCAACTTTTGCATGCAAGTCAACAGTGATAATCCACACATCTTGATTTCATGTTTGGTCGTTTTGAGACTGCAGAACTTGGTAGAAATCTTCAATTTCCTCATCTGTGACTTTGGTGGTTGGTGCGTAAATTTGAATAATAGTAGTATTAACTGGTCTTCCTTGTAGACGTATAGATATTATCCTATCATAGGATATTATCCTATGACAGCATTGTACTTCAGGACAGATCTTGAAACACACTTTATGATGATGAATGCCGCACCATTCCCCTTCAATCTGTCATTCCTGGCATAGTAGATCATATGGTTGTCTGATTCAAAATGACCAAAATCAGTCCATGTCAGCTCACTAATGGCTAGGTATTGATCTTTATGCATTCTGTTTCATTTTTGACCACTTCCAGTTTTCCTACATTCATACTTTGTACATTCCATGTTCTGATTATTAATAGATGTTTGTATCTGTTTCTGCTCATTTTGAATCATAGCGTATCAACCAATGGAGGTCCTGAAAGTTTTACTTATATCATTAAAGTCACCTCTACTCTGAGAAGTTAGTTCTTCCCCAGTCAAATTTTGAGTGCCTTCTCACCTGATGGGCTCATCTTCTGATGCTATTATCAGGCAATATTTCAGGGCTATTCATAAAGTTTCCAGTAATATATCAGACAGTGTTTCACGGATATTCATGAGGTTTTCACTGGCCAATTCTTTGAGAAGTGGCTGGCCTCTTCCTTCTTCCCAGTCTGTCTTAGTGTGGAAGCTTCGCTGAAACCTGTCCACCATGGGTAACTCTACTGGCATACTCTCCAGCCTCACAGCAACATGCAAGCTACCAAAAGATGACAAACTGACAAACAAATTTGTCTCCCTTAGTTGTTCATAACCCTTCTGCACCTGCCTGCCTCATGCCCTGGCCTTAATAAAGAGCCATCCCCAAGCAAAAAGTAGCCTCCAAGCCCTGGGCCTGCCTACCTCAGGTTCCTACCTTAATAAAGAGCCACCCCCAAGGGAAAAGCAGCCCCAGCTGCGGGCCCGTTTAGTTTTTAGTAGGTCCTGCCTAAGGCATTTGACTGCTAACCAGAGCTGGTGGTTCAAACCCACCAGCCACTACTCAGAAGGAAGGTTGGGCAATCTACTTTCATTGGGATACTGCCTCGGAAACCCAAGGAGGGGTTGCTATGAGTCGGATACAACTCTATGG
>NW_006921611.1:9346725-9349577 GCF_000298275.1 Orycteropus afer afer
GTGTATTCCTGCCCTGTATAGGGCCCCCAAATTTTCCTCTATTTTTTCCTTGATGATCTTTATATTTTGAAGTTTTGCATTTAAGTCTTTGAGTCATTTAGAGTTAGTTTTTTATATAGTGTGAGATATGGAGACTATTTCATTTTTCTGCAAATGGATTTCCAATTCTGCCAGTACCATTTGTTAAAACAAGCAAACAAACAAACTACATGTTCCACGTTTAGTGGGTTTTGGCCCTTTGTTAAAGATCAATTGTCCACATGTGGCTAGAATTCTGGATTCTCAATTCTGTTCCATTGATCTACATGTCTGTCATTGTACCAATACCAGGCTATTTTAACTACTGTGGCAGTATAGTAGTTTTTGAGATTGTGGATGGTGAAGCCACCTACTTTGTTCTTTTTCTTTAGTAGTCTTTTGCTTATTCAGGATCTCTTTCCTTTCTATTTAAAGTTGGTAATTAGTTTTCCATCTCTTTGAAGACTGATGAGAAAATTTGAATCAGGGTTTCAATATATCCCTAGATCTCTTTGGATAGTATTGTCCTTTTTACAATGTTAAGTCTTCTTATCCATGAGCATAGTATATTCTTCCATTGATGTAGGTTTCTTTCTGTTTTTTGTAGTTTTGTAGTTTCTTTGTATAGGTCTTTTGTGTCTCTCATTACATTTATGCTTAAGTATTTCATTTTTGGGGTGGCTGTTAAGAATAGTATTGTTTTTCTGAATTCATTTTCAGAGGTCTCCTTGTTAATGCAGAGGAATCGTATTGATTTTTGTATATTTCTTTCTTTTTTCAATTTTTATTGTGATTTGGGTGAAAGTTTACAGAGTAAATTCATTTTCCATACAGCAGTTTACATACACTTTGTCTCGTGACATTGATTGCAATTTCCCACAGTGCAATAGCCCTCTTTTCACTTCCTCCCCATACTTCCCTCTTTCCTGTGTCCTTCCTTCTCATGCATTCCTGCTCCACAAGCGGTCTCCCTGTGCATACATAGCCCTTCTATTCTCCTATGATTGATTTCTCCAAGGAGTGTATCTACCTAATGTAAATATTCAGCTCATATATCTGTCCTTTGTTTGGCTGGAAGTCACAGGAGTGGGCTCAATTCCAGACCTGAAGGGCAGGTAGGGGCTATGGTGTCAGGGGTTCCACCAGACTCTATCAGACCAGCAAACTTAGTCACTTATTTTATTTATTATTATTATTTTTTAATGATTTTGGGTTCTGTCCCATATGGATCTCCCACTTTATCCAGGATCTCCTACATAGATCCCCCTACAAGTGGTTGAGAGTGGTAGCCTGGCACCATCTAGTTTCTCTGGTCTCATAGTCTTGTAGGCTGAGGATCATATGGTAGGGTGTACCAGTTCCTTGGACTAATTGTTTCCACACCTCTTTGGTTTTCTTCATTCTTCTGTGCTCTGGATGAGGAGAGACCTATCATTGGATCTAGATGGCCACTTGCAAACTTTTAAGATCCTAGTCACTTCTTGCCAAAGTAGGATGTGGAAGAATGTTTTTGTGTAGTATATTATGCCAACTGAGCTGGATATCCCTGTGACCATGGTCCCAAGCCCATAGGTCTAACTACTCACTCTCTCCAGGTAGCTGGCTATGGCAAAGAAGTGACCACAACCTTGTCCCTTGTCAGCTCTACTATATACCTGGACATTCTTACAGAACATACGAACATACTTGTAGAAACATTGTCTGACAAGCTTATACATGGTCATGGGCACACTATCCTCCCCACCCCCCGCCTCACAGATGTACATGATCATTCACTCTGTCCACTCCTCTATCCACCCATAGATCAGTGTTTGCCATCACTGACAATATAGTACTGTATGTGCAAAAGGTTACATCCTTGTTGTCTGTACCTTCCATGCACCTCTGTATGTCTTCCCCTTCCTCAATGCCACCATGTTGATCACTCACATTTGGTACATTGCTCTCCTCTTTCCAAATCAATACTTGTCTCCACCTACCTAGCAGTGTACCTTCCCTCCCCTCCCACCCCTGGTAACCAACAAAGAAACTTTCCTTCCATATAAAAACTATCCCTTGACGTTGTACATTAATGGACTAATACAATATTTGTCCTTCTGTGATTGACTTATTTCACTCAACATAATGTCCTTGAAGTTCATCCACTTTATAAGGTGTTTTTCCCATTTTGTATTATTCTGTAGGGTTACATAGTACATAGTATTCCATTGGGTGTATGTACCATAGTTTTGTTATCCATTCTTCTGTTGATGGGCACCTAGGTTGTTTTCATCTATTTACCATTGTAAATAGTGCTGCAATATACATGGGTGTGTATATATATATCTGCTCTGATCCTGGCTCTCACTTCTTTAAGATATATACTTAGTAATGGAATGGCTGGGTCAAAATGATATTTTTAATTCCAACTTTTTGAGGAATCACCATACTGCTTTCCATAGTGGTTATATCATTTGGCAGTCCCACCAGCAGTGTATGAGTGTCCCAATCTCTCCACATCCTTGCCAGCATTTGTTATTTTCTGTCTTGTCGAACTTTGCTATTAGTGCTGGGGCAAGATGGTATTTCATTTTTGTTTTGATTTGCATCTCTCTAGTGGCTAATGATCTTGAGCATTTCTTCATGTGTTTGTTGGCTCCATGAATATCCTCTTTGGTGAAGTATCTATTCATGTCTTCTGCCCATTTTTAATTAGATTATTTGTCTTTTTGCTGTTGAGGTTTTGGAGTTTTCATTAATTTTAGACATAAGTCCCTTGTCAGATATGCTATTGCCAAATATTTTTTCCCCAATCTATAGATTGTCTTTTTATTCTTTTGGAGAAGTCTTCAGAA
>NW_006921611.1:9350512-9352017 GCF_000298275.1 Orycteropus afer afer
TAATTTTTTGCTGAGTCTCTTGGGTTTTCTAGGTATAGGATCATATCATCAGCAAATAGGGATAGTTTTACTTCTTCCTTACCAATTTGGAAGCTTTTGATTTCCCTTTCTTGCCTTATTGCCCTGGCTAGGACTTCCAATACAATGTTGAATAGAAGTGGTGATAGAGGGCATCCTTGTCTGGCTCCTGTTTTCAAGGGTAATGGTTTCAGTCTCTCTCCATTGAGAATAATGTTGGTTGTTAATTTTGCACATATACCCTTTATTATGTTGAGGGATTGGCCTCTTCTATTCCTATTTTCCTGGGAGTTTTTATCAGGAATGGTTGTTGGTAATTGTTGGTTATTGGAAGAGCAATTATCAAATACCTTCTCTGCATCAATTGATTTGATCATGTGGTTCTTTTCCTTTGTTTTATTTATGTGATGGTTGATGTTGATTGTTTTTCTAATGTTGAACCATCCTTGCATACCAGATATGAACCCACTTGATCATAATGTATCATTTTTGATATGTTATTGAAGTCTATTGGCTAGGATTTTGTTCAAGATTTTTGCATCTACATTCATGAGGGATATTCATCTGTAATTTCCTTTTTAGTAATGTCTTTGCCTGGTTCTGGTATCCAAGTTATGCTTGCTTCATAAAATGAATTTGGGAGGACTACATCATCTTCTCAGAAGGAAGGTTGGGCAATGTACTTCCATAGTGATACTGCCTTGGAAACCCAAGGAGGGGTCACTATGAGTCAGAAATGACTTAACAGCACATAGCAACAACAACAACACACAACATCTTCTATGTTCTGGAATAGTTTGACTAGGATCAATGTCAGTTCTCTGAATATTTGGTACAATTTTCTGGTTTGTTAGACTTCCTGAATGGATATATTCTCATCTTTCATCATATCAGGGAAGTTCTTTTCCAATGATTCTTGGACAATTTTCTCAGTGGTTTTATTTTTCTCCTCCTATTCGGGAATTCTGATTACATGTAGGTTATTCCTTTTCATGGTATCACATGTGAATCTTAGGCTTTCTTCATTTTTTTTTTTTTCTTTTGATATTTTTTTTCTGGTTGCTCCCTTTCCAAAGAAGTATTCATGTATTTATCTTCAGGCTCATTAATTGTGTCTTTCATTAATTCAATTCTACTCCTTTGCCCTTTCAATGTGTTATCTGTTCCTGAAAATTTTGTATTAATCTTCTGGATTTCTGTCTGTGGATTTTGTATCATTTCTACCTTTTCATTTATTTTGTCAATTTGTTCTTGTATTTTCTTCCAAAACTGTTCTAGGGTTTTGTCTATGTTTTCCTTAATTTTGTCAGTGCTTTCTTTGATCCATCTCTCAATCCAGTGAAGGTACCTAATATGATTTTTTTGAATTTATTATCAGGGAGTGCCAATGCTGCTTCTTCCTTAGAGAGGTTTTTTGGGTCTGTATCCTGGTCCCTTGTTTCTACTTCTCTATTTTGCTTCTTTGTGTAGACTGTGATGGCCTGTTT
>NW_006921611.1:9352422-9353875 GCF_000298275.1 Orycteropus afer afer
CTTCTTACTGGAACTCTCTGTATATTTATTGCATACCCTGCAACTTTGCTGAAGCCTTCTATTAGTTCCAGTAGTTTTCTTGTTTAGTGTATAGGATTTTATATGTATAGGATCATATCATCTGCAAATAGAGATACTTTTACTTCTTCTTTGCCAGTTTGTATGCCTTTTATTTCCCTTTTTTTCCTTATTGCTCTAGCTAGGAATTTCAATACTATATCAAATGTTGTTGGTAGGAGCCATCAAGTCATCTCCAACTCATAGCAACCCTATGCACAGCAAAAAGATACACCGCCCAGTTCCACACCAGCTCAATGATCTTTGCTATACTTGAACCCATCACCACAGCCATTGTGTCAATCCATCTCATTGAAGGTCTTCCCCTCTTTCATTGACCTTCCAACTTATCAGGTGTGATATCCTTCTCCAGGGAATGGTCCCTTCTGATAGAATGACCAAAGTAGGTGAGATGAAGTCTGGCCATTCCAGCTTCCAAGGAGGATTACAGCTGTACTTCCTCCAGGACAGATTTGTTAGTTCTTTTAATAGTCCATGGTACTTTCAGCATTCTTCACCAGCACCACAACTCAAAAACATCAACTCTTCTACGGTCTTCCTTATTCATTATCCAGCTTTCACATGCATATGAGGTGATTGAAAATACCATGGCTTGTGTCAGGTGTGCTTCAGTCCTCAAGGAGACATCTTTGCTCTTCAGCACTTGAAAGATGTCCTTTGAAGCCAATTTGCCCAGTGCTATAGGTCATCTGAGGCCTTGACTGCTGCTTCCATTGGTGTCAATTGTAGAACCAAGTAATATGAAGTCTTTGACAACCTCAATCTTTTCTCCATTTATCATGATGCTGGTTATAGGTCCAGTTGTGAAGATTTTAATTTTCTTTATATTGTGATGTAATCCATATTGCAAACTGTAGTTTTCAATTTCATCAGTAGGTGCTTCAAGTCATCTTCACTTTCAACAAGCAAAGTTGTGTCATCAGCATATCACAGGTTGTTAATGATTCTTCCTCCAGTCCCAATGCCATGTTTTTCATATAGCCTAGCTTCTCGGATTATTTGGTCAGCATACAGATTGAATAAGTATGGTAAAATGATACAACCCTGATGCACTCCCTTCTTGATTTTAAACCATGCAGTTTTCCCCTTGTTCTGTTCCAACAACAGCCTCCTGGTCTATACACAGGTTCCTCATGAGTACAATTATGTGTTTTGGAATTACAATTCTTCTCAATGTTATCTATAATTTGTCATGATCCACACAATCAAATGCTTTTGCATAGTCAATAAAACATAAGTAAACATCTTTCTGCTATTCTTTGCTTTCAGCCAAGATCCATCTGACATCAGCAGTGATATCCCTTGCTCCACGTCTTCTTTGGAATCCAAGCTTACATTTCTGGAAGTTCCCTGTCAATATACTGCTACAACAGTT
>NW_006921611.1:9358390-9368253 GCF_000298275.1 Orycteropus afer afer
TCTCCTTGCCTAATCCCTTCAGCTGATTGCTCTTCTGTCCGGGTTCAAGGTTTTATCCCCCTTCTCCTGCTCTTCTGGCCTGCTACTCTGGGTGTCCCTGTGTTGTCTCTCCTCACCTGTAACCCTGGGGCTGACTGCTCTTCTGTAGGAAAGATGTATTCAAGGTCATATATTGGCTCTCATAGACTTGTTTTAAATGTCTTCAACTTCAAGTGGAACTTGCATTTGAGCAGTTTATGGTCTGTTCCACAATTAGCCCCTGGCCTTCTTTTGGCTGAAGAGATTGAGCTTCTCCATTGCCTCTTCCCACAGATCTCATCAATCTGATTCCTCTGTACTCCATCTGGCAAAGTCCACATGTATAGCTACCATTTTTGTTGTTGAATATAAGCATTTGCGATACTTTGTTTTCGTTGTCATTTGTTTCATATATGTTTTTGCAAACTTTGATTTTTAGTTTATTTTTGTCTTTGTGTCTAAAGTATGTCTTTTGTAGACAGCATATTGATGGGTCATATTTTCTTACCCATTCTGCTACTCTCTGTCTCTTGACTTGTATGGTTAATCCACTTAACATTCAATGTAATTATTGATAGACATGAATTTACTACTGCTATTTTGCTGTGTTCTTCTGTGTGGTATTTGATTTCTTTGTTCCATACATCTTTCTGTGACAAGTTCATTTTGTTTATGGATTTTCTTATCTTATCCTTTGTTGGGATTGCTTTAGTGATTTCTGAAACTTTATAATTTTTTTCTGTTTCATTTTGATGTAAAGGTTTATTGATTTTCTTTGAGGTTACACTGTGTTCTGATTACCTAGTGCCACTCTGACAGGAATATATACCACTAATGGGATGGCCTTAACAAACAGGAGTTTATTCTCTTACAGTTCAGGAGGTTAGAAGTTTGAGTTCAAAGTGCCAGGCTCTAGGGGCCGTGTGAAAGTCTCTCAACCTTGGGCTTCAGCTTAGATTCTTGCTCCTGGCCCATTGAAGTAGAGGCATCTCTTCACTCAGGTAGCTACTGGCTGCTGAGGCTAACAAGCCTAACGATGAGAAATAAAATGGCACAGTCCCGGTGTTACCAAACCACATGGCAGGCCATTAATTTAAGTCCATTTTAAGTCCCAAGGTTAGCAGAGCATGGCAGGCTGCTGAACAATGACACAGCTACATGCAGGGTCTAAGTGTGCCATAAACTAGAGACCATTCCCAAAGCTGTTTCTTATATACAGGAAGCAGACCACATGCCCAAAGCAGCTACTCAGCTGCTTGTGGTAGATCCCACCATGGTGCTGATTGCCGTTCTCATCATGGGGAATAACTATCACCAGCTGCTCAGCTACTCAACCAAGCCCAGCCAAGATGACACACAAACATAACTACCACAATTTCACCCCTTGTCAACTTGGCACCTGTACAGATCTTCAATAGGTGACAGATATCTTTCAATGGGTGACTCTAGTCCCCAAGTTCCTGAGTGGCAACCTCACTTCCTTGGCTTGGTGGGCCCCATTCCTCTCCCTCTTGGGTATGGCAGCCCTGCCCCCCTCACTCTTGGGCAACGGCTATGGCCCCATCCCACTGGCTCACATGAATGAGCAGCCCCACACTCCAGAGCCAAGGTGGTGAAGGTCTGGTTCTTTGAAACCTAGGGGCCTGTGGTGATTCCACCCCCAAAGACCATGGTCTTAACTTTTCAGGCTGAGGCAGCTCTGCTTCTCTTTCCTTGGTCTCTCTGCTTCTGCTCATTAGTGCTGAAGGCAACCCACTCCACTGGAAAACTCAGCCCAAAATGCACTTGGCTTTCTCACTCCGTGGGCTGGGCAACCTGCTACTCCTTCTCATACTGGTCACTTTTACCAATTAATGCTTAAAGGCGACCCACTCCACCATGAAGCCACCTACTCAATGGCACCCGGCTTTCTCCTCCATGGGCTGGTAAGCCTGTTGCTGTTTAATGCCAGTCTCTGGGCTGTGCTCCTGCTATCTCTCATGCCAGTCTCTTGGCTCTGTTCCTCCTGTCTCTCATGCCTATGCTGGGGTCTCTCTGTCAGGGTCTCAGGTCAAGGACATTCCTCTCCTGTTTCCACATGTTAGGTATCTGTCAGAGTAGCACCCACTCTCTTGGTACCGTAATCTGTTCTGGACAAAGTGCAGCCAGAATGCTCCTAGGAAGTAAGGATGGCCAGATTCGTCTCACTTACTTTGGTCATAATGTCAGAAGGAACCATTCTCTGGAGAAGAATATCATGTTTGTTAAAGTGGAAGGTCAATGAGGCAGTGCAAGGTCCTCAATGAGATGGCTAGACACAGTGGCTACAATGATGGGCTCAGGTATAGCAAGGATTGTGAAACTGGCACAAGACCGGGCAGTGTTTCATTGTGCTGTGCATAGGGTCACTATGAGTTGGAGATGACTTGATGGTATCTAACAACAACAACATATATTTTGGGGCTCTTTCATTGGGTGTTGTGTTAGACTTGTTTCTCTAGAGAAGCAAAATCAGTAAAGCTTATATATATTTATAAAGAGAGAGAGATAAATTTATCCTAGGGAAATGGCTCACACACATATAGAACCTGGCAAGTCCCCAGTTCTTGGATCAAATGTCAAGATGGAGGCTTTTCCTGGCTCATGCAGCTGCAGGGGCTAATAAGCTCAAGGTTGGCAGGCAGTATACTGGCTGTGGACTCCAACCAATGATGAACCCAAGATCCCCAGGCCAAATGGTGGATTGTTCACTCATGAATGATAGTAGGCAGCACAACAGAATCCTGATCCACAGAAGAGTGTCTCTTTTCCCAGGATGTCCATAAATATACTGAAAGCAGGCCACATCCCTAGGGAAATTCCCTTTCAGTGGATTGGCTGCTCAAAACAAGCACATTTTATCCCATCCTGAGAACCACCCACATTACAATTGCTTAAACCACACAGAATTGTGGTGGTTATGTTTGTGTGTCAACTTGGCTGGACCACAGAATTGTGGCCTGTTGAGAAGTTTCAACAAATGATTCCATGCTGGAGACACTCACTCGGGTGCCAGGGGATTTGGAAGACAGCTAACTGGCCAACCAACTGGAAGAGACCCATATTTGTACTCATTTCAAAGAAAGTTGATCCCACAGAATGTGGAAATTATCAAACAATATCATTGATATCACATCCAAGTAAAATCTTACTAAAGATAATTTAAAAATGGTTGCAGCAATATATTGACACAGAACTTCCAGAAATGCAAGCTGGATTTAGAAGAGAATGTGGAATGAGGGATATCATTGCTGATGTCAGGTGGATCTTAGGTAAAAGTAAAGAATACCAGAAAGATGTTTACTTATTTCTTGTTGACTATTCAAAAGCATTTGATTGTGTGGCTCCTCACAAATTATGGATAACATTGAGAAGAATGGGAATTCCAGAACACTTGATTGTACTCATGAGGAACCTGTACATAGATCAGGAGGGTGTCATTCAAACAGAAGAAGGGGATACTTCATGGCTGAAAATCAAGAAGGGGTTGCATCAAGGTTGTGTTCTTTCACCATACTTGTTCAACTTGCATGCTGAGCAAATAATCTGAGAAGCTGGATTTTATGAAGAAGAACATGGCATCAGGCTTGGAGGACAACTCATTAACAACCTGTGATATGAAGATGACACAACTTTGCTTGCTGAAATTGAGGATGATTTGAATCACTTATTGATGAAGATTAAATACTACAATTGGCAGTATGATTATACTTCAATATGAAGAAAACAAAATTCCTCACAACTGGTCCAATAAACAGCTTCATGATAAATGGAGAAAAGATTGAAGTTGTCAAGGACTTCATATGACTTGGTTCTACAATCAACACCAAATTAAAGCAGCAGTCAAGACATCAAACAACATATTGCATTGGGTAAATCTGCTGCTAAAGATCTCTTTCAAGTGATGAAGAGCAAAAATATCTCCTTGAAGACTAAGGCGTGCCTAACCCAAGCCATGGTATTTTCAATCACCTCTTATGCATGTGAGAGGTGGACAACGAAGAAGTAAGACCAAAGAAGAGTTGATGCTTTTGAATTGTGGTGTTGTAGAAGAATGCTTCGAGTACCATGGTCTGCTGAGCATGGCAGACGGCTGAACAATAATGTGGCTGCATGTAGGGTCTAAGTGTGCCATAAGATAGAGACTATTCCCAAAGCTGCTTCTTATCTAGGGAAGCAGACCACATACCCAAAGCAGCTACTCAGCTGCTTGTGGTAGATCCTACCCTGGAGCTGATTGCCAGTCTCATCATGGGGAATTACTACCACCAGCTGCCAGGCCCAGCCAAGTTGACCCACAAACACAACCACCACACACTGTAATTTATTATTATCTTCTCATGTTTAAAGCAGTCCCTTCTAATGAGACTTCATCTTGATTTCCTCTCCATTTGGAAGTTCTGTACTACATACTTTATTCACTCTTTTTGTTTTTTAGTTATCATAGTTTGCAGATAGATATATCTAGTTCCCTATTTTCTATCTTATAGGTTTATTTTACTTTTTATATGTCTGTTTCTGGGTTGATTTCCAGGTGACATTACATACATCTTAATTTCTGGTTGTTGTCTGTCTGGAGGACTCTCTTTTGCATTGCTTATAAAGCTGGTCTTTTTGTTTTCCTTTTCAAATTATCTTAATTTCTGTTTATCTGAGAATGTCCCAATTTCAATATCATATTTAAAAGATAATTTTGCTGCATATATAATTCTTAATTGGCAAATTTTTTCTTTGAGCATTTTATATATGTCATCCCATTGTCTTCTTTCCTGCTTGATTTCTGCTGATAAATCAGAGCTTCATCTTTTTGATTCTCCTTTGTAGGTGACTTTTTGTTTTTCCTGAGCTGCTTTCAAGATTCTTTGTTTTTGATTATGGAAAGTTGGATTATGATATGTCCTGGTGATTTTCTTTTGGGGTCTATTCTATCTGGCATTTGTTGAGCTTCTTAAAGGCAAGTATTCTCATCTTTCATGATGTTAGGAAAATTTTCTTCCAACAACAAATCTTCAACAATTTCTTCAGTGCTTTTTTTTCTTTTTCTTTTTCACGGTGTCTCAAATGAATCTTATGCTTTTTTCATTTCATTTAATTCTTTTTTGTGATTGTTTCTCCCCTAGATTGGTGTTGAGAGAGATTTGTCTTCAATCTTACTAATTCTGTGTCCCACTGATTCAGTTCTACTCCTTCGGCCTCCCAATGTGTTATCCATTTTTGAATTTTAGTATTAATTTTTTGGATTTTGATTTGCTATTTTAGTATGATTTCTAAATTTCCACTGATTTTGTCAACTTGTTCTTGTATTGTTTTTTTGTTTGTTTTAGCTCTTTTAGGATTTTGTCTGTGTTTTCCTTGATTTTGTCTGTGGTTTCCTTGAGCTTTCTCTTAATCCATTAAATGTAACTAAATATAATTATTTTGAATTTCTTATTAGGTAATTACACTAGCATTTCTTCCTTTGCAGTATTTTCTGGCCCTGTACTTTGCTTCCTTGTTTGAGTGATCATGTCTTATTTTTGTGTGTGTGTGAGTTGAAGTTTTCTGTTGTCTTTGAGACATTGTAATGTTGTTGTATTATTACTAATTATATGCTGGTTTGGTTCACCTTGATATTTTGTTTTCTTCTGTTTTAATATATCCAGGCAACAGTCTGGTCATACTCTAGTCACTAGTTTGGCAGAACTCAGGTACTCATCACCTGTCTCTGGGCAGATTTGGTAGCAGGTGGGAGTGTGGGTGCATGTCTCTGACCGCTGATTGGTCAGAGAAGCTTAAGGCAGAGTGGGCAGGTGTTGGCCACTGTCTGTCTTTAGTCCAGTAGAGCTGAAGCATGCGGTGACAATAGCCCAGTAGGCAGGGCAGCAGGTGTGTTTGGGTATGATTAGATAGGGTCACTGACTCCCAACTCTCTTGTCACCTAATCACTGGGCAAGTGGAACCAATTATCTGGTTCTTATTCTGATCAGAATACTGCTTGCAAAAATTCAGAATAGCTATGTTGTACCAGTTAGTAGTTTACCTCTCCTTGTTTGCTGTTTTTGTTCAGTCTCTTCCTCTCATCAGTATTTCATCTATTTCTTTTTCATTTCCTTTGAAGCTCTGGGATCCAGGATTGTTATCCACAGCTCTTTCCTTAATTTTTTCAAGTCTTTGTTGTACAGAATCTGGGTAGTGTGTCTGCCTAGCCCTCCATCTTGGACCCAGAACCAGGTGTGTCTCTTGTAGATAGCATATTGATGGGTCATATTTTCTTATCCATTCTGAAACTTTGTCTCTTAATTGCTACATTTAACCATTCAGTGTAATAATTATCAATAAGGATGGATTTATTGCTTTTACTTTTTTATGTTTTTTCTTGGTGTTGCTAATTTATTTATTTCATATAATTTTCAGTGCTGAGCTAATTTTGTTCATTAATTTTCTTATAATTTCCTTTGTTGTTAATCTTTTAGTATTTGCTAAGTATTTATGCCTTTGATCTTTTTTTCAATTTGATGAGGTTTATTAAAGTTTATTTAATTTGAATTTACCCTGTGATTTATTATTTTCTTCCCAAGTTTAAAACAGTACATTCTATCTCAATATCATCTTGACTTCCTCTCCATCTAGAAATTCTATAGCTACATCATTGGCTTTGTAGTTGTCCTCATTTATCAATTGATGTCTCTGGTTCCCTGTTTTTAGTCTTGTAAGTTTACTTTATGTTGGATACTTCTATTTCTGGGTTGGTTTTTAGATGTTGGCATGTATGTTAAAACATTGTTGTCTGTTGTTTTTGGTTCTCTGTCCAAAGGGCACACTTTAGCATTTCTTGTAAGGTTGATCTGGTTTGTACATATCCCCTTAATTTCTGTTTATCTAAATATAACATAATTTTGTCATCATATTTGAGGGATAATTTTCTGGGTATGTAATTCTTGATTGACAAATTTTTTTCTTTCAAGGCTTTTATGTATTTCATCCCCTTGCCTTCTCACCTGCATGTTTTCTGTTGAGAAATCAGAATTTAGTCTTATTGGATAATCTTTATAGTTAATTTTTCATTTTTCTTAGTCTGCTTTCAGGATTATTTCTTTGGTTTTGGAAAAAATGGATTTTTCTCTTCAGTTTTGGAAAGTTTGATTGTGATATAGGATGAGAACATCTTATACCTTGAAAAAAGATAGGAAAGATAATAGCTTAAAAAAGGAAATAGAAATATGTATGATCCATGTTAATGAGGATCATTGTTTTGGTTACTCTGTGCTGCTCTAATAGAAAATACCACAAATGGGTGGCTTTCACAAACGGGAGTTGATTCTTACAGTTTAGGACTAGAAGTCCCAGTGCAAAGTCCTAGCTCTACGGTCTGGCTGAAAGCCCCTCAACCTTGGGCTTCAGCTCTGCCTCTTGCTCCTGGCCCTCTGGAGCTGGAGACATCTCTTCACTCTGACATCTGCTGGCTGCTGAGGCTAACAAACCCAAGGCCAGAAAGTAAAATGGCACATTCCCAAGATTACCAAACAACATGGCAGGCCAATAATGAGCTCTGGTAGCATAGTGGCTAAGGCACTTGACTGCTAACCAGAAGTCTGGCGGTTCAAACCAACCAGCCACTCCTCAGAAGGAAGATGGGGCAATCTACTTCCATAGTGATACTGCCTCGGAAACCCAAGGAGGGATCACTATGGGTCGGGTCTGACTCAATGGCACACAACAACAACAACAACATGAATAATCTCAAGATCAGCAGCCAACATGGCAGGACATTGAGGTGAAGATTTGATCAAATATAGGATTCAAACTGAAAAAACAAAACCAAAAAAAAAACCCTCATTGCCATCAAGTCAGTCTCAACTCATAGTGACCCCTCCTTGGCTTTCCAACGTGGTATGGAAGTAGATTGCCCAATCTTCCTTCTGATGAGTGTTTGGTGGTTTTGAACCACCAGCCTTCTGGTCAATGGTCAAATGTCTTAGACACTATGCCACCAGAGCTCCCAATATAGGTTCCAGATTTGCCAAAATTTCACAGACATTTCTTGACACTTCTCCTTATATACTGGAAACAGACCACGTCCCTAATGCATCTACTCAGCTCCTCCAGTAGATTCCACCATGGATTTGATTACCAGTTTCATCACAGGGAATAACTACATCCAGCTGTCCAACCACTCAAAACCAGGCCCAGTCAAACTGACATACAACTTAACTACCACAGTCATTGTAGTAGTTTGGCACTGGAATCCATAATTTTTGAAGAGTATAAAAGTAGAAGTGTCCTCTTTTTTCTAATAATTATAGAAAGAAAATCTGATAATATTAATTCACTTAAGACTTTATCACCTCCTACTTTTGTGGGTCCTGACTTCTTAACAAGAGATATCTTTTAATGGAATGATCACGAACAGTTCCACTTCTTCAAAACAGATACCAATTTTTAATCCTTCAATTATTATATTACAAAAGATTTGGCCTCACAGCTACAGCTCAAGACAAACATCAGTTCTAATAGTCTAAAAGGTTATCTTCCAAAAGCAGCATAACTTTTGAAATCAGTTTTCTGAAAAATTTTGTTGGGCTGCACAGTGAATGAATGGATCTGTGTAGGTTCACTTTAATGGTGGATCTCACTTGGTCATGCAGGCAGATGTGTCGTCTATCAGTTACATATCATCAAAACATCAAATAGCTAGGTTTAGAGAAAATGAAAATTGTCAGCATACATCACACAAAACTTACAGGGCCTTTCCTCCATCATTTTGATGTTTCCAATTCAAACCTCAGCTTTCATTGATTAATCTTCCATTTAGTTACATAATTTGAATAAATAACTTTTTGTTGGTGCTCAAATGAAGTGTTTTTTTTTTTTTTTTAAATTTTATACAACATTTACACTTCAAAAGCCTTTCTCCAAAAAGGAATTTCAATCCATACCATAATGGCTGTATTCTAATGGAAAAAAAAAAAAAAAAATCACAAGGAAACTGCCACCCTTACTATGGAGTGATCAAAGAGTGAAATACACAGGCAACATAATTTTGCTCTTAGAACATGCTTACATATTTATTGAGTTCATACATTATTTATCTCTGGTGATGACTTTAATGAAAAATCTTTTTGAAAAAGGAAATGTAAACTGTGTATGGTATTTTTGTGCTTTTATTGGTTTCCTAATTTTCAGACATGTTAAAAATCATGGATGGAAGATGGTAGAGTTTGTGACCATGTAAATAATTTGTATTTATATTGTAAGTAACATATATAAATATGCATGTTTCTTTTATGTTTATTTTCGTGGAAGGATTCCTGTTGAAACATTTCTGCAAATGCATTAAAAGAACAAAACAATAAAAAACAAATGCAATGATGTTACTTAAACTTTTTATTTTTTTAATTAAGTTACAATTTAAAAATAAGTGATAAATAAACTCATTAAAAACAGCTGCTATGTACCCTTAGATAATTCACTTAACCTCTTTAGTTCTTTTTTGTACATTTAAGATGATTAGAGATCTATTTAGATTATTATTCAGGTGTCTTCCAACTCCATAATTCAATCATGTATGTTAGCTGCAAATTTATTCACAAAGAAAGTTAATTAATATGCTAGGTGAATCATAACGAAGATGTTTAAATAACAGAAAAAACAAAATGTCTATAAAAGTATGATACCATTTAGATTTCTCCCAGACTATAAAGACAATAATTTAGATGAAATCATATATATATATATATCTATATATATATATATATCTGCTACCACAACAGCCATGTGAAGGCTTATCTTTGCGTTCTTTCTTATCTCAGCTGGTTAATTTCTTCATGTGTTGAAAAAAAAAATTATCT
>NW_006921611.1:9368353-9373926 GCF_000298275.1 Orycteropus afer afer
ACTCCTCAGAAGGAAGATGGGGCAATCTACTTCCATAGTGATACTGCCTCAGAAACCCAAGGAAGAGTTGCTATGAATCGGGTCTGACTCGACAGCACATAACAGCAACTATATATGTGTATATTTATGTTTTAAATTTTGCATTCACTGAACTTGATTGTTTCCTAACTACAACTCTGTCAGGAAGCCAGAATAGGAATTGTTTTTCTTATTCTGCAATGATTTTTAAAAATGTTGAAGGCAAAGTGAATGCCACAATAACATGAATGTCTTAATCTATGTATCAGATTTTCTAACCCTCCAAAAATACACTTCTAAGGCCCTGGGAAAACTCCAGTGATCATGATAATACAACCAACTTCCCACGATCAATTCCAATTTGGTAAGAATTATTCTATACCAATACCTACCTTAAATTGAAGGAATACTTTGTAGAGCATTCTCTCTCAAAAAATGTTCCCATAGATTTTTGTACTCCCTTTCAATACATATTGCTTTTGCTTTTATTATTGTTATTTTGGCTCATATGTGTGTGTGTGTGTCTTATCTCACTTGCTAATTTCTCAGTTTCATATTAATAAAGACCATAACTTTTTCATTTTTACATTATCACAGCACTTAGCAATATATTTAAACTATTGGCTGTTAAAAGCAGAATAGATGAATACCATTTTGGCTATTTGAAGAGGATTGCTTCTTGAATGAAATAGTATCAAGATCTCTACTCTAATCTCTCATTTGTTCAATAATGATTTAATAGACAAACAGAGTGTGTCAGTTCTGGAGCTAGATACTAAGGATGGAAAGATTAAAGGCTCCAATTCTACCCTCAAGAAGCTAGTGGTGAAATGACCAAATTATTATTCAAACAAAATGGAATAAGTTTATAAATAGAGTAAATGGAGGCAATAGGGCCCTAGATAGATAGGTGGACATGTAGCTTGGGGCTTCTGGGGCAGCTTTATTTAAGGCCAGGCCCCAGATAGGCAGGTAAGTGAATAGAGCAGTAAGGAACAACTAGGGGTGATCAACTTGTCTGTCAGTTTGATGTCCTGTGGTGGCTTGCATGTTGCTGTAAGGCTGGAAGCTATGCCACTGGTGTTGCAAAATGCCTGTAGGGTTACCCATGGTGGACAGGTTTCAGCAGAAGTTCCAAACTAAGACAGAATCAGAAGAAAGAAGAAGCCATCCACTTCTCAAAGAACTGGCCAGTGAAGACCTTATGAATAGCAGAGAAGCACTGTTTGATATATTACTGGAAAACTTGATGAATAGCCCTGTCTGATATAGTGCTGGAAGATGAGTCTATTGGGTCAGAAGGCACTCAAAATGTGACTGGAGAAGAACTGACTCCTCAGAGTAGAGCCAACCTTAATGATATGGATGGAGTAAAGCTGTCAGGACCTCCATTGGGTGATGTGGCATGAGTCAAAATGAGTAGAAACAGATACAAACATCCATTAATAACTGGAACATGGAATGTCTGAAGTATGACTCTAGGAAAATTGGAAGTTGTCAAAAATTAAAGGGAACACATAAATATCAATATCCTAGGCATTAGTGGGCTGAAATGGACTGGTTTTGGCCATTTTGAATCAGACAACCATATGATCTACTATGCCAAGAATGACAAATTGAAGAGGAATGGTGTAGCATTCATTGCCTCAAAGTATATTTCAAGATCTGTCCTGAAGTACAATGCTGTCAGTGATAGGATACTACCCATACACCTACAAAGAAGACCTGTTAATACTACTATTATTCAAATCTATGCACCAACCACCAAATACACAGATGAGGAAATTGAAGATTTTTACCAACTTCTGCTGTCTGAAATTGACCAAACATGCAATCAAGATGTGTTGATTATCCTGGTGACTGGCATGCAAAAGTTGGAAACGAAGAAGAGTTATTGGTAGTTGGAAAATATGGCCTTGGTGATAGAAATAATATTGGAGATAGCATGATGGAATTTTGCAAGACTAATGACTTATTCATTGAAAATACCTTTTTTCAATAACATAAATGGCAGCTATACACATGGACTTCACCAGATGGAATACACAGGAATCAGATTGACTACATCTGTGGCAAGAGGCGATGGAGAAGTTCATTTTCTTCAGGCAAAACAAGGCCAGGAGCTGATTGTGGAACAGACCATCAACTGCTTATATGCAAGTTCAAGTTGAAGTTGAATACAGTTAAAACAAGTCCATGAGAGCCAAAATATGACCTTGGTTATATCCCTCCTGAACTTAGAAACCATTTAAAGAATAGATTTGATGCATTGAATACCAATGACCAAAAACCAGAGGAATTGTGGGATGACATCAAGAACTTCATCCATGAAGAAAGCAAAAGGTCATCAAAAAGACAAGAAAAGAAATAAAGACCAAAATGGATGTCAGAAGAGACTCTGAAACTTGCCTTTGAGCAGAAAGTAGCTAAAGAAAATGGAAGAAATGACAAGATAAAAGAGCTGAACCGAAGATTTCAAAGAGCAGCTTGAGAAAACAAAGTCAATTATTATAATGAAATGTACAAAGATCTGGAGTTAGAAAAACAAAAGGGAAGAACACACTCAGCATTTCTCAAGCTGAAAGAACTGAAGAAAAAATGTAAGCTTCAAGTTGCAATATTGAAAGATTCTATGGATAAAATACTGAATGATACAGGAAACAACAAAAGAATATGGAAGGAATACACAGTCATTGTACCAAAAATAATTGGTCAATGTTCATTTATTTCAGGAGGTGGCATGTGGTCAAGGATCAATGGTATTGAAAGAAGAAGTCAAAACTGCACTGAATGAATTGGTGAAGAACAAGTCTCCAGGCATTAAAGAATACCCATTGACATGTTTCAATAAATGGATGACCCGCTGGAGGCACTCACTTTGCTATGCCAAGAGATTTGGAAGACAGCTACCTGACCAACTGACTGGAAGAGGTCCACATTTGTACCCATTCCAAAGAAAGGATATCTCACAGAATGTGGAAATTATCAAACAATATCATTAATACTATATGCAAGTAAAATTTTACTGAAGATAATTCAACAATGGTTGTAGCAGTATATTGACAGAGAGCTTCCAGAAATGCAAGCTGGATTCAGAAGAGGATGTGGAGCAAGGGATATCATTGCTGATGTCAGATAGATTTTATCTGAAAGTGAAGAATAGCAGAAAGATGTTTACTTATGTTTTATTGACTATGCAAAAGCATTTGATTGTGTGGATCATAACAAATTATGGATAACACTGAGAAGAATGGTAATTCCAGAACACTTGATTGTACTCATGAGGAACATGTACATAGATCAGGAAACTGTTGTTCAAACAGGACAAGGGCATATTACATGGTTTAAAATCAGGAATGGAGTGCATCAGGGTTTCATCCTTTCACTATACTTATTCAATTTGTATGCTGAGCAAATAATCCAGGAACAGGATTATTTAAAGAACAACATGGCATCAGGAGTGGAGGAAGCCTCATTAACAACCTGTGATACACAGAAGGCACAACTTTGCTTGTTGAAAGTGAGGATGACTTAAGGCACTTAATGAAGAAGATTAAAGACTACAGTCCGCAGTATGGATTAAACCTAAATATAAAGAAAACAAAAATCCTCACAACTAGTGCAATGAACAGCTTCACACTGGATGGAGAAAAGGTTGAAGTTGTCAAGGATTTCATATACTTAGCTCTACAATCAACACCAATGGAAGCAACAGTCAAGACATCAGATGACATATTGCATTGGGCAAATCTGCTGCATAAAACCGTTTTCAATTGCTGAAGAGCAAAGATGTCTCCTTGAAGACTAAGGTGTGCCTAATCCAAGCCATGGTATTTTCAATCACCTCTTATGCATCTGAGAGCTGGATCATAAATAAAGAAGACCAAAGAAGAGTTGATGTTTTTGAGTTGTGGTATTGTAGAAGAATGCTAAGAGTACCATGGTCTGCTGAAAGGACTAACAAATCTTTCCTGGAAGAAGTGCAGCCTGAATGCTCCATGGAAATGAGAATGACCCGACCTTGTCTCACCTACTTTGGTTATGTTTTCAGAAGGAACCATTGCCTGGAGAAGGATATCATGCTTGGTGAAATGGAGGGTCAATGAAGAAGGGGAAGGCCTTAAATTAGATGGATTGACACAGTGGATGCAGTGATGGGTTCAGGTATAGCAAGGATTGTGAGGCTGGCACAAGACTGGGCAGTGTTTCATTGTGCTGTGCATAGGGTAGCTATGAGTAGGAGATGATGACACCTAACAACAACAACAACAACATAGAAGCATATAGCAGTAGCACCTAATGCAGGGAAGGGGGCAGAAGGGAGAGAATGTAGTGCTTCACAGACAAAAATGGGATTGGAGGGGCAGAAGGCTGGAAAGGATGTGTGACAAGAATAATCTTCCTAGAAAAGCTAATACATGAACTGAGCTTTAAAGGATAATTAGTATATATGCAAATAAAAAAGAAAAGCTAGAAAACTCTAGGCATTGATGTATAAGTGTGATCTACTGGAGAAAGTGCACATAGTTCAATGTCTCTGAAACATAAAGGAATAAAAAGTGTGAGAGGAGTAGTTAGAGATAAAGTTGGAGAGGAAGGTAGGATCTAAACTGTGATAAGCTTCAAGGGTTATGTAATGAGGTAGTTTCAATTTATCCTGTAAACAAAGGGAAAGAGTTTAAGCTGAGAAATTACTTTATTATATTTGCATATTTAAATAATCACTCAGTGGGTGAGATAGGTAACATGAGGCGTATTAATAAAGACAAATTGGGTGACTAGGTTGTTGTTGTTATGTGCCGTTGAGTCAGCCCCAACTCATAGCGACCCCTCCTTGGGTTTCCAAGGCAATATCACTATGGAAGTAGATTGCCCAACCTTCCTTCCAAGGAGTGGCTGGCGGGTTTGAACCACCAGCCTTCTGGTTAGCAGTCAAGTGCCTTAGGCACTGTGCTACCAGAGCTCCTCGGGTGACTAAGAAGTAGACTATAAAATTAATCCAGTCTGAAAAGATGGGAAATAATAGTGGGATTAGATTTGAAGCAGAATGACCAGGTAAGAAAAGAGTAAGAGGTAAGAGGCTGTTATGATATAGATATTTCAAAAGTAAATGATAAGCAGCTGAAAGTAGTGGCAGTGGACTTACAGATAAAGTGACACTTAGAAATATTAAGGCAGTAGAATTGGCAAGATTGCTGTTCTGGGTTTGGGGCAAGATGGCGGACTAGCAGAAAGACTGCACAGACCCTCTTCAACAAAGAAAAGGGAAACCAATTAACATAGGCACAGAAGATAATCCTGGACCCTTGAGCCTTGAAGGGAAGGATATAGAAGTGGACTAAACCCCAACTAGCAGAAGAATTTACGTGAAAATACCAAAAAAGGAGACAGACGGAGCTGTGGTCTGGCAGTGATCCTGAGCGATCCTGATGGCACAGACAGCTTGGAGATTCCTGAGTGGTTGTAGGACCTAAGAATTAACCTAAAAATCAGTCCTGCTAGCCACAGACTGCATGGAGGACTGTGCACGGTAGCTGGGGAATAAATGGAGAAGG
>NW_006921611.1:9376081-9376586 GCF_000298275.1 Orycteropus afer afer
AAAAATGATAAACCTTCACATCACAATAAAAAAGAGGACAAGCACAAATACTCAGCATATACTAAAACAACAGCAACAAAGGAAATGGTAACATGGTTCATAAAAAGTCAATCACAAAAGGACAAATATTGAATTAGTCCATTATTGTAAAAGTTAAGGAAAGGTTTATCTATGGAAGGAAATTTTCTTTATTGGTTACCAGGGGTGGTGGGGGGGAACGCTGTTAGATAGATGGAGATAAGTATGGATCTGTGTGGAGAGAAGGGCAATATACCAAATGTGAGTGACCAATATGGCAGCATTGAGGATGAGAAAGACATAGAGTGGTACATGGGAGGTACAGACAACAAATATGAACACTTTTGCACATACAGCACTTCATTGTCAGTGAAGGAAAACATGGACATATTGGTGGATAGATGGGTGGACAGGCTGAACGATTAGGTATGTCTATGAAATGGGGAGGGTATCCAAGAACATATATAGGGTTGGCAGACAATGGTCC
>NW_006921611.1:9377503-9384515 GCF_000298275.1 Orycteropus afer afer
AAAAAAAAAAAAAAAAAAAAGATTGCTGTTCTGTTGCATGTAGAATTGATGGAAAGTGAAAGTGACTTCCAAGTCTTTAATTTAATTAACAGTGAGAATAGAGTTACTAGGACCAGCTTCATAGGCATTCAACCTGGGTGGTTGAACAGGGCCTTACTCTTAGAAAAGCCCTATGCTTGGTTTAGTACTCTGCTGTCAATGTCTTGAAATTCTTAATAAATTCTAATAAGGTCCTCACATTTTCATGTTTCACTATATATCACCAGTCTTGAGACATACTATTCACCAAGATACACCAAGAAGACAGGCTTTGCTCTTCCTGTTGTAAGAGATTAAATGATGCACAAAGTTTGGACCTGTCGGTAGGCAGTAAGCGATCTGCTCAAGACCTTGAACTAGTTACTGGGGATATAAGAATGACAAAGTCTTTGCTTGGCCTCAATGGAAAACTCAGCAAACTCATTGCCTTTGAGTCAATTCTGATTCATGGCAACCTCATATATGTCAGACTACAACTGCGTTTCATAGTTTTCAACAGCTGTAATCTTATGGAAGTAGAATGTCAGGCTTTTTTTCCATAGTGCTGGTGGATGGATTTGAATTGCAAATCATTTGGTTACTTACCTAGCATGAACTATTTGCACCTCTCAGGAACCTACCTTAACTGAAGTCACCTGGTAAATATTTGATGAATTATGATATTTCCTTTGAAGGCTCTGGAGAGCAGTAAAGTGAAGATCTTCTAATAGATGGCAGGATATATGAGTCTAGAAATCAAGAGAGATCCAACTAGAAACAAAATGCTAGAAGCCATCATCTTAGAGAAGGTGAATTAAATCCTTGAATGGATGAAATGACTTAAGGAGAGGGTACCTAGTGAGAACAGAAGAGAGTCAAGGCCTAAACTATGGAGATCACCTACATAAAACTGGGAAAGAGTAACCAAGGAAGGGAGGCCATGTCTTTAATGGTTTGGAGTACTGGCTCTAAATTCAGAGGGTCTGTGCTCTGCTCCTGGCCCTACCACTTACAAAAAGTGTGACATTAAGCTTTCACTTTAATTTCTGAGTTTCATTTTCCTCAGCTGATTTATGAGAAGAACATTAGTACCTAACTCACAGGATTTTTGTGAGGGCTAAATGAAATACTCTCTGGAAGATGCTTATGGAAGGCTTGGCATGGAAAAGAAATCAGTGATGGCTATCAATTATTTTCTGCATTATTTTTAAGTATAGTACAATCAGGAGAAATAGATATCATAGAATAAATATGCCAAGAAGAGAAGAGAGTTAAAAAAAATAATAAAATGAAACAAACAAACAAAAAAAACAGATGTAAGCTAAAATGCTAGATGTCTGAATAATTAATCAAGACAAGGATCAGGAAATCTCCATTGAATTTAGGTGCAAAGAAGTAATTAATGAGCTGGACAAGAACAATCTCAATGCACTAGTATTGTTTGGACTCATTGTTTATGATCATTTAGATTTAAGACTTTAGCAATTTTGAAACTGAAACTAAGTATATCAAGTTCCTACCGGTAAATACTTAAGAAATATAAAAATTTCAATGGTGGAAATTGTTCTTCCTTTTCTGAACATTCCTCGGTCCATGCCGTAAGACCTTAATACCCCAGAAGACCACAACACAATAGACTCAAACATACCCTGAAGACAGTGCAGGACTTGGAGGGCAACATTTAGTTCTATTGTGCGTAAGGTCACCACTAAATTGGAGCCAACTCAGTGGCTAGGATAAACCGAACTCATGTTGTGTCCTGATACTAGCAATGGCATTTGCTAGGAGGGAACAATGCAACACAATGGCAGTGCATTGCGTGTGTTGTTCTCTCCTAGCAAAAAGGAAAGATCTCACACAGTGCCTCATGGAGGATGTGGTCGCTGTGGTCTTGACCACAGAAGTAATTTCTGGGAGCTGCTCCTACGTGTTGCAACTGAGACCAGTAAAGGGCTATCCCTGGCAATATCAAGACCGGGTTCTAAAAACATGGTCCACAAGGAAACTCTATGATCCGTTTAACAAAGATTTACTGAAAACTAGGATCTAGAAAGGATTCCTGGTGGTGTAGTGGTTAAAGTGCTTGGCTGTTAACCCAAAGGTTAGCAGTTCAGACCTACCAGTCACTCCATGGGATAAAATTGTGGCAGTTTGCTTCCATAAAGATGTACAGCCTTGGAAACACCATGGGACAACTTTATTCTGTCCTATGAGTTGGAATTGACTGCATGGCAGTGGGTTTTTTGTTTTGTTTAGGGAGCACCAGTCACAGGACTAGCTGCTAAAGAAAATACAAAGTTGCGTTAATATGAATTCTGTTCTCAGAGAGCTTACAATTCTAACCAGAGCGATGAGGTAAATACATTAGTGACAATCAAACAACTTAGAACTTGAAATGTGATGTGAAAGAGGAACAAGGTGACTATAGAATTTTGCAGCAAGAGAGAGATCATTTTTAGGGCAATTCTAAAAAAGGGTTCATGGAAGTATCAGCATTTGAGATGTGTATTCAAAATCAAGTGGAGTTTAGACATGTGGAGATAGTCAAGAAAAAAATATAGAAAGAGGAAATATTGTGAGTATAAAGAAACACAGGTAGCAAAGTGCTACTCATTTCAGGGGCACCATATTATTTTGGAGGGCTTGAGAAGAGGTCTTGTGTACCTTTAAAAAGGTGCTGAGATGGTGAGCATCCTTGAAAGTCAGGTGAAAGAATTTGAACTTTATATTATTTATACTGAGGTATTCTTCAAAGTTTTTGTGGCAGGGCCTGAGATGCTCATTGATCTGATCCATGGGTAATATGACTGAATCTTGAGATCAAGAAAGATCTAGACTGACTGTTCAGTCTTGGAATCCTGGGAATAGATTGGATATTTAAGATTATACAGAAATAAATGAGAACACTGAAGGAGAAAGTATAGATAAAAAAATGGTCCCAATAACTCTGCAAATATTTATATGTGCAGGTCTGAAATAGAACCAGGAGTCAGTGAGTAAACCATAAAAGATATAATCAGAATGATAGGAAAGAAAACCAGAAATATATGCTATTAAGAACAACACTCTAGAAGGAGGAAAGAGGAATATGAGGAAAATAACATTTACTGTTATGTTCTAGGAGCTTCACTTGTGGTTTCTTGTTTATTCATCATGACATTTCTCTGGAATAAATAATTATATTTCCTACAGATGTAGAAAATTAGATTCAGAATCTAAGCTGCTTATCAAAGATCATATAGCTAATAGATGATTGAGCTGAAATTCTCACCCAGGTAGAACTAGCTCAAGTTGACAATGGGAAAGCCCTGAACTGAGAGATAGCAGGTCAGGATTCTAGTCCAATTCTGAAGCCAACTCCCAGGATGACATTTGGTATATCATTTCACTCCCATAAATCTCAGATTTCTCATATATCTAATCAGACTATTGAATTAGATTACCTATTGTATGTAACTTAATGTTATATTAAAACAGTATTTCCTGACTTTATGGTTTGCATATTTATGTTACAGTAAATTCTTTAAAAGTTCCAGAGGGAATGGATAAAAAATTAACATGCTATATAGACACCGGGAGCTCTGGTAGCATAGTGGCTAAGACACTTGCCTGCTAACCAGACCGCTGCCGGTTCAAACCCACCAGCCACTCCTTGGAAGGAAGGTTGGGCAATCCTACTTCCGTAGTGATACTGCCTCGGAAACCCAAGGAGGGGTCGCTATGAGTCGGGTTTGACTCGACGGCACATAACAACAACAACATATAGACACCTTGGAGAGAACAATCATGGGAGAACAGAAGGGCTGTATATGCACAGGGAGAGAGCTCAGGGGGCAGGAATACATGGAGGGAAGGACACAGAGAAGAGGTAACTATGGGATGGAAGTGGCGGGGGAGCTATTGCATTGTAAATTGTAGCCAATGTCATGAGACAAAGTGTATGTGAGCTGCTATATGGAAAGTGAATTTGCTTTGCAAACTTTCACCCAAATCACAATTTAATAAAAAAAAAAAAAAAAAAAAAAAAAAAAAAAAAAAAAAGGAAGGCATCTCTGGCCTGGGGTAAAGGTCAGAAGGCAAGAAGGGGTAGGAAAAAAAGATAAATGGAAACAAGAAACAGAGGAAGGAAGTGAGAAGAATTGTGGATGTTACATTGTGGATATTGTAAGCAATATCACAAAACAGAGTGTTTTAGGATTTGTTGAATGGAAAACGAATGAACTCTGTAAACTTTCACCCAAATCACAATAAAAAGTAAAAAAAAAAAAATTAATATGCTTCGCACAAAAATAAAATCCAACACAACAAGAAATCATCTTTCAATCTGAGATGGCAGTAAGGAAAGAACAAGAGGAGGATTGAACATACTGAGTTTGAAATACTGCATTTAGGAGGCATAAGAAACTCACCTTTGAGACTGGTTGGTTATTGGACTGAAGGGACATGAATAACTGAGGATAGCTTTTACGTGTCTCGTGATAAGCCATGAATCAATTTGCTGCTTTTGGCATACAGCCTTCAAAGCTGAAACCTCATTGGGAAATGTTAAATGAAGTACACAACTTTTCTTCCTGTTTTTATATCTATTTTTGTATAATATAGGAAAGGAAAAGTTGTATATTGGTTAAATTAGCTTTAAAATGGGAAGAATTGCAGTCAATGTCATGAAAACAATGTGTATGCACTGCTGTATGGAAAATAAATTTGCTCTGTAAACTTTCACTGAAATCATAATAAAAATTAAAATAAAAAAAAGATTTATTTACAATCTTATGACCTAAATTCAAGCTCCACTAGGCAAAAAGCCAGGGCCTTCAAAATTTCCGCAGTATGATCTATCGCCTGGCATTAGTTAGGCTGGACTGCACATTAAGTTGAATTCAAATCCTGGTGGCACATTGAACAGGCAGCCTGGCCACCTAATGAAGAGAGCAACAGCTTAGAATTCAAGATACCTTAGTTCCAGTCCTGCTTTTGCTCATAATTATAGGAGTGACTCTGGACAAATTTATTCACATGTATATGCCTCAGTGTGGGAGCTCTGGTGGCATAGTGCCTAAGACATTTGACTGCTAATCAGAAGGCTGGTCGTTCAAAGCCACCTGCCACTCCTCAGAAGGAAGATTGGGCAATCTGCTTCCATAGAGATAACTGCCTCGGAAACCCAAGGAGGGGTTGCTATAAGTCAGAATCGGCTCAACAGCAGTGAGTTTGTTTTTTTGGTTATGTCTCAGTTTACTAATTTGTAAAACAGAGTTGGTGATATCTGTTTCATGGGATGGGAAAATCACTCCTAAAAAGTCACTTGATAAGAGTGTTGAATCAAATTTGTTATTCAGGCTGTTCTCAAGTTTGTTAGTATCATATTGTTTCATTTGTTAAAATTTAAAAAATACTGTATCTTCCCTTGGTTGGGCGTCTATTTCCGTAGTGATACTGCCTCGGAAACCCAAGGAGGTGTCACTATGAGTCGTGGTCGACTCGACGGCAAATAACAACAGCAACATATCTTCCCTTATGTGTGTGTGTGTGTGTGTGTGTGTATACACATATATATGTATTATGTGTGTGTGTGTATATATATATATATGTATAATTATCAAAGCATTCGTAATTTTATATTTTTTTCAAGCTACATACAGAATCCGTCTGGAATTCCAACGTGTGTTTAGAGTATCCTCCCCACCTTACTCACCATTAGTCACTGAAATAACTGTCTGACAGTAACTTCTGGCTTCCATAGACTTCTTTGGAATAAAGACCCACTTGTCAAACTTCAGGATGGACCGTTGTTCTAAGGGTGTCTGGTACCAGTCATGATGAAAGGTCGGACCCATTTTCCCTTTCCTGAAGTGGAACAACTTTGCCTCTGGCTTTAAAACCAATCATGTCTTATGACACATTTCTGAGGGGAAAGGAGGGATTTTCTTTCAAGTGGCGGTGTTTGCCTGTTTGTTTTCATTAATCTTTAATTGTTTACCCAGCCTCGTGCCATGGAAAGTCCGGGAAGGTCTGGAATTCCACCTTAGGGCGAAGTTCTGCCCCATTATGAGACACTGAACAACTACCTGCACAACCAATGAAAACTGTGTCCTTAGCCTGGGCATTTGATATATTTAGAGCAGCAGCCTCTTTAGTGCAGTTGCATCGGAAATCCTTCAAACAAAATAATGGAGGCTCAAAATCAGAATTTGAAGACAACACTGCCATTATCTTTAGGAAGATTTCACATTTCTGAAGATTATGGTTTTCTTCTCCCAAATCCTCTGGTAAGGACAAAGCTTTGGACCAGGTCTGAATAGTTTTCTTCCTTTTTAAAAAAATTGATATGGTTGTAAAGAGAGATCCAATAAAAGTATCAAGTCATTGACCTGAGAAAGTTGCTACAAATAAAGCATAGTGACAGCTACAGCAGAGGATGGAATGTTTTAATGCTAATTTCTTTGAATGGATTTCAGTACAGCCAACCTAAAATCAAATTTATGTTTATCAAGAAAAAAAACAGAGCTTAGATACAAATTACTGATGTGGGCAAATATAGAGCCATAACTATAGTAACAAGGTGTTTCTGAGATATTACTTTTACCACTTGATGTGAGGTAGCAGCAAGGTCCTCTAATATTGAATAAACTTAATTCCTTTATTACGTATTCAACATTTTGCACTGGTAAAATGTTTGTAATGGAAATACCTGTAGGAGAGTTTACTCATAAACTCTTCTGGATTACTATCACTGATAATCTTGGTGTGGATTAGTTTATTTTAACTAGCTAATTAATTGGAAAGAAAGGAGAACATGAGGTATCTGAGATGTCTTGGAGGCTGATAAAGGGGAAATTGCTGATAAGAGGAACAAACCCTTGAGAACAAACAGTACTTTTTCTTAATTTTCCTTAGTTCTCAACCTGTGGTATAATTCTGTTTTATCAGTTAATGCTTGACAATGCCATTTTTTTTTTTTTTTATTTGGTTGGTGTTGTTTTGCTTTCTTTGA
>NW_006921611.1:9385210-9385781 GCF_000298275.1 Orycteropus afer afer
TTGAACTGCCAACCTTTTGTTTAGCAGTCAAATGCCTTAGGCACTACACCACCAGAGCTCCTATGAATATCATTGGGATCATACAAATTAAAGATAAGATGTATTCCTTGCTCTCAGAAGTTCTCTGTAAACTGCTCTTACTTGTAAGACCTAATAACTTGGGCATTAAAAATCATGACACACACACACATAAACACATATATCCATTGCAGTCAAATCTACTCTGACTTATGGTAATCCTATTTGAAAAGAGAACTGTGCTCCATAGGATTTTCAATATTATTTTTCAGAAGTAGATTCAGAAAGTAGATCCTTTCTTCTGATGCACCTCTGGGGGGAATTGATCCTCCACCCTTCCATTCAGCAGCTGAGCATGTGAATGTTTTGCAGTACCCTAGGACCAAGTAATGACTGTTGTTGTTATGTGCTGTTGAGTCAAGCTCGACTCATAGCAACCCCTCCTTGGGCTTCCGAGGTGGTATCACTACGGAAGTAGATTGCCCCATCTTCCTTCTGAGGAGTGGCTGATGGGTTTGAACCTACAGTCTTCTGGTTAGCAGTCAAGTGCCTT
>NW_006921611.1:9385881-9389701 GCF_000298275.1 Orycteropus afer afer
ACTGGACTATGTGCACTTTGATACGGAAAGTACCATGTAAAGATTGGAAGCCAGTTCTCCTCACCCTCAGTCCAGTATTCTATGAAAACACTATTCTATGTGCATAATTTAATTCAGGAATATTTCCATCCTCTGTAGATCACAAGGAAAAAAACGTTAATAGAGAAATATGGTTTTATTGGGATTAAATATGTACACTGAGCTGAGGAAAACCAATATTTAAAAAGTTAGTAGTGGTGCAATTGCAGAGTTCCTCTTTGTTGTTTCCTTTTTTAAAAAATAAGGGAACCAAATAAGAAACAATAACATCAAGTACTTTTGATATCCAGAAGCAATTTACATGTGTCTTGTGGTTTCCTTAATGAATGTGTCTTACAAGAAATATCAAATATCTGCTGCTAGGTTATAATAAGGAGCTCTGGTAGCATAGTGCCTAAGGCACTTGACTGCTAACCAGAAGGCTGGCGGTTCAAACCCACCAACCACTCCTCGGAAGGAAGGTTGGGCAATCCTACTTCCGTAGTGATACTGCCTCGAAAACCCAAGGAGGGGTCGCTATGAGTCGGGGCCGACTTAACGGCAAACAACAGCAACAACAACAGGTTATAATAAACAATTCCCTGGCAAGCTGGTTATGCTTTGCCACAGTCATATTTTCCAGACCTTTCAAATTAGAATGCCTTGTTTCAGTTTTCATTTTCTTTCATTGGTATAATAACTGTAAATGTCTCCCTTTATGGGAAGACATTAGGGAAAAGGTTTTCCTGTGTCTGTCATAGGTTGCGCCATAGATTAGTCACAGTCACAAACATCAGCCAACAGTTTGGCAATTGATCATGGGTGTCTGAGCTATCGAGTGCTCAGAAATAAAAAGAAATAGTACATTTGGGTGGCTTTAACAAACAGAAATTTATTTTCTCACAGGTTAGGAGACTAGAGGTCTGAATTCAGGGTGCTGGCTCTAGGGGAAATCTTTCTTCTTTGTTGGCTCTGGAAGAAGGGCCTTGCTTCATTTGAGCTTCTGCTCCTTGGTAATCTTCTTGTGACTTGCCATCTCTCTTCCCCCATCTCTCTCTCTCTTGCTTGCTTGTTTAATCTCCTTTGTATCTCAAAAGAGATTAACTCAAAATACACCCTACACTAATCTTGTCTCATTAACATAACAAAGGCAACCCACTCCCAAATGGATTTTTAACAATAAACATATAGGTTAGGAGTTACAATACATACATATTTCTGGGTGACACAATTCAATCCATAGCAATAGGTTAGGAAATAAAAGTCACTTGACTTTCTGGCACACAACATCATCAACAACAATTCTACTTAAGGACCCCACATGCTTTGCATTCCTTTAGTCTAAATTCCAGAGTGGTGGGAAGAGTGTTCTTTCCTGACAATTGGCCCCAAAGATGTTCTTTCAGCAAGCTAGCTTGCTTCCTATAATTATTTACTTACTGGAATGTATCTCTGAAGAGAACACAGTCACGCAATGAATAAGCAAGCAATCTACTTTTTGAATGGGTGCTAAAGTGGTTTCAAAATTCTGCCCTACAATTTCTATAAACTCTCATTCTCAAGTTCCAAAATTTCAGTGTGGAAACCATGTATATACTACCTCTCAGATTGACATCCAGAAATGCGCCACAAAATAATTCTTTGTAATATCATGAGTGCGTGTGTGTGTTTCAAGGGGGGAGCAATTTCTCTTTATATGTAAAGAACACAAGGAAATGAGTTTAAGAGGCAAGGAGGGGTCAAGGTAGTTTATATTTGGTAACCAGATATAAGTAGAACAGAGAAACATAGAAATTTAGGCTCAGAAATTTGAATTTAACTTGTCTGGGAAATGACATGATACTGAGAAGGGCTGGTAGTAGCTTAAAAAGAGTAACAAAGGAAGGGAAATTTAAAATGTGTCATTGGAACACAAGAAAAGGACTGTTTCAAATGGTCATGAGGCTTTGGGGACCTTATTCTTTATAATGATCAAACAACTATTAAGGAAAAAATAAATACATATGCACTGTCCTGTAGAAATAGAAATTAAAAGCATTTGGTGGAAATAGGTACGCTTCAAGTAAGATGGAGGAATAGGCAGACAAGCGACACAGGCCCTCTTCAACAAAGAAAAGAAAAACCAATTGACAGAGATATAGAAGATAATCCTGGAGGCCTGAGTTTGAAAGGAACTATGCAGAAGTGAATTAGGCACCAACGAGTGGAAAAACCTGAATGAAATCAGTGAATACCGAGACAGCCAGAGCTGTGGACTGTCAGCTACTCTGACGTGACCAACAACCTGAATATTTCCAAGTTATTTTGGGACCTGAGAATTGACCTAAAGATCAGCCCTGGTCACCAAGGGCTGCAGGGACAACTGCACTGGTGGCCTATTACTAGGAAAGGAAACAGCAAGTTGGGAGACAACCTGAGCTATTGACTTTCTGCTGTCTGGAGAGCACAGCCATTTTGATTGTTTACATGAGGCAGCCATTTTAGATTTTAAAGTGATGGCATTCTCATTCGGATTCCACGGATCTAAGAAGAGGATCTGTTTGCCAAGTTTGGCAGGGACATACGAGAGGCTGACATCAGGAAAGGAGACATTTGGTGAATATATAAAAGCTGTCAACTAGTAAATAGAGGAGCACTGTACCCTGCTTGCACAAACAACATACAAACAAAACAAAGAAAATGAAAGTCATGGGCAAATCACTCCAACAAACAATGACCAATTAAGTATAAACAAAAACGTTACAATGCCTCCGAGACAACAGAGCATCACAGTCCACACAAAGAAGCAAGATAAAGCAGGAAAAACAAGGGACCAGGATACAGACCCAAAACATCCCTGAGGAAGATGCAGCATTGGACCTGCCTGACAAGGAATTCAAAAGAATAATATTTAGGTATCTTCAATGAATTGAGAGACAGATCAGAGAAAACCCTAGAACAATTTCAAAAGAAAATACAAAAACAAAATGACAAAATAAAGGAAAAATTAGAAATGATACAAAAATCTATGCATACAAATCCATAAGATTAATACTAAATTTTCAGAAATAGATAAGACATTGAATGGGCAAAGGAGCAGATTTGAATCAATGGAATACAGAATTAGGGAGATTGAAGGCAAATACCTGAACACTTCTTTGGAAAGGGATAAATCAGAAAAAAAGAGCAAAGCAAAATGAAGAAAGCCTAAGGTTCATGTGGGATACCATCAAAAGGAATAACCTCTGTGTCACTGGAATTCCAGAACAGGAAGAGACAAATAAAACCACAGAGAAAATTGTCAGAGATTTGTTGGAAGAGAAATTTCCTGGTACAATGAAAGATGAGAATATATCCATTCAGGAAGTCCAAAGAATCCCAAACAGGATAGACCCCAAAAGAAAATCTCCAAGACATATCATCATCAAACTCACCAAAACCAAAGACAAAGAATCATGAGAGCAGCATGGGGAAAAATGAAAAGTTACCTACCAGGGGCAACCAATAAGACTTAGCTCAGATTTCTCAGCAGAAACCACACAGGTGAGAAGACAATGGGATGGTATATATAAAACCCTGAAAGAGAAAGTTTCCAACCAAGCATTATGTACCAGCAAAATTGTCCCTCAAATATGATGGTGAAATAAGACATTTCCAGATAAGCAGAAATTAAGGGAATTTGTTAAAACCAGACCAGCCTTACAGGAGATGCTAAAGGGGGTCCTTTGGACAGAGAACCAACAACAGCCAACAACAACTGACCATTAACACACATGATGATATAACCCAGAAACCAACCCAGATATGGAAGTATCCAAAGTAA
>NW_006921611.1:9392971-9394811 GCF_000298275.1 Orycteropus afer afer
CTTTTGTCTTCATCTTCCCAAGGCTTCCCCATTCTCTATTCCTTCTCTCCTACTGTCTGTGTCTTCTCCTCTGTTATAAGAATGCTTGCCATTGATATGGGACATTTCCTAATCCACGATGATCTCATTTTACAATCCTTTACTTAATGATGTCTGCAGAGATCCTTTTGCCAAATAAGATCATATCCACAGGTTTCAAATGAACATAACTTTTGGGGAGATTACCATTCAACCCACTATAGGGAGTGAGGAGAAAAGATAGAGGTCTAGGGGAAGGAAGAAACTTGGCATTAGAATTAAGAGGATTATTTTATCCTGACATTTCCAAGCCTGACTGTATAGGAATGGGGGGCTGGGGAGCAAAAAACAATGAGAGTGAGAATGGAAAATACTAAATGATCAAGGAGACAGGAAGACACAGTTAAATGTCATTCATATACTTCATCAGCATAATGTGAACTCATGTTCACTAGTATTGCCTAGATGTCCCAAAGGAAAAAAGAATTACACCATATTCTGTAAAATCAGAGTTTTGAGTTCAGAGCAAAGACAAACATGAGAAAACACAATATGGGCAAAGGGCAGGCAACAAGTTAGTCAACCTGAATTCAAGCTTCAGTTTTGCTATTAAGAAATTATGTGTCCTTGGAAAGTAGTTTCATCTCTAGAATAAGTTTAAAGGTATAAACTAGAATTATGGTTTTGAAACTGAAGCCTGTGGAGTGAAAAGGGAAAAGAAGAAACACATATTATTATTTTTCTTTTTATCTGAATTGGTTCTAGGTTTCTAGAATAATTTTTTTTAATTGTTATTGTAATTTTGGGGAAAGTTAAGAGAGCAAATTCTTTTTCCATACAGCTGTTCATACACATTTGGTTTCATGACTTTGACTGCAATCCCCAAAATGTAACAGTTCTCTTCCCACTTCCTCCCTGTTACCTCTTCCCTGTGCCCTTTCCTATGCATTCCTAACCCTGGAGCTCTCTCCCTGTGCAAATACTGCCTTTCTGTTCTCCCAAGATTGATCATTCTGAGGAGTGTATCTGACTGATGTAAATATTCACCCTATATACCTGTCTATTTTTTGGCTGGAAGCCAAGGAAGTGAGTTCAATTCCAGGACTAAAGGGCAACTAGGGGCCATAGTTTCAAAAAACACATATTCTTGAGCCTACATAAATACTAAGAAATTTAATTTTTTTATCCTTTGGTCAGTGATAAAATCAAAACTTTATGTGGCAATGATAACTTGTAATTGGAATACATTCTCATAAATAAGACTTTTTCCTTCGTTTTTTCAAACATTTCTAGATCTTTTGGCAATAATTTTGCAGAATTCATGAGACATTTTCCTTCAAGAAGATTCTATACATTACTCTTATTGAGAAATATTGTATAATAAATATGACAAATTCCGATTAAAACGGTTGTCATACTGATTTGAGTTTGAATTCCAGCTAAGTCTATTACCAGCTTTAAAGCTAACAAATCATATTTAATCTCTTTGAGCATTATTTTCCCTGTGTGATGGTAATATTTTATACCCATGCTGTGAGGATTGAATGAGACTATCAAAGAAAGATCTTCATAAAATTAAAAACTCATGGCAACTGTGTCAATTCTGTCTGACTCATAGTGACCCTAGACGACAGAATAGAATTGCCCCCATAGAGTTTCTTAGACAGTAATCTTTATGGGAGCAGATCTCCAGGTCTTTTTTCTCAGGAAGCTGCTAAGTGGGTTTGAACTGCCGAGCTTTCAGTTAGCAACCTGGTGCTTAACCATTGTACCACAAAGATTCCTTTCTCTATCCATAACACTATCAATACAATCTCTATCC
>NW_006921611.1:9395406-9398428 GCF_000298275.1 Orycteropus afer afer
AAGGATTATTTCTGAGGTTATATTACCTACATGACATGAAATAGAAACTGTCTCATCTTTTCTATTCTTTGGAATGTTTAATCAATAATATAATATAGTTTCTGAGACTAAAAACAGTTTAAGTGATACATTCTTAATTTAATTGCATATTTCATCCATGCCTATTAGTCTATTAGTTTTGACCTTTTATAATTTTACAAATGGGAATTTAAGTTAGATTTTCAAATCCTTTCGCACAATGTATTCATAACATTTATTTATATTTCATTAAGAATTGAGTTTTTTAAACTTTCATCAAAAACATAATAAAATATTATTAAAGAAGACAGAATTGAGTTCTTATTTCCTATTACAGTTTCTTTACAATGTAATAATAATAATCATTATTATTTAGTAAGTTCCATCTTGTGCCAGGCCTTGCATTAAAGTTGAGTACATTTTTTAATTTAATCCTCATAATAATATTCACCTTTCACAACCGAACAAATCCATCCAGCCCTACTTTTGAAATTAATCTCCTATCTGCCTGTGTTTCTCCATTCCCACCTTGTTCAATCTACCATCATTTATCTTGTGAACTCTCCTACCTTGTCTCCTATTCTTGCCTAGCCATGAGGCATTCTCTGCAGAGCAGAGTGATTCTTTAAAATGAAAATCAAACTATGTCACTTTGCTCTTTAAAATTTTCTTTAGAACAAAGTCAAAATATCTCATGATCTCATTGATGCACATCTATCTCTTTAATATCACCTATTATCTTTTTACCTCGTTTTGCTGCTTACCTGTCTCTTTCTATTCATTGAAATGTGAGCATTTTATTTTATATAAAACCATCTGTTTCAAATTCTAATCTGTCTGATAGTTTAAATTCTAATTTGTGTAATATTGCTAATGTCAGCCCACTTTTCTTTGCTGATGATTTATCTGGTTTAACTTATTTTCCTAGTTGAAAAACCAAACTCACTGCCTTCAAGTAGATTAGAGTGATAGTGGCCTCTCCTTGGGTTTTCAAGGCAGTATTTCTACAGGTATAGATTGCCCAATCTTCCTTCCAAGAAGTAGCTGGTGGGTTTGAACTGCCAGCCTTCTGGTTAATAGTCAAATGCCTTAGGCACTATGCCGCCAGACCTTTCTAGTTACATACCTTTAATACCATTGAATCTGCCAGTGGTGGTTATGTTTGTGTGTCAACTTGCCTGGGCCTGGTTGAGTGGCTGGGCAGCTGGTTGTAGTTATTCCCCATGATGAGACTGGCAATCAACTCCAACAGCTTTGTAACTATTTTCAGTATGTGGTCTGCTTCCCGTATGTAAGAAGCAGCTTTGGAAATGATCTGTAGTTTATGGCACGCTTGGACCCTGCATGTAGCCATGTCGTTGTTCAGCAGCCTGCCATGCTCTGCCAACCTCGGGACTTACAATGGACTTAAATTAATGGCCTGCCTTGTGGTTTGGTAACATCGGGACTGTGCCTTTTTACTTGTCAACCTTGGGCTTGGCAGTCTCAGCAGCCAGCAACTGCAGCAGCTGCCTGAGTGAAGAATAGCCTTTAGCTTCAGTGGGCTGGGAGCTGGAGGCAGAGCTGAAGCCCAAGGCTGAGGGGGTTTTACCCAGCCCCTATTGCTTGGCCCTTTGAACTTAGACTTAAAGCCTCCATATTGTAAGAATAAACTCTTGTTTGTTAAGGCCATCCCATTTGTGGTATATTCCTGTCAGAGTGGCACTAGGTAACCAGAACACTGCCATGTCATATGGCCCAAGCAGCAGGACTCCTTTGACCTTTTCTGTTCCGGACCCACCCAAAGCTGGCAGGCTTTATGTCTCCCAAACATGGAATATGCTGCTTGTAGAACACAAAGATGTCATCCAAGTGATTTGTTTCCTATTTCCTGGTGTAATAATTTGTCTTTTGTCTTGTGAAGAAAGTTCCAGCATGTAAAAGACCACTGGGCCTTTAAAAAATTTACCTATCTTATGGGTCCTTGAATTTTTGCATGCTTTGTCTGGTTTATTTTATTTATTTATTTAAAATTTTTTATTGTGATTTAGGTGAAAGTTTACAGAGCAAATATCCTTTCCATATAGCAGTTCACAAACGTTATCTCATGACATTGACTACAATTTACCACAATGCAACAGCTCCCCTCCCTCTTCCTCCCCATAGTTACCTCTTCCCTGTATGCTTCCCTCCCATGCACTCCTGCTGCCCAAGCTGTCTTCTATTCTTCCATGATTGATCTCCCCAAGGAGTATATCTATCTAATGCAAGTGTTCAGCTCATATGTCTATGTTTTGCTTGATCGGAACCCACAGGAGTGGGTTCAATTTCAGACGTGAAGAGCAACTAGGGGCCATAGTCTCAATGGTTCCATCAGTCTCAGACCAGAAAACCAGGTCCTTTTTCTTTTTAATGATTTTGTGTTTTGTTCCACATTGTTCTACCAGCATCTCCTACAGAGATCCACCTCCAACAGTTTGACAGTGGTAGCCATGTACCGTCTAGTTTTTCTGGTCTCATAGTTGTGTAGGCTGAGGATCACACAGTGTACCAATTGCTTGGAATAATTGTTTCATGTGTCTTTAGTATTCTTCACTCTTCTTTGCTCTGGTTGAGGAGAGACCCATCATTGCATCTAGATGGCCGCTTGCAAGCATTCAAGATCCCAGTCGCTACTCGCCAAAGTAGGATATTGAAAAATTATTTTGTGTAGTATTTTATGCCAATTGAGATTGATATCCACTGCAACTATGATCCCGATCTCACAGGTCCATCTACTCGCTACATCTGAGTAACTGACTGTTGCCAAGAAGTAACTACAGTCTTGTCCCTTGTCAGGTCTACTATATACCTGGAAATTCTTACAGAACATATGAATACTCTTGTAGAAATATTGTCTGCCAACCCTATACATGGTCTTGGGCACACTCCCCCTCCATAAACCAAAAAAACAAACTACTACCATTCAGTCAATTTTGACTCATAGCAACCCCTCCTTGAGTTTCCAAGGCGGTATCACTACAGA
>NW_006921611.1:9398783-9402098 GCF_000298275.1 Orycteropus afer afer
ACCTCACTATGTCTTCCTCTTCCTCAGTGTCACCATGTTGATCATTCACATTTGGTACATTGCCCTTCTCTTCACCCAAATCAATACTTATCTCTACATATCTAACAGAGTTCCTGTCCCTCTCTTGCCACCCCTGGTAACCAACAAAGAAAATTTCCTTCCACATAGAAACCTTTCCTTGACTTTTTACAATAATGGACTAATACAATATTTGTCCTTTTGTAACTGACTTATTTCACTCAGCATAATGTCCCCCATGTTCATCCACATCATGCAGTGTTTTGCTGATTCTACATTATTCTTTAGGGTTTCATAGTATTCCTTTGTGTGTATGCAACATAGTTTGGTTATCCATTCTTCTGTTGATGGGCACCTGGGTTGTTGCCATCTTTTTGCTATTGTAAATAGTGCTGTGATGAACATGGATGTGCATATATCTATTCTTGTCCTGGCTCACACTTCTTTGGGATATATACCTCGTAATGGAATGGCTGGGTCAAATGATATTTCTAATTCCAACTTTTTAAGGAATTGCCATACTGCTTTCCACAGTGGTTGTATCATTTGACAGTCCCACCAGCAGTATATGAGAGTCCCAATCTCTCAACATTTGTTATTTTCTGTCTTGTTGAATGTTGCTACTAGTCCTGGGGCAAGATAGTATCTCGCTGTTTTGATTTGCAGGAGCTCTGGTGCAGTAGTGCTTAAGGCATTTGACTGCTAACCAGAAGGCTAGAGGTTCAAACCCACCAGCCACTCCTCGGAAGGAAGGTTGGGCAATCTACTTCCATAGTGATATCGCCTCGGAAACCCAAGGAGGGGTCATTATGAGTAGCATTGACTCAATGACAGTGCATAATGGCTATGATCATGAGCATTTTTTCATGTTTATTGGCTACCTGAATATCCTCTTTGGTGAAGTGTCTATTCATGTCTTCTGTCCATTTTTTTTATTGGATTATTTGTTTTTTTGCTGTTGAGGTTTTGCAGTTTTCTATAAATTCTAGAAATAAGTCCCTTGTCAGATATGTCATTGCTAAATATTTTTTTCCCAATCTGTAGGTTCCCTTTTAACTCTTTTGGAGAAGTCTTTAGAAGCACATAAATACTTAATTTTGAGAAGGTCACATTCATCTAGTTTTCTTCTGTTGTTTTTACATTTTTGGTTATGCTTGATCATCTATTTATGCTGTATATTAGGGCCCCTAAATGTGCCTCTAATTTTCCCTTGAGGAACTTTATAGTTTTAGATTTCACATTTAGGTCTTTGATCCATCTGGAGTTCGTTTTTGTGTATGGTGTGAGGTTCAGACCTTGTTTCATTTTTCTGCAAATGGATATCCAGTTTTGCCAGCACCATTTGTTAAACAATCTCTTCCCCATTTAATGGATTTCAGCCCTTTGTCAAAGATCAGCTGACCATAGGTTGATGGATATATTTCTGGGTTCTCAATTCTATTCCATTGGTCTGTGTGTCTGTCATTGTACCAATACCAGGCAGTTTTGACTACTGTGGCTTTATAGTAGGTTTTAAGATCCAGGAGTGTGAGACTTACTTTGTTCTTCTTCTTCAATAACGCTTTGCTTATCCGAGGTCTCTTTCCTTTCCATGTAAATTTAGTGATTGGTTTTTCCACATCCTTAAAGAATGCTGATGGGATCTGGATTGGGATTGCTTTGAATGTATGCTTAGTGTAGAATTGATATTTTCACAATGTTCAATCTTCCTATCCACGAGCATAATATGTTCTGCCATTTATGTAGATCTCTCATGGTTTCTTGAAGTAGTCTTTTACAGTTTTCTTTGTACAGATTTTTGTGTCCCTGGTAAGGTTTATTTCCAAGTATTTCATCTTTTTGGTAGCTATTGTAAATGGTATTGATTTTCTATTTCTTTTCAGTGTTCTCTTTTCTGGTGTAGAGCAATCCAACTAATTTTTGGATGTTGATCTTGTATCCTGCCACAATGCTAAATCTGTCAATTAGTTCCAGTAGATTCTTGACTGAGTCTCTTGAATTTTCTAGGTATAGGATCATATCATCTGCAAATAGGGATAGTTTGACTTCTTCCTTATCAATTTGGATGCCTTTAATTTCCTTTACTTGCCTTATTGCCCTCGCTAGGACTTCCAGTACAATGTTGAATAGAAGTGGAGATAGAAGGCATCCTTGTCTGGTTCCTGTTTGCAAGGGGAATGGTTTCACTCTCTCTCCATTGCATGTGATATTGGTGTTGGTTTTGCATATCTGTCCTTTATTATATTGAGGAATGTCCCTTCTATTCCTATTTTGCTGAGAGTTTTGATCAAGAATGGGTGTTGGGTTTTATCTACATTGATTGCTATGAACATGTGTTTCTTTTCCTTTGTTTTATTAATGTAGTGTATGGCATTGATTGTTTTTCTAATGTTGAACCATTTTTGCATACCAGCTATGAACCCCACTTGGTCAAAATGAATGATTTTCTTGATATGTTGTTGGAGTCTATTGGCTAGGATTTTGTTGAAGATTTTTACATCTATATTTATGAGGAATATTGACCTGCACTTTTCCTTTTTAGTGATGTCTTTGGTTTTGGTAGTAAGGTTATGTTTGCTTCATAAAATGAATTTGAGAGGATTCCATCCTTTTCTATGTTTTTGAATAGTTTGAGTAGGATTGGTGTCAGTATTTCTCTGAAAGCTTGGTAGAATTCTCCAGGTGAAACAACTGGGCTGAGACTTTTTTTTTGTTGTTGGTAATTTTTTTTTTATGACCTGTGCAATATTTTTATTTTGTTAAGGATCTGTTCAACTTTTCCACCTTGGTCTATGTGTAAGTGGTGTGTTTCTAGAAATCTGTCCATTTCTTCCAGATTTTCAAATTTGTTGGAGTACAGTTTTTCATAGTATCCTGATATTATTATTTTCATTTCAGTTGGTTCTGTTGTGATATCGGCCATTTTGTTTCTTATTTGTGTTATTTGCATTTTCTACCTCTTTTCCTTTGTTAAATTTGTCAGTGGTTTCTCAATTTTATTAATCTTTTTAAAAAAACAACTTCTAGTCTTGTTGATATTTTCTATTGCCTTTCTATTTTCTGCATCATTGGTTTCTGCTGGAATCTTTATTATTTCCTTTCTTCTGGTGACTGTAGGCTTTTCTTGCTGTTCTGTTTCCAATTGTTGGAGATGTTGGTTTAAAGTGTTGATTTTGGCTCTTCTTTTTTGATATGTGCTTTTATTGCTATAAATTGGCCTCTGATCACTACTTTTGCTGTGTCCCAAAGATTTTGGTATGTTGTGTTTCATTCTCATTTGATTCAAGGAATTTTTTT
>NW_006921611.1:9402663-9408198 GCF_000298275.1 Orycteropus afer afer
TAATCATTATATAATGTCTTTCCTGGTCTCTTGTGGTGGTTTTTGTCTTAAAGTCAGTTTGATCAGAAATTAATATTGGCATTCCTGCTCTTTTTGGTTGCCATTTGCTTAATAAATCTTTTTCCAATCTTTGATTTTTAGCCTATTTTTGTCTTTTTCTCTAAGGTGTGTCTCTTGTAGATAGCATATTAATGGGTTGTGCTTTCTTATCCAGTCTATGACTCTCTGTCTCTTGAGAAAAAAATGCAAAAAGAAAAAAAAAAAAAAAAGATAATGTAGTTTACCACAAGAAAGAAAAAAAAATGGGAACTATGAACAGGAAAGCGAGAAAAAACTGAAAACTGGAACTTTTTCAGTACATTTAATCCATTGACATTCAGTGTAATTACCGATAAGTATGAATTGGTTGCTGTCATATTGTTATGTGTTTTTTCATAGTGTCCCTGGTTTCTTTGTTCAATATAATTTTTTGTGCTGAACTCATATGTTTATGAATCATGTTATAATTTCTTCTTGCTATTGTTTTAGTCTTTGCTAAATGTTTGTGCTTGTCCTTTTTTTTATTGTGATTGGAAGGTTTACCATTTTTTTCTTTGAGGTTACCCTGTGATTTTAAATTTTCTCCTCTAGTTTAGAACAGTCCTTTCTATCTTGCAACTCTCTTCACTTCCTCACCATTTAGAAGTTCTGTCACTACACTCTTTTTTCCCTCTTTTTAGTTTTTAGTAGTCCTCATTTGCCAATCAATGTCTCTGGTTCTCTGTTTACAATCTTGTAAGCTTATTTTACTTTGGATATTTCCATATCTGTGTTGGTTTCTGGGTTATGTCATCTTGTGTATTAATGGTCAGTTGTTGTTTGCTATTATTAGTTCTCTGCTCAAAGGACTCCTTTAGTATCTCTTGTAAGGTTGGTCTGGTTTTAACAAATTCCCTTAATTTCTACTTATGTGGAAATCTCTTAATTTCATCACCATCATCATACTTGAGGGACAGTTTTGCTGGGTAAATAATTTTTGGTTGGAAATTTTTCTCTTTCAGTGTTTTATATATACCATCCCATTGCCTTCTTGCTTGCATGGTTTCTGCTGAGAAATCAGAGGTTATTCTTATTGGTTGTCCTTTGTAAGTTACTCTTCTTTTTTCCTGCTGCTTTCAGGATTCTTTCTTTGTCTTTGATTTTGGTGAATTTGATGATGATGTATCTTGGTGATTTTCTTTTCGGATCTATCCTATTTGGGATTTGTTGGACTTCCTGAATGGATATATTCTCATCTTTCATCATATCAGGGAAGTTCTCTTTTTCTTGGACAATTGTCTCTGTGGTTTTATTTTTCTCTTCCTATCCTGGAAATCCTATTACACATAGGTTATTCCTTTTGATGGTATCCCACATGAACCTTAGGTTTTCTTCATTTTGGATTTATCTTTTTTCTGATTGATCTCTTTCCAAAGAAGTATTCAGGTATTTGTCTTCAATCTCATTAATTCTGTCTTCCATTGATTTGATTCTACTCCTTTGTCCTTTCAATGTGTTATCTTTTTCTGAAAATTTAGTATTAATCTTCTGGACTTCTATCTGTACATTTTGTGTCATTTTTAATTTTTCATTTATTTTTGTCATTTTGTTCTTGTATTTTCTTCCAAAATTGTTCTAGAATTTTGTTTGTGTTTTCCTTAATTTTGTTAATGTTTTCCTTGATCTATCTCTCAGTCCTTTGAAGGTAACTAAATATAATTCTTTCGAGTTCCTTATCCAGGAGTTCCAATGCTGCTGCTTTTCAAGGATGCGTTCTGGGTCTGTATCCTGCTCCCTTGTTTCCACCACTTTATCTTGCTTTTTTTTGTGTGTGGGTTTTGATGGTCTGTTGTCTCCAAGACATTGTGATGTTGCTGTATTTAGATCTCTGCTAACTGTTTGTGAAGAGCATGTAAGGGTGAATCAGGCTTTTCCTGGTGGTTATTTATCACTGGCCCATGGGTGGAAAAGGAAGTGGTGCCTCTCACTCAGTAAGTGGAGCTACAGGAGATATGGGTGTGGTTGTGTGATGGATACAGTTGTTGTCTCCCACTCAGTTAGACAAAAACAACAATTGAAAAACCATCAAAAACACAAAAGGAAGCAGGCAAAAGCACACCACATAAACATACAGGAGCAATCACCAAAAAGATTTAAAAAACAAAAAAAAGAGAGAGAGAAGAAACTAACAACAACAACAACAACAAAACACTGCAATATCTAGGGATAGAACTATAAGAGAAAAAAGTAGAGTAGGAGAATAATGAAGAAAAAATGGGAAAATATAAAAAGAAAAAAAAAAAAAGTAATGGGGTTAACCACAAGAAAGAAAAAAATGGGAGCTAGGAACAGGGAAGACAGAAAAAGCTGAAAACTAGAACCTTTCCAGTTGTTTGTGTCTGGAATGTCCTTGTGGTTCCCAGCAAATAGAGCCTATTCTTAGGTTTCTGGAATCTGAGAGAGTGCTGTTGCTTCAAATATCCAAAATGGTTGAAACTCTTGTAAACATTCAAAATGGCTGCATCCTCTGGACAAGCAAAAGTCCATGACACAACCCGTCTCCCTCTTTGCTGCTTCCCCTTTTATTCACCAGCCACCAATGCAGTCCTTTGTGTATCCCCTGGTGGGCAGGTCCAATTTTTAGGCTAATTCTTAGGGCCTAACACCACTTGGCAATATCCAAGCTGTCCATGCTATCAGGATCATTGACAGACTGCAACTTTGTATGGCTCCTTTTTTTGGTATTTTCATGCAGGTTCTTCTACTAGTTGGAGTTTAGTCCACTTCTGTATCCTTCCTTTCAAAGCTCAGGGATCCAGGTTTATCTTCTGTATCTGTATTAATTGATTCCCCTTTTCTTTGTTAAAGAGGGTCTGTGTAGTTTGTCTGCTTATTCCACCATCTTACTGGAACCCTTATCTGGTTTATTTTTATACTCACTGCCCTCAAGTAAGATCTGACTCATAGCAACCCTTCCTTGGGTTTCCAAGGTGGTATCACTATAGAAGTAGATTGCCTAATCTTCTTTCTGAGGAGTGGCTGGTGGGTTTGAACCATCAGCCCTCTGGTTAGCAGTCAAATGCCTTAGACACTATGCTACCAGAACTCCTGGTTTGTTTTTACCTAATCTTTTATTTTTTAACCTTTCTGGGCTATTTTATGCAAGATCCCTGTAGTGAATGTAGTGAAGTGAATTGCTTAATATGGCCTTTCTAGCTATCATCCTCTATTTAGTAATGCATTGTAAATCCTATTTTCTATGCTTGCTTAGGGTGAGATGTATCTTGATTCCAACCTTGCTAGGGGCGTGGCTCAAGTCACCAACCTTAGTTTCCTTGAGGGTATGTATGTGAATGTTCTGGGAAAGTCTCTCTTGCTTCGGTCCTATGTTTGGTTCGTCATCATCTCAACCCTGGACTGGAGACAGCAACTGATCATCTGCCCTGATGATTTAGGTTCACAAGCTCCTGCACTCATACAAGTGGGGAGAATCCTCTAGTACCTATGGACTCGGTACTTTCCAGCCTCCCAGCCTTTACCACCACAAGAGTCATTTCTTTGACAGTTTGTGAGTTCTGTGAGACTTTACAGTGAAATGTGGAACCCTAAGACAAGAGGAAGAATACTGGTGTGAGGAGGAGTTGATGTTAGAGATGATTGAGTGGCACAGCACTTTGGAAAAGTTGGACATTTGGGAAATATTTAACCTCTCTCTTATAGACACTATCCTTGTGGTGATCCTTTTAAAAGAAATTATTGGAGCACTCTCCAAGTGGTCTAAATGGTTTGCACTTGACTATTAACCAAAAGGGTGCCAGTTCAAACAAACATAGCAGTTCCATGACAGAAAGTCCTGATGATCTCTTTCCTTAAAAATTACACCTAAGAAAACCCTTTGTTGTTGTTGTTAGGTTCTATCTCATATCAACCCTATGTACAACAGAACAAAACACTGCCTGGTTCTGTGCCAGCCTCACAATCTTTGTTATCATTGCAGCCCCTGCATCAATCCATCTTGTTGAGGATCTTCTCCATTTTCACTGACCTTCTACTTTTCCAAGCATGATGTCCCTCTCCAGGAATTGGTCCCTTCTGAAAACATGACCAAAGTACATGAGACTAAGTCTGGAAATTCTTGCCTCTAAGGAGCATTCAGGCTGTCCTTCTTCCAAGACAGATTTGTTTGCTCTTCTGGCAGTACACAGTGTTTTCAGTATTTTTCACCAACGCCACAACTCAGATCAATTCTTGTAAAATCTTCCTTCTTCATCGTCCAGGTTTCATATGCATATGAGGCTATGGAAAGTACCTTGGCTTGGGTCAGTCACACTTTAGTCTTCAAAATGACATCTTTCCTCTTCAACACTTTAAAGAGGTCTTTTGCAGCAGATTCACCAGTGCAATATGTCTGATTTCTTGACTGATGCTTCTATGGATGTTAATTGTGGATTCAAGTAAAACGAAATATTTGACATCTTCAGTCTTTTCCCTATGTATCATGATGTTGCTTATTAGTCCAGTTGTGAGGATTTTTGTTTTCTTTATATTGAGATAAGGAGCTCTGGTGACATAATGCCTAAGGCATTTGACTGCTAACCAGAGGGGTGGTGGTTCAAACCCATTGGCCACTCCTTGGAAGGAAGACTGGGCAAATCTACTTCCATAGAGATACTGCCTTGAAAACCCAAGGAGGGGTTGCTGTGAGTCAGAATCGACTTCAGGGCAGTGAGTTTGCTTTTGCTATGCTGAGGTGAAATCCATACTGAAGATTGTAGTCTTTAATCTTCATCAGTAAATACTTCAAGTCATCTTTACTTTCAGCAAGCAAAACTATATCATCTGCATATATTGTTGTTGTTGTTGTTATGTGCTGTGGAGTCAAACCCGACTCATAGCAACCCCTCCTTGGGTTTCCGAGACAGTATCACTAAGGAAGTAGGATTGCCCAACCTTCCTTCCGAGGAGTGGCTGGTGGGTTTGAACTGCCAGCCATCTGGTTAGCAGGCAAGTGTCTTAGCCACTATGCTACCAGAGCTCCCCAGGTGGTTAATGAGTCTTCCTCCAACCCTGATGCTGTGTTCTTCCTCATATAGCCAAGCTTCTGGGATTATTTGTTTAGCATTGTAAAGGAGAAATTCATAAAGTCATTTTGACCAAAGTAGAATGATTGAATTCCACTCAGTTCTTGCTGAATTAGACTGTTTTCCATGGATCTACCAGCCTGAGAACCTGCTTGTTCAGCTGAAAAAGCAGTTTCCCTCTACAAGATCCTCTTAGCTAGCTGTGTTACTTATTAGAATCCATAAAACTAAGAGGTGATCTCTCTCTCTCTGTAGTCAAGCCAGGATGTAAAGAAAATCCACTTTAAGGAAAGGAATCTTGACACATGTATCTTTTGTATAAAGTGGGCCAAATAAATATTTCTTTATGATAAAAATGAATACAAGAGAATTGCTTTAGAGCCAGCCTTCTCTAAAGTTTCCCAGACCCCTTAAAAATGTTGTTTAACAAGTTGTG
>NW_006921611.1:9409288-9411348 GCF_000298275.1 Orycteropus afer afer
GTTCAAGCATCTCATTTGTGGTATTTTTCTGTTAGAGCAGCACTAGGTAACCAGAACAATAACAAATAGTTGATTGTTTTTATAAATTTATAACAGAAGCTTATTTTTTTGCATATTATAAATGTGTCAGAAAAAAAAAAAATCAAAATAAAGCAAAGGATGCCTGTGTGTCCTTTCAATATGAACATGAGTCATGATCTAACAGATTCATCCTGGTATTACTCAATTATTTAAGGGAGTGTCTATTTGACTTGTTATTTATTATTGATTATGAGCCAGACCATGAAGTTAAATGTTAACTTGGGAATTTTTGCACAGAAGAGATACAAATGATTCCTGCTGAGTAGAAAATATAATTTCAAAGGTTATTATTGAACTACTTTATGGAAAATTAGCCAATTGTGTAATTTTGTCACACAATTTTATCTCAATATTCTTTTTTTCAAAATCTCATAAGAACTCAGTTTATAAAATGCTCTTTAAGCCAGCTTGACCATCCTGCTTGTTTCCTCATTAATGAGTTAAATATATTTTTGACACATATCCTATACTTGCACAAGTCAGATTTTTAACTTTTTCAAAATTATACTTTAATTAATTTAAAAGTCTAGAAAATAATAGTATGAAACATAAAACTGGATTTTTATAAAGAAAAAGAAACCAAGAATGTTATTATTTCTCTCCATCCAACTCTGAGTCTCATGATTATTGGAATGAGAGGAAGAAAAGCATAGAAAATTTGTTTCAATTTTCCATCTTCTTTCAGTAAGCCTCTATCTCTTTAACTCTGCTGCCATTCTCCATGTGTTTTCTTTGGTGAGTTACTGGAAAGGACACTGAATCACAAGAGGATAGGCCTGGTCACTGACTATATGTGTAACCTCAGGAAAGTCATCTAGCGCCTAAAGACTTTAACATCTTCTCACTCATAGCTTAAAAAAAATAAATGCAGATAGGTGAAAGACTTAAGGAACAACAGTAAAACCAGAAATATTCTAAAGTAAATGATACTGGGATGAGAAGATCTTTTTAAGCATGATTTGACACCCAGAAACATAAATAAAAATATTGGCTCATTTGGCTCCCCTGCTATGAATGAACATTTCACACGCATACATTACAATGAGCAAAGCATATAAAAAGATTTACAAACTTACTAATAATCACCAAAATGTAAATTTAATTACTAGAATAATACCATATTAATAATGGCACATGTGATATACATACCACATAAAATTTCTGGGAAAACATGCATTTTCAAGGGTTGTTGTTGTTGTTATGTGCCATCGAGTCAGACCCGACTCATAGCAACCCCTCCTTGGGTTTCCGAGGCAGTATCACTACGGAGGTAGATTGCCCCATTTTCCTTCCGAGGAGTGGCTGGTGGGTTTGAACCACCAGCCTTCTGGTTAGCAGTCAAGTGCCTTAGGCACTACGCTACCAGAGCTCCCTTTTCAAGGGTAGTCACTGCTAAATGGGAGGATGACAATCATGACACTTTTACTAAATTTTGTGCTTTTATAATGTCTCATCATAAGCTTTGATTCAACTTTTTAAATCACATTTGAGGAATGTATATTCATTAGAGAAGCATTTTGATAAGCTTAGTAAATACTAAGACAACAATTGAATAATAATAATACAAGTTATATTTTACAAACATAACAAAATAAAAAAGACTGGTAATGTTCAATGTTTCCAGAAGCATATGTGAACAGTACTCCCATTATATAACACATGGTATAATGTCACTATAAATATAATTATTTTCTTACACAATCAAAAAGTAGTTTTTAAACTTTTGAATGTGCAGAATCTTTGAGGCAGCAAATTTATTTTAGAAATATGTCATAAGGAAGTAAGCAGAAAATGCCTAAAAATACATTTCTAAGGATTACTGTTTGAATTTTGTTAATAATAGTTAAAGTTTCTTGTTGTTGTTATGTGCCATCGAGTCAGTGCCGACTCATAGAGACCCCTCCTTGGGTTTCCAAGGTGGTATCACTATGGAAGTAGATTGCCCAACCTTCCTTCCGAGGAGTGGCTGGTGGGTTTGA
>NW_006921611.1:9411733-9413335 GCF_000298275.1 Orycteropus afer afer
AAGGCACTTGGCCGCTAACCAGAAAGTCAGTGGTTTAAACAACCCACCAGCTGCTCCATGGAAGGAAGATGGGGCAATCTACTTCCATAAAGATTTCCAGCCTCAGAAACCCAATGGGGGTCTCTATTAGTCAGAATCGACTCTATGGCAGTGAGTTTGGTTTGGTTTGGTTTGGTTTGGTTTGGTTATTTAGTGAAAATCCCATCAGTTGGGCCTATCTCCTGCTCTATAGCTTTCAACGAACTAGTCTGGCAATCGATGAAATTAACTTAAATTACTGCATATCTCAAAACCCTTGTTTGGAATACTATGAATATGAATCTTTCATTTTTCTGTTACACAATTTTTAAAACTCTATTCCATCATCTCTGTAACTGCATTCAATTTGTATTCTTAAAAAATATAGACCACATGTATGAGACTAAAAACAATTCAGTTTACCAGGAATCTCAGCTTTTGTTCTTGCTAGCACTCTCAACTCTTTCCATAAAAATTCTTTGCCATCAAGTTGAGTCCAACTCATAGCAACCCTACAGGACAGAGTAGAACTGACCCATAAGGTTTTCAATGCTGTAGTCTTTACAGAAGCAGACTGCCTCATCTCTCTCCTTTGTATCTGCTGGAGAGTTTGAATTGTTGAGCGTTTTGGCAGTAAGCACTTAACTCTTACACCATCAGGGCTCCTTTCAATTATGGCACCACTCTGTAAATCTCCTTTGCATCTTCTCCTTCTATCACTTCAAGACCAGACCCCCACATAGGCTCTCACTTTCCCCCTTCCCTTCCTCCAAGAACAGGGGGACATTAATAACTTCTCTCTCTATTTTCAATCTGTCTCTCTTATAATAGCAGACCACAAACTGCTCAAATTTTTCATTTTTAAATGGAAATAGTTCTCAAACACAAATTCCCACTTTGCTAAAACCTTATGGCTTGTCTTCCCCTGTTATAAAACTCTTTGCTGGAGGGGGGGTTGGGGAGGAGTAATGCACATTTTCGGTCCATATTTTCTTAACTTCCTCAACACATGAAAATTTGAACTTTGCTTCCAGGACCTTGACCTAAATTTTTAATCTAAAATTAATAATTCTAATGTCTAATATGTCAGAAAAAACTGACCTATTTTAGTGACTTTCTACTTTTTTTCTTTTAATGAGGACAATCTGACTTTAACTTTTTAATGATATATTTGACCTTCTAATTATACCCAACTTCTGTGAAATCCCCTAAAGTCTTGATTTCTATGGGATCATTCTCTTCTTGTTTACTGAACCTCTACAAATATATTTCTGATCTGTATTGCTGGTTTCATTCTTCTGTTTGCCTTTAAATAATCCCCAGCATTCCAGTTTAGGTTTCCTTTTCATTTCACTTCACATATTCACATGAATGATCTCATATATTGCCTTGTGGTTTTAACCACAATGGGGAGTTTCCTTTCCAATTATGCCTCCCAAATATATATCTAATCTGAATTCTCTCCTGGTTTTCAAACTGTATATCCAACTGCTCAGTCAGTACACAGCTATATCTTTACATTCCACAGATATTTGAAGCTCAATATATTTAAAAATAAATTCTGTCTTTAAAGCCAGTCTATGT
>NW_006921611.1:9428307-9447954 GCF_000298275.1 Orycteropus afer afer
GGGAAAACTAATTTTATTCTATACAAAACACCTTTTGAATTGAATGCTAAACTTCTAGACTCATCATCCATCATACATTTTATTGAGCTTTATATCTGGTGGCATAGTGCCTAAGGCATTTGACTGCTAACCAGAAGACTGGCGGTTCAAATCCGCCAGCTACTCCTCAAAAGGAAGATTGGTGATCTACTTACATAGTGATACCACCTCAGAAACCCAAAAAAGGGTCACTATGAGTCGGACCTGACTCCACTGCAATGGTTTCATTTTGCGTTGCGAAACTTTTGTTGCCCAAAAATCATACTTATCTCTGTTCATATACTATTTATTGTCTTTACCTTTGTTACTTTCATTCCTTCAGTTTCCATCTAGAAAGCCATCTTCAAACTAAAATTAAGCTCATCTGTCATCTTCTTATGAATACATACTTTTAATTCCTCACAGCAGCTGATAGAATTAACTAACCACTTCCTCCTCTTTACAAATTTTTAATGTTACACACATATCAGTAATCAAACATAATGTACTTCATTAAATAGACCTGACTAATGCTTCTCTGTCTCATTCAACTAGTTCTTAAAGACAAAGGCTGTATTTTAGTATTGTAGTGCCTACCATATAGTGAATCATCAATCAATATTTGAAGAATTTAATTGACTTGATTACTGTCTGAAAACTGAAATCTGAAAGCAGCTACTCCCTGAAGATGATTCCCAGAGAGGTCTAATATACCAAAATTTTCTATTTTGTATGCAGAAAGAACTTCCAGATCATTATAAGCCTTGGATGGAAATTGCCAACAAGCTTCCTTACTTGATTGAGAGTCACCAGCTCCGAGCTCTTGTGAACAAGGTATATATTTAAAAATCTATATCTATATCTGTGTATACATAACTAAGTAAGGTCCAAGGTTTACATTAGTGTTCACTCTTTTTGTTGAACAATCCCAAGCGTTTTGATAAATACATAATATCATGTATCCTTCATGATATTGTTGTTGTTAGGTGCCATTGAATCATCTCTGACTCATAGTGACCTTAAATACAGCAGAATGAAACACTGCCCTGGGCCAGCCTCATGATCCTTGATATACCTGAATCCATTGTTGCAGCTACTGCATCAATCCATCTTGTTGAGGCTCTTCCCCTTTTTCATTGACCCTCCACTTTTCCAAACATGACATCCTTCTCCAGAGAATGGTCTCTTCTGACAACATGACCAAAGTAGGTGAGATGAAGTTTGCCCATTCTTGCTTCCAAGGAGCATTCTGGCTGCATTTCTTCCAGGACAGATTTATTGGTTCTTTTAGCAGTACACAGTACTTTCAGCATTTCACCAACACCACAACTCAAAACCATCAATTTTTCTTTGGTTTTCCTTATTCATTGTCCAGCACTCATATGCATATGAGATGATTGAAAATACCATGGCTTGGGTTAGGTGCAACTTAGTCTTCAAGGACATATATTTGCTCTTCATCACGGAAAGAGGTCTTTTGTAGCAGATTTGCCCAATGCAATACGTCATCTGATGTCTTGATTGCTACTTCCATTGGCGTTGATTGTAGAATCAAGTAATATGAAGTCTTTGGCAACTTCAATCTTTTCTCCATTTATTATGATGCTGCTTATTGGTCCATTTGTGAGGATTTTTATTTTCTTTATATTGAGGTATAATCCATACTGCAGACTGTAGTCTTCAATTTTCATCAGTAAGTGCCTCAAGTCATCCTCATTTTCAGCAAGCATAGTTGTGTCATCTGCATATCACAGATAGTTAATGATTTTCCTCAGATCCTGATGCCACATTCCTCTTCACATAGTCAAGCTTCTTGGATTATTTGCTCAGCATACACATTGAATAAGTATGTAAAAGGATATAACCCTGACACACTCCCTTCCTCATTTTAAACCATACGGTATCCTCTTGTTCTGTTCGAATTAACAGGTCTATGTACATGTTCCTCTAAGTACAATTAAGTGTTCTGGAATTCCCATTCTTCTCAGTGTTATTCAAAATTTGTTATGATACATACACCAAATGCTTTTGTATAGTCAATAAAACACAAGTAAGTATCTTTCTGGTATTCTTTGCATTCAGCCATGATCCATATGACATCAGCTATGACACCCTTTGTTCCACATCCCCTTCTGAATTCAGCTTTTATTTCTGGAAGTTCTCTGTCAATATAGTGCTGCAACCATATTTGAATTATCTTCAGTAAGATTTTACTTGCATGTGATATCAGTGGCATTGTTTGATAATTTCCACATTCTGTGAGATCACCTTTCTTTGGAATGGATACAAATATGGATCTCTTTCAGTCAGTTGGCCAGGTAGCTGTCTTCCAAATCTCTTGGCATAGCTGAGTGAGTGCCTCCAGAGTGGCATGTTTGTTGAAACATCTCAATGGGTATTCTGTCAATTCCTGGAAACTTGTTCTTCACCAATTCTTTCAGTGAAGCTTCAACTTCTTCCTTTAATACCATTGGTTCTTGATCACATGCCACTTCCTGAAATGGATGAACATTGACCAATTCTTTTTGGTACAGTGACTTTGTATTCCTCCCATCTTCTTTTAATGTTTCCTGCATCATTCAATACATTGCTCATAGAAGCTTTCAATATTGCAACACAAGGCTTAAATTTCCTCTTCAGTTCTTTCAGCTTGAGGAATGCAAAGTGTGTTCTTGCTTTTTGGTATTTTGACTCCAGATCTCTGCACATTTCACTATAATAATTGACTTTGTCTTCTTGTGCTGCTTTTTGAAATCTCTGTTCAACTCTTTTATCTTGTTATTTCTTCCATTTGCTTTAGCTATTCTTCACTCAAGGGTAAGTTTCAGAGTCTGTTCTGACATCCGTTTTAGTCTTTTCTTCCTTTCCTGTCTTTTTAATGACCTTTTGTTTTCTTCATGGGTAATGTTCTTGATGTCATCCCACAATTCTTCTGGCATTCAGTCACTGGTGTTTAATGGATCAAATTTGTTCTTTAGATGGTCCTTAAATTCAGGAGGGGTATATTTAAGACCATATTTTGTCTCTTGTGGACTTGTTTTAATTGTCTTTAACATCAAGTTGAACTTTCATATGAGCAGTTGATGGTCTGTTCCACAATCAGCTCCTGGCCTCATTTTGGCTGAAAATATTGAGCATCTCCATCTCCTCTTGCCACACATGTAGTCAATCTGATTCCTAGGTACTCTATCTGGTGAAGTCCATGTGTATAGTCACTGTTTGTGTTGTTGAAGAAAGGTATTTGCAATGAATAAATCTTTGTTCTCACAAAATTTTATCATGTGATCTCCAATGTTATTTCTATCACCAAGGCCATATTTTCCAACTACCTGTGATTTTTCTTTGTTTCCAACTTTTGCATTCCAATCACCAGTGATAATCAACACATCTTGATTGCATATTTAGTCAATTTCAGACTGCAGAAGTTGATAAAAATCTTCAGTTTCCCTGTCTTGACTCTATTTGCTGATGTAGCATGATTCAAGATAAGAAAAAACAGCTGCAAACATCCATTAATAATCAGAACATGGAATGTACAAACTATGAATCTAGGAAAATTGGAAGTTGTCACAAATGAAATGGAATGCATAAAGATAGTTGGTGGTTGATGTGTATATTTGAATAATAGTAGTGCTAACTGGTCTTCCTTCTAGGCATATGGATATTATCCTATCACTGATAGCATTGTACATCAGGATATAGCTTGCTACATTCTTTGTCATGATGAATGCCAGACCACACCTCTTCAGTTAGTCATTCCTGCATAGTAGATCATATGATTGTCTGATTCAAAATGGCCAAAACCAGTCCATTTCAGCTCATTAATACCTGGGCTATCTATCTTTATGCATTCCATTTCATTTGTGACAACTTCCAATTTTCCTCAATTCATACTTTGTACATTGCATGTTCTGATTATTAATGGATGTTTGCAGTTGTTTTTTCTCATCTTGAATCATGCCACATCAGCAAATAGAGGTCCCAGAAGCTCTACTTTATCCACATCATTAAGGTCATCGGCTCTACTCGGAAGGAAGATGGAGCAATCTACTTTCATAAAGATACCTCCACGGAAACCCAAGGAGGGGTCGCTATGAGTTGGACCCAACTGGAAGGCAGTGAGTTTTTTTAAATTTATTTATTTATTTTCTTACTCTGAGGAGGCTGCCTTTCCCCTGTCATATTTTGAGTGCTTTCCAACTCAGTGGCTCATTTTCCCCCTTTATATCAGAAAATGTTTCAGAGCTATTCATAAAATTTTCCAGCAATACATCAAACAGTATTTCACTGTTATTCATAAGGTTTTCACTGGCCAATTCTTTGAGAAATGGATGGCTTCTTCCTTCTTCTGAGACTGTCTTGGTAACCACCACAGTATGACAAACTGACAGACAAGTTTGTCTCCCTTAGTTGTTCCAAACCACTCCACTCACTTCCTGGTCTCCCTCTGCCACTCCAAATGCACTGCCCTGGCTTGCTTCCTTCCTGGCCTCCCTCAGGCTGCTCCAAACTTGCTGCACTGCCTCACTTCCTTCTCGGCCTCCCTCAGGTGCTCCAAACCTGCCACACCACCTGCTTCCTTCATTACATTATCATGTAGAAAAGTTTCCCTGACTTAAAAGTGACTATTCCACCTATTCATTCCTTTCTCCACATCCCTGAGTCCTTGGCAACTATTTGTTTTTACTTTCTCCATAGTTTTGCCTTTTCCATAATGTCATGTAGTTGGAATCATATAGCATGTAGCCTTTTCAGATATTTTTTTTCCACTCAGCAATTTACATTTAGGTTCCTCCTCTTCTTTTGATAGCTTAATAGTTCATTTCCCTTTACTGCTAAATAACACTCCATTGTATGGCTGCACCAGTTTGTGTATCTATTCACCTATTGAAGGACACCTTTGTTGCTTTAACTTTTGAATTATAAATAAAGCTGCTATAAGCACTCATGTACAAGTTGTTATGTGGACATATATTTTAAATTCATTTGGATAAAATCCTGAGAGTGGGATTTTTGTATTTTGTTATAAGCCTGTATTTAGTTTTGTAAGAATCTACCAGGGTATCTTCCAAAGTGATTGTACCATTTACCTTTTCCCCAGAAATGAGTGAATGTTCCTGTAATGACGTATCATCATCATCATTTGACATTTTCTGCATTTTGGATTGTATTGTTTCTAACAGGTGCACAGGGGTTATTCATTGCTGTTTAATTTGCTATTCCTGGTGGTGCAGTGCCTAAGGCAGTTGATTGTTACCCAGAAAGTTGGTGGTTCAAACCCATTAGCTGCTCTGAAGAAGAAAGATGTGGCAATCTACCCTGTAACAATTTACTGCCATGGAAACTCAATGGGGGTCACGTGAGTGAGAATTGAGTCAATGGCAGTGTTTTATTTATTTTATTTTTTAAAAAAATAATGTAACTTCTTTTCATGAGCTTATTTATTATCTGTTTATCTTCTTTGGTGAAGTATCTGTTCAGATGGTTTTGTTAGTTCTTTGCTTGGGTTGTTCGTTTTCTTATTGTTGAATCTTTAGAGTTTGTTGTACATTTTGGATATAAGTCCTATAGGAGAGATGTGTTTTCAAATAGTTTCTCCACTCTGTAACTCATCTTTCAACTCTCTTTTCAAAAGTGTCTTTCACAGAAGTGAAACTTTTAATTTTATGAAGTACAGCTTACTTTCTCTTTTGAAATGATGGCAGAGGACCATTTGTGCCCATTTTAATAAAAGGCATTTTTTAAAAACAAGACTGTTTCTGCAAACCAGTTGCAATGGAGTGAACTATTTAATATGGCCTTTCTAGCCATCTCACAGGGGGGAGCTCTGGTAGCATAGTGCCTAAGGCATTTGACTGCTAACCAGAAGGCTGGCAGTTCAAACCCACCAGCCACTCCTCAGAAGGAAGGTCGGGCAATCTACTTCTGTAGTAATACCACTGCTATAATTTGGCTCGATGGCAGTGAGTTTGGTTTTGGTTTAAGACTATTTAGGGTGGAATGTATTTTGAGTCCTGCCTTGCTGGAAGGTGTGATTCAAGGCACAATCCTTAGTTTCCTTGAGGGTATATATGTGACTATTTGGGCAAGTTCATACTTTCTTGCTTCTGACTCTGCATTGGGTTCATCTCATTTCATCCTTTTGAGTTGACACAGCAGCCAGTTGTCTGACCTGCCTATATGGGTTCACCAACCCCTGAAACCATGTGACTGAGGAGAATCCTCTAGACTTTTGCCTAACCCAGTGATTTGGGACTTGTCAAATACACAACCTTCAGCATTGAGTGAACCATTTCCTTGGCAGTTTGTGAGTTCTGTGAGATGTTACTGAGAAATATGTAACTCCTAAGACTTGAGGAGCTCTGGTGGTCTAGTGCCAAAGGCATTGAATGCTAACCAGAAGGTTGGTGGTTCAAACCCACCAGACACTTTGTGGAAGGAAAACTGGGCAATCTACTTACCTAAAGATTTACCACCTTGGAAACCCAGTAGGGGTTGCTATGAGTTGTAATTGACTCAATGGCAGTGAGTTTCATTTTTTAAGACTTGAGGGAAAGTGCTGAGGGGAGGAGGAGTGGTTGATGTTAGAGATGATGGATTGGTAAAATAGTTTGAAAAGTTGGACATTTGAAGCATCTTTAATCTCCACCACATAAAAAAAATGCAAACCCATTGCCATCAAATCAGTTCTGACTCATAGCAACCCCTCCTTGCATTTCCCAGGTGGTATCTCTACAGAAGTAGATTCTTCAGTCTTCCTTCTGAGGAGTGGCTGGTGGGTTTGAACTGCCAGCCTTCTGATTAGCAGTCAATTGATCCTTCTGAAAGAAATTATTCAAGCAGTTGATATCAAAATTGGGGGTGGGTTTCACTGCAATAGCACAGATTCTGTTGAATCTCTCTTTTCAAAAGTGTCTTTGGGGAAAAGGGGTTAAATTGGAGAATGAGAATCTTGTGTTTTCTTTCTGGATGGGATAAAAAAATACCCATGGATTGAAACAGATAATTTGTTGAGAACTGTTACCCAAGGCAAAAGCTATTCATGGGATTTAGGAGTGGTAGATCTAGCTCCTGAGTAATTGGCTTGTTGCATGCATGTTGAAATAATGATAAGGAAAGGGCTTACAATTCCTTGGTTGCTGTTATCAGTAATAGCTGCAATGGCAGGAAAAGTGCATAGAGGAGGGTTATACCACTGAATCTAGGCCAGATCTAGTCTGATCAGAGCTACTACCTCTAGTCTCAGGGCATACCCAGAAAGGAAAAATTATATTGGAACAACAGGCAGTGCCCCTGCAACTGCTTGTCACCAAGAAGGTAGTCCAAAAAGGGAATGTGCAAAACCAAAAATCTATTGAAATCAGGGCCTACAGTGTAAAAGACTTGCTTTAGTTTGTAGATCAGTATCATCATCTTTCTGAGGATCCTTTACTGAAATGGATTGTGAGAGAGACTAATTTAGGAACAGTGTCTTTAGTTTTGAATGCTACAAAATGGAAGACTATGTTTGGGTTGATGCAAGACCCACAGCTCACCATGGAACAGGCACAAATGATGATCTGACATCTAGTTACACAACAGGTTAACCCAGAGGGGACAGCCAGCCCGGTGGATTAGGTAAAATTTGCAGTGAGGTTTGTTTATCCTGAGAAAGTCTTGAGGTTCAAATCCAAGAGAGCAAATGCCTCAGAATAATTTTGTGCTGAGAGACCACAAAACTGACCTGGGGTCACCCTGAAAGACAATGAGTTTATTAGGGAATCTTACTGAAAAGCAGCACTTATTGGTCAAGTCTCCTGAAGTCCACATCCTTCCACCACCACTCCTGATCTGCAATCATTTATACAATGGTAGAATAATCACAAGGGGGCTTAGGTGACTACTCAGATTAGTCTGCTCCCCTCAAGGGTATTGCAAAATGTTCTGGCTGAGTATAAATTTCCTTTACATTGATGGTCACACATAGATGTTACTTCCTGATAAGGTGCTGCTTTTAACCTTGCTCTAACCATAGTGTGCCTGTGGTAGGTTGTATAGCTATGGCCATCTATTGGGGTGGGTTGCCTTGGGCAGAGCCATCAGTAACACCAGGTAGTATGAGGGATGGAACCCGAGTTGAGCTTTATGTGGCTACTCGGAGGCATTGTTGCTTTAAGTGTGGTAGAGTCAGTAACTTCTGCTACATACACAATGGGGCCTAAAATTTGATGTAATTCATCACTTAATGGACTGGTAGAATGCGTACTGAGTTGTTGCAAGCAGACATGCCACTTTGCTAAGGTACCTGCCTGGCCCACTCCTTTTTGCAGCTTGTTGAATTCTTTCACCCATCCTGCAATGGGAAAGGAAGTCTTTATAGTTATAGGGCCCTTTTTGTAATATCTTTTATGTCTTGTAAACTCCCATAAACTGTGCACAGTTGTTTTTCCAAAAGGCTATATCTCTGTTCATCCCCCTTCCAAAACTGGGACTAGAAGCCTAGAGGAGTATACTTTTCCTGTTTCATTTGCCATAAGCCACAGCCAAAGCTCTCAGGGTAACTGCTTCTGCTGCTCATTGCCATCAAGTTGGATCCAACCCATAGCGACCCCTCCTTGAATTTCCTAGGTGGTATCACTGTGGAAATAGATTGCTGAATCTTTCTTCTGAGGAGTGGCTGGTTGGTTTGAACTGTCAGCCTTCTGGTTAGCAGTTAAGTGCCTTAGGCACTATGCCACCAGAGCTCCTTCAGGGTAACTAGTCACATCCAAGTCACAAGGTTACCCAGGCTCTATGGCTTCTCATGCCTGAATTTGCTGTACAGCCACCTTAGTGCCTTGAAAGGCTTGCTACTGTTCATATTCCCAATCCCATATAGTGCCTTTTTTTACTAAGTGGTATAATGGTCATGGGAGCTCTGGTGGCATAGTGTCTAAGGCATTTGACTGCTATGCTAGGTAGGGTATAAAGGGTTTTAATAACCAAGCAAACCAGTGAATGTTTGCAGTTCTTTAACCTCTGTAAGGAGGGGATATGCTTGGATGTTATCAATTACTGGAGCAGGGACCATTTTTGTCTTATTCAACTATACAACACCCAAGAATTTGACAGATAAACTAAGTATCCACAGCTTGGATAAGTCAGTTTTTTAAATGAATAATTAATTGGGAAGCAGTTTCTTGCAAAAGGAAAGAGGGTTTCAAGTTAGCATGATATCATCAATATAATGGAATAGAAAAATATTCTCTAGTTTCTTCCAGCATTCTAAATCCTTTGCTACTAAACCATAGCAAATTGTAGGACCATGTCTCCAGTACTGCATAAGCCTAGGATCCAGGGGGCTAGGGATTCTCTTCCCTTTTGCCAATATCTAGTGTCAAATTCAACCAGCTCTGCAGTTGTATAGTAGTCTCTCATGGTAATGTGCTTCCTCCTTTCCAAAGCAGGGAGGTCATTAGGATCCACTCCCAGATCTGGGGCTTAGTCAGTTTTAATCTTGGTGACAATTGGGCAAGCCTCAGAGGGGGGAATTTCAATCTCCTCATTCCATCTCTCTCCTTCTTTGGAACCTATGGAAGATTCCAGGGAGTCTCATTTCTTTGAGTCCCAATTAGCTCTGGTCATGACAGCTCATAACTGTTGTCTGGGGAAACACCTCTCTTTCAATTCTGTTGCTTTAAGGCAAGAGTTTCTACTGCTTGATCCAAAGCTTGTAAATGGACAGAAAAAATTTTGTTGATGTTTGCCTGAGCTACCACCTGAGCTTCCCTTTCTAGCTGGAGGTCATCCTTCAGCCAGTGGTCTTTTCCATCAGAAGCTAGCTGAGCTTCAGTAGTTGTGCTTAACATATGCAGGAGTGGCCAGGCTATAGCAGCCACCAGCGCCCTGCTCTCTTTAGCCTTTTCACCTCCTATTCCCTGCAAGAGCTTTACGAGCCATGCAGGGTTTTCCGGGTGAACATGTACTCATGCACAGGGCCTCAGATTCCTAACAACCTGGCAACGGCCCCAAACACGGAGGCATCTGGCCATCCCGGGATTCCCCCTGGGGAGTTCCGTGACCCACTCATGGAGTCTTGAAATCAGGGGTTTTTGGTATCCTGCTCACAGGGCCAATCATCTGGGTTGAAACCCAGGAAGGCAATTGCCTCAGAATAACTTTGCATGGACATACTGAAAAACTGACCTGAAGTCACTCTGAAAGACATCCAGTTTGTAAGGGGATCTTATGGAAAAGCAGTGCTGCATCCAGTGGAAGCAGGCTGGTCAAGTCTCTGAGGTCTCCTTCTCCCTCTTGATCTACAATTGTTTATACAGTAGTAGAAAAATCACAAGGGGGCATGGGTGACAAGCAGACTAGTCTGGCTGGTGTCCAATGCAGGTGGTCAGCTTCCCTCCAAAGGTATTGAAAGATATTCCTGCAGACAATAAGTATATGTTGGTGGTTACAGGTAGATGTTACTTCCCGATGAGATGCTGGCTGCAGTGGCTGCAAGCTTGGGTCCCACGGGAATGCACAGGGAGGGGAAGCTAAAGAATGGGGTACAAAGTTTAGGGTGGTGGAGCAGGAGCCATTTTGGAGTGTTTGAAGGCCTATATCATACAGAAGGAAAACTGCCCTTCTTTCCCACTGAATACCCCCTAGAACACTTTAGAGGAAGCAGTTAATGTGTTGTTTATGGAAGTCATGCTTGAATGGCTTTATAGTGATTAGGATATTCACTCAAAGAGCATGTCCCTTACACAGGTCATGGCAGATATGGTAATCAAGGAAGCCTCTTCTATATGAGCGTGCTATGTAACCTTGCCATTGCAAAAAAAAAGCAATAATCCAGAAGCTTTGTTAGATCTGTTGGCATAGCTTCCCTGCATGGATCTTATAGATGCAAGAAATATAAGAGGGATTAATAGATTGCCCAGCCTTCCTTCCGAGGAGTGGCTGGTGGGTTTGAACCACCAGTTTTCTGGTTAGCAGTCAAATGTCTTAGGCACTATGCCACCAGAGCTCCCATAATAGAAGAACAGGAAGAGGCAATGGGAAAATAACTTACCTTAGCAGGTAAAAGATTTTTCAATGGTTACTAAAGAATTGGATTAATATAGTGGACATTGACAGAGTCAAGACAAAGATGCAATGTAGCACTACAGGAGGTTGGGTGGACAAACAGAAACTCCTGCTGGTCCCCCAACATTAAAGAGGCATTAACAAGTCTGTTTTATTTACTCCAGTTGGGAGGGATTTATTGATGGAAGTCCCACCTAGGACCAATTGAAGTAGGTGCTCACCTACTTGATGAAGATAAGACAGTTCTTCTAGTCCATCTCTCAACAGGATACCCAAGGCCATATGCAAATGTGTGGGTAAAATGGCCCGGGGTAGGGAAAAGACCTTCTTGGGGCTCCTGGAGACAAAAGCCTAATATCTTGTCATTCAAAAGCCTGTCAAGGAAATATTGAAGGGGCCTAAGATTAGACTGGGGGCATATGGGGATGCAATTGTTGATGGTACTAAAGTGAAAGTTTAGGTAAGAATTAGAAAATTGAAACAGATGATGTATGAGAAGTAATTGTATTTCCCTTACTTGAATGTATTATTGGTATGGATACCATGTCTAACTGAGGAACACTCTACCTGATATTGTAAAACTGAAGGCGTGTAAGTCTGGCCTTAGGCCAGTATTGTACATGCTTAACCACAAAAATTGCCTGAACTTCTCAGGTTGTTAATTTGAAACAGTATAGGATAAGTGGTGGACAAAGGGAGATTATTGCTTTGAGTAAAGACATGCTAAAGGCTAGAGTATTGGGGCCAAAAAATTCTCTGTATAACGGCCTTGTGTGATTTGTGTATATGGGAGCTCTGGTGGCATAGTGCCTAAGGCATCTGACTGCTAACCAGAAGGCTGGCAGTTCAAACCCACTGGCCATTCCTCGGAAGGAAGACTGGGCATCTACTTCTGTAGAGATACTGCCGCAGAAACCCAAGGAGGTGTTGCTATGAGTCTAAATCAACTTGATGAAAGTGAGCTTGGTTTGGATTTATGGCTTTTGAAAAGGAGCTCTGGTGCTGTAGTGCCTATGGCATTTGGCTGCTAACTAGAAGGTTGGGAGTTCAAACCCAGCAGTCACTGCAGAAAGAAGACTTGGCAATCTACTTCCGTAAAGATTTACTGTCGTGGAAACCCCAAAGGGGATCACTGTGAGTCAGAATGGACTCAATAGCAGTGAGGTGTATTTATTTATTTATTTATTTATTTATTTTATGGCCTGTGAGAAGGGCAGATGGCTCATGGACGCTGACAGTAGATTATCAAGGTATAAATAAAGTAGTGTCACCAGTGGCTTCAGCTGTTCCAGACATGCTATGAACAATGCAGAAAATACAGCAGGCTAAAGGAGACTGGTACTCAATGATTGATCTTACAAATGCCTTTTTCTCCCTCCCAATCTCAGAAAGAGCCAGCCACAGTTTGTTTTCACATGGGAAGGATCACAATACATTTTCAATACTTTGCCACAGAGTTCTTTAAATTCACTGGCTTACTGTCATGGTTTGGTTAGAAGAAACTTGGACTTGGTGCAGATTTCAAGTATGGTAACACATTACATTGATGATATTATGTTAATATCAAACACAGAAGAATGAGCTAGGGCAGATTTGAAAACAGTGATAGCCCACATGACCAACAGAGATTGGTTAATAAATCCAGTAAACATCCAGGGTTCTGACCAAACAGTGAAATTCTTGGGACTATTATGGACAGGAACCACCCATGACATTCCATAGGAAACCAAGAATAAGTTGCTGTCATTACTGAGCTCCAAGACTAAGCAGGAAGCTCAATGTTTAATTGGTCTATTTGGAGTTTGGAGAACACATATTCTGCATCTGGGAACATTCATGGCACCCATCCATAAAACCACTTGGGAGACAACTGCCTTTAATGGAGACCTGAACAACAACAGGCTATATCAGAATTACAAAAATCAATTTCACTCTCCCTGCCTTTAGGCTTTTATGATACACATTCAGACATGATTTTGCAGGTGTCTGCTACACATGCTTATGTAGATTGGAGCTTATGACAAAAACCTGAGAGTGCCACCTTAAAGTGACCATTGGAATTCTGGACTAGAAAGTTTCCAGATGCTGCAGCACAATACACACCATTTGAAAAGTAACTACTTCCCTGTTCTTGGTCATTGACTGAGACTGCCTCAATGTCAGAAGGACATAAAATCATCATGAAATCTAAAATACCCATAACATCTTGGGTGATTTCAGAAAAGCCCACTAATAAGAAAGCTGGTTCATACAAGAATAAGCTACTGGAGGAATGCAGATAGGCACCCATCACATCCACAAACAGGTACCCATTTTTCCCAAAGGTCCAACACTGGAACCACCAGAGAAGCTGCTGAACACACTGCCACATGGACAATACCCTATGAACAATTTTCTGCTAACCAGCGAAGGCTTCATGGTTCACAGACGGCAGTTCTAGGGTACATGGACAACATTTAATGTGGAAAGCTGCTGGATTAAGATCAGCATATAGAAAGACCCTCATTGAAGAAGGGAAGAATGAATCAGCTCAATAGGCTGGATTGAATGCTGTCTTCCTAGCTGTCATGGAAGAATTTGGCTATGGTGAGAACCCATACATTTGGATTTTTACTGATTCATGGGCAGTGGAAAGCACTCTGGGAATTTAGAGGGCCCATCAGAAGAACCCCCTTCCTTGATCAGAAGACAGTTGGAATCAGCAAGTGGACATGTTGGTATGCTTTTTGAGGTGGTTAATTGGGTCCATGAAATGAGTGGACATGGGAGTGCTGCAGCAATGCAGAGATGGACTGAAACTAGACACATCCCTCTTGTACCCTCTGAGGCAAAAAATGCCAATAAGGGCTGCTTTGTCTTTGAGTAAAAAAGATAGAGGTTACAGATAGATAGCCCTGCACATAGCTGGCAAATCGATTGCATATGACCAATGATGCCAGTGGCGCCAAGTAGGGTCCTCATAGGAATCAATACTTACTCTCAACTGGGCTTTGCATATTCCATGAAAGATGTATGTGCCAAAAACACCATCAAAAGATTGGAACAAAAGATAGTGTACCAATCTGACCTACCAAATTATATGTCCTCAGATGAAGGAACACAATTTACAACCCTTAAGGTACAGCAATGGGCCAAGAAACATCATATTGAATGGACATACCATGTTGCTTACTATCCTTAGAGTAATGGTTTGATAGAGAATTGGAATGGGCAATTGAAACATTTGTTATCTAAAATGAGGGGAGATAAAGGTATGAAGGGCTGGCTCACAGATTTCATGAGTGTGTGCTCACACTTACAATGAGGGGTAAAGAAGGAACTATCACCACTGTACAGCTTACTACAATACTCTGAGTGATCTGGGGAAGAGAGTTTGGGAGAGGACACTGGTGCCACTGTACAGTTCTTCCCCACATCACCTGAAATTGCTTTTTTCCCTGCCAGAAGCTATGGGCCCAGGACCCAGGATGCAGATGTTGGTACCAGAAGCAAGGGTGATGCCTAAGCAAGAGACTGTAACTATACCCTTGACCCTGTATACCAGAATTCCCAAGGGCCTTATGGGGTGGATTGTATCTTCCTTTTTTCTGGTAGAATTGTATTTGATAGTGAATACTGACTGTATTGCCCATTGGTTGAGATAGCCCACTACGATTATACCTATGTAACTCTACCCAACATGAATAGGATGGACTAAGGGGGAAACATTTGCTAGAATGGTCTTGCTACCAGCAATCTGGACTGGCACAACAGATGAACCTGATGTTCCTTCCCAATTTGGGAAAGTTTGGGTAAAAATAAATGACAGATGGAAGGAAGGAGAAATAATAGCTGAAAGTAAAGGAATGAATAAATGGATAATGCAACAGAGGAAATCTAACATTATGCTGTTGCCTAAAGAAAAACTCATAGCAAGGACTAATCTATCAGTTAAATTTCATCAGAGACTCAAAAGGGCGAAGATGAGAAAAACATCTGGAGTACCTGACCAGATCAGATGGACACATGCAGCAGATCTGAATGGCTGGTACCTAAGTAAACTCACTCTTAAGACTCTTTGTCCTACTGAAGGACTAATTGTAATGATTTGGGGACCTGTAAAGTTATTGGGAGCAGCAAGTTAATCATTCAAGTATGAGAGAGTCAGTGGCTAGAAGACCCAGGTGTGGCCTTCAGTGCAGTGAATTGCTCAATTGCACTTCTAGCCATAGTCTTCCATTTTGTGATGTATTATAAATCCTAGCCTCAGTAGCATAGTGCCTAAGGCACTTGACTGCTAACTAGAAGTCTGGAGGTTCAAACCCACCAGCCACTCCTCAGAAGGAAGGTTGGGCAATCTACTTCCATAGTGATACTGCCTTGGAAACCCAAGGAGGGGTCGTGTGAGTTGGGTCCAACTTGACAGCACATAACAACAACAGCCTCTATGCACTGGTAAATCTGCTTAAAAAAAAGAAAGAAAGAAAGACCTACGGAAAGTCTTGAATAACAGACATGTCACTTTGAAGACTGTTGTTCTTGTTGTTAGGTGCCAAAGGTTCAGCTCTGACTCATAGCAACCCTATGTACAACAGAACAAAACACTGCGAGGTCCTGCACCGTCCTAACAATCCTTGCTATATTCGAGGCCAGTGTTGCAGCCACTGTGTCAATCCATCTCATTGAGGGTCTTTCCGTTTTTCACTAAAAAAACTTCCACTTTACCAAGAATGATATCCTCCAGAGAATGGTCCCTTCTGACAACATGACCAAAACAGGTGAGACAAAGTCTGGCCATTCTCACTTCCTTTCTTCCAGGACAGACTTGTTTGTTCTTCTTGAAGTCCATAGTACTTTCTCTATTCTTTGCCAACTCAATAACACAAAAGCAACTCTTTTTTTGTCTTCGTATTCATTGTCCAATTTTAACATGCATATGAGGCTATTTAAAATACCACAGCTTGGGTTAGGTGCACCTTACTCTTCCAAGTGACATCTTTGCTCTTCAACACTTTAAAGAGCTTTTTTTTTCAGCAGATTTGCTTAGTGCAATAGTTCTTCTGATTGATTGGTTGTTGCTTCCCGTGGATGCATGGATGTTGATTGTGGATCCAAGTAATATGAAATTTTCATATTAACTTCAATCTTTTCTCCATTTAATATGATGCTGCTTATTGATTCAGTTGTGAGGATTTTTATTTTCTTTATGTTCAACTGTAAGCCATACTGAAGACTGTAGTCTTTAATCTTCATCAGTGAGTACTTCAAGTCATCTTCACTATCTTTAATGAGTCTTCCTCTGATTCCCATACTACATTATCTTCATATAGTCCATCTTCTCATTATTTGCTCAGCATACAAATTTGAATAAATATGGTGGAAAGATCCAACCTTGATACACACCCTTCTTGATTTTAAGCCATACATTATCTCCTTGTTCTGTTCAAACAATAGCCTTCTGGTCTATGTACAGGTTCCTCAAGAGCACAATTAATGTTCTGGAATTCCCATTCTTCTCAATGTTATCCATAATTTGTTACAATCCACAGAGTTGAATGCTTTTTCATAATTAATAACACACAAGCAGACATTTTTTATATTCTTTGCTTTCAACAACGTTCATCTGACATCAGCAATGATATCCCTTATTCTGCATCCTCTTCTGAATCCAGCTTGCATTTCTTGATGTTCCCTATTAATATACTGTTGCAACTATTTTTGAATTATCTTCAGCAAGATTTTACTTGTGTGTGATATTAATGATATTGTTCAATAATTTCCATATTCTGTTGGATCACTTTTCTTTGGAATGCATACAAATGTGGATCTCTTCCATTCAGTTGACCACATAGCTGTCTTCCAGATTACTTGGCACAGATGAGTAAGTGCCTCCTACACGGCATCCTTTTGTTGAAACATCTCAATGGACGTTTTGTCAGCTTCTGGGCCCTTGTTTTCCACCAATTCCCTCAGCATAGCTTTGACTTCATCCTTCAATACCATTGGTTCTTGATCAATTGCCATCTTCTAAAACAGTTGAACATCAACCAATTATTTTTTTGTACAGTGACTCTGTGTACTCCTTCCATCTTCTTTTGATGCTTCCTACATCATTTAATATTTTGCCCATAGAATCTTTTGATATTGCAAGTCAAGGCTTGTATTTTTTTTATTTAGTTCTCTTAGCTTGAGAAATGCTGAGCATGGCCTTCCCTTTTGGTTTCATAACTCAAGGTCTTTGCACATTTAATTATAATAATTGACTTGGTCTCCTCAAACAGCTCTTTGAAATCTTCTGTTCAGCTATTTTATCTTGTCATTTCTTCCATTTGCTTTAGCTACACTCCATTCAAGAGCAAGTTTCAGAGTCTCTTCTGACATCCATTTTGATCTTTTCTTCCTTTCCTGTCTTTTTAATGACCTTTTGCTTTCATCATGTATAATGTTCTTGATGTCATCCATAGTTCGTCTGGTTGTCAGTCATTGGTGTTCAACATGTCAAATCTATTCTTCAGATGGTCTCTAAATTCAGGGGAGATATAATCAAGGTCATATTTTGGCTCTTGTGGACTTGTCTTAATTGTCTTCACATTCAACTGGAACTTGCATATGAGGAATTGATGGTCCGTTCCACAGTCAGATCCTGGCCTTGTTTTGGCTGAAGATATTGAACTTCTCAATTGCTTGTTTCCACAGATGTACTTGATCCAACTCCTGTGTATTCTATCTGACAAGGCCTATGTGTATAGCCACCATTCATGCTGTTGCAAAAAGGTATTTGCAATGAATAAATTGTTGGTCTTGTAAAATTCTATCATGCAATCTCTGGCAACATTTCTATTACTAAGGCCATATTTTCCAACTACTGGTGGTTCTTTGTTTCCAACATTCGCATTCCAATCACCAGTAACAATAAATAAATTTTGATTGCATGTTTGGTCAATTTCAGACTGCAGAAGTTAGTGAAAATCTTCAATTTCCTCATCTTTGCCTTTAGTGGTTGGTGCATAAATTTGAATAATAGTATTAACTGGTCTTCTTTATGTTGTTGTTGTTGTTATGTGCCGTTGAGTCGGAGCTCACTCATAGCTACCTTTCCTTGGGTTTCCAAGGCAGTATCACTATGGAAGTAGATTGCTCAACCTTCCTTCCGAGGAGTGGCTGGTGGGTTTGAACCACCAGCCTTCTGGTTAGCAATCAAGTGCCTTAGCCATATAGATATTATCCTATCACTGACAGCATTGTACTTCAGGATAGATCTTGAAACATTCTTTGTGATGATGAATGCCATGCCATTCCCCTTCAATTTGTCATTCCTGGTGTAGTAGATCATATGATTGTCTGATTGGAAATGGCCAAAACCAGTCCATTTCAGCTCACTCACACCTAGGATATGGATCTTTATGCATTTCATTTCATTTTTGACAACTTCCAATTTTCCTAAATTCATACTTCTTACTTTCTGTGTTCCAAATATTAATGGATTTTTGTAGCTGTTTCTTCCCACCTTAAGTCATACTCCATCAGCAACTGGAGATTCTAAAAGCTTTACTCCATCCATGTCATTATGTTGACTCTGCTTTGAGGAGGCACTTCTTGCCCAGTCATATTTTGAGTGCCCTCCTACTTGAGGGGCTCATCTTCCATCACTACATCAAACAATGTTTCAGGGCAATTGAAGTTTTCCAGTAATATATCAGACAGTGTTTCACTGCTATTCATAAAGTTTTCACTGGCTAATACGTTGAAAAGTGGATGACCCTTTATTTCCCAATTTGCCTTAATCTGGAAGCTCCATTGAAACCTGGCCACCATGGATGACCCTGCTAGTATTTGAAATACCAGAGTGGCATAGCCTCACAGCAACATGCAAGCCACCACAATACCACAAACTGACAGATGAGTGGTCATTAAAATATTATCCACAGTATGTGAAATCATAATATCAAACTTATTTCATATTTTTGTTTCATAAAATTTTTAAGATGGTATGACAGTTAAGGTTGTGCATGAACCTGGCTAGGCTGTGGTTTTGAATGGCTGGGCAGCTAGATGTAGTTATTCCCCATGAGAAGGTTGTAGTCATCTCCATGGTGGAAACTGCTGTGAGCAGTGAATAAGTGGAAATGGAGTTGCCTCTGAGGTGTGACTTGCTTCCAGTATATATGGAAGACATTTGGGAAGGGTCTCTTGCCTTTTGGTGTATTTGGATCCTGCATTTGGACGAATCTTCATTGAGTGGCCTGCCGTGTTGCATGTCAATCTTGGAACAGTTGCTGGAATTAGACCAGCTCTCTGCCTTGTTGCCTGCTGATCTTGGAATTGTGCCATTTCACCTGTCAACCTTAGGCTTGTCAGCCTCATCAGCCAGCAGCTGTCTGAGATAGGAGATGCTTCCAACTATGGTGAGCCTGGAATAAAAGTCAGAGCTAATGCCCAAGGTCGAGGAGACTTCACCCAGTCCCTAGAGCTGGCACTCTGAATTTGAGACTTCCAGCCTCCTAAACTGTGAGAATAAATTCCTGTTTGTTAAAGCCATCCACTTTTGGTATTTCTGTTACAGTAACATTAGAAAACCAAGAAGCTCTGGTGGCACAGTGCCTAAGG
>NW_006921611.1:9448054-9471027 GCF_000298275.1 Orycteropus afer afer
GCTGGAGGTTAAAACCCACCAGCCACCCCTAAGAAGGAAGATTGGGCAATCTACTTCTGTAGAGATTTAAAAAAAAAAAAAAAAATCACCGATTTAGAGTTGGATCTGAGTCATAGCGACCGCTCCTTGGGTTTCTGAGGCCCAAAGAGGGGTCACTATGAGTCGAATCTACTTGATGGCAATGAGTTTTTTTGTTTTTTGGTTTTTCAGTTTAGAGAACCAAAACAAATGAAAATTATGGCTTTGCTGAAGCACTTTGCCTTGATATAATCTTAATAGAAACTGGTTTTCCTTTTGCATCTCACAATTGTGAGCTTGTGTATCTCATCATTTTCTTAATATTGATGCATAACCATAACTATAGGCATAGAAGCACATCATAAAATGGAGGATCACTAAAATGGAGGTTACATATTCATCAGACTCAATAAATATTGCCAATACCTGACAATGCCAGACTTTTAAACATTTTTTTTTGCATTCAGTTTTGTGGGTTTAAGGTGTTACTTGCATTTTTCAGATTATTAATGAAGGTGAGAGTCTTTGCTATCTCTATTGGCTATTCATGTTGCCCGTTCCACAAAATGTCTCTTCATGTCCATTGCATATTTTTCTATTTGGTCCATTGTCTTTCCTACTCTATTTTAGGATTTTCTGTATTCTGGATACCTTATTTTATTTTATTTTTTTCAGTTTATGTGTGCTATGAACTCCCAGTTTCTGGCTTGGCTTTTCACTTTCTTTATGGTCTATTTTGATAAACAGTGTCCTATTTTAACAAAATCAAGTTGATCATTAAAAAATTACCCATTTTATATCTTGTTTAAGAAATTATTTCTCAGTCCAAATATATAAGGATATTCTCCCAAGTTTTCTTCTAAAGGTTTACATTTTTGTCTTTTATGTTTAAATTCTTAACCTATCAGAAGTGAATTTATTTTTGTTTATGGTGTAAAGAGCAGATCCCATTTATTTATTTATTTTTTCTCTAAATGTATGCATAGGCAGTTGGCCCAGCATCATTAACTAATCAGTTAATATACTCTCCTGTTCTGGTTACCTAGTACTTCTCTGACAGGAATATACTACTAATGGGATGACTTGAACAAACAAGAGTTTATTCTTACAGTTTGGAGGTTTTAAGTCCAAGTTCAAAGTGCTAGGGGCTATGTGAAAGCCCCTCGACCTTGGGCTTCAGCTCTGCCTTTTGCTAGCAGCCCACTGAAGCTAGAGGTATCTCTTCACTCAGGCAGCAAGTTACTGGCTGCTGAGGCTAACAAACCCAAGATTGACAAATAAAATGGCACAGTCCTGATGTTACCAAACCACACACAGGCCACACATTTAAGTTCATTGAAAGTCCTAGGATTGGCAGAGCATGGCAGGCTGCTGAGCAACATGGTTACATGCAGGGTGCAAGCCTGCCATAAGCTAGAGACCATTCTCAAAGCTGTTTTCTTATACATAGGAAGCAGACCACGTACCTAAAGCAGCTACTCAGCTGCTTACAGTAGATTCCCTCATGGAGTTGATTACCAGTCTCATCAAGGGGAATACTACATCCAGCTGCCCAGCCTCTCAACCAGGCCTAGCCAAGTTAACACACAGACTTAACCATCACATCTCCACTGATCTCACCTCTGCCATAAAGTAAGTTTCCAGATATATATTAGCCTATACATAGGTTTAGTTCTGTTTGCTCATTGTTGTCATAATACCACCTAATTTCCATTTCTACTGTTTTATGATATGTTATTATATCTGATAAAGAAAATTTCCTTACCTTGCTATTAAGTGTATCTATTGATATGTGCATGGGTTCTTTACTTTGTTTGCTTAGTGCTGTCCTAATACCATCTGGTTTGTATAGTTTTATGATAGGTTATTACAGCTGATAAGAAAAATATTTGTACCTTGCTGTCAACTATATATTACATTTCTTGTCCATTTGCTTTGTAACACAGCATAGCCAACTAACACAAATATGATTTCACTTTCATGTCTCCTACCCTAATCTTTCCTAACTTAAAATGAAATGTATAATTTAAACTCTTATATTATTACATTTGCCATAAGAATGCATACACACACACACACACACACATACACAGACAGCCATACATTTTTTAAATAATTCTCTCTTATTACCATGTCATTAATAATTATTTAGAATGGACCTCATTTTACTGTTTGGCAATGTTTTTTATATACTGTGGTAATTAAGGTTGTATGTCAACTTGGCTGGGCCTGATTGAGTGGCTGGGCAGCTGGATATAGTTATTCCCCATGGTGAGATTGGCAATTAACTCCATTCTGGAATCTACTGTAGCAGCTGAGTAGCTGCTTCAGGGATGTGGGTTGCTTCCTGTATATAAGAAGCAACTTTGAGGAACATCTCTAGATTTTTCGCACACTTGGACCCTGCATGTAGTCAAGTCTTCATTCAGCAGTCCGCCATGATCTGCTGATCTTGGGACTTTTAATGGACTTGAATCAATGGCCTAACATGTGGTTTGGTAATATCAGGGCTGTACCTTTTCACTTGTCGACCTTGGGCTTGTCAGCCTCGGCAGGCAGCAGTTGCCTGAGTGAAGAGATGCCTCTAGCTTCAGTGGGATGGGAGCAAAAGCAGAGCTGAAGCCCAAGGCCAAGGGGCTTTCACTCATCCTCTAGAGCCTGGCACTTTGAACTCAAACTTGTAGCCTCTAAAATTGTAGGAGAATAAACTATTTGTTAAAGCCATCCAATTTGTGGTATATTTCTGTTAGAGAGGCACTAGGTAACCAGGACACACACTTACACTTTTCCTTTCTTTACTCTGATTTATATTTGCTCTGCTGGAAGAATTCCTGATCAAATGAGACAAAGTGCTTGATTATGTACTGTCTTATTACTTGATTTGTCTGGTAACTTATTTTCTTTTGTCCTCAGAAGAAAACAACAAAATTGTAGAATCTACATAACTTTTTTCTAAAATTATGCAAATAGCTCTACATTTTTTAATTAAGTGTAAATTGATGTATATATACTTTTTTATACTTTGTGTTATGATCCGATATGAGTATGTTTTTATTTAGTTGCTCAAATTATTCCAGCTTTGGCCATGGGGTGCTCTTTCAGTTAGGCTTCTGTGACTCTTTGACATGTCTCCATTTTTGTGTGTGTTTTTTGTGTACTTTCTTACAGTATAAGATATTTCAGGGTCATCTTGCATTTTCCCAGATCTAAGTTTAGAGTCAGACTGTGTTTCACTGCTGTTCATTAGGTTTTCAGGTTCAATTTTTTCAGAAGTGGACTGAAAATGAAGATGACCTGAAGCATTTACTGATAAATATCAAAGACTCCTGCCTGCAGTATGGGTTATACCTCAACATCAAGAAAACAGAGATCCTCACAACTGGGCCAGTGAGCACCATCATGATCAATGGAGAAAAGATTGAAGTTATCAAGCATTTCATTTTACTTGGATCCACGATAAACACCCATGGAAGCAGCAGTCAAGAAATCAAAGGGTGTATTGCACTGGGGAAATCTGCTGCAAAAGACCTCTTTAAAGTGTTGAAGAGCAAAGATGTCATCTTGAAGACTGAAGTGTGCCTTGACACAAGCCATGGTATTTTTCATTGCCTCATATGCATGTGAAAGCTGAACAAAGAATAAGAAGGCCCACAGAAGAATTAATGCATTCGAAGTATGGTCTTGGTGAAGAATGTTGAATACAGTATGGATTGTCAGAAGAACAAAAAATCTGTCTCGAAACTAGCATAACCATAATTCTCCTGAGAAGCAAGAATGGCCAGACTTCATCTCATCTACTTTGGTCATGTTGTCAGAAGGGACCACTTCCTAGAGAAGGATATCATACTTGGTAACATAAGGGTCAGCAAAAAAGGTGAAGATGCTCAAAGAGATGGATTTACACAGTGGCTGCAATGAGGGGCTCAAGTATAGCAAGGATTTTGAGGTTGCATATAACCATACAGTGTGTTCATTTTGTTTTACATAAGGTTGCTATGAATCAGAGCTGACTTGACACCATCTAACAAAAACAACATGTCACATGCCTGTTCAGGGTGGGATGTGTCTTGAGTCTCACTTTGCTGAAAGGTGTGACTTAAGGCACCATCACTTAGTTTCCTTGAGGGTATATATGTGAATGGGAGCTCTGGTGGCATAGTGCCTAAGGCATTTGACTGCTAACCAGAAGGCTGGTGGTTCAAACCCACCAGCCAGTCCTCAGAAGGAAGATTGGGAAATCTACTTCTGTAATATACTGCCCAAGGAGGGGTTTCTATGAGTCAGATCCAACTTGATGGCAGTGAGTTTGGTTTTTGGTTTTGGATATATGTGAATGCTTGTGCCAAGTTCACTCTCTCTTGCATTTGCCAAGTTCTCTCTCCTGTGTTTGGTTCATCTTCATCTCACCCCTAGACTTGAAACAGCAGCCAGTTGTCTGACCTGCCAATTTGGGTTCTCCAGCCCCTGCAACCATGTGAGTGTGGAGTATTCTCCAGACCTATGCCTGACCCATGAATTTGGGACTTGCCAGACTCCCAGCCTCTGCTATCATGTGAGCTATTTCCTTGGCAGTTTGTGAGTTCTTTGAGATGTTACAGTGAAATACACAACCCTAAGACAGGAAGGAAAGTACTGAGGGGAGTGGGAGGCATTGATGTCAGAGACAATGGAATAATACAGTAGTTTAGAAAAGTTGGATATTTGGGACATCTTTAACCTCCACTTCATAAGGACCAGCTTTGCACTAATCCTTGTAAAAGAAATTATTCAAGACTAGTGTTATTCCCGTAAAACCACCTCAAGTCTAGCCTACTGAATGGAGTGAGAAGAGTGAACATGAATTCTACTTTCCTGTGTGAATGATCAGTGGCACATTTTGGTGATGAAGGTGCCTCCTATCAGCCTAGGTCCCACGCCCAGCAGCAGGGAGATGTGTTTGTCTTCTGCAGTCTCCAGGAGCGCAGGTAGGTGTGTCAAGTAATGAAGGTCTCAGAGTGCCACACAGCACAAAAGCAAGTGAAGGGAAAGATTATGTTTGTTATACGTTATAATGTGGAAAATTAAAAATACCGCACTTAAATCATCTTAATGGAAATCTCTTTTGGTATACACTTAAATTAAGTTTTTATATATTCCCTAAGTCTTCAAGAAGCTAAAGGAAACATAAATACCATCATTCACTATGAAAAGAGATATTTTTCAATAACTTAGGAAGGCATTAATAAAAGTACATGTGTTTCCCACCCCCGACCACAATCCCCAACCATAAAAAGCTCTCCTCCCATTTCGTCTCTGTGACTATCCCTTCCCTGTGCCTTTCTTAACTGTTCATTTCTGTCCAGATTTCCCTCTGTGCAAATGCTGCCTTTCTGATGTCTAATGGTTGATTGATCTAGGGGGTGAATCTTCCTAGTGTTGGTGGGTGCATCTCCCTGGGGTAGGTGTTCTGTTTGTAGATCTTTCTACTGTTTGGCTGACAGCTAATTCAGGGAAATGAGTCCATTTCCAGGCCTGAAGGATAACCCTGGGCCTTATTCTTGGGGCTTCCACCACTCTATCCAACTAGTAATTCTGGTCATTCTTGTGTTTTTTAATTTTGTCTCACATTTTTCCTTCCATTCTATCCAGGATCTCCAATTCTGATCCCTTTCTAGGTGGTTGGCATTGGTAGCTGGGCACCATCTAGTTCTTCTGGACTCAGGATCATGAAGCCTGAGGGCCCCATGGTTCATATCCTTTGACTTATTGTTTCCAAATGATTTTGATTTTCTTCACTCTTCTTTGCTCCATAAATGGGAAGGCCAATAGTTGTATCTTCAATGGCTACTCTATAGCTTTTAAGATCCAAGTTGTTACTCACCAAAGTAGGATGTAGAACAAGATTTTATTGTGCTATATTGTACCAATTGAGCTTGATGTCCCCCAAGTCTATGGTCTTGAGCCCACAGGCCCAGTGACTCTCTCCCTCAAGTGTTTGGTTGTCTCTGAGAAGTTACTCCAACCTTGTCCCCTGTTACTTCTGTACTGTATATGGATATTTTTTTTCATAGCTCAAGTACATATGTAAGACTATCTTCAGCCAAATCTATCCTTAGTCTTGGGTACATTCCTGTTTGCCTACCCCCACCTGATCTTTTCACCTATAGCCTAGTGTTTACTGCCACTGAGATACAGTTTTGTGCATGTAATAGTACTTGCTGCTGTTATCTCTATCTTTTGTGTACATTTCTGTGTCCTCCTTTTCCCTATTGTCATTGTGCTGGTCATACACTTTTGTTATATTGCCTTTCCCTTCACCCAAATCAACATGGGACTCTTAACTAGTCAAATGTACATATACTTTTGAGGCTTATCCTGAAACCTAACTCATAACCTGAACTGAAATGTACAGAGATTTTCAAGACCGGAAAAACGAGCAACAATTTTTAGTGTCAGAGGTGAAAGCATCTTCCAACTTCTCTCAGCTATGTGGAGGACTCCAGTAGAACAGAAGCAAGTTAGCGAGTACACTTTGGCTACATGGAACTAAGTGTTTTCATATCTGTAAGTGTGTTGCATTGTGAATTCTCTCTCATAGAAAAAGTTATAAATATTATACATTCAGAAATCTGGTCCCTCGACATTCAGAGGAGAAGTTCTGTCCTGAAGCATTGTCAGGGTCACTGTGCATAATCTTGCCAGGCCATGCATCTGTAAGTTGGGTACAGCAGCAAAATATGTGTTGCCAGAAGCTCACAGCAGGTCCATCTTGGGTCTGTAGTGCAGGTCAAACTGGGACAAAATGATGTCTTAATAATATTAACTCTTCTTTTCCATTAACGTGGAATATATCTCAATTTATTTAGATCTTTAATTTTTTTTTCATCACAGTTTTGTATTTTTCCTCACATAGATCTTATACATATATATATATAGAGAGAGAGAGAGAGAGTTAATTTTATATCTGAATATTTCATTTTTGTTGCTAATATAAATGGTGTTATGTTTTTAATTTCAAATTCCAGTTGTTTTTTACTGGTTTATAGGAACGCATTAACTTTTGAATATTAACCTTCAATGCTATAACCTTCTAATGATCACTTATTAGTTCCAAGAGGGTTTTTTTTTTTTTTCCCAATATTTTGGTATTTTCTTCATAGACAGTCATAACATCTGTGGACAAAGACAATTTTATTGTTTTCTTCCCAATTTGTATACATTCTATTCCTTTTTCATATCTTATTGCATTAGCTAGGACTTCCAGTATGATGTTGAATAGGAGTAGTGGGGGAGTGTTATTCTTGTCTTGTTCCAATCTTAGTGGAAAGCATCTAGTTTCTCACAATAAATAAGATTTCTGTTGTAGGTTTTTTGTAGAAGTCCTTCATTGATTTGAGAATGTTCCCCTCTATCACTAATTTCTAGGAATTTTTATCATGAATTCATTTTGGTATTGCATTTGTCAATTTTTTTTTTTTTCTGTCTCTATTAATTTGAACACATGATTTTTCTTCTTTAGTCCATTGATATGATGAATTACACCAATTGCTTTGTGGCAGTTGAACCAGCTTTGCATACCTGAATAAACTGCATTTGATCATGGTGTATAATTCTTTTTACACATTCTTGGATTTTGTTTGCTTGAGAATTTTGTGTATACATTCATAAGACATATTAATCTATAATTTTTCTCCCTAGTCATATCTTTGTCTGATTTAGGTATTAAGATAGTACTGGTCACATAGAATATGTTGGGAAGTATTCTCCTTTAACTTTTGAAGAGTTCAAGAAGGATTGGTATTAATTCTTCTATAAAAGTTTGGTAGAATTCATTTGTGAAATCATTTGGGCTTGGAGCTTTCTATTTTGGAAGGTTATAAATTGCTGATTCGATATTTTAAATACATATAGGCCTATTCAGAGTATCTATTTTTCTTTGTGTAGGTTTTGGTAAATTTTGTGTTTCAAAGAATAGGTCTATTTCATCTAAGTTATCAAATTTGTGGACATAAACTTTTTCATAGTATTATTCTTTTATCCTTTCAGTATCCATGGGCTCAGTTGCAAAGAATAAGATAAAATAAAAAATTGCATGTTACTTTCATTTAAAATTCTCTTAGTTTCTTTAGTAGATCTGAGTTTCTGACTTATATCATTTTTTCTTTCAAAGACCTTTTTAACATTTCTCTTAAGGAAAGTATGTTGTTGGTGTTATGTGCCATCAAGTCAGACGCGACTCATAGTGACCCCTCCTTGGGTTTCTGAGGCAGTATCACTATGGAAGTAGATTGCCCAACCTTCCTTCCCAGAAGTGGCTGGTGGGTTTGAACTGTCCGCCTTCTGGTTAGCAGTCAAATGCCTTAAGCACTATGCTACCAGAGCTCCTAAGGAAGTTATAGTGGGCACAAATTTTCTCAATTTTTACTTTTCTAAGAAAGTCTTTTATTTCTGAAAGATAAATTTGCTAGCTATAGGATTCTAAGTTGATGTTTTAGTTTAGTTTAGCTTAGTTTCTTTCAATACTTTAACCATTTCAATCCACTCTCTTTTTGCTTGCTGGTGTCTGGTGAGAAATCTGACTTCTTATTTTCCCCTCCTTTATAGGTAGGATGTCCTCTTCCCCAACTTTTTTCAATATATACTCCTTGTCTTTAATTTTCTGCACTTTGAATATGATATGACTAGATGTTTTCTATATTTAGTATTTATCCTGCTTGGTGTTCTCTGAGCGTCCTAGATCTGTGGTTTAGTGTTTATCATTAATTTTGAAAAACTCTCAACCATCATTTCGTAACATATTTCTTCTGTTCTCTCTCTTTCTTATCCTTCTAGTATTCTTATTGTGTGTGCTTTGTATCTTTTGTATTTGTTCCAGAGTCTTGTATTTTCTGTTTTCTTATTTTTTTTCCTTCCTTTTTCTCTCACCTTTACAGTTTGGGAGGTTTCCATTGACATATCTTCAAAGTCAAGTTCTTTCTGCAATCAAGTCCAGTCCACTGAGAAACCCATTCTTTGTTTTTGTTTTATTCATTTTTTTTTTTTTTTATTTCTGGCTTTTCCTTCTGATTATTTCTTGAAGTTTATCTCTTTCTTTTTATATTACTCATTTGCTTTTGCATAGTGTTCATTTTGCTACTTATAGCCCTTAGCATATTAATCATAGTTATTTTAAATTCCTGGTCTGATCATTACAGAATCTCTGTTATATCTGAGTTTTGTTCTAATGCTTTCTTTGTCTCTTTACATTGTAGGTTTGTTGTTGTTGTTGTTGTTGTGTGTGTGTGTCTTTTATTATAAAAACAAATTTTTGTTTGTTTGTTGTTGTTTTTGTAAGGGGATAGGATTAAAGTATAGTAACCTTGACAAAGCTAAAGGGCCAAGCAGGCTTAGGTTTTTGCTTAATCTTTGTAGGCCTAAGTTTCAGTTATTGCTTAAGTTTCAGTTTAGTGTAACAGACCCAATTTACGGGAAATCACTGTTGTTAGACCCTCCGAGTTGGACCAATCAGATAGGCCGAAGACTGGAAAGTCCTGGAGAGGGACCCCTCCCTTGTCAGAAGCCTGGAAAGTTCCGAATCTAAACCTATCAACTACTACCTAATAGCAGAACCTGTCCTCTGCACCAATCGCCGATTAACTAACATCTTAGATTCTATTTTTGTAACCACCCCTTAATTATTCTATAAAAATGTAGAACAGAAGGAGCCGGGAGTCTTTTGCCCAAACCGTTGCATCGGTGTAAGCAGAGACCCCAGCTCCAGCTTGGAAATAAACTTTTCCTTTGCTTTTGCATTGTCGAGTCAGTGTCACGTTCCTCGCACTGACGCTTCTTTCCAAATTCGGGTCCAACATTTTAAAGCTGGATATGTTGGGTAAAAGGAACTGAGTTTCTATCAATTGTAATCCCCTGCAAAGCTTTGTTAATGTTGATGAAGTGGTAAAGTGTTAAGAAGAGGGAAGGCAGTCTACAATCATATGATTAAGTTTTAGTTTTTTAGTGAACCTATGCTCCTTGGTTGTGACTTCCACAAATAATCCTCATCTTTTTAATATTTCAACCCTTTATATTGAAAAGGAAAACTAGCGGTGACTGCAGTTGGATATTTCTTCCCCTCTTTGTGGAAGATTAAAGGATTACAATTGGATATTTCTCTTCCTCCACTTTGGTTATACTCTGATAAAGTGATAATATAGTTTCCTTTAAGGGTAGGCTGTTACTAAGAATAGAATACTATTTCAGTGTTTACTTTTCACCTCCCCCAACCCTGGTGGCATAGTGCCTAAGGCATTTCACTGCTAACCAAAAGGCTGGTGGTTCAAACTCCTCAGAAAGAAGGTTGGGAAATCTATTTCTGTAGTGATACTGCCTTGGACCCCCAAGGAGGGGTCACTATGAGTCGAGATCGACTTGATGACAGTGAATTGAGCTTTTAGTTAGAATAATGAGGGAAGTTTTCTCCAAGCTTCATACAAAGATCCTAGTGGGATCCTAGAGGTAAAATTCATAAAAATGTGGGGATCCTCCCCCCAAGACTGGGTCTCCAGAAGTTTTAAAATTCTTCTGCTAGTCCATACTCAGTTTTCAGGGATTAGTCAATTACCTATTAAGCATATCTACCTGATGCTGGGTCCAGTGGCAGCACTTTCTACTGTATCAGCTTATTTGTCTTTCCAATTTCCAGTCAGTGATTTGGCCTGTGTCCTCAGTTTTGTGATGACTCTAAAAAGAGTTGTTGATTTCCAGTTTTTAACCTTTTTTTCTAATTGTGAGTGTGGGAACAGTGGCTTCCAAGTCCTTTACATGACAGATTAGAAACCAAAAATTGGTACATATATTTTTTAAATCTTTCATTTCGCCCCTTCTCACCATCTTTTGCTTCATCCTCAACTGCTTTTTGTTCTCAGCATTGCAGAAGTGGACCAAAGTAAACTGATCATTGCTGCATAACTTATCAAGAAAGCTATCATCTTACTTATCTTGAATAACAAAATAATCCCATCCTGCTAAGGTACATGTGTTTCCCGAGTTTGCAGAGACTACACAAAACAATGCCTGGCACATATTAATCACTCAAAAACAAATGTTTGTTTAAACAGGAAAACAATCTGGCTGGAAATTGCAGACAGGATGATGGAAAGATCTAGCTGAGAAAGAACAAGCATGAAATTCTCAGAATACTTTTTTCCATGTCACATGATCAGTGGGTTTACCCTGGTTATTTCATGAGTCTTATAAAGCAATTAAATTAAAGTCAAGGTTAGCCATGGATGCTACAAAAATATTTTATAAGCTTGTGTCATGGAATGAATTGTGTCTCAAAATAATATGTACCAACTTGGCTAGGCCATGATTCTCAGTGGTTTGGCAGTTACATAAGGAGGTAACTTAATAATTATGTAATGGTGTAATCATTCCCTATGATGTAATCAGCCAATCAGTTGTAAGGGGACTAGGGAAGGATATAACACCCTCAATCAGGTTCAGTCCTGATCCCATGTAAGAATTGTGGTCCTCATCACCTTCAATCTTACAAAAGATGAAAGGAAAGAGAAGCAAGCAGAGAAGGACATGCTACCACTAAGAAAGAAGAGCCAGGAGCAAAGCATATCTTTTGGACTCAATGCACCTGCACTAGAAATCTAGACCCAGAGGGAGATTGATGCCATGACACATGGAGATCTCCAAAGAATGGTGGGGCCAGAAATGTTGAAAGGGGGCAAAGCCCTACCCCAAGTGCTAGAGAGAGAAATCCTTCCCCTGGAGCCAGCATTCTGAATTTGAATTCAGCCTTCTAAAATGAGAAAATAAATTTGTTTGTCACAGTCATTCACTTGTGATGTTTCTATTATAGCAGCACTAGATAACTAAGACAGTCAGAAAGTACAACGTATAAGATGTCGTTGTTGTTGTTAGGTGCCATTGAGCTGACTCTGATTCATAAAGACTATATGTACAAAAGAATAAAATACAGCTAAGTCATGCACCATTCTCACGATCCTTACTGTACTCGAGCCCATCCTTACAGCCTGTGTCAATCCATCTTGTCGAGAGACTGTCTTTTTTGCTGACCCTCTACATTGCCAAGCATGATATCCTTCTCCAGAGAATGGTTCCTTCTGACCACATGACCAAAGTAGGTGAAACAAAGTGTAGAGCCATTCTTGCTTCCAAGGAACATTCTAACTGCACTTCTTTAGGACATACCGTGATATTTTCAGTATTCTTCCCCAACACCATAATTCAAAGGCATCAATTCTTTTTCTGTCTTCTTTATTCATTACCCAGTTTTGGCATTCAGATTGGTGATTGAAAATGCCTGGGGTTGGGTGCTCCTTAGTCTTCAAAGTGACATCTTTGCTTCTTAACACTTCTTAACACTTAGCACTTAACAGCTTTGCTTCTTAACTTTTTGCAGAAGATTTGCCTGGTGTAATATGATGTCTGATTTCTTAACTGCTGCTTTCATGGATATTGATTGTGGATCCAAGTAAAATAAAATCCCTCACAATTCAATCTTTTCTCCATTTATCATGTTGTTGTTTATTGGTCCAGTTGTGAGGATTTTTATTTTCTTTATGTTGAGGTGTAATCCATATTGAACACTGTAGTCTTTGATCTTCATCAGTAAGTGCTTCAAGTCATCTTCATATTCAGCAAGCAAGGTTGTGTCATCTGCTTATAATAGGTTGCTAATGAGTCTTCCTCCAATCCTAATGCTGTGTTCTTTATACAGTCTGGCTTCTTGGATTATTTGTTTAACATACATATTGAATAAGTATGGTGAAAGGATACAACCCTGACACACACCCTTCCTGATTTAAAAGCATGTGGTATCCTCTTGTTCTGTTTGGGATGACAGCCTCTTGGTCTGTGCACAGGTTCCTCATGAGCACAATTAAATATTCTACAATTACCACTCTTGCATTATGAATTATGTTATCCATAATTCATTATGATCCACATGGTTTAATTTCTTCGCATAGTCAATAAGACACAGCTAAACATCTTTCTGCCATTGTTTGCTTTCAGCCAAGGTCCATCTGATATCAACAATGATATACCTCATTCCATGTCCTCTTCTGAATCCAGTTTGCACTGCTGGAAGTTCCCTGTCAATATATTGCTTCAACTGTTTCTGAATTATTTTCAACAAAATTTTATTTGTGTGTGATATTAATTGTTGTTGTTGTGTTATATGCCATCAAGTTGGACCCAACTCATAGCAACCCCTCCTTGGGTTTCTGAGGTGGTATCACTATGGAAGTAGATTGCCCAACCTTCCTTCCAAGGAGTGGCTGGTGGGTTTGAACCGCCAGCCTTCTGGTTAGCAGTCAAGTACCTTAGGCACTATGCTACCAGAGCTCCCAATTTCCACATTTTGTTGGATCACTTTCTTTGACATGGCACAAATATAAATCTCTTCCAGTTTTTGGTCAGGTAGCTGTCTTCCAAATTTCTTGGCATAAATGAGTAAGGTCCTCCAGTTCTGCACCCATTTGCTGAAACATCTCAATGTGTATTCCATCAATTCCCAAAGCCTAGCTCTGGATAAATTATAACCATGAAATATCCATTTTTTATATTCAGATTAGTAACAAACAAAAAATCCTTTAGCATAGTGTTATTTACAAAATGGAAAAACAAACATTCAGACAAAGAGAGCAGGAGAGCAATTTGGGGTATACATTTAAAAGTTAAATATGCAAATGGAGTGGCACTGTTAGGAATTTTTCTGGCAGAAATACTTGTTCAAATGGGCAAATGTGAATAAGCAAGGACACATATTACAGCAAATTGTAATAACGAAATAAACCAAAATTTAAGCAGAAAATACAACCCTGTTCCATTAACATCTGTTAATGGATCTGCTAATAAATGGAAGACTATGATGCTACTAAATGAAGTATATATGTTTATGCTTTCTTTCTCCTCCCATATATATACATATCCTTGCTATATTGTTTACTGATAAAAAGGTATTTAATTGTGTAAACTGAATAGTAATGTGAGTCCATAATTTTTAAAAAATATGTATTTATTTCATGTATATACAGAAGTAGAAACACTAAACTTTTAATGATGATTACCTCTAGAGAATAATGTTGATATTAGTAGACAGCATTTTCACTTTATATATAATATATTTGTTATTTTTTACAGTGATATCCTATACTTTTATAACTTTAAGAATGAATGTATCCCTGTTAGATAGGTAAAGACAAGTACTGATTTGGGTGAAGAGAAGGGCAATGTACCAACTGTGAGTGATCAATATAGTGGCATTAGGAAGAGAAAGACATAGAGAGGTGCATGGGCAGTACAGACAACAAAGATGAACCCTTTTGCACATATAGTACTGCGTTGTCAGTGAAGGCAAACATTGATCCACAGGTGGATAAATGGGTGGACAGTCTGACTACTAGGTATATCTATGCAGGGGGGAGTATACCCATGACCATGTATAGGGTTGGCAGACAATGTTTCTATAAGTGTACTTGTATGTTCTGTAAGAATTCCCAGATATATAGAATTCCCAGCTGACAAGGGACAAGGTTGTAGTCACTTCTTGGCCACATCCAACCACCCAGAGGGAGCAAGTAGTTGAACCAGTGGGCTCAGGACCATAGTCTCAGGGGACATCAAGCTCAACTGGCATAGCATATTACACAAAAACATTATTCCACATCCTATTTTGGCAAGTGTGACTGGGATCTTAAAAGCTTGCAAACAGCCATCTGTATGCAACAATATGTCTCTCCTCATCCAGAGCAAAGAAGAATGAAGAAAACAAAGATGCATGGAAACATTTAGTCCAAGGGACTGGTGCACAATGCAATCCTCAGCCTATATGACTATGAGACCAGAAAAAGTTATGCAGCTTAAGGCATTTGACTGCTAACCAGAAGGTTGACAGTTCAAACCCACCAGCCACTCTGCAGAAGGACTGGGCAATCTATTTCCATAAAGATGAACCACTTCAGAAATCCAAAGGGGATTGCTATGAGTCAGAATTGACTCAATGGCTTTGAGTTTGGTGTTTTGATTCATCACCTCTTTGCACAGATGTAGCTGATCTGATTCCTGTGTATATCATCTGGTGAAGGTCACATGTATAGCTGTCATTTATGTTGTTGAAAAAAGGTATTTGCAATGAATAAGTCATTGGTTTTGCAAAATTCTATTATGCAATCTCCAACATCATTTCTATCACAAAGATCATGTTTTCCAACTACTAGTGATTATTCTTTGTTTCCAAATTTTGTATTCCAATCACCACCAGTCATAATCAATATATCTTGATTGCATGTTTGGTCAATTTCAGAGTGCAGAAGTTGGTAAAAAAAAATCTCCAATTTCCTCACCTTTGGCTTTGGTGGTTGGTGCATAAATTTGAATAATAGTAATATTAACTAGTCTTCTTTGTAGACATATGGATATTATCTTATCACTGACAACATTCTGGATAGATCTTGAAACATTCATTGACATGATAAATGCCACACCATTCCTCTTAATATGTCACTCCTAGTGTAGTAGATAATATGATTGTCTGATTCAAAATGGCCAAAATCAGTCCATTTCAGCTCACTAAGCTTAGGATAACGATCTTTCTGTGTTCCATTTCATTTTTTACAGCTTCCAATTTTCCTAGATTCATTCTTCATACATTCCATGTTGTGATTATTAATGGATGTTTGCAGCTGTTTCTTCCTGCTTGGAGTCATACTACCTCAGCAACTGGAGGCCCCATCATTTGGGTTGACTCTACTTTGAGGAGACAGCTCTTCCCCAGTAATATTTTGAGTGCCTTGCAACCTGTGGGGCTCATCTTTCAGCACTATATCAGACAAAGTTTCAAGGCTATTCATAAAGTCTTCCAGTAATATATCAGAGAATGCTTCACTGCTATTCATAAGGGTTTCACTGGACAATTCTTTGAGAAGAAAATGACCCCTTCCTTCTTCCAAGTATATCTTTGTCTGGCAGCTCCATTGAAACCTATCCACTATGGGTCATCTTGCTGGCATTTGAAATACCAGTGACATAACCTCCAGCCTCACAGGAACATGCAAGCCACCACAGTATGACAAACTGACAAAGGATGGTGGTGGTCCTACTTACACTAGACCAAATGGTGAAAGAACAAGATGAAGTCAGGGCTGTTGAGTCACAGCTCAAACACCACATAAAAGACCTCAATGTTTCCAATTGCACCCTGAAAAAAAGCCTAATTTCTTGAAGTAACAGAGCTGCTATTGCCAAAAATCAAACTTATAGTCTTATTGTAAGAGAGGCTTAATTACAAAGTCAACTGAATTGCCAGCCTACAGTGGTGTCTGACATGTCTGACATGGATTAGGAAGAAATAGGGTCTTGAAACTTGGGATAGAGACATATGGGGAGACAGTCAGAAAGACAGGGACAAGGAGCCCCTAAACTCTCTTGAATCACTCCTGCAAACAGCACCATTCCTCCCATCTTAAGAGATTATTACATCTTTGTTTGCTAAACCACTCTCACCAGTAAAATCAATAATGATTTTCAATTCCATTTGATGTGATTAATGCAGGTGTGCTCGATGAGTCATTGCCTAAGATATCACCTAGGGCAGCACCTGGTACATTGCCTGAGGCAGATGCTTTACAAGACATTGCTGAAAGTTCCCAGGAAACACCCCAACTACCTATTGTTACTTCTAGACATATAACTAGACATAAATCCAAATGAGCCCCCCAAAATGATGTACCAAGTGTGACTGAGGAAGAGGTATGCTACACCCAAAAAGAACAGCTTGATTTTGTTAATATATACTTACAGAAACCTGGAGAATATGTGTGGGAATGACAATTAATGGTGTGAGATAACGACGCAAGGAATATAATGTTGGATCGGTCTGAGTTTATTGATTTCAGCAACCAAGCACAGATTCTGCATTCAAAGTTTCAGGTCAAGAGGTTAAGAAAGTATCTAATAGTTTATTTGGGTGGTTTACTGGAGCCTGGATTATGCAGTGGCCTACATTAAGTCAAGTTGAAGTGCCTGACCTGCCTTGGGATAATGTAGAAAAAGGAAGCCAAAGCCTTAGGGAAACTGGAATATTAGAATAGATTTATCAGATTAGACACATAGACCCCCAAATGGAGTGCCCAGAAGACACATATTGTAGCACTACTCACTGCTATTGAGTCTATTTGGACTCATATCAACCCCTATTAGTTTCCAAGACTGTAAATCTTTACAGAAGCAGACTGCCTCATCTTTTTTCTACTGATCAGCTGGTAGGTTAAAACTACCAACCTTTTGTTAGGAGCCAAATGCCTTAACTACTACACCACAAGAGCTCCTTTTTACCACTATGGTGAGAAACAAATTTGTGAAGGGAGCCTTAGAAAACTACTGTTACTGCTATTTCAAGTAAGCCAGATTTGACAGTGAGAACTGCCCTGATTGGGGTTGATTGGGTCGTGTGGTGGTAGGGGCCAAGTGGCAGCAATTAATTGATAAAGACAAGGTGGGTGTTGTTACTATAATGTACATCAGAAACAAGACAGTAATCAGAATAATCTGATTCATGTGGATTTATGGTGTTGGCTACTTGGACAAGATGTCCCTAGGAGTGAAATTGACATGGAATTTACTAAATATTTACTGGATCTTCACAAGCAGAAGAATTCTAGGTCAAGTGAACAGCAGTCTAAATTGAATCATCAGAATACAAAATCACAGCCCCTCAATCAATTCCCAGACTTGAGCTACTTTACAAATCCACAACCCCTTGAATGAAGAGGAGGGTGGGTCCACTTTAGGAAGGACCCCACTACATTTTCAAAAGTTTATACTGTTATTTTTTCCCCCAGTGTTACCCAAAGGGGTCTACTGCCTTTTACAGTAGTGACTGTTCATTGGGGAAAAGGAAATAATCAAATTTTGGGAGGGTTTCGGATACTGACTCTGAGTTAACACTAATTCCAACAGACCCATACATCACTGTGGCCCAATTTCCAGAGTGGGGGATTATGGAGGTCAAGTTATTGATGGAGTCTTAGTGCAAATCCATCTCACATTGGGTCTCATAGGTCAATAATATTATCCTGAAGTGATTTCCCCAGTTCCAGAATGCATAACTGGAATAGACATACTCAGCAACTGGCAGAACCCCCACTGGATCTCTGATATTTGGAGATAGGGATATCATAGTAAGAAGGACTAAGTGGAAGCCGTTAGAACTACTCTTACTAGGGAAATAGTAAACTAAAAGCAGTACCACATTTCTGGAGGGATTTCAGAGACTAGTGCCACCATCAAGGACTTAGAAGATGCAAGGGTGGTGATTCCCATCACAATCCCATTTAACTTGCCTATTTGGCCTGTGCAAAAAGCATGAATCTTGGAGAATGACAGTGGATTATTGTAAACTTAATAAGGTGGTGACTCCAATTCCAGCTGCTGTTCTGAATGTGGTTTCACTGCTTGAGCAAATTAAAACATCTCCTGTTACCCAGTATACAGCTATACATCTGGACAATACCTTTTTTTTAATACCAAATTCAGAGTCATCAGAAGTGGTTTGCTTTTAGAAGGCAAGGCCAACAATACACTTTCACCATGTTACCTCAGAGGTATATGAACTCTCCAACACTATGTCCTAATTTAGTCCACATGCACCATGATTGCCTTTCCTATCAATAACATGTCACACAAGTCCATTACATTGACCTTATGCTGATCAGACCTAGTAAGGAAGAAGTATCAACATCTAGAGTTATTGGTGAGACATTTGCACGCTAGAGGGTGGGAAATTAACAAAAATCCAGGCAACTTCCACCTCTGTGAAATTACTAAGGGTCCAGTTTTGTGGGGCATGTCGAGATATTCCTACTAAAATGAAGGATAAGTTACTACATCTTGACCCTCCTACAACTAAAGAGGAGGTGCAATGTTTAGCAGGCATCTTTGGATTTGGGAGGCAAAATTCATTTGGGTGTGCTACTGGGAACTATTTATCAAGTGCATTGAAAGCTCCTAGTTTTGATTGGGACTTGGAAGAACAGAAGGCTCTGCAACAGGTTCAAGCTGCCATGCCAGCCTCTTTGCCACTTGGACCACTTGATCTGGCTGATCCAATGGTACTTGAAGTATCAGTGGCAGATAGAGATGCTCTTCAGAGACTTAGGCATGCCCCTTGTTGTTGTTGTTGTTAAGTGCCATCTAGTCGTTTCCGACTCATAGTGACCCCATGCACAGCAGAACAAAACACCGCCCGATCCCGTGCCAGCCCCACAATCCCTGCTATCCTTGAGCCCATCATTGCAGCCACCGTGTCAATCCATCTCGTTGAAGGCCTCCCCCTCTTTCATTGACCCTCCACCCTACCAAGCATGACATCTTTCTCCAGGGAATGGTCCCTTCTGACAACATGACCAAAATAGGTGAGACGAAGTCTGGCCATTCTCGCTTCCAAGGAGCATTCCGGCTGCACTTCCTCCAGGACAGATCTGTTAGTTCTTTTAGCAGTCCATGGTACTTTCAGCATTCTTCGCCAGCACCACAACTCAAAAGCATCAACTCTTCTTTGGTCTTCCTTATTCATTGTCCAGCTCTCACATGCATACCAGGAGATTGGAAATATCATGGCTTGTGTCAGGCGCACCTTAGTCCTCAAGGAGATATCCTTGCTCCTCAGCACTTGATATAGTTCCTTCACAGTTGAGTTTCCCAATGTGACATGTCATCTAATGTCCTGACTGCTGCTTCCATTGGCATCAATTGTAGAACCAAGCAATGTGAATTCTTTGACAACCTCAATCTTCTCTCCATTTATTGTGATGCTGCTCATTGGTCCAGTTGTGAGGATTTTTGTTTTCTTTATATTGAGATGTAATCCATACTGCAGACTGTATTCTTCAACCTTCATCAGTAGGTGCCTTAAGTCATCCTCACTTTCAGCAAGCATGCCCCTACTGGTAAAAAAGAAAACAGCACAGACCTTTAGGATTTTGGAACAAAGACCTGCCATCCTCTGCAGATAACTACTCTCCTTTTGAGAAATAACTTTTGGCTTATTATTGGCCCTTAGTAGAGACTGAATGCCTAATCATAGGCCACCAAGTCCCCATATGGCCTGAGCTACCCATTATGAGCTGGGTGTTGTCTGACCCACAGAGTCATAAAGTGTGACATACACAGCAGGAATCCATCATTAAATGGAAGTGGAATTTAAGAGACCAGGCTTGAGTAGGGCCTGAAATCAGAAGTTGCATGAGGAAGTGGTCAAATTGCCAGTGAATTCCACTCCAGTCACATTACCTTCCATCTCCCAGGCTGCACCATGGCCTCATGGGAGTTCCTTATGATCAATTGACTGAGGAACAGAAAAATCATGCCAGGTTTACAGATGGTTCTGTGTAATATGCAGGTGCCACTTGAAGGTAGACAGCAGCAGCACTGCAGCTTCTTTCTGGAAATTCCCTGAAGGACAGTGAAAAAGGGAAATCCTCCCAATGGGCAGAAATTTGGGCAGTGTATCTAGTTGTTCACTTTGCTTGGAAGGAGAAATAGCCAGATGGGTTATTGTATACTGATTGGCTGTGGCCAGTGGTCTGGCTTAGAAGGAACATGTTTGTAAAATTGGTGATAAAGAGTTATGAGGCTGAGGTATGTGTACAGATATCTCTGAATGGACCAAAGAAGTGAACATATTTGTGTCTTGTGTAAATGCTTACCAAAGGGTGACCTCAACAAAGGAGAAATTTAGCAATCAAGTGGATAGGATGGCATGTTCCAGAGAAACAAGTCATCTTCTTAACCAGCCACTCCTGTCATTGCTGACTGGGCTCATGAACAATGTGGCTATGGTGGTGTGGATGGAGATTATTCATGGGTTCAGCAATATTGACTTGCACTCACCAAAGCCGACTTGGCTACAACTACTGCTGAGTGTCCAGTCTGCCAGCAGCAGAAGTCAACACTGAGTCCTTGATATGGAACCATTCTGTGGGGTGATCAACAAGTAACTTAGTGGCAGGTTGATTACATCACACCCCTTCCAAAATGGAAATGGCAACATTTTGTTCTTACTGGAACAGATACTTATTCTGGATATGGATTTGTTTTCCTTGCATGCAATGCTTCTGCCAAAACTACTATCTGTGGACTTACAGGATGCCTTATCTACCATCAAGATATCCCACACAGCATCACCTTGGATCAAAGGATTCCACAGCAAAAGAAGTGCAGCAATGGGCCCATGCTCATGGAATTCACTGGTCTTACCATGTTCCCTGGGAACTCTGGTGGCTTAGTGCCCAAGACATTTGACTGCTAACCAGAAGGCTGGTGGTTCAAACCTACCAGCCAATCTTCAGAAGGAAGACTGAGCTATCTACTTCTGTAGTGATACCACTACGAGGAGGACTTGCTATAAGTTGGACTGACTTGATGGCAGTGAGTTTGGTTTTGGTTTTTGGACCATGTTCTCCATCTTTCTTAAGCAGCTCAGCTGGCTTGAGAGAACAAAAGAACAACCTTCTAAAAACATGATTAGAGTGCCAACTAGGCTGTAATACCTTGGAGGGCTGGGACAATGTTCTCCAGGAAGTTATATATGATATAAACCAGCATCCAATATATGGTGCTGCTTCCCCAATAGCCAAGATTCACTGGTTCAGGAATCAAGGCGTAGAAATGAGAGTGACACTCCTCACTATTACCCCTAGTGACCTATTTAATTTTTTTTTTTTTTTTTTTTTGCTTCTTGTCCCTGTGACCTTATGCTCTGCAGGTCTGAAGGTCTTAGTCCCAAAGGGAGGAGCACTCCCACCTGGAGACACAATACTGATTCCAATGAACAAGAAGTTAAGAATGTCACCTGGCCATTTTGGGCACCTCATGCCTCTGAATCTATAGTCAATGACAGATTTACTGTACTGTCTAGTGTGATTGATTCTAATTACTAAGGGGAAATCAGAGTGACATTACATAATGGAGGTAAAGAAGAATATGTCTGGAATATAGGAGATTCCTTAGGATATCTCTTAGTACCATGTCCTGTGATTAAAGTAAATGGAAACCTACAGAAACTCAATTTTGATATGACTACTAATCACTCAGAACCTTCTGGAATAAAAGTTTGGGTCACCCTATCAGGCAAATAACCACAACCAATTGAGGTGCTTGCTGAGAGCAAGGGTAATACAGAATGGGGGGTGAAGGAAGGTAGTTTTAAATACCACCTATGATCATGTAACCAGTTGCAGAAACAAGGACTGTGATTGTTATATGCATTTCTTCCTTGTGTATGTGATTTAAAGATATGTGTACAGGTGCCAAGTTGACAAGGGGTGGACAGTGGTAGTTAAGGTTATGTGTCACCTTGACTGGCCATGATTATGAGTAACTTGGCAGCTGTATGTAGTTATTCTCCATGATGAGATTGGATGTGGTATAATCACCTCCATGGTGGAATCTGCTGTGAGCAATTAATTAGTTGAAGATGAATTGTCTTTGGGATGTGGGCAGCTTCCAGTATTTATGGAGAAGCTTTGGGAAAGATCTCTGGCTTTTTGCTCCTGTATTTGGCCTGCCATTTTCTCCAGTACCCACATTTGAACCAATGGCCTACTGTGTTGGCTGCCAATCTTGGGACAGTTGCCTTCACAACCTGTGAGCCAACAAGGTGCTATTTTACTTGCTGATCTTGGGTTCATCAGTCTTGGCAGCCAGCAGTATGCTATACTGCCTGCCATTCTTGAATTCATCAACCCCTATAGCTGAGTCTCAGGAGAAGCCTCAGTTTGATATTTGATCCATGGACATGGGACTTTGCCATCCACAAATGTATGAGCCATTTCCTGGAGATAAATTTCTTTCTCTTTATATATATATGGTGGTTCAAACCCACTAGCCACTGCTCGGAAGGAAGGTTGGGCAATCTACTTCTGTAGTGATACTGCCTTGGAAACCCAAGGAGGGGCCAC